>NC_141685.1:557575213-558186463 GCF_964263255.1 Lissotriton vulgaris | reverse complement strand
TCACGGAATACGGATCGTAAGGTGAGTTTTGGCACACCCTAATTCACTGAGGTTCCAAGTCTCTATGCACAGTACTGTGTAGGAGCAGAATCCCTGCGACATCCCTCTTGGGGATCCATGGGGGGAGGCGTGTTATATCCATAGTGGTGTGGTCCAACAAGTCTAAAAACTCTTCCAGATGTTGGGGGTCTGTAAATTCTCAAGTCGATGGCCAGGATTATCATGGCTGGGCTCAGTAACCTGTAGTGGATTGATTTGTGTTTCAGAAGAGGACGAAGAGAGAACAACTTGGGTTTAGCACATAAGTGTCACAGGAAACTCCTGTAGAGAGCACTGTGGAACACTCCTTGTAGTTGAAAGGGCCTTGTTGGAATGCCATTCTTAGGATCTCCTGGGTTTGTGTATGGAGCGGAAGACAAATTATAATCAGCCGAGGGCAATTCTACACTTCTGGCACACCTTCTTTTAGTTTGTGGGTTCGCCCAAATTCCAAGAACATTTGGAATGCCTTACTTAGTAGGCATGGGATGAAGATATAAAAAACATCCTGGATGTCATCACCTTCTTCTTTCCTAGGTCTATGACCTTTCGTTGGAGATTCCATATTGCTTCCCCCCAATCAGGGGAGCTATAGAATTTGTCCTCCAAGGTTGTTACCTTGGTGTCTGTTGAGTCTAGTTTAGTTTCGATTATAGATAGATCATTGTGTATTGATTTAAATTCCCTCATTGTGGCAGTTGGTGACCCTTCCTCTGTGCATATTGAGCATTTGATATCTTTCAGCTCTTTCATGAGTGCCTCCATGGAAATTGCTTGCTCCCAAGCAATTGCAGTTGCTTGTAATTTACCTTTGGTGCCAGATACCGCTTTGGAGAAAGTCAGTTGTCGCAATGTCCTGCCCTTCAACATTGTAATAAGCGATGATGTCCATGGAGAGGAACTTCAAGTAAACTTATTTGCTGGGTCACAACCAAAGATGGCTGCTGTGTGTGTGATTTAGGAATAAGCTGAGCTGTTAAATCATACACTCATAGCCTTGGAGGGGCTGGCTCTAACAATTCAGATGACACCAGAGATACCCCCAAAGTACTGATTAGTAAATTAGTCATTGATCGTCTGTCTGTTACATCATATTTGATGGTGCAGCCCGGCAGAGTGCTGAGTCGGGCCGTGTCTTTGTAAATGTGTGTCTAAGCATGTGTGAGTGTATGGGCCACTTGCCACTTGCCGCAGTAAAACGGATGCAGCACACCATTACCCCATTACTGCTTATCAGTGTTTATCGGGCAATTGAGGGCCTCCCTCCACAGGGCTGGATAGTTCAGCAGTCTAGAGATCAAGGGTCTGTAGGAGGTTGACTCAGGATAGGTCTGTGGCCAGGAGTAGAGCATGAGGCAGCTTGCCGTTTTGAGCTTGAGTGGCAACAAGTCTTGCTGTCACCTGCCTGGGTTCGCCACATATTTAAAGACCTTCACAGGGTTGGTGGCTAAGTTGGTCGGAGGAATTTCAGTTCTACAGCGCCACTGTCAATGGCACCATCTCAGTAGGAGGCCAGTCCTGGATGGGGCCATTTATAAGGATGGAGGTCAGCCGGAGTCCTCGGTGTGGGTGGCGATCGCAGTGATACTCACCAATGAATTTCCACCCCGAGCGTATGGTGCCAGACACCAATCACTCTCCTAGGCCCTCCTCTGCGGGTACATAGATGGAGCACATCTGTTCCCTGTGTGCCTCTTCACAAAAGTCGTTCTTGGTCACTGGGTACAAAGATCTCATTTCCTAGTTGCCTGAAGCCACCATTCTTAATACAAATAAACATATAAGGGAAAGCTCTGGGGGAGCAAATTACAGGGTGACCGTTTTTCTCATGGTGCAATCTCTGCCCCCACTAATTTATCTGCTTTATCAAAGATAAATTTCTAGAACTGCATTTTAATCACACAAAGCTTGCAAATCGCATTACATTTGCAACTTTCTAATGCATCGAAACTAAGCATAGCGTCTTGTTGTATTTTAGCATCCCGAACAGGTCCTGGAGACAATTCTATACCAGTATGGATTTCCTTATCTCTTTGTATTGTAACGGTAAGGGTGGCACCCAAACCAGAGCTTTCATAGGAGCCAAATTGATAGAAGGAGTAGCAGACCCAATATTTTGTTTTTAATTGTGGAGAGTATTGCACATATGTGCTTTATACTTTTCACTTACCTGCAGTAACTTGTTAACATTACATTTTCTTCTTTCTAGTTTCTGGCAAATACTAGATAGGAGAATACACAGCAGCACTGAATTATGGTCAGAAAATAAGTGGGGGTACAACTCAACTGAAGCTGATGAGATTAAGTTAAAAGATACACACATTAAATCCAACTGAAAATATGATTTTTGCAGAGTAGAATAATGTGTATCCAGGCAATTTTGGGTGAACATGTCACCAGCTATCAATATGACCACATATTTCCATAAACTCTAATACTATTGTTTTATGTGTAGTATGGTGCATATAATTGTCACATGTCTGGCTAGCTGAGTCTACAAGGGGATTTTGAGTAAAATGTAACTAATAAAATAAGACCCTAACAGCAGGGTAATTATAAAAAAACTTGTTGAAACACAGAGGGGGTTGACTGGGTTATAGCTATATATTGAGCATACTGTAAAAATGACTTATTCAAGAAACCAAATTTACTACACATACCTTTACCACGCATGGTATGTATATGAGAAAATAATCTTTATGAAACTTTAAAAAAAGTCTCATCCACCTCAGCTCCTTTTTGTGGTGATCTGGCAAGCTGGGGCCATGAAATGATGGAGTCCCAGAATGTGGTTTCTCCATAGGAAAATTGAACAGCGATACCACAAAAACGGCTGAATGGACTTACACCAAATTTGGAAGAAAGTGTGCTTTTTGTGACTTGGTGTAAATCCATTCAGTAGTTTTTGAAAAATGAAGATTCAAAAATGTATATATTTCATGCCACTGATGATTCCCGGAGCTGATAGATCTCAAGATAAGATCTGGTTGGCTGCCACAATGTCGAAAAAAAGATATGGTGGCAACCATTTTAGGACTCAGGGACTTAGTCCCCTGTCCGACAAACAAAGTATGAAAAAAATATATAGGGGCAAAATATGGATACCCTGCTGACCCAGGCCTGCCGGGGAGAAGGTTCTGTGATAAAAGTTTACAACATTTTTAAAGAAGTGTGCCTTTTTACCCTCCACCCTGAGGAGGACCTTGGGTCCAGGGGGCAGTGCAATAGCAACATATGTTTTTCATGGTGCATGGGGTAAGTGACCCCCCTCCCTGTGTCATATCTAGGCCCTTGGGGATCTCTTCCCGTAGGGGCAATTTTTTTTAAGAAAGAGAGGGGCTCGGAGCTCCCCTCCCTGAGCCTTTGCAAGCCCTTGGGGACCACATTATCAGGGGTTGTAGCGTAAATTAAGGGAAAAAGAGGCATGCCCTCTGAGCCTTCGAAAGGCCCTAGGATCCCGATCCTCAGGGTCATATTTAAAATTAAGGGGAGAGAGCATGCAGCCTCCCTCCCTGAACCTCCAAGAGGCCCTGGGGACTTATTCCCTTAGGCTGTATCAAAAATTAAGGGGAGGGCTACTCAATCCCCCAGGCCACGTTTTGGGGCACAGGGGTATCCCATCCCGAGCATAGTCAAGCAGTGTCCCGGGGAACACATCCCCAGGGACAATGCTGTGTTTTGCCTTGGTGACTGTGGAAATAAGCTGCCCGCACTCTACCTAGTAGAATACACAATATTGCTCCTGCCTGGAGGGAGCAGTGAAAATTGATGCTCCTGCTTGGGCAAGAACAAAGTGAGTGAGCTGACTCCGGCCAGCACCCAACATGAGTGTCAGCCGGGAAGCTGGCAGACGATGCAGGAGCCTTGGGCTACCCATGGCCTCCAATGACTTTTCAAGCTGTGGGTGCCTGAGGTGGGCATCAGGGAACTGACGTGAATAACAATTGGCGGCTCCCCAGCTGCATCCATTCACCCAAGAGTCTCTCATTTATTATTCACTGTGCCAGAGAATGAGCACACCAAAATACGATAGGGCTATTGAAAATAATATTTTATTACTGGTTGTGACCGTAGATGGAGTAGGGGCAACCTTTTTGTAATGTTGTAGCGGGCAGCAAGGAGCACAGTAGCCCCTCAACAACATTAAACAAACACAGTAAATCTCCTGGGTCATTGAATTCATAATGCACCAGGAGAGACTACCATATTTACTTCAATTTAGACCTGTATGCTCTTCAGCTGGAGTACAGTGCTCCCTTGTGGCTATTTGTATGGCGGCACTTTGTGGCTCAAATACTGTTTAAAAAGAGTCAAAGACATTCATGTTTTTCATTAAAAATGTGTCATTAAAAGTAATTTGAGAAAATTACTATTTTTAAATATTGCAATATGTGAATTTATGAAATACACATTTGATTATACTTGTTGGTGACTTTTTGACCAAGTCAATAGGTCTACTTCATAAATGTTGATGTGCTGACCTCTTGATAAAGCCAGCCGTCTCACAGCTCTTTGTATGTTGACCCTTTGACAAAGCAAGCAAGTCTGTCTTACATAGAATGACACCCTTTATATTGTTACATAACATAGTAATCCATGCGCGGTGGGGGAATTGGGTGCTTATGAGGGGTGATGTATGGGGCCTGGCCACAGGTCTGACCCTACACTCAACCTCATGCAGCTCAGAGCTGTGTACAGCTGGACACAGCCTTCTTGTTAGGGGCCCATAAGGGAGTTGGGCTAAGTAAGGGCCTTGGTGCAGACAGACCCTGCGCCCAACACCATGCTGTGTATGCATGAAGTGCGTTCATGGCATGGGGCACAAGTTAATGTCATTGAGATAACTGTAACTGGTGAATTTCTGTGTTTTTTATTCGTTAACAATTGTATATTTTTTACTGACATTTTCATCTAACTATAACATCCCTTTAACCTTATTTTTTCTGTATATATATATATATATATATATATATATATATATATTACCTACTGGCGATAGCCAGTAGGTATATATAGTTAGGATTTTTTCTCTATGGAACTTTTGAAAATTCTATGCCTAATAACTTTGGCGTTTGTGGACGGAATTGGCTGAAATTTTCAGGAAAATGGCACATTTTGTTTCTGAGCAGCTCCTGGAAATTTGGGGGGGGTTCGTCAAGGGGGGGCCGAGAAAAAAGGGGGGTCCCAAAACGCGTTTTTCCCATGTTAATTTCCATAGGGCGGTTGGACTCACTTTTAGCCCGAACGGCTGAATGGATTTCCACGAAACTTGGCAAAATTGTAGGGACTGTTAGCCCGATGTGCCTTTGCTAGGTCTCAATATATGTGCTTCAGTGGATTTTGAGAAATTAACGTTTAAATCAAGATATATATCTGTAACAGCGCTCTGGGCAGCGATCCGGTCCGCTTACTTTTCGCTTATCGGAACTTTGCGCGCAGAAAGCTGATTGGCTCTCCGGTGTCTGTCAACATTCTAAACAGTCCGGAGCGGCCGCCATCTTGTCTCTCGGTAGGATCGAGAGAGAAGAAGAGGTGAAAAACGAAGGGTGAATTTAATGAAAGGGGGCAAGGTATCCCCCTTTTGACCCCCTAGGAATGCTGTTGGGGTTATTAAAGGGACCCGTGGGGAAAAGATAAAAAAAATGATTTTTCACGGTAGAAGCGCTTCACGGGCCGCGAACTGGGCCGCAAACTGGTAGCGAAACGGGAATTCGCCATTTTGTGCTTCGTAAATTAAATTACTAGTTATAAGTGGGTACGGGAGACGTATCCTAATCCCCTATGTTTCCTGAGGGTGGGTGAGGAGGCTGATATATGTTGATACATCTCTTCCAGCGGCTGTGCGTGAGCTTTTTTTTTTTTTTTGCTGCGTGACAGTCCGGAGCGGCCGCCATCTTGTCTCTCGGTAGGATCGAGAGAGAAGAAGAGGTGAAAAACGAAGGGTGAATTTAATGAAAGGGGGCAAGGTATCCCCCTCTTGACCCCCTAGGAATGTTGTTGGGGTTATTAAAGGGACCCGTGGGGAAAAGAAAAAAAAAATGATTTTTCACGGTAGAAGCGCTTCACGGGCCGCGAACTGGGCCGCAAACTGGTAGCGAAACGGGAATTCGCCATTTTGTGCTTCGTAAATTAAATTACTAGTTATAAGTGGGTACGGGAGACGTATCCTAATCCCCTATGTTTCCTGAGGGTGGGTGAGGAGGCTGATATATGTTGATACATCTCTTCCAGCGGCTGTGCGTGAGCTTTTTTTTTTTTTTTGCTGCGTGACAGTCCGGAGCGGCCGCCATCTTGTCTCTCGGTAGGATCGAGAGAGAAGAAAAGGTGAAAAACTAAGGGGGAATTTAATGAAAGGGGCAAGGTATCCCCCTCTTGACCCCCTAGGAATGTTGTTGGGGTTATTAAAGGGTCCCGTGGGGAAAATAAAAAAAAAATGATTTTTCACGGTAGAAGCGCTTCACGGGCCGCGAACTGGGCCGCAAACTGGTAGCGAAACGGGAATTCGCCATTTTGTGCTTCGTAAATTAAATTACTAGGTATAAGGGGGTGCGGGAGACGTATCCTAATCCCCTATGTTTCCTGAGGGTGGCTGAGGAGGCTGATATATGTTGATACATCTCTTCCAGCGGCTGCGCCATCTTGCCTTTTTTCGAATGCCACAATTTTGTCGTGCACGGCAGCCATTTTAGATGCCAGGCTGGTCCCAGGCTATCACCTACCCCTGCGGATGTAGTTTATGGCCCCAGCTGTAGAGAATTCAGACATGCCAATCCTCCTGATTCAGGCGTGTGAGTACTGATTTCAGTGCTAGTCTCCCGCCTCCCGATTTCTGCAAGCAAAAACCCGGGGGCATATTACTAACAACTAGCGATAATTTTTGTCTATAACTTGTTTAGAGACAAAAATTATCGCCGCACATCGGCGATTTTTATCGCAGATAAACCTTGCTATTATCGCAGAAAAGTCAGCGATATTCATGTATTATCGACCTAATGCTCTTAGCCATGTTATCCACCTCCCATTGGATAACATGGCTAAAACCTGCTCAGGGCAGGTGTTAGCTTTTGGAGATATTCGCGCTTAGTGCGAATATCTCCAAAAGTTGGTAATAGAAGGTAGCGATGTTAGGGACTGTTTCCAGTCGCTAACATCTTGGCACGCCACTTTGCATGTCATTAGTGATAAGTATCACTGACATGCAAAGCCGGGCCCAAGATGGTCGCTATCTCCTTTTAGGTGTCACTAACTGGTGTTAGCGACAGCTTGATAATAGGGAAATAATTTTATCTCCGCTTTCATGGTTTTTAAAGCCAAAAAAGGGGAGATAAACCCCCTTGCTAATATGCCCCACGATTCCTTGGGGGTTTCAGCTGATAGGGCTTGGTATTGTGTTACATGGTAATTTTTCCATGAAACGTCAGAGGGTCGATGTAGGGGTTCTAGAAGAGGTGATAAACCATTTAAGCCTCATGAACAAGCGCATGGTCTTTTAAAGATTTCTGAAGTACTCGGGGCGGCGGTGTGTGTGTGCCCTCTTTCAGGAGCGGGCGGGGGGGCACTGCCAGCAACTTGCCAGGTCAGGTAGTGTTCAACACGTGCATCACCCTTTCTCTGCTTGCTATTGCGCTCCATGCTTCGGAAAGGTAAGAAAAAGAACGTGCATTTGAGTTTGAAATGTCCGATCCTGCAGCAGCACACTTCCAAAGCCCACACATGACAATAACCCGATTCAAGGCCCCATTCACCCGTTTTTCAAAAAATAGATAACACTCCAACAAATTAAGGTTATAAAACTTTATTAACTTTTAACGATAATGAACAGAACAAAAACTAAAAACATTTAAACATTTATTAACACAAAAAGCAACAATGGTTAGAAGCTGTCTTTTGTGCGAATAGTCCCAAGGCAGCACAACGTGCAGAGTTCTGGACGGCACCCAGGTGATGTCGCCTGGGTGCCGCACTGGTCTAGGGATCCTACAATGCTGCTCCGAAAATTGGCGTGGGGCGTCCCGGGTGGGGCGGGGGGAGGCCTCGTCAGTAGCGGTCTGTTGTGCGAATAGTCCCAAGGCAGCACAACGTGCAGAGTTCTGGACGGCACCCAGGTGATGTCGCCTGGGTGCCGCACTGGTTTAGGGATCCTACAATGCAGCACAGAAAAACAGCGTGGGGCGTCCCGGGTGGTGCGGGGGGAGGCCTCGTCAGTAGCGGTCTGTGTCCAGTGTCACATGGCTGACACAACATGTACGACAGGCACCCAGGTGATGTCCAGTAAACTGCCGCACTGGTTTTGGTATCCTACAATGCTGCTCCGAAAATTGGCGTGCGGCGGCCCGGGGGGGGGGGGGGGGGGAGGCGGCGTGAACGGGTCTCCCCAGGTGGCGGCCATCTAGCTGAGTTGCGCTCGCTCTTGCGGCCACAGCGTCTCGCTCACCATGTTGTGGAGTTGCTCCCACTCTTGCAGTGCAGCGATAGGCGGCTGCCACATGGCTGTCAAAATGGCGGACGGCTCTTCGGTTTTGGGCCTGGTCCACTGAAATGGCCCTGGGACACCTTGGAAGTCGGACGCTTGCCTGCTAGGGCTTGGGCTCCATTCTCGAAAAGCGTCCCCTCAGCCGTGAAGATTGTATAAAAGTCTTGGGGGCCCCCGACTCCCGCAGGCTTCCGGTGGGGAGCGGCTGCCATGATTGCTCGCGGAATGACCACGACGGAGCCACGAGATGGTGGTGCTCTCATGCTGACGCCAGCTTCAGTCTGAATGATCCAGAAACAAGGTGGGGCTTTCATCGTTTGGGAAAAAAAAATGTTCTAAACCAATGAAAAGTGTTATTTTTAGGTCATATGACCAAGCCTTCCATCTTTAGGAAACCAAAAGTAAAATGAACCAATGAAAAGTTTTATAAACAAGTCACATGACCTGTTATGCGACATAGGGCTACAAAAAGCGTAGAAAATCCGTTGGCACGTGAGGCGGCGTCAGTAGCGGACCGATGTGCGAATAGGCCGAAGGCAGCACAACGCGCCGAGATCCGGATGGCACCGAGGTGGTGTCCAGCAAATTGCCGCACTGGTGTGGCCATCCTACAATGCTGCGCCGAAAGACGGCGTGTCCAGCTGAATTGCGGTCACTGTTGCGGTACAGTGACTCGAACGCGCCGAGATCCGGATGGCGCCGAGGTGGTGTCCAGCAAATTGCCGTACTGGTGTGGCCATCCTACAATGCTGCGCCGAAAGACGGCGTGTTCAGCTGAGTTCCGGTTACTCTTTCGGCACAGTGACTCGAACGCGCTGAGATCCGGATGGCACCGAGGTGGTGTCCAGCAAGTGGCTGCACTGGTGTGGCCATCCTACAATGCTGCGCCGGAAGTCGGCGTGGGGTGCCCCGTTGGCTTATGAGGTGATGTCAGTAGTGGACTGATGTGTCAATAGGTCGGAACCAGCACAAGGCGCCAAGATCCGAATGGCAAGTCCTGGATGTTGAGTGCCTCAGTTGAGATTTCTGAGAAGTGCTTGTAGAACTGTCTGAAGCTTATTTGCACCTGCTGCAGCTTCACTAGGTCCGGCGGAACTTGTTGCCTTTTCCTTTGTGCTTCTTTTCCTACAATGCGTTTCTTCTGAAGACACGACCAGGTCCCTGAATGTGTGCAGGGGGACGCTATTGAATGAATGAACGCGCCGAGATCTGGATGGCACCGAGGTGGTGTCCAGCAAATTGCCGCACTGGTGTGGCCATCCTACAATGCTGCGCCGAAAGACGGCGTGTCCAGCTGAATTGCGGTCACTGTTGCGGTACAGTGAGTCGAACGCGCCGAGATCTGGATGGCCAAGTTTCAAGTTTCATCTGGCAGTTTTTCTCCATCCCTCCTGGATCAAAGAAGGTGAATGCTAAATATGCCACCTGCCTCATCTGAACATATGAAGTTAACTTGTATACACTGTGGTGCTATGCTGTCCTATGGCAACATGAGCATCAACCTGATGAATACGGCATTCGAAAATCATAAATGCCCTAATGCACCCAAGAAGTAATTTTTTTTTTGCTCCAGTTGAGCCGTTTTCAATGCCTGTTTTTTGTTGTTTCCCCTCCATCAAGAACAAAACAAAAATACAAGGCGCTAAGATCCGAATGGCAAGTCCTGGATGTTGAGTGCCTCAGTTGAGAGTTCTGAGCAGTGCTTGTAAGACTGTCTGAAGCTTATTTGCACCTGCTGCAGCTTCACTAGGTCCGGCGGAAATTTTTTCCTTTTCCTTTCTGCTTCTTTTCCTACAATGCGTTTCATCTAAAGACACGACCAGGTCCCTGAATGTGTGCAGGGGGACGCTATTGATTGAATGAAAATGGCGGCTTGACACAAAGCTGACTCAAGCGTTACTGTTGGTGCTATACAGACAAAAATTGGTTTTCAGTTTGTACATTCTTCAGGTTTTTTTTTCCATCTAAGTCTGATTGAGAGTTTGTAGAAAAATGGCTTCAGATTTTCCACATACTACTCTTCAACATTCTTCCTAAATGTAACAATGTGAAACTCACTAGGAGAACGGCTGTTTCTGTTTCCTTTCAAAATGCTGCCACCAATATTTTCTGAATAGAAGACACCATCTTGTAACATAAAGGGCCGAAAGGGGTTCTGGTCTGGCCGATGGTTGGTGGAGACATTTTGACTATATCTTGGACCTGCCCGGCCTCGCCCAAAATGGCGCCGGTATAAATGGGACTCGTAACTCTTTGCCCGCAAATGTATATCTAGAAAATGTTATTGTAAGTGGCCCTGTCGTATTTTAATTACAAAATGTACGTCCACCGATTCCGCAACTGTTAGACACCTTTGTTCTTGTCACCTAATGGCCCGCTCGTTACGTTCTTCTACAGTGTAAATGTCTCCTCATCATATACGATTTGAGTTTGCTCCGTGGCCGGCCCACGTGGTTATAGGCCCGTATTTGTATACTGACATTTTCACAATAAAGGTTTTTAAAACAAAACACGGTAGTAGTATTTTCATTTGTAAAGTTTTTACTTTTAGTGACTGTTTTCGAATCAGTAAAAGGCAAGTGAAATAAAGCAGTCCAATTACATGACGGATAAAAGGTATAATATGTAGGAACGCAGTAAAGATAAATGGTCAAGGGCAGTTGTGTTTTTCATGTCTGCAACATAAAGTGATCGATAAGAATCTGATAATCAGGCGTATCGGCGACTAAGACAGCAGGCCGAATCTCTTTTACTCAACGGCTCCGTCATGGAAGGAAGAAACGCCCTTTTTCTCGAAAAAGGAATATATTTTACTTGCAAGACAGTTGTAAATTTTCCGGGAAAGTACATTAGCCTGGAATATTATAACATATGTTTGAAAAAAAAATATTGTTCGAAAATAATAAAAAGCGTAATTTTTAGGTCATAAGACCAAGCTTTTCATCATTAAATTAACAAAAGTAAAATGAACCAATGAAAAGTTTTATTAACAAGTCACATGACCTGTTATGCTTACGTTACGCGCTGCGCGCCGCGCCTCGGATCACTTCCGGGTGCGCTAACGCGGCGTGTCATAAAACGCATTACGCGACAACGTAGGTCAAGAATATAGTCTAAATGTCTCCACCAACCAGCGTTCAGAACACAACCCCTTTCAGCAGTCCAAAAAGTTCTGTTAAATGACAACAGAGGGGACAGGCAACAAGAACCATCAGTCAAAGAGGGGAGGGCAAGTTCTTCTCTTCCGGGTCATGTTGGGGCGCTACCGGAACTGATCGAATTGGTAGTCTACAGTGTTTCTGGATGTTTCACACTAAAGCTGGCGTCAGCATGAGACCACTACCATCTCGTAGCTCCGTCGTGGCCATTCCACGAGCAATCATGGCAGCCGCTCCCCACCAGAAGCCTGCGGGAGTCGGAGGCCCCCAAGACTTTTGTAGAATCTTCACGGCTGAGGGGACGCTTTTCGAGAATGGGACCCAAGCCCTAGCAGACAAGCGTCCGAGTTCCAAGGTGTCCCAGGGCCATTTTAGTGGACCAGGCCCAAAACCGAAGAGCCGGCCGCCATTTTGAGAGTCCTGTGGCAGCCGCCTATCGCTGCACCGCAAGAGCGGGCGCATCTCAACTACATGGTGAGCGAGACGCTGTAGTCGCAAGAGCGGGCGGAAAACAGCTGAATGGCGGAAGAGGCACAGTGTAGCAAAAGCGGGCGGAATGGCAACTAAAACGATAAAGGGGCGCCCCACTACAGCTTGTCTTCAGGTCAAACGGATTGTGGGACAAGGTCCAGAATTGAAGAGTCATCAAAAGGCAAAAAGTACCGCCGGGAGCCGGCCGCCTATGTCGGGGGCGATCTCAGGCTACACCAGTGCTATAAGACTTGGGGAGGGTGTCGGAGCCAAGCGTCTTCTCCGAGTCCATGGCCATCACAGCGTCCCTCAGGGGCCTCCGTCAAGCTGTTTAGGAAGGTAACATATCACATTGTTTTCTAATGCAGTCAGGTCCACAAACGACACTCACTTACTTTGAGAATAGTGAAGCTGCAGTAGGTGGAAATAAGCTTCAGACAGTGTTACAAGCGCTGCTCAGAACTCTTAACTATGGCACCCAACATCTAGAACTTATGCTATTTGAGAATGGTAGTGACATCGAAGCATCTCAGGGACCAAAACCATTAACGTACTTTCACGTATGAAAATCTTACTTGGGGAGGGGGCAGGAGCGAAGCGCCCCCTCCCAGTCAGCGCCACCACACCGTATGTTGAAAATCTGAAGCCATCGTTCTACAAAGTCAACCAAACTTGGATTGAAAAATCTAGAAAAATGTACAAACTGAAAACCAGTTTTGGTCTGCATAGCATCAGTAGCAACGCTTGAGTCAGCTTTGTGTCAAGCCGCCATTTTGATTCAACAAAGCACAGGCATTGAAAAAGGCTGAAATTCAGAACTCTAAACTATGGCACCCAACATCCAGGAGCTTGCTATCCGGATCTTGGAGCCTTGTGCTGTTTTCGATCTATTCACACATCGGTCCACTACTGACATCATCTTATAAATCAACGTTATGTAAATAGTTTTTTAATAAAATGTTTTACCCTGTTTCTTTGCTGGTGTGTTGTCTATATTTTTAATATTTGCATAGGGTTTGTCATTATTTTGTGCGGGATGGGTGATGGAGCCGAGCTGTCTTGCAGCCCTCATGGTGTGGAGCTCAGTTCATGTCACTATTTTCGTATTTCTCAAGAAGGGTTGTTCCTAATATTTCTATTTTAGCGAGGTCAAAAAGAGATCCAATTAGTGGCCTACTGATTTTGCTCGATTACTTTTATTTTTTTTACACGATTTTTCACTATCTGCAAAGACTAAACAGAGTATTGCGACTTTGTGCTTGTTTGTAAATAGAGAATGATCCAAAGAGAACCAATTCTAAAACAGTAAATGCTTGGACAACAATCAATCAAATGGAGAGACAAGGAGGTACGACGGATTACAACGGAGGGGAGGGGGGGGGCAGCGTTCAAAGCACATCAGCGTGCATAAATACGAAAATGTTTTTATCTATCACGTACTTGACATTTTAAAGCTTTTCATATTTGCTATTAAAAAACCAATGAAATTCACAGAAAAAACCATAGGTTATAGTGGATATATAGTTAGGAATTTGCATTTACAAAACCTTGAAAATTCAATGAAAAAACCATAGGTTATAGGCCATATATAGTTAGGAATTAGCATTTACAAAACCTTATTTTACTCGCATAAAACCATTGAAATTCCATATATAGTTAGCTAACTATAAGCGCTAACTATATATCGCGCACCCGCAATCCACTGCTGATGATGTCACATATTACATCATTCATGACATGGTCAGTGACATCACTGATGACATCACTGATGACATCTCAAATGACATCACTGATGACAACTCAAATGATATCAATGATGACATCTCAAATGACATCACTGATGACAACTCAAATGACATCACTGATGACATCTCATTTGTCATCACTGATCACATCACTCATGTGATAATACAATGAACCTCTTCAGACTCTAATATAACCTTACATACACTCAGTATAAACAGACACTCACAGACTGTCACTCATCCATGGAGTTACTCACACACCTAGTCAGTCATGCAAAGAATCAATCACACCTCCATTTCCTCAACTATACAGTTATACACATCTTACTTATTCAAACATATAATAACACATATTTACTCTCTTATATAATCCCTGATACAAGCTCACAGTGATCGATACAGCCACTCACACATTCACTGGCTCTTATGTTCAGTTATTTATATATCTCAACTCTCACATGTATTGTGTTTTACATACGTACTTACTTGCACATGTAGCAATGAGAAATCCATTCACTCACCAACACACCCATGCACAGTCAACCGCCCATATAGCTGTTTCCACATGCACTCTTGAACTCATACTCCTAGTGAATCAACTGCTTACACATCTATGCACAGAGTCACGCACCTCCCAGCCACCCACACACACACTCAGCCTCCCATTCAAATATTTGGGCAACCAATCAATAACCCATATGTCCACTCTTATAGCTACTGATCAACACATGCAGCAGCTTACACAACATCAAACATACTGATGCACGAATTAAGACAGTTTAGTCACTAACCCATGTACTCAGTGAGACACATTTAATCACTCACTCATACAGTCAGTCATGCACCTACTAAATTCTTCATCCAGACACTTATACATCCACTCATTCTTCAATATGTGAAACATATTTAAACTTTACAGACACATACAATCATTGGATGTTGTGATCAGTGATGTCATCAGTGATGTCACTGACCATGTCATGAATGATGTAATATGTGACATCATCAGCAGTGGATTGCGGGTGCGCGATATATAGTTAGCGCTTATAGTTAGCTAACTATATATGGAATTTCAATGGTTTTATGCGAGTAAAATAAGGTTTTGTAAATGCTAATTCCTAACTATATATGGCCTATAACCTATGGTTTTTTCATTGAATTTTCAAGGTTTTGTAAATGCAAATTCCTAACTATATATCCACTATAACCTATGGTTTTTTCTGTGAATATATATATATATATATATATATATATATATATATATATATATATATATATATACATATATATATATATATATATATATATATATATATATTACCTACTGGCAGTCACCAGTAGGTAGTTATAGTTAGGACCCACTTTCCATAGGAAATCCACAACATTTTATTTGGAATAACTTTGGCGTCGGTGGACGAATCTTTGCGAATTTCTCCAAGAAAATGGCCTGCTCGGCTCGGCTCCTTCCCTGAAAGTTTGGGGGTGATTCGTCAAGTGGGGGTCGAGAAAAAAGGGGGGGTCCCAAAATGTGTTTTCCCCATAGGTACCTTTAGCCAGGGCTACAGCCCGAACGGCTGAACGGAATTACAACACATTTGGCAGAGAGGTAGAGATCGGTAAGCAGATTGTGCTTTTTGTTAAATGGTGTAAATCCGTTTAGTAGTTCCTTAGAAAATGAAAAGTAAAATCATAGCGATATCTAGAGATGAAGTACAGCACGCGTACGGAAATCCGTACAATTACGTGCACGAGCTGCATGCTGATTGGCTGTCAACTGTGCGTGAACAATCCAAACTAGGAAGGTTTGGCAGCCATCTTGTTCATCGCTAGAAGCGACTCACAAGAAAACAGTAAAACAAAGTTGAGAAATAAGGAAAGGGGGCAGGCTAGAAACATCCTGACCCTCTAGCAATCCTCAGGGGGGTCGTACATGGATCTTTAGGCTCAATTTTATTTATTTTTTAAATAAAAAACCGGGGGATACGCGTATGGTATACGTACGTGGTGGAAAAGGGGAATAAAAAATAGAAGTCGGTTTTATTCCTTAGGTCCCGGGGGGGCAAATTCCGGGGGCAATTTTTTTCATAGTGGGGGGCTTGTAAGGTGCCCCTCTGTGTTTTTATTTTAAAGTATTTCCGGGGTTACGGTCCTCTTCCCCTCAGTCTTGGGTACCGTCACCCCGACGAGGCTTTTTTTTTAAATATTTTTTTTTTTAAGTGTGTTTTCAGCTATACCTCTCTCTCTCCCCGTACACGTTGCGGGGACCGCCACCTTCCTGGGGCAGTAATATGTAAAATGACCTTCCAGCCCCGGGTACCTGCACTCCCCAGGGTTTTTTAATGTTGGGAGGGGGTCGCCCTGTCCCCCTCCTGGAACCCTTAGTGGCCCTGGGGTCCACCATCTCCCAGGGTCAGTTCTTGCAGTGTCTCGGGGTGCGTACTTCTGGGACACTGTTGTTTGGTATGGAAGGGCGGTACCGTCGCCGCTCCCACTTTACCACAGGAAACTGCTTTCCTATTTGAAAAAGAGAGCAAGTTAATCTGTTCTCTCTTTCAAGAAAGCAGATTGTTTTTCGAAAGAGAGAGCAGCATATAAGCTGAGGTCTCTGATAAAGCAATGCCGGCTGTCGAAGGACGCGGAGAGGATCGTGGGGGCATTGGGGCTAAAAAAACAAAACAAAAAGTTATTTTTAAGAACTAACTTTACTGGTCAAAAAAAGAGCTAGATTTGTATGATAGTATGTAAAACTTTCCGGGTATTTTTTGTGCACCAGTTGTACTCTCTACGGATGCACAGCCTCATTTCCAAACCAAAATTTTTGTCATCCGCTGCTATACTTTTGTAATACATTAATAAACATATTGTAACTATGTTTATTTGAAATGTAGTGTTGAGGCGCCAAACGTTGATTACATAATCCGTCCGCTGCCATTTTAGTATTTTTTTCCATTATTTTTTATTATACCTGTTACTTTCATTTTACTCTCCGCTTATCTTCTCTAAGATCCATGAGACTTCCTGGCACAGACACCACAGTGTTTGTCCTTGGCCTCCGATGTTATGACTTGGTCACACGTATACCTAAAAGCTGTTTTGAAGGACATAAGCCAGAGCCATTACGACGTGTGTTCGTCAACACAAATATATTATTAAGATTATGCATTTATCATGGGTGGTATATGCATACTAGTTGTAAAAGCATGTGTGGTAAAGCCATATGCGTGCTAATGGCTTCGTGGTGAGGATCACACGTGGTTATGACCGCGTTGTAATGGCTGTTTCCCCCTAGGACACGTCAGGAAGCAGGTCTGGGCATGGTGGACTCCAGGGACCCAGGCGGAGGGCACGCAGCCCCTCTCATACAATATAGAAATCTTTATGGGGTGATTGTTTCCGTGGTTTGAGGGGCGTTATTGAGGTCCACACTTAATTTTGTAGGGTGGTAGGTTTGCATGGGAAAATGTCGCAAGAGGTTTGTAAATGTGGTACACATTGTTTCATATTAGTTTGATTTCTTTACCATGTTGTAGTGTACCCAGAGAAAATATAAGTCAGTACTTTTCAATCTTACTCTTGAACATCTTACTATAGCACTTCAACATTATAAATATTATTTTTATTGTGGACCGTCAACACCCCACAAAAAAAAGAAGTATGTCGTTTCTTTTATTAACTTTTAATAAAAGAATAACTGTAAACGAAACTTAAATAACTATATTTTAAAGAACTAGAAAAATAACTTTAAAAAAACAATATTATAAACAAATTGTGAAGTGGATTCCAAAGAACGTTGGATTGTTAATCTGCAAAATAAAAAAGAAAATTAGAGTTTAGAATTATGTAGATGTGAGTAAATGAGATGAAACATTACAAGTCAAGGTAACAGAACGATTTTACTTGTGCAGTGTGCCTGGTACATTTTACTTTTGTTATATTGCCGCGTTCAAGTGGTGTCTATATGGAACTGTCTACTGCGTCACTGACACAAAAGTGGCACAACGGGATTGTAAATACGCCGACTTATTTCTAATGCATTGTAATAAAGGCATTGTATATCTAGGCCTCTGTGCTTACCGTTGTATAAACACTGCGGCCAGTGGAATTCAAAACTTAAAGACTTCTTTTCTTTTACATGTGAAAGCAGACAGCATTTTATATAAGTTTAAAAGAGAAAGAGAAATGATGTCACAGAGAGTGAGAGAGAGAAAGAGAGAGAAAACAACATTAAAACTGTCTCGCAGAGTCTGGAGTTGAGATTTTTTCTTGAAAAGTGAAACGTAGATTTACAAGCTGCTTGTGTCACTTTTCCCATGTTAAAAGTGACACAAAAGTGGCATAATAAGCTTGTAGATCTGTTTGTCAAACTGTTGTAACCTATCTGTTGTCAGTGCTCTGAGGTAATTATACATTTTAGACAGTGAAGCTGCTGCACACTACCCACTGTCTCCTTTCACAAATGAAGGTAACACTACAGTTTTACGAGTGCAGTGTGCCTAGTACATTTCAGTTCTGTTATAGTGCCGCGTTCAAGTGGTCTCTATGTGGAAGTGCCTACTGCGTTACTGACACAAACATGGCACAACGGGATTGTAAATATACTGACTTATTTCTAATGCATTGTAATGAAGGCATTGTATATTTAGGCCTCTGTGCTTACCGTTGTATAAACACTGCGGCCAAACACTGCGGCCAGTGGAATTCACAACATGAAGACACATTTGCTTTTACAGGTCAAAGCAGATAGCATTTTCTATAAGTTTAAAAGAGAAAGAGAAATGATGCCACAGAGAGTGAGAGAGAGAAAGAGAGAGAAAACAACATTAAAACTGTCTTGCAGAGTATGGAGTTGAGATTTTTTCTTGAAAAGTCAGACGTAGATTTAGAAGCTGCTTGCGTCACTATCACATATTAAAAGTGACACAAAAGTGGTGAAATAAGATTGTAGATCTGTTTGTCAGACTGTTGTAACCTATCTGTTGTCACTCCTGGGATGTAATAATATATTTTACACAGTGAAGTGGTGCACACTACCCACTCACTCCTTTCATAGATAATTTGTTGTTTCGGAAGCAAAATTCTTTGTCACCTAGTGCCATTGGCGTTGTTGAAAGATGGTGCTCTATGTGTGGAAGAAACCTTTACTGTAATCAAGAGAGTTAATCATTTCAATTCAGCAGAGTGGAGATAGCAGCGTCCAAATCTTTAAAAAGAAAGAGAAATGATGTGAGAGAGTAAGAAAGAGAAAGGGAAAAAAGGACATTAAAACGTGGGAGAGACACAAATGACAGGGGAGGGGTACGTGAAGCCAGAGGCGCAACCACAGTCAAAAATATCGAGGGTGGGGGGCTAGAAAAAATTTGGGGTGGGGGCTTTAGTTCAAGCAAAAAGAAGAGTGGAGCTGCAGGGGCTGTAAGCGGGGGGAATAATCAAAGCCTCATTAACAAGCAAAATGTCTTTAAAAGACCCATGACGTACTCAGGTGTGACTGTGTGTGGGCCCAGGAAGCGATCTCATCCTAGCTGAAGCCCCGTTAGCCCAATGTTTTTTTTTTGCACCTGCTGCATACTACATATTCTCTCCTTTGACAGATAACTTGTCGTTGTTTCAGAAACAAGCTTGTTTGCTCGCCTTGTGCTATTGCCATTGTCCGTGTTACATAATTCATCCTGAAGCTGTACATCTAAAAGATATTAAAAGAAAGATGTTATGATTGGTAAATCTTGCTACATAAATTTGGAGTTAGATAATATCGCGCTTTTATAGACGTTGATTGTCAGATTTCTACGAACTGTTTGTATTGTGAATATATTCCGGACATTTCAGCGATTATAAAAACGTTACTGCTATTGGGAAAAAAAATTAAACATGTAAATTAATACATTATGTAGGAGTACGTTTGTCTAAAATACTAAGTCGCATTTTTGTATGTGGTCAGCTACAACCCTTTGACTCCTTTCGATGCATACTCAAGCCTCACTGCTCACCTTTTCGTGGAAAAGACACCTTCTTCATGAGATAGCTCCGATCTCCAACAATGAAGTCTTATATATGGTGCTGAGTCTTGATATCTCTATGGCTAACGACATATTCATGCTCCCATCATCATCATCGCAGGTTCTTTACCCGCTCAGTGGTTCGGGCACCACTAACTCAGTGACTGAAGAGGCCACGCATGTGGTATTGGGCCTGTTGTTCGGTGCTTTGGGAACAACTCTAAAATGTCGTACAACACGTGCGCTCTGTATTTTTTATACATAGGGTCACGTGTGTAGTGACGGATACGCTGAATGGGTGTGGTGTGGGTGTATACCAGTCATGAGGGAGTGTGTGTGTCGATCTCACACTTTTCTTTTTCTTCTAATACTCTTCTCTCTGTACTCACATTTCTCCTCTCTTTTCTTATATTTTGCATTCTCTACTAAGTTTGCCGTATTTTCTTATTGTCATATTTGTCTCCTGTTCTTATACTCCCCCTTGTTTTCATAGTCTCCTCTCTTTTCTCTTACTTGTGCATGTCTCCTTGTTGTATTGAGTTTTTCTAATATTTCCTTTTGTCCTATACTCCTTCTCTCTGTGTTCATATTTTCCTCTTTTTCTTCATATTCCTTTTCTCTTTTCATTTTCTGTCCTCTCTGTTTATACTTCTTAAATCTGTTGATATTGTTTGCTCTCTTCTCTTACTCCTCCTTGACTACCTGCATACCCTATGCAGCACTTTCCTCATATTCTTCGTGTTTCATACTGATCTCTCTCTTTATATTTGTTTCTCTTGTCATACTTCTGCCTCTTTCCTCATACACTTTTCACTCTTCATAATATTCCATCTGTTTTTACTCCTTCTTTTCTCCTCAGACTGTATCCTCTGTTCTTGTACATCCCTTTTTTCCTTATGCTCCACTTTTTCCCACATTCTTCGTGCTCTCTTCTGGTACTGTTCTGTCTGTCTTTATACACACTGTCCTTTGCTAGTATTCGTTTTTTGTTCTTATAGTTGCGTGTCTTTTCACATATTCCTTCTTTTTTCTTTAGAGTCTTCCTCTGTCTTATTATAGTGCCCCCTCTGTCTTCTTAGTTTATTTTTTCTTCTTATACTCTTTCTTCTCTCCTCATATTTCCATCTTTCTCTTCATAGTCTCCCTTTGTGGTAAATATTTTACTGTATACAAGTTTGCCAGATAATTTCGGACAAGTAAAGAAATAGCTCAATCAAATGAGAGGCAGAGTCCGTGGTGTCTGAGTCATAAGGGCTTTAATCATAAATGATGACTCGAGCCATGGAAATCTATTCCATCAATACAAGGGTTCGGGTATGCAATGATGGCAGGAAAGATGTCAACGATTTATTAACAGTGCATGACATATATAGTAAAATGACACAGTAGCATTGAATACAGTAGGCGTGACAAGTGAAATGTATATGATAAGAACACATGTGCGTAACAAAAAGGCGTGAACAAGGGTGTGCACATAGGCGTGTACTAGAGATGTCACAGAAAAGTGTCACAAGTGGGTGGAGGCTTAGAAAATTCTTGCAGAGTCAGCTGAAACCTGTGGCCTGAATGCGCGCGCAGCTAATATGACGTGTGATTGACGTACATCTGGAGGAAGCTAAGGGTCTGACATTTAGCGCTAGTAGAGGAGACAGAAGTCTGGCATGTCAGATCGACCTGTCCCTATAACATATCTGATATCTAGTATTTGGAGGATGTTTAATCTGGAGTAAAAGGTCTCTTGGGCAGAGGCTACTCTATACTGAATGTTAGTGCGTGTATAGGTGTCTGCGTGGCTACGTGCGGGGCCATGGGCCTACTCTGGCAACAGGAACTGTAAATTACTTGCACGGAGACAGGAAGACTTGCTCTTTGCTCTGCAGCCGGGGATATGTTTACCTAAATCACTAGACAGGAATGTGTTTTTGAGGAGCTGAGCTGGCTACGCTGATAACTTGAAGGTAAAATACTGTTTTTGGCAGGCAGACCAGGCCGAGCCGGGCACCGCTCGCTTGGCAGGAAGTAAGGCAGAGGTCAGGGATGCGTCTCCATGCTGCAGCTTTCAGAGGTAGAGACATACGTGGCTTGAAGACAGAAATCAGGGCCTAGCTCGGCAGAGCCAGGAAAAACGTGAAAGTGCACCATGTAAAGACGGTGGCACGGCATACTTAGGAACTGAATTATCAATCCATTCATGGTGGATCTGATAGAGGACATGTTAACGTTGGACGCAAATGTATTTGCGTCTTCAAATTCAATCGTGGAGGGTAATTACATGTACTTGAAACTCGTACATGGAGCCGTTGGGGTACACGTTAGGGGACACAATCGACCATAAAAAGTTCAATTACCTCATTCCCTCCTTGTCCCCTACGGACCCTTCAAGATATGTCGATGTTCATGAGACCATCAATCTGTTCATATAACATCATCTGCTCTTCTTCTTTCTTCGGGAATGGGAACGTGAACTTGAATGGGGAACACAAGCTGTGGCGCACAAGCCGCAAATCGCTGGCCCACATTGTAGACATAGACAACAACTGAATACTATTGCCAATATGATTCCTAGAAATGACAGTAGCTTCCATCCCCAAGCTGTGATTACACTCCAGAGCCAACCGGACCAAGTCCAGGAGCCTGGATTCTGGTGTATCAGATGGGCAATTTCGTGAAGTCGGGTAAAGGCCTTATAGACTGATGGCGCGTTATTTGGAATAAACACGCAGCAACTAGATCCGATGACTCTACAGGCCCCGCCCCTATCGGCCAGGATGACGTCAAGGACAAGGCGGTTCTGAAGAACGACAAGTCTCATAGCAGACTGCTCCTCTGTTAAGTTGCCCAAGGCAGAAGTAGTCTCATTCACTACGGCTTCAAGTATTCTGGTTAATTTGCGTATCAGTTTACTATTAGAGACAGTGCCTAAATAGGGGAAGAATCCTTTATTGAAATCTGTATATTGTTCCCATGTAGTTTCGGTCTGATCAACTATTGGGAGGTCTCTCTTGTGTCTAACAATATTAAGGCGGGAATTCCTGTGATAGTCAGATGGGGCTAGGAATACTGGTGGCAATAGGAATGCAATGAAACAGGTACCATCCCAGTCTGGAGGTAAACGAACATAAGCTGTCTGACCACATATGAAGTAGGAGTGTCTGGAAGCTTTGAATGTAGACTTGCCTTTATCACTAAATTCGACCACAGTAATACAGTCACTGTGACCTAGATGTACTGAACCTTTCTTTCTGACACACAATACACCTTTCGCTGGTAGAACCGATATGGATGGCAAGTCTGGACTGGTTTCTGACTGAACATTTAGAATCATGAGGTTGAGTGTAAAATTGCCTAATCCATACACTTCATTTTCTAGATCTGTCCCTGTCCTTTGTGGAAGACCCTCCTTGTCTGGGAAACATGCTTTGTTCATGACTGTGTTCAGATTTCCCCATATCCAATTGCTTTGGGAAACTCTAGATTCGGTGTTTATAGAAGATATTAAACTAAACCATGCACCACAGGAACCATTATGTGTAAACGGGTAAGGAAAGAGGGGCAGAGCTCCCTTGTAGTTCTGATAGGGAGGGAGTCGGCCACATATCCAACAATTAGTGGCATTGTTGATCTGGTGAGAATGGTGTAACATACGAATAAATGTATTGTTGCGCAGCGCAAGTCGATAAGACAATTCATGTGGGGGAAGAGCACTAAACGTGTGCTCGACAGTGTCATTAGAAAAAGAATGTGCAAGAGGAAAATACATGTATAACATCCAACTCATAGCAATAATCGTAAGACTCAGAAAAAACATAATAAGTAATGTGCAGACGCATCTGCTCCGGAGACTTTTACAATATTTTCGTTTCTTGGTCTCCTGTCTATCTCTCTCTCTATTTGGGTCTAACTTGTACATTGTCAGAAACTGCCTAACCGCTTCACCCAGGAGGGGACTTAAACAATGAAACTGTCTGACTTACTAGACCTCAATTTCTGTTGGTACTCCTCTTGGGGAGTTTTCTCTAAGAGGGGGAGTTTGGTATCAGTCACTGGTACGTGGGAGTTCTGGGATTCAGTTTTTGGCGGAAGTCCATGGAATCTTTTAACGTGACTGGAGTGCACCCAACCCTTCCGCCCCTCCAATTTAACAGCTGTCCTGGTTGTTAACAAAACGATCTTCGGCTCCTTCCAGCGGGGCTCCAAAGGGCTTGATCTGTCGAAATTCCGGACGACTACAACATCACCCGGGACCAGTTCATGTGGCTTCACCTCGGTGTTGTCTGGGAAGGCTGCCGCGACCTGTGAACGACATGATTGTAGTGCAGACATCAAGGAAGCAAGGTAATCTGTCAGCATAGTACTATCAACATCATTGATTTTTCGCGGCAGAGGCGTCCCCCACATATTAGGAGGTCTACCGAAGACCACCTCATACGGGGATAGCCCTGTCCTGGAATGGGCTACCATTCTCATATAAAAAAGAGCAACTGGCAAAGCTACAATCCAATCTACTCCCTTCTCTTTACACACTTTGGCAAGGCGAGTTTTCAGAGTCTGATTGTGCCGCTCCACGAGACCTGCTGCCTCAGGATGCCGGACACAGTGAAACTTCCACTGGTACCCCAATAGAAGCGAGACCTGCTTCATGAGTTCGGATGAGAATGGCTGACCGTTATCTGAATACACGACACGGGGCAAACCGTATCGAGGGAAAAACTCACGAACCAACTGCTTGGCAGTGGTTGGGGCAGTGTAATCTGGGACGGGATATGCTTCTGTCCATCGGGATAGGGCACATACAACTACGAGGACATACTTGAATCCTCTGCATCTTTCCATCTGGATATAATCCATCTGGAGGACTTCAAAAGGATGGTCGGGAGGATGAAATCCACCTTGCTCTACGGGAACACCTTTTCCTGGATTGAACTGACAACAGATCATGCAGGTACGCACTTTCTGTTTTGCTGCTGCTCGTAAATGTTTGTTGAACCAGAGATTCTGTAAACT
This sequence comes from Lissotriton vulgaris, assembly GCF_964263255.1. Taxonomy (NCBI): domain Eukaryota; kingdom Metazoa; phylum Chordata; class Amphibia; order Caudata; family Salamandridae; genus Lissotriton; species Lissotriton vulgaris. The sequence goes on along the minus strand of NC_141685.1, from coordinate 558,161,580 downwards.
GTCTAACATGGCTTTTTCTCCTACATGTGCTGGACTATGTGCTGTGTTGATGATAACCTGAACCATAGAGGCGGGGAGAAACCATGTGGTCTTTCCCTTCGTCATCCATCCTTGGTCTGTCTGGACCCCTCCTTGTTCAGCCCATTTCTTTATTTCATCTGGAGTAGCATGTGTCTGTATGTCGATGACATCTTGTGTGGGGTCCCTGACTGTCATACAGTGTGTCAGTGAGGTTACATCAGTCTTTGTCATGTCAGTCGTTTGAGTATGTGTCAGTGCTGTATGTTTCGCTGTTCGATCTGCAAAGTCATTGCCCTGAGAAATCTTGTCGGTTACTTTCATATGCGCTTTACACTTCATGATAGCTATAGCTGTAGGCAAATGTATGGCTTCTAACAGGGCTTGAATGAGGGGACCATGCTGAATCTTGGCTCCGTGAGAGGTCAAGAAACCTCTTTCTTGCCAGAGGACACCAAAATCGTGAACGACTCCGAATGCATAACGTGAATCTGTGTATATGTTTACTGTCAAGTTCTTGGCTCGTATGCAGGCTTGATTCAGAGCAATGAGCTCTGCTGCTTGGGCTGACAGGGTGTCAATGCGATGTGTTTCTATGACTTCAGTTTCAGTGGTCACTGCATATGCGGCCACTAATTCTCCTGTACTTGTTCTTAAACATGAACCATCCACATAAAGTGTCAGGTCTGGATTAGGTAAGGCAACATCTGTCAAGTCTTGTCTGGGTTTCGTAACTGTGTCAACAACATCTACGCAGTCATGTGGAGTAGGATCTGTTGTGTTCGATGGTAAAAGTGTAGCAGGATTCAGTGTATTACAACGTCTGATTTCTATGTGTGGTTGGAATAATGTCAACTCATAACCTGTCAGTCGTGCTACAGTCAAGTGTTGAGTCTGTGTTCTGCTTAGGAGAACCTCTACAGAATGTGGAACTTGTACTGTCAATTGATGTCCTAATACAATGGAATCACTTTGTCTGATTGCTAGAGCTGTTGCTGCAACTGACTTTAAGCACGCAGGCAGGGCCTGGGCTACTGGATCTAATGTACTCGAAAAATAAGCACACGGTTTGTGTTTGTCTGCTTGTAGCTGAGTGAGAACCGACAACGATGTGCCATCGCGTTCTGTGACAAAAAGCGTAAAAGATTTGCTGTAACACGGTGTTGCTAAAACTGGTGCTTGACATAAGGCTTTCTTTAACTCGTCAAAAGCTTGTGTATGTTCCTGAGTCCAAGGGAGGACAGTCGAAGACGCTGCCTCCTGTGTTGTCAACTGTATGAGTGGTTTAGCTAGAAATGCATATTGTGGAATCCATTGTCTGCAATAGGAAGTGAGTCCAATAAAGGCTCGTACTTCCTTCTGTGTCTTGGGTTGCGGAAGATGTGCAATTAACTGAATTCGTTCAGGTGTCAGCTGCCTACCCCACTTGGACAGCAAGTGCCCAAGGTACACCACTTGCTGGGCACAGAATTGTAGCTTCGAAGGAGACACCTTGTGTCCCTTGTCCGCCAAGAAAAGCAAAACTGTCAGTGATGCTTGTTCACATTCTGGTTCACTACGGGCGGTGATCAATAGATCATCGACGTATTGGAGTAGGGCAGTGTTGGCAGGCATGTGAATACTGTCAAGTTGTCGTTTTAATGCTTGGCTGTAGATGCTGGGGCTTTCTGTGAATCCTTGAGGTGCGCGTGCAAATTTGAAGCTTCGGCCATTTAAACAGAATCCGAAAAGGTATTGGCTTTCCGGATCAATGGGAACACTAAAGAAGGCGTTCTTAAGGTCGATTACAGTAAAGAACGTCGCCTCGGAATCAATAGCAGTCAATAGGGATGAAATGTCTGGGACCACAGGATACTGTGGTACAATGCATTTATTCAATTCTCGCAAATCGATGACTAATCGATAAACAGAAGGAGCATTTGGATCTGTACGTTTAAGAATTGGAATGATAGGGGAATTACAAACATTTGAGTCGGTTTCTACAACCACTCCTTGTGCAATGAGCTCGTCAATGATTTTCAGTAAAGCCACTACAGCATCTGGTGGTAACTTGTATTGTCGAATACGTGGTAGTACTACTCCTGGCTTGAGTGTAACGTGATATGGAGTAATGTGCATGCAACCTAAATCAGTGGGGCCTTGTGCCCATAAATGTGCAGGAACATTCTGTAACCTGGGGTCAAAATCTCTCAATACATAATGTCCTTTGAAATCACGAAGAAACAACCTTACTCCTTCCGGAGAACAACAAATTACAGCTCCCAGAGCTTTCAGGGTCTTAATACCAAGCAAGTTTTCTGGACATGATTTCGTGAGCAATAAGTCTGTAGTACGAGATAATGGACCAACTGCTAGGGGAACAGGTTTCGATACTTCATTGACTATAGGCTTTCCTGAAAATTCAAGGGAAACATTCTGTGAGCCTGAGAGGGGTGCCCCTGGAACCTTTTCATGACTGATGGTTGTTCTGCTTGCCCCGGTGTCAATCAAAAAATTTCTATCCTTCCCTAATACCTGACTATGTACATAAGGACCTTCTTGATCTACAGGAATCTCGATAAGGGGCAAGCCAACCTCCCTCTCTAGGCTGTTTCATGTGTATTGCTGGTAATCGGGATAGTTAGATTGTGCATACTGGTACATCTGCTGTGTAACATGTTGTGTTGCGGCAATGGGTTGGGGCTGTGGTACTGCTACGGTCTGTTGTGGAACCTGCATAGGCTGGACATTCTGTGGAATGTGTTGTTGGACCTGGTCCTGTCTAGGAGGACGCGGTCTCTCTTTAGTTTTACCTGTGGCTATGTTGTGTTTCAAAACTGCACAATCATTTACATAGTGACCCGGCTGTTTACAATAGTTGCATATCCCTTTAACAGGAGTTGCTGAATTTGAATTATTGGATGGTGTCGTACCCCTTTTATGACCATCAGCTGGAACTGTCTGAGCAACTAGTACTTTCATTTTCGTGTCTTTCATACGTCTCTGTTCGTGATCATGTTCTTCCCTGATTCTGTTCTGGTGGTACTGCAACATTTGTAACATTTGGGAAGGCGTATTAGCTTGCCATGTGCTCTCGACTTTCAGTACACGGTTCTTAACCTGGGGCAGAGAATTCTCGACTAATTTTGACACAAAAAGGTGTGGGTATGACTCGCTACTTGTTTTCAGGCCACTATTAATAATAAAACATTTCTCGAATCGGGATAAAAAATCACTAGTGTCTTCGTCGTGTTTCTGTTTGCAGGCTGAGATTGCATCCCAATCCTCCTTTTTAGTTGCCAACAACCTTGGCAGAACCTGTACTAACAATCCTGGTAATGCTTTAGTTTTCTCCCCAAGACCTAAACCTGGGGTTCGACCAGTTTCTTCGGTTTCTAATTCAGCCCAATTAATCTTTTTGTCTCCCACCTCCCATTCTTTTTCTTTGAGTTTTTCGTAAATACCAGCAGGCAATAACACTTTCAGTATTTTCATAATGTCGGGATAGGTGTAATCTCCCATGAGTAACATGTCTTTTATTTCACGGTGAAAACCTGCAGGGTCTTTATCATGACTGGGCACTATTTTCTTCATTTCTAATAATTCCATCTTAGTTATGGGCGTGTATACAAACACGCGTTCAAGGGTATCATCGGGGTTCCGGATTGGATGTACTTCTCGTAAAGGATTCTGTTTGTCTAGGTGATATGGTTGCCTGACTGGGGGTGGAACGGAGACGAGATGTGGAGTCAAGAAAGTTCTATATTTATGACGTTGTTCTAAGATTATTTCAATTAAATCGGTACCTAGGCCTCTCCATCTTCTCATGAGTAAGTCTTGCAATAAATTATATAACGGACCTGGGTCAGATGCTTGGTTTTCATACTGTATAATAAGGTGTTGGGTCATGTATATACCAGCTAGTCGCTGTTCTTCTGGAGTGAGACTTAAAAATGTTTGCACTACTGAATCATCTTTATATATGCTGTCATCCCCGGCCCACTGTACTGCGGACCGGGCTAGTTCCTGATCACGTAGGGTATTGAGTTCGTGATAACCTACTCTTTCTTTCAGTACTTTATCAGTAATTTGAAATATATGCTCAAGGGAACATCGTTCTGATATCGGGCAAAGGTAACGTTTCTTGTTTTCTAAACGAATGGGTCTGTCAAAAGGATTACCTAATGGGTATTGTTAAGGTGGTTTCGTTCTACCTACATACGCTATTGTATCTTGAGTCGCTGCCGGATTCTCTGGTTCTTCCTCCTCTGATGTTTCTTTATCATCTGACTCAGAATGCCTTTCAGATTCTCGTCGGGCATGTATTGCTACTATTTCTTTACGGATCTTTCTAATCATAGCATGTATACTTTTCTCTCTATCATGTTTACCCTCTGCAATATTCTGACTCCATTTTGACAATCCCTCCATCTCTTCTTGTGGAAAGCTGGGCTGATCTTGTTCCCTTATCAAACAATTAATCAAAAATCGCATTATCAAACCTTGTGTCTCAACTTTCTGATGTGCCATGGCTTCACTAATACACTCCGGTCTTTCTCCTGTTCTTATAAAACGATGTATATTGTCTAGATGGTCTGGCATTTCTGGTAATAACACCAAGTAATCTGTAACACGTCTTAAACGTAGGGATGCTAACAACATGGGTCCTGTTTTTCCAGGCACTGTATCATATCTGCAATCTGTAAGCCGTTCTTTAAGCTTTTCGGCTGGGGCTGCTTTAGGTGTACGCTGCATTGCTAATTCTCTCATTGTCATTCGTTGTAACTGTGGCGGGGTGCGATAACCTCCTGTGGCACCTCCCGAGGCGGAGGCTTGAGTATAACCTGGCTGTAGGGTCGGTATCTGTAACGGAGTTGGAACCTGAGCAGCGCCAGACCCAAAGGGATTAAGCGGATGAATACCAGGGAGAACAATAGGGGAAGTGACAACAGGTGCGGGAAACGGTGCGGGAGGGATCTGCTGTTGCGGACCTGGGGGCAGATGATCAGCAGGTGGTACGGGTACATGGACGGGTACATTGGTATATGCGGGAGCTACGTCGTCTAAATAGGAAGAAAGGAAAATGTCCGCTGCAGTCTTATGATGTAATTTAGTCGGAACCAATGGAGGGGGCAGATCCTTCGGTATTTCCGGGATCGCCTTGGGCAGGCCCTCGGCCAGGACTGGATACAGTCCTGTCATAATGGCATTACTCTGACTTTCGTGTTGTTCTATTCTGACTCGCTGTCCTTCTTCTAGTAGTTCTTTTTCTTTGGCTTTTTCAGAATCCTCTCTACTTTTCTCTACTTTTCTGAGCGCCTTCTCTGTCCGTCTATGTGATTCTTTACGCCATAGTTCAATGGCATCTTTCTGTGATTGTCTGGCTTTTTTTTTCCATAACGCTTCCTCTACTCTCATGATGCACTCGGCATCCCATGTCCCTGTAACGGGCCATCTCTGATTCTCTGCTAAATCTTTCGTATAATCCACCCACAAGTCTAGGTATAATATGGCATCTAAGCCGTGCTTGTGGTACATAAAATGTCCAGGAGTGTCCCTGGGTGGGATGGGAACTGCTTCTTCGAGTATCCCTTTCCTAGTTCCTATCTGTCGCAACTTCGAAAATAAAGGCATAGCTACCTCGGTCTCGACACAATAAACACAGTAAGAAAATGCAAACAATCACTCATACCACGACATTAAAAACACATTGAAACATTTCGAAGCGAACACCAATAACTGGATAACTGAATACTGGATGTACTGATAAACAGTACAGATACACTGCTGAAACAGTGCAGACCGGATCTGTGTACCCAAACCCATCTTGACCGGACACAAATTAATGCACCCGTCTTGATGCGTCCCCAGCAACGGTACTCACCGGGAAGCACGGAACGGAAGGCCTCGGAAACTCGACTGGACTGGACCGCTACGACGTCACTGCTGCTGCTGCGCACTACGCATGCGCCTCGACACTACTGGTGGGCTTCTCGATACCTCGGACACTGCTCTCTCGGCTGGACTCTGGTCGGGATCCTCCGCACTCCTCACCGCCTCGTCTGGATGTCGACCGCAGTCTCCGTCACTTCCGTAGGCCTGAGGGAGATACAGGAAAACCTGCAGATGCGCATGGGGTCCTTCACAGCTGTAGTCGGGGGCAAAGCCTGCGACGCATCACCGGCGCGTGGGGTGGGGGAGGGGTCCCTGTTCGGGCGCCATATTATGTGGTAAATATTTTACCGTATACAAGTTTGCCAGATAATTTCGGACAAGTAAAGAAATAGCTCAATCAAATGAGAGGCAGAGTCCGTGGTGTCTGAGTCATAAGGGCTTTAATCATAAATGATGACTCGAGCCATGGAAATCTATTCCATCAATACAAGGGTTCGGGTATGCAATGATGGCAGGAAAGATGTCAACGATTTATTAACAGTGCATGACATATATAGTAAAATGACACAGTAGCATTGAATACAGTAGGCGTGACAAGTGAAATGTATATGATAAGAACACATGTGCGTAACAAAAAGGCGTGAACAAGGGTGTGCACATAGGCGTGTACTAGAGATGTCACAGAAAAGTGTCACAAGTGGGTGGAGGCTTAGAAAATTCTTGCAGAGTCAGCTGAAACCTGTGGCCTGAATGCGCGCGCAGCTAATATGACGTGTGATTGACGTACATCTGGAGGAAGCTAAGGGTCTGACATTTAGCGCTAGTAGAGGAGACAGAAGTCTGGCATGTCAGATCGACCTGTCCCTATAACATATCTGATATCTAGTATTTGGAGGATGTTTAATCTGGAGTAAAAGGTCTCTTGGGCAGAGGCTACTCTATACTGAATGTTAGTGCGTGTATAGGTGTCTGCGTGGCTACGTGCGGGGCCATGGGCCTACTCTGGCAACGGGAACTGTAAATTACTTGCACGGAGACAGGAAGACTTGCTCTTTGCTCTGCAGCCGGGGATATGTTTACCTAAATCACTAGACAGGAATGTGTTTTCGAGGAGCTGAGCTGGCTATGCTGATAACTTGAAGGTAAAATACTGTTTTTGGCAGGCAGACCAGGCCGAGCCGGGCACCGCTCGCTTGGCAGGAAGTAAGGCAGAGGTCAGGGATGCGTCTCCATGCTGCAGCTTTCAGAGGTAGAGACAGACGTGGCTTGAAGACAGAAATCAGGGCCTAGCTCGGCAGAGCCAGGAAAAACGTGAAAGTGCACCATGTAAAGACGGTGGCACGGCATACTTAGGAACTGAATTATCAATCCATTCATGGTGGATCTGATAGAGGACATGTTAACGTTGGACGCAAATGTATTTGCGTCTTCAAATTCGGTCGTGGAGGGTAATTACATGTACTTGAAACTCGTACATGGAGCCGTTGGGGTACACGTTAGGGTACACAATCGACCATAAAAAGTTCAATTACCTCACCTTACCTATTGATACTTTCCAGTGTATTCATACTTCCTTTATCCTGTTATATTGCAGTGTCTGTTTATACTCCCCTTTTTGTTATATTTTCCCTTGTTTCATACTTCTTCCTCTTTTGTTGTAAGTACGTTTATTTTCATAGTCTCACGTTTCTCGTCATAATCCTCCTTCTGTTCTTATAAGTAATATTATAGAATATTTCATATATTTATTTTTCTAATGTTATATATATATTTTTTTATAGATTCTGTTTATCAATACTGAAAAAACTGTATCATGCCTACCAAATGTCAAAAGAAGAAACAACGAAAGAAAGATGTTTATTTGAAGAGAAGTAATCCACAAGATTTACATGAAGAACCATGTGTTAAGAAAAAGAAAAAAAGTCCTGGTAAGAGAAGGAACACTTTTCTGAGGAAAATATTAAAGACTAATAGTAGTGTGCACAAAGGAAATAATGGTATTTGTGTGTCTGCAACGAAAAAGAAAAAGAAGAATAAAGAGAACAATCATGGAAAGTCAACTACTGAAAAATAGTGTATAGTAAATGGAGGAAAAACCAATCTATGGAAATTAGGAAAAAATGTTTTTTAATTGAGTTCTGTTAAATTTAATTAAAGAAATTAAGGGATGTAAAAAAACTGTTTTTTATAAGAAGAAAAAAGGTATAGAAAATGTAGTTGAGAAGGCTTTCGAATTGAAAGCCTTCTAATTGAAAGCAAAATTGTTTATTTGAGTAATCAATAGAATTTGATCACTAGATAAACCAATCCATGTAATGAAGGCCAAAAGTTAGTGGAGAAGAGTAATTAACAGAAGTAATTTTTGTGAGTTTTGTTTGGGTGAATGGAAACATAGTTCAAGTTCTGAGCTTTTTTTTAATGAAGAAAGTTATCTTCAGAGTAATGATTTGTTGCATGCAGTTAACACTAGTGGTCATGCTTATGAGGTTAGAAATGGTTGTCCTATTCAGAAAGAGAAAATTGTTCCTAGAAATGCAGAAGAGGTGTTAGCTGATGAAGTTTTAGGGAGACGTCCTAAAGCTCCAGTGTACACTTGGAATTGTAGTTGTATTTGTAGTGTACGTCAAGAATCTATTGATTTTTTACGCAATTTCTTACGTAACTATACAAAGAAAAGTGTGAAACAAAAGATTAAGATGTTGCAAGGACTAGACCCTTGCAGAGTAGGAGAAAATACTGATTTGCAAGGTCATTCTCTGGCTTGTGTTTCTAAAAAAGTATGTTGAAGTGTTTTTCACCATTTCAGGATGATAGCAGTACATCATTCTGAAATGAGGAAATTAGTTAGAAGATTGTATTATGCAAAAAGTCCAGCTCTACTGTTAAAAAAGTTGAACAGTGCTCTTTTGCATGGATCTGTATCAAATGTAAAGAACGTTTCCGATGAAATTGAGGTTAGTTATTTTGGTCCTGAGGAAGACAGTGCAGAAACTGATACATTAATAGAAGGAAATGTGGAAGAGAATGTACAACATTGTAGTACAGATAATTTTGAGCAAGAAATTACAAAGTTTAAGGTGATTTCAGGTGAAAGGCCAAATTATTATTGTGTCTGTTGTCGACGAACTCATTATAGAAATCAGACCAGGAGTGTTGCTTTGTATTTAAAGAGTGAAAAGGAAAATAATACTGAGTGGAAGGATTTTGCAACTTATTTGTTGGTAGAGAATTGTTTTAATTTGTAAATATTGTTATAACAAATTAGACGAGAACAAAATGCCTGCTAGAGCTGTGCATAATAATCTTGAGTTGGTAAATATTTCTTCTGAACTGATAGATTAAAAATACCTATGAGTCTATTCTTATTCATTGTGTGCATCCATTTCAGGCTATTGTTCGTATGGAGCCTAAGACAGGAAAATTGCCTCCTTCTTATTTACAGAGTGGATTAAAGGGAAGAGTTGTATGTTTGCTTCTAGATTTAAAGAAAAAATATTGAAACAATTGGTGTAGAAAATGTAGAGGATGAGCCTTTAGTTATTCTTGTTAATGGCGTTCCTACTAAGAGTAAGAAAATCTGGCAAGAATTAGTGGATGTTAAGAAAGTGAAAAAGGCAACGTTGTATCTGGTAAAAAATTATGAATATTACAGAAATGTGTATGTGAGAGAAGAAGAAATAACTGTAGAAGAAGATAGTGACTTGCCATCTGGACAAATTGAAAAAGTGGATGTGTACAGAACTGAAGAAATCTACGAACATTACAGTGTTCATCCACTGCATTCTAAAGAAGTGATGGGTAATGCTATAGAGTTATTCCAAATGAAAGAAGAAAAAGGAAGTCCCATTAGTGTATGGGAAAAAAGCTTGGAAGCTCGTTGTTTCCCTCAATTGTTTCCCACAGGAAAAGAAGGACAATATGATGACCGACCTGTGCAGATTCCTGCACCTGAATACCGGACATCAAGCTTATATGCAGAAGATCCAAGATTTCGACAATGTATTCTGTATTTGTTTCATCTTTTGTTTGAGAGTGATTCGTCTGGACTTTCTTATGCAGTAAACCATATATTGAAAACAGGTGTACATCTGCAAAATGTTTTGGCAAAGGAATTTTATGGATAAAGTACTGCAGAAAGATAATGTTTTGCAATCTCAGCTAATTAATCTCATGGCGTGTCAGCGTGGTACTAATGAGTACTGGTACCGCTGTCATGGAGAACTCAAATGTATGCTAAGGAACTTAGGAACTCTAAGCTGTGCTGAACATGCTTGGGATGATTTACTTAAATTTCTTTGAGAGGCAAATCAAAATATACTAAAAATTGAATACAACACACCTGGAGAATTGTGCTCTTTGGATCCAGTTAATGTATGCAGGTATTTCAATCATAGATTTGAAGCTATGATGTCTTTTATCACCAATAAAAAAATCCTCCTCTTGGAGAGGTTTTGGACTTCATTTGGAGAAAGGAGTATCAAGCAAGAGGTGCTCCTCACATACACATGCTAATATGGATCAAAGATGCTCCCAAATTTGGTACAGACTCAGATGATACCGTGTTGTCTTTTATTGAAGAATATGCTACTTGTGATATACCAAAAAGTACACAAGATAAGGACTTAAGACAACAAGTCTTACAATTCCAAAGCCATCATTGTGGGAAATACTGTCGTCGAAAGTACAAATCTAAGGACAAATTCTACACCAAATGTCGTTTTGCATTTCCACATCCAGTAATATCGAAAGGAAGAGTGAACAGTTTTATGTCATCTTTGCGACATACTATTACAAGAAATTCTCCAAAAAATACCTACAACTTAAGAAGAAACGAAGAGTCAAAATACATAAATGGCTATAACCCAGTCATTTTGTCCATGTGGAATGCTAACATGGATATTCAATATGTTGCAGACAATTCCATTGCTGTTGCTCGATATGTAACATCGTACATAACAAAATCAGAAAATACGGAATTGAAGGAAATGTGGGAAGAGATTTTCCACGAGTAGAGTCTAAGTAAGAAATTACATACTTACAGTTTGAAGATGTTATCTCATCGAGAAATTGGAGCGCATGAATGCTCGGATCGCTTATCATCTGCAAGTCTATACTCCAAATCAAGAAGAATCATTTGTGTGAGTCTAGGTCTTGCTGCAACACGTAACCGAGTTCCTAAATCTGTACAAGAAATTGAATATTTAGCTTAAAAAGAGCCAGAAAGTACAGATATTGTGAAAAGAAATATGTTGGATACGTATTATCCAAATAGAAGTCATCATCTTGAGAACATTTGCCTCTATGAAGTGCTGCTAAACTATATTTTTAAATGGAATATTACAGAAAACATCAATAATGGTATATATGCCGTGATTGGTTCCGAAGGATGTCTGGTGAAACAAAGAAAAGGACATTTGATTAATCGCCGTAAACTGAGTTGCAAAATACCTGGCAAAAGGGAATTTTACTATTTTGCTCTTTTGCAACTTTTCAAGCCATGGCATTCAGAATTGGAATTACTTGGCGATTTCCAGAGCTATGAAGATTCTTTCAATGCAACTAAAGATACTATACAGTGTGCTGTTTTTGCTATTTATGTGAAAATGTTGAATGACGAAATTGAGCAAGAAGCTACAATTGCAGCTGAAATTGCTAGAGACAGTTCTCAAGAGAGTTAAACCTCTGCTCCGTTGAGTCAGGACCCACTAGGAGAACCAATTGTTCAAAATGAAGCAGCAAATGCTATGGAACAGGTGGAGACAGCAATGTATCAAGGTCAAGAAGATGTTAGAAACTTAGGAAATTTGGAAGAACAACTAAATCTTGAGCAGAAAGAAATATCTGAGCAAGTGAGGGAACAGATTGACCATGGATTACTTCATGAGGAGAAAGAGTGCTCTTGCTCATCATTTGAACCTATCCAAATGTACGTGAGTGGAAAAACTGGAACAGGCAAAAGTTTTTTAATTCAAGTAATCAGAAGTTTTCTATAGAAAACAACTGAGTCGCATTTGTCTTGTGTTGTCACTGCTCCAACTGGATTAGCAGCCCACAATATTGAAGGAATTACTTTACATCGTTTATTAATGCTACCAGTAGAGCATGAAAACAAATTAGAATACCACAAGCTATCTGGAGAAGCTTGTTGTGAAGTTTCAAGAGTTTTGAGGAAAATGAAACTCCTTAATATTGATGAGGTAAGCATGGTATCAAACTTAATGTTTGCTTTTGTGCATTTAAGAATGCAGCAAATTCTTAAAACAGAGTATGACGTAATATTTGGAGGAAAGCACGTCATAGTTTGTTGAGATCTTCTACAACTTACTCCTTTAAAAGGAGAACCAGTGTTTAAAACACTGCTGCATGAAGATACTGGAAAGTCTTTGGGGCGTATTGGAAATGTAAACATTTGGTCATATTTTGAGTATAAGGAACTTATTACAAGTATGTGACAAGCAAATGATGTTGATTATGGAACTATTCTTCAAGATATAAGAATTGGAAAAATGACTGAACATGGCAAACAAGCTTTACAGAGATGATTACTATCCAATTTGTTTCCAAATGAAAATATTGTACCAGAGAAAATATACATGACAATTGCAGAAAATAAATCTGTAATCTGTTTAATGCCAACACTACGTGAATGTTCTAAATTCAATGAAGAAATGTTGAAGTTTGAAAATGAAGACATTTTAAAATTGGAAGCTATTGATAAAATAGAACATGAAGGAATCACAATTATTTTGAGTGAAAAGTTGAAGAGGAAGTCTGATTCTTTAGAGAAATCGATAAGTAAAACTGCTGGTTCAGAAAAGAATTTGTATGCATGTGTAAACTGTGGGGTAATTTTACGACCTAATTTGAATGCGGAAAAAGGTTTAGTAAATGGTGCAATGGGTAAAGTTGTTGATTTAATTAATTACGTAAATAGAGATGGTTTTGAATTTTTGAAAATCAAATTTGATCAAATTGAAGAAGTAAAACAATTTAGTCGTTGTTCTGCTCAGTTTTTGCTTGTAAAAGATTTGTATGTTCGCAGAAATCAGTTTCCTGTTTCTTTGGCGTATGCAGTGACCATTCATAAATATCAAGGTTTAAGTGTAGATAGTGCTTTAGTGAATATTGGAAGTACCGTGTTTAAAGAGGGTATGGCATATGTTGCTTTGTCTCGAGTCAGAACTTTATCTGGATTGTACTTGATTGATTTTGATGAGACAAAGGTTAGTGCAGATGTACATTGTGTGAAAGAGTATAATAGAATAAGATGAGAATATGCACCTAATTCAGGTCAATATCCAGTATTTGAAAAGCGTGTGGTAGGTAGAAAAAAAAGATTTGAGGACATCTGTAGTGAAAATGTAGAGAAAGAAAAAAAACAAGATGAAGTTGCTTCTGCAAGCAAAAAGAAAAAGGACAGTGTTGAAGAGAATGTTGGTATCGGTTTGAAAATAGTTGCGGTCTCAACTGCTATGCTAATGTAGTTGTTAATGTTGTTTTTGTTCTTGAAAGTTTGCAACAGCAAATTGTTGAAAATCGGGCAAAAGATTCTGTTCATTGTTGTATTCTGTTTATGAGAAATGTCGTAGTGATAAAAGTAAAATACAAAGCGTTTCTTATATTTGAAATGTTTTGGACATATGTTCTGGTTCTAGTCAATTTACGCCGAATATTCAGCAAGATTGTCAGGAATTTTTAATGTTTATGTTTGCTGTACTGGAAGATGAAGGTATAGATATTGAAAACCTTTTTGGCCTTTCTTATAAATGGCAACATGACTGTCAAAATTGTTTGTTTACATGTGGCACTAACATAGACATTGAAAGATTCATATATTTGACTTTACCTGACTGTGAATCAGTGTATTTTAACAATCTAATTAGAGGAGCAAGTCAAAACATGGAGTGTAGCCAATGTAAATCCGAAATGTCATCAACATTATTTATACAAAGATATGGACAGTATGTAATTTTAATGCTGCAACGTTGTAGAGGTGATGGAAGAAAATTGGAAACTTTAATTAAAAAATTTGTAGCTGGTCAAGTTTCAATATCAGGAAGAACTTTTGTAGCTGTTGTAATTATTTTTCATTATGGACTTTCTACAACATCTGGACATTACGCTGTTTATTTAAGATGTCTGAAAGTTTGGATACATTGTAATGATAGTCAATTAGTTTTTAAGCAAAGTTTGCCTAAAGAGTTACCAAATTCTTACCTAATATTTTTAAAGCCAAAATTTTAAGATCACAATGTGGCCTTTCTGGATTAATGCTGTTAAGGTAGATTAGTCTGGTGTTGTAGAGTATTTTGTAAGTGAGGGTGAGGAGCTTGAAGGTGATCGTCTTGTTGATATTGAGGCAGTGTACGTTTATCAGGTGGTGGGTGATGTGTCTGCAACCAGGGACATTGATGATCACTCAGGTGGAGGTGTTTTGGATTTGTTGTAGTTGTTGCAGGTGTTTGGCTGGAATTGCTGTGTAGTCTTTTGTCACAGTGTAGTCTGCTGCTGATGAGGGCCAGTGTCTCTGTTCTTCATCTTTTGGTTAGGATCCACTTGTAAATGTTGCGGAGTATGTGGAGTGTGTTATAGCAGTACGAGGATATGGTGTAGACTTGTTTACAAATGGAGAGGGAGGAGTTGAGGATGAATCCTAGGTTGTGGACATGGTTGGTAGGTGTTGGTACTGTCCACAGTGTAGTTAGCTAGCAGGAGTCATCCAAGGCTGAGGGGGGGGTCTGAGGATGAGTACCTTCATTTTGTTCGAGTTCATGTTTAGAGAGCTGCTCTTTATGTAGTTGGTGACGTCCTTCATTGTTTCGTGGAGGTTGCTTTTGGTGGTATGTCGCTTTTTGGTGAGGAAGAGGATGAGCTGGGTGTTGTTGGCGTAGGAGATGTTGTAAAATTGTGATGGTGGGCTACTTGTGTGAGGGTGGCCATGTAGATGTTGAATAGCGTCGGGGTGAGGGATGAAGACTGGCAGACGCAGCAATTGATTTCTGTGGTTTTGGGTCAGAAGGCTGGGAGGCAAATGCTCAGGATTACTATTGGACAGTTTGCAAAGTAAAAATTTGACGCATACTATTTGGCAGTGCGGAAAAGTATGTGAAAGCAATAATGAGTTTTTGTTGTATATTTTGTCAGCATATATTTGTAAGTAACATTATTTACAGTGTATGGAAATTAATCATAATGCTTTGTTAGAAAAAAACATTTAAGATATGTTTTATTTCTATTTCTTAGATTGTTATTGAGAATGTTGAATGTTTTTTTTAAGATAATCTTATTGATTGTCTTTTTTTGCCCGCTGTTATGTGATGAGTAGTGTTGAAGTCACTTGTTTCTTGTGAAATTCAATATATTCTGAGAACAGCAAAAAAGGCAAATGTAATAGTTTACAAATTATTTTGTATTGTAAAAGATATATTGTAACTATTTTTTGTGTCTTCCACAGATGGTAATTTTATAATATATAATTTTTAAATATTTATTATGCTTACGGTGAGTACAAAGAACTGTTGAAAATGGTCAATGGAATGTGCTTCAACCGAGCTGAAGTAACAAAACAAGGATTGGAGAACATTAGTGTGTAAAGATGGTTTGTATTTTTTAAAGACATTTAAAAAAATTATATAGTGAGTGTACCTGTCAGAACCCGTAATTAATCAGTGGATACCATAATGGCTCATCTAAACCCTAGCTGGCGCAGGAGAGATGAAGAATCTAAAAGGAAATAGACTTGGAGTGCTTAAGTGCAATTGAGGAATTCAAATATGGCCGTGTCGAGGAAAGACGTGGTGGCGGTCCAGTCATTTACCACACACCTGTGTGAATTCCTTGGTGAGGCATGCGCTCCCTAACGAGTGCGCACTTCACCTACGACGTTGCGGAGTTCAGACCCATTTTTAATCGCTTCAGAGATATTCCTGAAGAGAAAGCACAAAGGTTGCAGATAAACACTAGAGGAGAGGCTAGTTCGACAGATGAAGGAGTAGGAAATTAGTAGCGTTAGACTAAATTATAGATAAGGAATAGAGATAGAGTGGGGTAGGTTATTAAATAATTGTTCTTTGTTATTTCCGTTATGTATGCATGTCCATGATACAAAGATGGTTTGTATCTTTTATATAGATTAAAAAATCTTAAAAGATAAATATACTGAGCGTTCTAGTATTCTTTTCATTTCACTATAACACATGTACTAGTTTGGACAAGGTAAGGTGAATAGAGATATTGTACTTTTTATGCTACTGTATTTTATAATAACAGCCTGTTTTTTTCAGATAGTGATAAGGAGTGACTGGTTTGGTAATTTAAGAAATTTTAAAACTGTACGTTCATATAAATAATTATAATTATATAATGTTATAAAGTAGTTGAAAATGGTATTTATATAATATTTATTAAAGGGCAAATTAGTTGATAAAGCGAGTTTTGAGTTCTGTATTAGGAAAAAAGATAAAATAAAGTGTTTATGTTTTTGTAGAAGGAGGTCAGCATAACAAATTTACAATGGAAAATCCAGAATACAATATGGAAGACGATTTTGAAAATACTAACACTGTCGTAGAAGAGATGAACATAGCTTTTATGAGCAACGTTATTGAAGCGGAAGAAATGAATGTTGGAGATATCAGGTGTGATTTTCTTGATGAAACCTTGGATGATGCTTTTGTGGAAGCATTACATGAGATTGAGATTCATCAGATGACTTTTGAAAATGATATCCAGGAAAATGAAATTCCTGATGAAATTATAATGGAAGCTGCATTAACTTGTGAAATGTTGCAAGAATAAATGTATTATTATATAAAAATAATGGTTTAAGACACTCTGCTTCCAGAATTGTAATCATTTAGCTACTACCCAAGTAGTCATGGTGCAAAGTGGGCCTTAGGGTATGAACTGTTTCAAACTCTTATAGACAACATACGTATTTTTTGTATGCACCAGCAAACTTGCCTTTTATAGGTTCTATTTCCTAGTGTGTATCATTAGACTTTCACCAAACACTCTCACACTACTGGTTCAATGCTCTAGTGAGTCATTCAGCAGTATGTGCTTATGTATATACTGTTCTAAAAGTGAAGCTTCTATACATTCAGCCGGGGAACAGCGTTTACAACGCAACTTTTACCACGCACTACCTTTACCACGCCACTTCTACAACGCAAGTCGTTACAACGACTTGCGCTGGGGGGCGCTGTTGGATAGGGAATGGTTTAATTTACTATCCAAAACTTTCCCTACTATCCACGTGGACTGAAGTTGGAATAGTAAATTAAACTATTCACTATCCAGCGCCCCCCAACGCAAGTAAAAGCATGCATAGTAACGACATACATCCCATTCAGCCAGACACTCTCACTTTCACTCTCACTTGGCAGTTTCACATTCACCATACACTATGTAAATGTAAATGTATAGGCATTTATATAGCGCACTACTTACCCGTAGGGTCCCAAGGCGCTTCGACCGCTGCGAAACCCTTCCTGGCTTCCCTGAGAGATGGTCCCTTAATGGGTATCTCCAGGGTGAGACCAGGCATCCCCGGTGGTCTGGTGGGGCAGTTAGTGAAGATGAGGCAAGCTAATGCCCAGAGTTGCCGAGTGTGATCGCTGATCAGAGTGGGCACCGAGGCGAGAGAATTATCGAGTCCGCTGACCCTGGTCCAGAAACCTGCCGCGCCGGGAATCGAACCCTGGTCCCGGGCCGTCCTCTGCTCTCGGGTCTGCCGCCTCTAACCAGTGAGCCACACTACTTCACTACTAATGTATTCATTTATTCATTTATGAACTACACTTTCATTTTGACAAATTTTCACAGACTAATATAGAAATAGAACTGTTTTATTTGTCTTTTTAGTTTTCTATTTTTTTATTTTTTCAACAAGTTTAAAAAAAAAAAAAATGGAAACAAAAAAAGTGTGGAACAGGAACAAAAAAGTTAAAAATAAAATTAATGTTTTGGACAACGGTGCTCTTCTTTAGTCTTCACAATGAGATCAATAGACTGCTGATTGTAGCAATATTTACAATGAAATTTCAGATCTGGAAACTGTGGCACAATAATAGGATGCAGACTGCTCGTAGGAGGTGGTGGTGGAGATGAGGTAGTAGGGACTGCAGGTTGAGGATTCTCCTGCAGCGTTTGTGTTGCCATCCTTGCATAGTTATTTGGATGCACATTTTTGACTTGGTGAACCATGCTGGTTGTACTGAAAGAGTACTTTCTAGTGGGATCAACCCTGGAAAGAGTAACCTCACAGATCTGGCAAGTTACTTTTGGCGCATTGACTTTTTTCAGTACCTCAGGGTATGTAAAAAAACGTCCAAATGAAAGCTTCTTTTCTCTTTTTCTGAAGTTGCTCAGCAACAAATTCTTTCTCACAGGAATGTTCTGATGAAGTTTCAAAAAGAGCAGCCATTGTATAGTTTGGTTCTAAAGGAGTACTGCTCCACAGAATAGATGCTTCTCTTGAGAAAGTCCAAGTAGAATGATCAAAATAGGAAGGGTCTTTCAACAGTTTAAATATGAAGTATTATGAACGAATCAAAACTTTCCTTTTATGCTCACATGGCTTTGCAGACACTTACAGTGCATTTACTGAGCGTTTACGTTGCGAGTACGTACGACGTACAGTTGCATTTTTCGTAATTGCTTTCAAAAGTGATATACGGTTATTAAAAGTTAAAAAAGGTATATCCCAGATAATGTCTTTCCTTAGTATGTACATTAAATACATAAATATATGTTTATAAACAATTAGAAACGTTTGCGCCGTACGCGCACGGCGCGTCGTACATGACGTCACACGGGAGCGTTGATGCGATGCGTAACGTCAAAATGTATTCGTACGTATGCATTGGTACGCACAGTGGATGATTACTTGTACAAGGTATGTGTGATCACCGTACATGTACAGTACAATTATACAAAAAGGAAATATATAGAATTTAATTTTCATGAAGTGGGGGGAAAAAAATTAATAAACAAAATTATTTTAGACTTTTGTTTTGTTATTATTTTACATTAAGAATATGAAATATAACTTAAAAATAAAATAACTATAAATAATTATAATAAAAATGTAGGAAATTAGTATAGAAAGACAGAAATATAATAATAAACATCTTTAAAAATTATCATTTACAAAACCTTTGAAATTCACTGAAAAAACCATAGGTTTCACACCCGTTATAGTTAGGAATTATCATTTAAAAAACCTTTGAAAATCAGTGATGTCATGAGTGATGTCACTGACAATGTCATGAGTGATATAATATGTGACATCATCAGCAGTGCATTGTGGGTGCGCAAGTTATAGTTAGCTGAACTAACTATAACGGGGAATTTCAAAGGTTTTGTATGAGTGAAGTGTCCAGCTAACTATAATATATGTGAAACCTATGTTTTTTTCAGTGAATTTCTAAGGTTTTTCAAATGCTGATTCCTAACTAGGGCGAGGAATGGAAGAGACAGTCACTTCCGGTGGGCGGGGGGGCGGGTAGCGGACTAGTGCTCCCGACCTGCAGATGCTTGTAGGGATAAAAGGAGGATGCTAAATCGGCCGCGCAGCGGGCACGCCAAAGGCAAGCCCCTCTGCGCCCGTCCGTGGCCGTGCGGGGACCGGGGACAAAACCCCTGTGCAAAATACGGTAGAAGTTCAGTGGAGTGCAAATCAACTCTATGACCTCTGTCCCAAGACCCCTATGGCTTGTTACCACAGCGTAAAAGTAGATGAGGATATGGGTTGTAAAGAGTGTCAATTTGTTTTCTGTGTGGTAGATGAGTTTAATCGAGAGGCTACGAGGCTTTCATGTGGTCTGTTGAATTCGAGATTCATGCGCAAGCATAGGTTGGATATTTTCTACCTACTAACGGGTAAGAAACTCGACCTCCTTTTCCTTACAGAAACTTGGCTGGACCCGGACTCGGAGCCAGACATAATTGAGGCACTCCCCTTGGGGTACATGATTGTTAGGCTGGATAGGATGTCAGGCAGAGGTGGGGGGATAGCCATTGCCTTCAAATAACCGCTTAGCTGTCAATTGGAACCTCTAACTATAGCTGATAGCGAGGCGGACGCTTTTACAAATAGGGTGAACCCGCACACTACGGTAAAGGGACTCTTGGTCTATAGACCACCGGGCCCATTTACTTGATTTGTGGCAAGCTTGTTAGAAGGTATTATGGAATCTGCCCTACGGAGGGATAAGCTACTTCTATTAGGAGATTTTAATATGCATTTAGAGAACTCCCTCGACAAAGGGGATGTAGATCTATGCCAGGAATTACAGGCACTATAATTCAACCTGAATTTGAAGATCCCTACCCATAAGGATGGCCACTTACTGGACCCAGTGTTTGCTAATTGGGGGGAAGTAGAAGTGAACCTGCCCATTCCTGTTCCCTGGTCTGATCACTTTATTGTTCCTTTTGTGATGCGAATTCCAGGACCTAGAGCCCCAGAACAGCCGTCGCTTAACCATCCGTGTAGTAATTGGGCTGGCTACTCCCGGGCAAAGTTCAATGCTGCCCTGACTAAAGGAGGGCAGCCGGAGGGCATTGATGTAGAAACCGCATGTGGTAATCTTGAAAAACGCATAAGAGAGGCCCTTGATAGCACTGCCCCGTTACGTCTGAAGAAGTCACTGAGTAGGTCTCTAAAATCGGCCCCATGGTTTAACGACGACTTGCGCCTAGTTAAGACTGAGTGCAAACGTCTAGAGAGGCAGTGGAGAGTAGCTTTTCTTAATCAGGCCAAAATGGAATATCAAGATAAACGGAGAATCTACCACGGAATAATCAGACGGGCTAATGCCACGTATTATTCAGAGAGAATTGGGGAAGCAGAAAATTCCACTAAGGAATTATTTAAGATCTGCAGGGAAATCTCCTCACTTAAATCATCTACAATACCCACGAAAAGTTCAGAAGAATCTTGCAATCGTATCGCTGGCTTCTTTTCTGAGAAAGTGGCCACGTTATACTCCTCCTTTCCGGGAGGTAAAAAAAGGGGTGTAGAGTTTGTTGAGCCTAAGTGGGATGAGGGGGGGAGCTCATAGGCTGGATAATTTTACCACCCCTCCCCCCGAGATGCTCCAAAAGATCTGCAGGTCCATAAAGTCAGGGTCACCCAGGGATCCCGCCTCACCTAATTTGCTCACGGAAAGCCTCGATATCCTGGAGCCCTACGTCAGGGATCTTTTAGATGCGTCATTTAGAACGTACAAGGTGCCTGATGTCTGGAAGCAGGCGGTGGTACTTCCACTTCAGAAGAAGCCTAATGTCAGTTTGGAGAAATTGGACAATCTCTGCCCCATTTCGCTGTTGCCCTACTGGCAAAAGTGGCAGAAAAGGCCATTAATCTTCAACTCATGGCCTATGTGGATGAAGCCAATGTGCTCCACCTTACGCAGTTTGGATTCAGATCGCTCCATTCAACAGAGTCAGCACTACTTATGGCCACTGAGACCATCAGACAGGGAGTGGATGAGGGACAGACTATGGCTCCCATCCTATTGGACCTGAGCACCGCCTTTGACACTGTAGCACATTTCACCTTGCTACAGTGTCTGAATAAGGGCGGTGTCTCAGGTGCAGCGTTAAAGTGGCTACAATCTTTTCTGACGAATCATAGGTTCCAGGTTAAGCAGGGCGCCCATTTTTCCAGAGCTATGGAATTGGATCAGGGTGTGCCCCAGGGCTCAGCCCTGAGTCCCACCTTGATTTATCGCTACGTCTCCCCTGTGGCAAGTATAGTTGAGGATTATGGAATGCGAATCATGTCATACGCCGATGACACACAGCTGATCAGCTCTCTGTCACGGGCACCTGATCTGGCTGCACCCAACTTCAGAGCTTGCGTGCAGGAGCTCGCCTCCTGGATGGATGACAACTGCCTGAAGTTGAATGGTAGCAAGACAGAGGTGCTCGTGGTGGGGGGGGGCCCATCTATGTGGTCCTCGGCATGTTGGCCACTGTGCTTAGGACCAGTCCCCATGCCCTGTCAACAGGCTAAGAATTTGAGGGTGTGGATCGATTCGGACCTTACATTTGCACCGCAGATCAGTCGTGTGGTAGGGGCGTGCTTTGGTGTCCTGAAAGGTCTACGGAAAATCATAGACCTTCTCCCTATTGAATGGTAGCAAGACAGAGGTGCTCGTGGTGGGGGGGCCCATCTATGTGGTCCTCGGCATGTTGGCCACCGTGCTTAGGACCAGTCCCCATGCCCTGTCAAAAGGCTAAGAATTTGAGGGTGTGGATCGATTCGGACCTTACATTTGCACCGCAGATCAGTCGTGTGTTTGGGGCGTGCTTTGGTGTCCTGAAAGGTCTACGGAAAATCATAGACCTTCTCCCTATTGAGGCTAGAAGGACACTGGTGCACGCCCTTGTCACATCACGATTAGACTATGGTAACCTATTGTACTTGGGTGCCACGGTTAGGAGCCTTGACCATTTGCAGGAGCTGCAAAATGCAGCCTCCCGGCTGGTCTTGAGGCTTCCAAGAAGAGCAGCCTTGAAGGCTCTTCATTGGTTTCCTGTCAGGAAGAGAATTGTGTTTAAGGCCTTATGCACGTGACATCGGATCATTCAGGGTAATAGACCTAGGCACCTGCAGACTTTAATCACTGCCTATAGGCCTGTCCGCTCCCTCAGGTCTATGGGAACTGCCCTGTTGGTGATCCCTAAAATCAAAAAGGCCCGTATTGGGTGGCAGATCCTTCCAGCTCCTGGCAGCAAGGAGCTGGAATGAACTCCCATGTGAGCTCCGCCTGGAACCCTCGGAGGTTAGGTTCAGAAGAAAGCTCAAAACAAATCTGTTCCTTCAATAATTTGTGGCCTTTCGTAGCACAGTAGGGGCATGGGGTGGTCGAAGTACAGAAGAGGGCATGGGGCTTCTCACTCACCATAGCGCGGGGACACGCCGGTGTGCGTAACCAGGCGCTTTATAAGATCCCTTATTATTATTTTTATTACTAACTATAATGTGGCTGAAAACAATGCTTTTTTTCTCTCTTTTTTTCTTCTCTTTTTTTAAATTTTTTAAATTTTTTTAAAGCTTGAAATATCAGACAGTAACATAATAACAAAAACCAAATTATAAATCATGGCTTCACATTATACATATAAAGAACTTTTTAAGGAGAAAAAAGAAGAAACAAGATAAAAAAAAGAAAAAGGGAGAAAGGAGACATAAAAGCCATGTTTAAATCAACATTGAATCAGGCATCAAGGATCTTTACACTAAGCTCCAAGCCAATCTTTCAACGGGGTCCAGATGTTATGGCCCTGTTCCCGCCTCCTTCTGCCCACATCTCTGGAAAACTGCTGACTCTAAGTTGTGAAGGGCAAGAATCCTTGCCCTTCAGTTTACAAAGGTGGGAGCATCGGAGCTAATCCACTTTAAAGTTATACAGAGCCTCACTAAAGACATAGAAATAAAGAGAAGGGCAGATGCATATCTTGATCTCACCAGTACACTATTGTCCTCACAACCCAAATAACAAGCTCCGAGAAGAGTACAACCAGATTATTAAGTCTAGAGTTAATAAATAATTCTACCTCCTGAAGAAATACGGTAAGGCTAGGGCAATCAAAAAACATGTACATCGTTAGTGGCTAAGAGGCCACACCTCGGACAACAGTGACCTCTGCTCCCTCCCCATTTAGAAATTTTGGCTGGTGTATAGTAAAGATCGAATAATGCCATATTGCATTGGGAGCGTAAACTTCCTGATATTAGAACACTATCCGATAGCTCCAGAACCTGAGAAATATCAAGCCCTTCCTTACCCAGCTTTAACTCCCATTTAGCATTTTGAGACAGAAGGTCATCTGGGAGGCCTGAAAGTAACTGTTTATACAAAGTACCAATTCTTGCTCACCTCAAAATCAATTCCAAAAGTAACTAAATAAAATAGATTCTTGATCCTCCATTTTGTCCCAAAAACGTCGAATTTGTAAATATTTAAACAATTTGTGAGTGTTTAAGAAAACTTCTCCTTTAAAAATAAAAAACTAGCCATAGATCCTTCGCTCCCTAAATCACCCAGAGACATTAGTCCCTTCGACATCCACCTGAATGTAATATGGTCTTGGAAGATCTGGGGTAGCAGTTTAAATGCAGCAAATGGTGTATAGTAATTAAGATTGGGGATAGAGTATTTGCGCCGGACCTTATGCCAGACTGAAAACATTGCTATTGCAACCGTAAACTTTGTTTTTTTGTAGTAACTGGGTTCCAAAACCCGTAGCAAAACCCCCTTGGCATCTTCCCCAAGCCCTATTTCGAAAATGGAAGGACTACAAAAAGATGGCAGCGATGCTCTGTCCCCAAATAAAGGTATGGCAAAATACTGAAGAAAAGTTGACCACCAGTAAGCACTAAGTTCGGCACAGACCACCCTCCGCGATAACGGGATAAATACATCCACTTGGCTGCTCTCCGAGGTTGATGATACCCCCAAAGAAATCTGTTGCAGCATCTCTCAGCATGGGCGAGACTAGCTTGGGAGAATTCTAGCGATATGGTTCTAAAAAGATACAGAAACTTAGGCAGTATCAACATTTTCAAAACATTCCCCATCCCATATAAAGACAAATGCAGATTATCCAGTCTGACCAAGGTGGAATTGACAGACTCGATAATGGGCAAAATATTCAGATCGGGAATCTTTTCAACTCTAGGTGTGATTTTAACACCAAGATACAGTGCACTTTGAGCAACTGGTACTTCAGAGGGACACATAGCTGCTGATTGGATGACCTGCGTCTTAGCAACATTAAGTTTATATCCAGAAAACTGGTCATATTGCTCTGCTAAGTTCTTAATAGCTAAGAAAGCTGATGACACACTACTGGTCAGGACAATAATGTCGTCAGTGTAAGCCAAGACCTTATATTCTGACGTAATGACCTTAACTGATAGGGGGGCGTGGCTTAGACGCCGATCGGGATGGCGGCGTGAGCTCGCAGCTCCGCGCGGAATCCCGCTAATTCTCCTGTTTTTGGGACCCTAGGCGACCCGAAGACGACGTTCCTGCCCTCTGAAGTGTAAGGGGACAGCTGGGCGCAATCGGAGAGTCGCTGGGGGACTGCTGGCCCCGAGAAGATCGAGAGAAGAGGGGGCCGAGGTGTTGCCGAGGGTGAGAAGAAAATGGCGGCGAGGAGGTCGGACGGTCCCGAACTTCAGCCCTGAGCCAAGTTGTCGCCGAGTGGCAAGAGATCCTGTACTCGGCTGCCCGAGGCACTAGGATTGGCGGTGCTGTGTCCTGAGACCAGGGGACGCTGACCTGATTCACCCAGGAGTTCGGGGACCCTCGCTGGCCACCGCCCTGAGACTCATCCTTCCCCCCTCAGGCCGGAGGGAGGTGACCGAACGGAGGCCGTCCACCTGGCCATTGTTCCTGAGAGCGTCGGCGGGGACATTGCGCTGCCCGGTGCCCGGAGACCGGCACGGAACCACGGGCGTAATCGCTAAACGGGCGACTGGACTTGTGACGCAGCACCCTGGCATGGCGGCGATCGGAGGGCCGATGCCCGGGAGTCGCGAGGGGGACTCAGCGACATCAACTCGGCTGAGTGAGAGTCCCTCCCCGGAGCCTGATCAGGAACAGCGGCTGAACTGGCGTTTGGATGCCATCCTTGATGCGATCACCTCCACTAAAGAAGCATTGCACAATGACATTGCCCAAGTGGCCACGGGCCTGGGGCTGCTACGCGCGGATCACGCGAAGCTGGCAGACAGGGTCAAGGACCATGACCAGCTGTTGCTGGACCTGAAGCCATCGGTGGTGACCGCGGAGCACAGGATCTCGGACATTTTGGCCCGACTGGACTCACTGGAGCGGAGGGCGGAGGATGCCGAAGGCCGCAATAGAAGGAACAACGTGCGGGTCGTAGGCCTGCCGGAACGGATTGAGGGGGAGGATGCGGTGGCCTACATGGAGAACTGGTTCCGCACTGTGGTGGCACCGGAGGGGCTTACTCCTTTTTTCACTCTGGAGCGAGCTCACCGGGTGCCTGCTCGCCCGCCGGGGCTTGGCCGCCCCCCCCCCGACCGATGGTGGTGCGGCTCCTCCACTACAAGGACCGGGATCTTCTCATCCAGCGGGCCAGGATGTCGGGCCCGTATGAGGTGGAGAACAGTAAGGTAACGATCTTTCCGGACTATACTCAAGCGGTCCAGAAGAACAGGGCATCGTTCCTCGCTGTGAAGAAGGAGCTCAGGGAGGAAGGCATCCAGTACTCCTTGCTCTACCCAGCCAAGCTGCGGATCATTATGGACGGCACTACGTACTTTTTCCAGACTCCGGACGAAGTTTGGCAATGGCTCGAGTCATATAGAGCGGGGACGGACAGATCACACCAAAGTAGGCGAGACCAACCCAAGCAGCCCCGGGTGCGGCAGTCACAACGCATCAGATCCCGCAACAGGCGTCAGAGGGAGAAACGGGAGGCACAAATGGCGGCGGAGAAGAGGGATGCGCTCGCAGCGACGGCGGCCATTACAGGGTCGCAACAGGACAGTGAACGAGCAGGAACGGACTCGGGAGGGGAAGGCAGCAGAACAGGAGAGGAACTTTCAGAGGCGGAAAGCTCGAAGGGGCCGATAGTAACCCCACAGACATCGGATGGTATTTTCTGCGGCTGAGATAGAACTGGGACTAGATCGGGACTTCATGGTAGGGTGATATCCTGCTGATGGAGGGCGGGTTGCCGGGAGGGGGAGCTGTGTGCTTTGGAGGGGATGTAGGTGCGGGGTGCGGGCTCCGCTAGCTGGGGTCGGCGGCGACTCACCCCCCTTGGGCCCTTAAGGTCGACTGTGGTGGAGACCACAGGGTAAGAGTGTGCGAAGTTGGTTCAAGGTTTGGATGGGGGCGGCCATTGGGTTCGTGTGCTCTGTCCTGGGGAGCGGGGTTGGGGAAGTGTTTCAGTTTTGGGAATGTTCGGGGGGGGGGCAACTGCAATGGGGGGGCCATGGACCTTTGTTATTTGATTCGGACTGTACGAAGTTGGAATGGGGACATTACCTAACTTGAAATGCCTAACGTGGAATGTCCGGGGGCTGCGGACCATGGTGAAACGTCACAAAGTCCATGCATATCTGGTACGCAGGGGGGTTCAGATTGCTATGCTCCAGGAGACTCATCTCACCAAAAAAGAGTGCGCTGCCTTGCAGAAAAGATGGCGGGCCAGGTGTTTGGCACCACTTACTCAGCGTATGCCAGGGGGGTGTTGATCTGGGTGAGGGCGGGGATACCCTTTCAAGTGCTGAACCAAGTAGTAGATCCGGATGGCAGGTTTGTGGCGGTGGAGGGGAGGTTATATGGACGGGATGTGGTTTTCTGCTGTGTCTACGCACCGAACACTGACCAAGGCCGATACTTTGATGGTCTCTCGGGGTCCTTGGCCTCTTTCCTGGCGGGTCCGATAGTGTTAGGGGGGGACTTCAACTCGATTACGGATGTTACTCTGGATAGGTCCCATCCCCCCCTAGTAGACTCTCCGGTGCGCAGGCTGGCCGCGCACAGGAAGGACTGGCAGGAACGATGGGGGTTGCTGGATGTCTGGAGGGAGCGGCACGGGGGAGCCAGGGATTATTCCTTTTATTCCGCTCTCCATGATCTACATGTCAGGATCGATTCGGTGCTTTGCGGGGGATCCCTAGCCCCGTTGATTACCCATGCAGAGTACCTGGCTAGGACTATATCCGATCATAACCCCCTATTGGTGCACATTCAGTGGCAGAGGGAGCGCTCAGTGATACCAACATGGCGGCTTCGGCCGGAGATGCTAGAGGATTCTGTGTTCAGCGATGCGGTTCGGCAAGGCATTGATAGTTATTTCGGAGTGAATGAGGGCACGGCTGCGAGTAGGTCTACTGAATGGGACGCAATGAAAGTGGTTGTGAGAGGGGTGTGTTTGGGTAGGTTCTCAAATGCTCGTACGACTGTGCTGAATGACCTAATGAAAGCGGAAGAAACTTTGAGGGACTTGGAGCGCCGCAGGCCGGCTAGGCCAGGTCTACAGGCCCAGTTGTTGGAGGCGAAGGAAGTGGTTGCCACCGAGACGGAACGTTTGAGGTGCTATGACTATAGGCAGTACATCATCAGGGCACACGCAGAAAGGGACAGGGTGGGTACCCTCTTGGCCAGACTAGCTAACCCGGAACTAAGGGGCTGCCCGATCCTCAGCATTAATAACGCGCAGGGAGAGATGGTGTACTCCCAGGCAGCGGTATTGGAACGATTTAGGGGGTATTATGAGGAACTATACCGGAGTCAGCTGGGAGTAGGGGTTCAGGACAACGCGGAATACCTGGGGCAGAGGCAGCTTCCGGTCCTGGACGGGGACGACGTGAGGGAGCTGGGTAGCCCGATCACGCTCACAGAAATACGGGTGGCCATCAAACATATGGCCCGCAACAAGACGCCCGGGGTGGACGGACTGCCAATTGAATTCTATCAACAATATGTGGACAGCTTGGCGCCCAGGCTGCTGGTGTTGTACACGGAAGCCTTCGAGACGGGGGCATTGCCTGGGTCCATGCGGGAGGCCTTGATTGTACCGCTCCTCAAGCCTGGCCGGGATGCCGCGGATGTGAGGTCTTATCGCCCGCTGTCCATGTTGACGGTGGATTATAAGATCCTGAGCCGAATCCTGGCCACCAGGCTGGCCCCGCATATGACGGGCCTGGTACACAGGGACCAGGCCGGGTTTATACCCACGAGGAGTACGGCGCTGAATATCCGCCGCCTGGTGGGAATAATGGACGCCATCTTGGACAGGGAGGGAGCACCGGCGGTTCTGTCTGTGGACATCGAGAAGGCCTTCGATAGCTTGGAATGGCCTTTCTTGGATGGAGTGCTAGAGAGGTTTGGCATGGGCGAGGGGTTTCGGAGGTGGACGAGGGTCTTATATACCTCGGCGACGGCGAGAGTACGATTGGGCGGCCTGGTGTCTGCGGCGTACCCGGTGGGCAGGGGAACACGACAGGGATGTTCTCTCTCCCCCCTATTGTTTGCCCTGGCGATGGAACCCTTGGCGGTCCATGCGAGGTCAGGTGACCGATACGCGGGGATAGTTAGTGGCGGGCAGTGGCATTATATATCGCTATACGCGGATGACTTGCTCCTGTACCTAGCTGACACCTCGGGGGCATTGGTTGGAGCGATGGATCTGTTGTCTGAGTTCGGCCGGCTGTCGGGCCTTAAGGTCAATTGGGCGAAGACTTGTGTGTTCCCGCTGCGAGCGGGATCGCCAGCCCCTAGCAGCGATTTGGGTGTGGTATGGGAACCCTCTTGCATCACCTATTTGGGTGTCCGCATTTACCACGCGGCTGCGGACCTATTGGAGGGCAACATTGGCCGCTGTGTCCGGGCGCTGCGGGGCAGCTTGTCTTTCTGGTCAACCCTCCCGCTGACAGTCCTGGGCAGGATAGCACTGTTGAAAATGGTGGCGCTCCCCCGCTTCCTCTATTATTTCCGAACGCTGCCTGTCTGGATTCCCCAGGGGGTGTTTAGAGAACTGCGGTCAATGATAATTGGCTTTCTATGGGGGCACGGCCGCCGTAGAGTAGCCCTGAGCACGCTACTTCGCCCCAAGCTGGAAGGGGGCATGGCTGTGCCCGATCTCGAGCTGTATTATCTTGCAGCGCAGTTACAGGTCCTTACACAGAACGTAGCCAGGGTGTTCCGGGGCCCGGAGGAGGACCGGGATCGGGGAATACAACGCCACGTGCTGTCCTACATCATCATGCAGCAGCGGCTCGAGTTACGGGCCCTCACCATGGAAGAGCGGACGCTCCGGCTGTGCTGGCAAAGGAGCCTTCGGAGAGCGAGGGCATCGCGGCCTTATGCCCCGGAGATCCCGATCGGGATGTTGACGGCATTGCCGCACGGAGGAGATTGGTCCCCGTTGCTGGATTGGGAGGAGGCGGGACTGCAGGTGGTGGGCGACTTGTACATAGATGGGGCTTTGGCGCCGTTCGAAGTGCTCCGGGACCAGTTCGGGCTGCCTGCTGGGGGCTTCCTCCTACACGCGGCAGTAGTGGCTGCCATACAAAAGCATTGGAAAGAGGGGCTCCTGGAACCCACGACGACTATGGCGTGCCAATATGTGGTGATGGCGGCTGGTACGTTCAAAGCTGTGACGTGCCTCCATAATAGGATGCTGAACGAGGGGCTGGAACCACTCCAAGGGCTCAAGGCTAAATGGGAGGTGAGCGTCGGCCGGCCCATACCGGATACGGCATGGGGTCACATCCTGCGACGCACGTGGAAGGGCACTAGAAACGCGCTTTTTCAGCAGGTGCATTTCTATGTGCTCCATAGGGCCTATTTAACTCCTGAGAAATTACAGTGGTACTTTCAGGTGCCGGATGCCTGTTGCCCGCGGTGTTCGTCCCCGGGAGCGGACATGGACCACTTGTTTTGGGGGTGCCCACAACTGGGGACCTATTTGGCGGAGGTAGGGGAACTTCTGAATGAAGTGACTGACAGGGAGGTGGAATTCGACATGGCGGCGTGCCTATTGCTCTGGTTCCCGCATACTAAGCACACCAGGGTGACAAGCAAATTCATAGATCTGGGCCTGATATTGGCACAGAGGGAAATATCATGGCATTGGAAGTCCAGGGGGGGACCCTCACTGCATAGATGGAAGAATGAGCTGTTGCGGTGGTCTGACTGCGAGAGTGTGCTCCGGATGAAGCAAGCTGTGAAGTTGGGGAATGAGAAGGCATTGGATGCGGCGCGTGCATGGGAGTTAGTGGTACAGGCTTTGCGTGATTCTTTGGTAGAGGATGAGGATGGCGAGAACTAAGCCGCTGGACACCGCGGGGCGAACACAGAAGTATGGTACCGCGCACTGTAGTGGACCCATCCAATTCGACAGAACGAGGCACACACCTTAGCAGTTGCCAGGGGAGGGGGGGCTTTGGGGGGGTTGGTTGTAGGGTGTTTGGGGAGGGCCGGAAGCCATTAGTTGGTCGCTTGTTAGGGCCTTGGATCTACTGGGACGGTGGATACTATGTGGAAGGTAGAATGGCTGGGTAGAGCGGCCAGGTGTGACGACCCATAGTGCCTAGGGCAGGTCCCGACAAGGGCGACATCACTGACTATCACTGGGATGGCTGACGGGAATGTTGTTGTGGGTGGGGGGGTAAAAGCAGATACGCAAAACGATCTTTCAACCAGGGTCCCTATGGGATGTGCACTGTGATGTGTTCCTCTTGAGCGATATAATATGCCGCCCGGCCTCCGGGATGCGGGCTGAATGGCTGTGTATGACTGGGAATTCTTATTGGACGGGGGGACCCCACAAGTGTACTGGCTGAATAATTGTATCCTGTGGTTTATAACTCTGCAATAAAAATATATTTAAAAAAAAAAAATGACCTTAACTGATAGAATATCCAATGAATTCTCAATGTTGTCTAAACAAGGGTCAATATACAAGGCAAACAGCAGCGGTGAGCAGGGGCGCCCCACCTAGTCCCCCTGCTGATGCTAAACAGTCTTGAAAGCAACCCTGAAATTGAAAGAGTGGCCTCTTGAGTGGAATAGAGTGCTTGGATTGCCTGAATAAACTCAGGGCTGAACCCCTTTACTGCAAGACTACCCATAAAACCTCCCAGGCTACCCTGTTGAACGCCTTTTCGGCATCCAACAGGGTTGCACCGAGGGGAGATTGCGTAGCCTGGGCCCAGTGAAAGAGTGCAATTACACGGCGGACATGGTCCGAAGTGTCTCGGTCTGGAATGAAACCATGCTGACGCAGGGACACTATTGGTGAAATCACTGATGACAGTCTAGTGGCTAAAATTTTCGAATACATTTTATTATCTGAATTGATCAGAGATATGGGGCGGAAAGACGACGGATCCAATTCCGGCTTCCCCTTTTTTTAAAATTAAAATAATAGTAGTTTGCTGCCATGTAGCTGGTATATGGCCAAGCTGTGCCCCCTAAAGGTTTCCAACATGTCATCCCGGAGTTCCGAGCGAAACAAACTATAAAATTAAACAGGATGGAATCAGGGCCGGCAGCTTTCCCACTGGCTAACAAATAAATTGCCAACTCGACCTCGTTCCAACCTATAGGGGCAGAGAGGACTTCATTCTGCTGATCAGTGACCTGTAGCGTGTTCAGGTCCTGTAAGACTCAACTATAGTTTCTAAGTTGGAGTCTATATTTTCCTTTGTATACAAAGTGCAGTAAAACTGCAGAAAAACCTCCATGACTCCCTCCGATGTATCCTGAATATGCCCCTGGGAATCCTGAATTCTAGTGACATGGTTGGCCAGTCCTCTCTGCTGAAGTCGCTTCGCCAAGACCCTACCTGATTTTTCCGCAAACTCAAACACCATAGAACGGAATTGCAGGTACTTAGCAGCAAATTCTTGACCAAAGTAGAGAGGCCCTGACCCTAGCCCCCTGCAGCTGCCCTTGAGTTGTATCTTGTCCCTCCTTAATCATACATACAAGTTGAGACTCTGCCAGCCCCAATTTAACAATTCTCCTATTAATCTCATCCTGAATAAGCCTCTGCTGAGAGTACGAAAAGCTCTTTGTTTCCCCCCGAACTGCCGCTTTTAGCGTGTCCCAAACGGTAGTGCACGAGGCAGTCCCTCTGTTAATATGTAAAAATTCCACAACCCAGTTCCTCATATGGTCTATATATGATTGCTCAAACAAAAGCTTCCTCTCAAAAGTCCAAGTTCTTGGGACTCTTGTTGTATGAGAGAAAATACAATCCAGGAACAAAGGATTATGATCTGATAGAATCCTGGGAAGGACTGAAATGGATGTGGAAGTTACCAGTTGTTCGGACATAAAGCAGTAATCTAGCCGGACCATCTTATTGTGGGGGGCAGAGAAGTATGTATATCCATCAAGATGTTTGCTATGGTAAAACCAAAGATCTGTGAGGTAATGTTGAAGAGACCTAAAGACTCTTGGCTTTTTACCAACATAATTTCCCCCCCCCCAGTAAATCAAAATCAGCAGGGAGATGAATATTCAAATCACCACAGAGGGAAACAGGCTCAATATTCAAATGATGCAGCACTGCCGGATCATCCAGTTTGGAAGAATAGACTGTACATACAGTTAAGGATCTACCATTTATTCGCAAATCATTGATTACCCATCTCCCGGCATTGTCTTAGGCGGTCTTCTTACAAAGCCCTGAGCCCCGTTTTAATCAGACCGCCGCCCCTCTAATCCTAGAGCTCTGGCGAGAGCACCCAATTAAATAATACCCTGGAATTTTTAGATAGTCCCGATCACTCCAAGATACATGGGTTTCCTGCAAACAAAGTACGTCTAGTCGCAAAGAATTAACAACTCTTGAAAAACATGCCCTTTTCTTGCCATCATTTAATCCACAGATATTCCAGGAACCTATTCGTATTTTACCCTGGGCCATTAATCCTGAAAAAAACACCTGAGCAAGATAAATCAGTCACCACCATCCCTCGAAAGAATAAGTGTCTCCTACTGACAAACATATTAAGGTTTTAGCCAATGGGCCATTATATAACTGCAAATTCAAGCTTTGTTTCACCCCCCCGCCCCACTCCCCCCTTACCTCCCCCCATATCCCCCCAGCAACCCACAAACCCACCCCCACAAACCCCTCTTAACACACCACCCCAAAACACGGCGTCAGGACCTAAGTCCTAGTGATGGAGAAGCTGGTTTGAGCCCAAACCCTCCCCCGGTATTAGCACCAAATATAAATCCAACTGGGGAACTCACACAAACAAGTAACAACCCTGGCCCCCCACAATTGGGTATCCCCACTAAAAACACAGCAAGTGTCCCCCATGGAACTCCTCAAAAAAATTAGGAGCAATGGAAAAATAGAAAAATCCACACAAAACTAAGATTAAAGCGAGTTAAGAAACTCTTTAGCCTGCACTTTTGATACAAAAAATCTAGTTTAGCCTGGAAAAATGATTTTTAGTTTGGACGGGAAAAGTAAAAATACTTGGGCCCATTTGGACTACAGGGGCGCGATTAACTGCCGGAGCTGCCACCTCCGTTCAACCTTTGCCTGGCAAAGGTCTGGTCTGACAAAAAACTCACAACCCTTGCCAGCCCGCCTCGCCAAATCATAAACCTTTTCTCTAGCCAAAAAAATGCTCAGACAAATAAGAATAGCACGGGGTGTATTGTCCGTTTGACCAGCATGCTGTCTTATCTTGAATGGAAACCGATGCACCCTCTGAACTTCAAGCTGCCAGTCCCATTCTTTAACGTCTGGAAATGCTTCACAAAACAATTCCACAATAAACCTTCTAGCATCAAACCCTTCCGTCCCTTCCGGTATCCCCAAAACCCTAAGATTGTTTCTGCGAGCCCTGTTTTCAAGGTCAGCAAGTTTCCACTGGATATCGTCTCTTTGTGATTTCATTGAGTCTGTTATGCCTCTTTGGAGAAGTGTGGCTCACTGGTTAGAGGAGGCAGACCCTGAAGCAGAGGTCAGACCCGGGACCAGGGTTGAATTCCCGACGCGGCAGGGTCTGAGCCCAAGTGTCCACGGACTCGATAATTCTCCCTTCGGTGCCTACTCGAATCATGGGTTCACACTCTGCAACTCTGGGCAATAGCTTGCTTAATCTCCACTATGGCCCCACCGTGGCGGGATGCCTGGCTTTCACCTTGGGATACCCAGTAGGGGTTATCTCACAGGGAAAAGCCAGGATGGGTTCCCAAAGCAAGCACCTTGAGACCTTTTGGTGAAAAGGCGCTATATAAGAACCTTTGACATGACATGACATGACATGGATAGCCATATCCTCTTCCAAGGTCAAAATCCTTGCTTCTGCCTCCCCGATTCTAGAGGCAATGTCTGAGCAAGTTTTGGCAACCCTCTGTATAGAGTTCTGGGCCCTGCGGCATGCCCCCTGAACACGAGCACTTTCCAGCCGGGTCGCCTCCCGGTGTGTCATTATTGTCTGGTAGATGGTCCCAAGTGTCATCTCACCAAGTGGTGGGTTGGGGCAGATTGCGATTTGAGTGGTAGGAGTGCCTTCCAACCCGGATTGGCCAGTAAATTAATAATCCCAAACCAAAGAACCAGTGTTTGACCCTAACGCCAGAGCCTTAGATGCTTTCCGAATAGTAGGTAACCCATTGGGGGCTGTCTCTGCGTTTAAGACATTGCTGGTAGGCCAATCCCCTGACTCGCTATCCTCATCATCTGTCCAGACCTTATCCTGACTGCCATCCGCCTCTGAAGATCCAGTGTAATCAGACAAGGAGTAGAAGTTGTTGCCATCAGCCTCTCCATCAGGGTTAAAAAGAGCGGTTTTTATGGGCAGTTCCTCCTGTACAGTCTGAGTTTGCTGTTGCTGAGCGCCAGTGCCCCCTTGCATCTCCCCTTGAGCTAAGGGAGTGATTGCAGACACGGCAGCGTTACCTGCCTCAGGTTGGACCACAACTCCAAGCATTCACTTGGATTGAGCCATGCTGTCAGAATTGAATTCCGAATTTAAAGGAATACTGGAGATACTAGAACCGCAGTCACTATTTGCCTCCCCAGCTTTCAAAACCTCGGTTTCAGTCAAAAGGCCCCCCTCGCATACAGCAGGAACCGGCCCCCCCAAAGAGTATAACAAAACAGTACTACAAGCCTTATCAGTAATGGGGAGCGGAGTAGATGTTGGAGACGCTGATACCTGCCGGCTGTGTTTTGTAGTAATAGGAAGCTTAGGCATTTTGTTCTTATCGGGTTTTTTTTAGCATCATTGAAAAAACCTGTGCATTCTTCAACCTATGTTTTTTTCTGTGAATATATATATATATATACATATATATGTTTGATATATATATAAACAAACACCACTTTGTGAAAGCAATCAGAGGACACATATATATGTAGTTGTTGGGAAATTTTAAAAATACAGTTAGTGATATCTTTGGCCACGACGGCTTCGTAAAAAAGCTTGTGCAGGGAAATGCAGAGCTCTGATTGGCTGCCAACACTTTAACCAGGAGTGTTGGCAGCCATCTTGGGACTTGGCTTCAACTGAGTCCCCCCAAAAAATACAAAAAAAGAAAAGGAGGCTGCGTAGGAACACCTTGACCCCCAAGCCTTGGTCTTGGGGTCCCCCTGGCTGTGACCCGCTATGACTGAAAAGCAATTTGTTTAAAAATTGCAGTGAATTTGCGATATTCTCAAATTCACTGGGAAAAATAAAACAAGTGTGGGCTCCCAAGCTTTCTTTTAAATAACCCTTGGGTGGGTCAGGTCCCGGGGGCATACCATAAAAATAGTGGGGATGCACAGGGCCGCCCTTCTGGGCTTATGAATGCCCCGGGAACCACCACCTCCATGGGGCATATTAATTTCTATGTATGTGGGAGGTGCCCACATGGACCTCCCCATGCCCAAGGAGCACCACCTCCCCAGGGCAAAAGTTTATAAAGTAATGCAGGCGGCCTGCACCCCCTCTGCAGTCCTGAGGCTTGCCTTCTCTTAAATATGTATGTGGGCTGGGTGCAAAACTCTGGACTTAGCTGGTTGCTGTGACTTGGAGGGATTTGACATCTCCCGCCAAGTGACCGCAAACACTCGGGTTTCAGCAAGCGAGAGCAGTGAAAATGGTCTCACTTGTTGGAAGCGGAGCTTTCGTCTGTTTCCCTGCTCACTATCAAGCAACAAACAGATGAATTGCTTTGACACACAGGGGACTGCATGTTTAGCAGCTTCCTGTGTGAGTAAGCAGAGCCGGCTCCCACAGTAGTTGGGACCGTGGGGACCTTGAGGCTTCCCCTGCGGGCCCATGAGAAAAGGAAAAAGAGGCAAAACTAAGGTCAGAAACTAGCAGAATAAGGCAAAATCGATGTCAGAAATGAGCACAAAGAGTCTAAATAAAGGTCAGCAATGAGTAGCAAGGGACAGAATAAAGGTAAGCAATGAGCAGAAAGAGGCAAGATAAAGGTCAGAAATAAGCAGAAAGAGGCAGAATAATGGTCAGAAATTAGCTGAAAGAGGGAAAATGAAGGTCAGTAATGAGCAGAAAGAGGGAAAATAAAGGTCAGCAACTAGCATAATGAGGCAAACTAGAGGCCAGAATGCTCAGAAAGAGGCGAGACAGAGAACAGCAATAAGCAGAAAGAGGCAAAATATAGGTCATGAATGAGCAGAAACAGGCACAATAAAGGCCAGCAATACGCAGAAAGAGGCAACATAGTGTTTAGCAACAAGCAGAAAGAGGTCAAAATAAAGGCCAGCAACAAGCAGAAATAGGTAAACAGATCAGAAATGAGCAGAATGAGACAAAATAAAGGGCAGAAAAGAGCAGAAAGAGGCAAAATAGAGCACAGAAACAAGCGGAAAAAGGCAAAATAAAGGCCAGCAATGAGCAGAAAGAGGCAAAATAGAGATCAGAAATGTGCAGAAAGAGGCAAATAAAAGGTTAGAAACGAACAGAAAGAGGCAAAATAAAGGCCATCGACGAGCAGAAAGAGTCAAAATAGAGAACAGAATCGAACAGAAAGAGGTCAAATAGAGGTCAGAAACGAGCAGAAAGAGGAAAAATAAAGGCCAGCAACAAGCAGAAAGAGGCAAAACAGAGATCAGAAATGTGCAGAATGAGGCAAAACAGAGGGCAGAAACGAACAGCCAGCAACGAGCAGAAAGAGGCAAAATAGATATCAGAAACAAGCAAAAAGAGGCAAAATAAAGACCATCAATGAGCAGAAAGGGTAAAAATAGAGAACAGAAACTAACAGAAAGAGGTCAAATAGAGGTCAGAAATTAGCGGAAAGAGGTAAAATAGTGGTCAGCAATGAGCAGAAAGAGGCAAAACAAAGGCCAGCAACGAACAGAAAGAGACAAAACAGAGATCAGAAATTAGCAGAATGGTCGAGATAGAGGTCAGAAAAGAGCAGACAGAGGCAAAATAGGGGTCATAAATGAGGAGAAAGAGGCAATAGTCTCAGCAACGAGCAGAAGGAGGCAAAATAAAGGTCAGAAGTGAAGCAGCAGAAAATGAGCAGAGAATGAGAGAACCCACTCAGGCACTCATGCACCCACTCATAGACAACTCAGACCCTCTCACACCCACTCACAGACTCAGTCAGGCACCCATGTACCCACTTACAGAATCACTCATACTTTCTCTTACCCACTCACAGATTTACTCGAAGGCTTACTCCATGACTCACAGACCCACTCAGACACTCATGACCCACTCACACACCCAGTGAGACACTTTTGTAGCGACTCCCAGTCCCACTCAGAAACTCACACACAATCTCACACACATTAAGACACTGCTGCATTCACTCACACACCAGCTGAGACACTCATGCATTCAGTCACAAACTCATTCTAAAAGGTTTCAGGTCGGAAAGAAAATGTAAAAACATTAGAAATTCACTAAAAAACCAAAGTTTACAGGGACGTTATAGTTAGGGTCTGATTTCACTCACACACAACCAGTGAAATTCAGCAATCATAGTTACCTGAGCTGACTACAATTTACTCCCCCTCGAAGCACTGCTTATAATCTCAGATATTGCATCATTCATGACAGGGTCAGTGACATCACTCATGACATTTCAAATTTATATAGAGGTGTGCAGCTTGTTCAGATCTCATCTCTTCTTTAGCAGGCATCACGTCCCCTGTGGTGAGGCCATAGATTGTAGTCAGTACCTCCCACTCTCCCTGCAATAACAAGCCATAAGGCAAAACCTTTTACCTCATTGTCTAATCCTGACTCCGATATATTTGTGGTTTTATTTCTTCTTTTCCCAATCCTCTTTGATTTGTATTTTTTATGCCCTCAATGTAAAATGATTTGCTATAATAGCTATACAGATTGATGTGTTGATGACCAGTGAATGTGGAAAGCATTCAAGGAACCCCATAGATTATAATTAACTTGTACTTAGGCTAAATACATTTCAGCTCTTCTTGGGTGTGCCCAAGTCCCACTAGGGGGGTACTATGTGCTCTTTTATATACACACAGCCTCAGACTTTTTTTCCAATGACATTAGTAAATCAGAAAATGCTGCTAAATTACCACAGAATTGTATCCAAAGGGAATCTGTTTTTGTCACTCTTAATGAGAAAGGAGTATTTAAAATCCATACATTGTTTGGTGAACTTGTACAACCAGTTCACAAACCCAGTTAATTAACACTATTCCTCTGAGGTGGGTCCTCACCCATCTATTGGTGCGATGTGGGGGACAGGCAATTATGTAGCCTACTAATGTTTAGGTTTGATTTAAAGTTACCACTTAGCTGCACCATGAAGACTAAATGTTTAGTTGATGTTTTCTCTTCAATGATTAGTAGCTTATCATTCTATGTAATTTTCCGATAAAAGGAGTACTGTTGCTGTGAAGGGGAATGAAAACAAATTAAGCCTGGATTTCAAAGCAACATAAGAATCCCCTATTGTACCATCTTCCCCAGTCTGTGCACCTGCCAATGACTATGCTACACACAGAGCTTGGTATTACACATCTTTATTTGTCTAAAGCTCACTGCACAGTTCCACAGAGTACATTAGGAGCCAAAAGGGCTCCATCAATGCCATCTCACACAACACTCTGTTTCTCTCTGTTAAATAAAAATTAAAAATGTTTTTACAAACTTATATGTAATTATAGTTATTCAATAAGTCTTTGTGGCACACTGATCACACATCCTGGGGACAGGCAATAGAAGTGTACATGATCTGAGTTGGTGATGTGGGAACAACAGCAATCAAGGAGTTTTCAATTGTCCTTACAGACCCAGTCTCTACGTTGACAAGTAATGAGCCATATAGCAGAAAAGCAGGGAATCTCATGTAATGGATTTCCCAGATTATGTGTCCTTTCTTTATCAGAACATGAAATAGCTCACTATTGAAGAAAGCAAAAGATGTTCATTTTCTAGACTGTCATTCAAGTACTCAATGTCCTCTAGTGAACATAATGTCTTTGACATGTCAGTGCTTGCCTGCACAGGCCTTATTTTCCCCTTATGATCCAAGTCTGATTTAAGGGTGTCCTCCACAGTAAATGATCTACTGTTGGTCCATTGACGTAACTTGGTTGTCATGGCACTACCGAACATTGAGTTTGCAGGGCTTTCACCTGTGATCAAATGAGGGGACGAACGGTAAGCCCGTAGAGTAGAAATCAAAACAGTTGTAAGGTCAAAGTATTCCAATACAAAACGCTGAACAGCTTTTGTATGAATACTCATAAAACATTCAACAAAGTCATTGGCCTGTGGCCAAAGAGGTATGCTCTTCTGATGCTTCACATTAAGATGACTGGGAAAGTCTCTGAATTCTCGATTGTTGAAAGGTGGACCCTCGTCAGATTTTAAAATCTCAGGAACACAGCATGTCGCGAAGATGCCATCTAATCTCTCAATGACTCTTTCTTGAGTGACAGATGAGAGATTGTCTATCATTGTTAAATAGGAGTATTCATCAACAATCACCAGCAGGGGATGTCTGTTGTCAAGAGGACCAAAGAAGTTAACAGCAATTCTTTTCCATGCATGCTTTCAAAATTCTGACATGTTTAAGGTGTGTTGAGACGTTTTCGAAGAAAGGCAATTGCATAGATGACATGCCGTCAATTCTCTTTCAACTATCCCATCGAGATGAGGAAACCAGACTTGGTCTCAGAGAGATTTTTTTGTGGCAACAATTCCATGATGTCAGTCATGGCCCTCTTTAATTTTCTGTTGTCGCAAACTCTCCGGAATAACAATTCTCTAACCTTTTAGGTTAATGCCTTCTTGAGTAATGGACAGTTGATCTTTGGCATTTCTAAACTTCTGGTATTCACTGCCACTGGTAAGAGGTCGACGGTGCTGGTTCCATGATTTGGTGTGTAAAAATGTCTTTGAGTTTTAACATGTCACTATATTCTCTTGTGGCAGTGACAATTTGTTCCAATTAAATGGCAGCTTGTGCGCTTGATTTCACAAAGAAATGTATGTAGGCTTCTGCCATCTTGGAAGGGTTTCCAGGGCACTGCAAAGGCACTCTTGAGAAGTAGTCAGCAGGGTTTAGATCTTTTCCTGGAAGGTTCACAAATGTGTAGGTGTATTCTTGTCATCTTAAACCCCAGCGTTCAATGCGAGTCAGCATCTTTGCCTTTGGATTGCCAAAAATGGTCAATAATGCTTGCTTGTCAGTCACAAGAATGAACAGCTTTCCATGTAGAAATCCAAGACCACACCATTGCTTAACTTTCTTTCTCAGGTTGTGAATTAGCACGTTCAGTTTGGGACAAACTTATTGTGCACATGCCGCAATAAGTCTCTAAACATTTGGGTGTCCACTGTACTATGCAAGGTTTGTGCCTAACTCAAAGAGGCTAGCATCAACAACCACCTCAGTATGAAGCTTTGGATCAACGTACGCCATTTCATTAGCGTTCTCAATAGATTGTTAGATTTCCTTGAATATTTGCTCACATTCATGTGACCAATGAAATGAAACATTCTTTTTCGTCAAGTCCCTTAACGGAGCTCTCACAGTGGCAAAGTCTCATATACATCTAAAACAGTAGCTGACCATGCCAAGTAATGAACGTAACATGGGAACATTGTGTGGGGAACTGTCAGTTGATAACATTTCCACTTTAGCTGGATTGGGTGTCAGACCCCCATCAGAAAAGATATTGCCAAAGAATTTTAGCTTTGTCTTATGCAACTCATATTTCTCAGCATTCAAAGTTAAACATGCATCAGCAAGCATAAGGCACACTTGCATGAGATCTTTCTCATGCTCCGAAGACCAATACGTCATCACTACAACTGAAAGCATTCATGACAGGCTCTGTGATACATCGAATGGCATCTTGAAAAAGCTCTACAGCTGATGACACACTGAAACTTGGTCTTTTATAATTGAACAGACCAATATGTGTGAAAAAGTTTATAATGCACCTGCATTTCTCGTTGGGTTCCATCTGATGATATCCTTTATTCAAATCGAGGCGAGAGACACTTTCGCACTATTCAATTGAGGTATCATGTTGGCAATGTGCGGAACTGGATGTTGCTCTCTTTCAATTGCCTTGTTCGCTTGACGTATGTCAACGCAGCTGTATACAGCTCCTTTACTATCCTTTTGGGGAGAAACTCATGGCACTGACTATCCACTATTGCGCATTTCCGGAGAAGGTGGAGCCCTGCTAGCTGTAGTCAGCGTTTTGAGTGGAGAGGAGCGTAGCGGAGCGTAGCGGAGCAGAGCAGAGCTGAGGGCCGAGAACAGAGCAGAGCGGAGCAGGGCAGAGGACTCATCTGGAAGTCTGAAGTCTGAAAGTCAGTGTAGGAGGTCGGGGCCTGTGGGCCCATCGCAGAACCTGAGCATATTGTGCAGGTTGGTGTGATCCCGTGCCCCTCCTGTACCCCCATCGCGGCCGCTCCCGGCTCTCTGGATATTTGCGCTCCTCCCAACGTCCCGTGGCTCACAGCACATAGCGTACAGCACAGCCCCGCCCCCACCCCTGCCCGCCCGCCCGCACAAGAACCATAAGAAGCAGAGTGCGGAGGGGGGGAAAGAGGAGGAAAGAGGGTCGTTACACCAGGAGAGAGACATTTGGACTCCCAGTGCAGACTCACGCCGAGCCGAGTGAACGAGTGAACGGGCTCAGAAGAGGAGGCAATTTTGTGCCTAAACGGGCAGCAGGCAGAAGGCAGGCAGTTGGGCGGCTCCCCTGTGGTACTTGCTGGGACTCAGGGTGAAGGACAGAGCACTGCAGACGCCGAGCCGAGCCAAGCCGATTAGAGAACAGTGCGGAGAACATAGCGCGG
Organism: Lissotriton vulgaris; assembly: GCF_964263255.1. Lineage (NCBI taxonomy): Eukaryota > Metazoa > Chordata > Amphibia > Caudata > Salamandridae > Lissotriton > Lissotriton vulgaris. Next base: position 558,118,880 of record NC_141685.1, on the reverse strand, counting down.
AGAATATAGAGTAAATCATCGCGGGAGCCCAGAACCGGAGCAGCAGCAGTAGGGTGAAAGGTCTGATAATAACTAAGTTACAAGAGCGTGCAGTCCAACGTTTCTCTGCTCTCTGCCCTCTGCAAGTCGACATTCAAAATCTACACAAGCTGACAACAGACCCCCTACTATCCCAATAAAGATCTTTCCACCATCTCAATTTGTGACCCTAGCTGATACCCTAACGCTACGGTCACTGACACAGGTGTGTGGCTTTGCGCGGCCGAAAGGAGAAGGGGTGCAGGCTCTGCAAACATCCATATTCTCTCCCTATTATGAGGTCAGGGAGAGTTAGAACAGACCCCACAGCCAAACCAAACAAAAGAAAACAACCACATCGCAGGAAAATGAGCAAAGAAATAACCCACTCATCTGACGAGGATACACTAGAGAAGCCAGACACCACTGTTAGCGCCTTCACCGCTAAGACGCCACAGAAAATCGCAGGCCTTAGAAACGCTAAGATCACAGACTTTTTAATCCCATCTACATCATCAGCTCCTCCGGCACTGCAGGCTCAGAATTTAAAGAGTGTCATCAGCATCACGAGAATGTCTCAGTCGGTGACTTCGTTAACAAAAGCCCTGCAGCTCCAGAACAATACCCAGAGTAATAATGTACAAGAGACCACACAAAGTCCTTGGGAAAATCTCCACAAAAATTCAATCAAAAGGATGCACCAATACACAGTGAGAGCGCAAATAAATACAAGGGAGGAAGATAACGAGAGCAATACCCACATTGATTTTGTGTGCAGAGCACTCAGATGGCACAATGGAATTATTAACCGCACCAAACGGACCAGAGATGCGGCGCTCATTGAGTCTAGGTTCATACTTTGGTTCAGTGGTGAATGACTATGGGGCTGACACTCAATCAGCCCCAAGAACGGATAATAAGGACTCATTGGACAAGGTCACAATAGACAATGAAAATATGGATCAGCTAATAGGTGAACAGATGAAACCCAATGACCAAACACATCCAAAGGAATGCCCGCCAGGCACAAAGGAAACAAAAAAGTATAACATTACACCAAAACATTCGGCACGTCCAGAAACGCAGGAAGTATCCAACCACTCCGGTGCTGGCATTCCAATAACCAGCCAAATGGCTAACAGTAAAAAATCAAATGGCCCGTCTGGGCTATTTCCTCTCCACTTCACCATTTCTTCACTGATCAAAACAACTTTGCCAAAGGGCCCTATGCCCAGGAACAGAACGGAAAACCAAACTCTTACACCAGACACGGGTCCGGGTGGAAATCCACGAGATCCACGAGACCCACGAGGTCCAGGCTCAGCAAGGCCCAAACTAAGGGACACAGCTCGGAGTAGTCCCCATGAATCAAGATATCTTATAGATAATAGTTTACCTGCTCAGGCACCATTATGGCCGCCATTCATAAGCATCATGGAAACCATCACTTCGACCCTTCTCCAACACTCCGAAAAGTTGGAGTCACAGATAGACATTCTGCAAATCTTAGCAGGGTACAGAAAGGCCCGCACACAACGTATCATGAATGTCAGTGCTCCGAAACAATGAACCAGCTCAAAGTTTTAACGGCCATCTTGACTGACATTCGGCCAGAAGTACAACACAAAACAAATGAAGTCTACAATTCTTCCAAAATCCAGGGTATAGGAACCCCTCCCGAACGCTCGATAAGTGCAACCAGCAGCGCTACATCACATAGTGAGGACACAAGGGCCGACCAAACGGAAGGCAGTCCAACACACCAACCCTCAATCGCCCAGCTAGAAATTCCCGAAACCACAACAGCTCATCGTAAACGCTATGAGGATCCAGCCAACACAGGGAGAGGAGATTTCGGGCCATCACAAAAAAACGGGAAACAATTCAACAGAGGTACAGAAGATCTGGAAAATCTGGGGAGAGAAGACCCTGGGATACCATCCAACGGGCCACAAAAACATACCAACCTCTTAACAAAGCGTGAACGTAAGAGACTGAGGAAAGCCAGACATAATATGCCCCATATAATAGGCGCCAGGATCAAGATCTTAAAATTATTAACCCAAATACGACCATAGGTACAACATCGCAAGGACCGAATCGTAAAGAGCTGCTTAATATGGATCAGGAAGAGCAAGGGGACTGCGGACAGATTCCCCCGCCTGTGATTCCGCTCCTGGAAGTCACATCAACAGAAAACGTCAGTAACCAAAGAGCCTCAAATCTAATACAATATCATACAACAACGCAACTGGCGGTTGGCCCACCGGCGCAGAAGCTGCACGCAGAACAGAAAAGTATCTCACACTACTTTCCGAAAATGGTAACGGTACAAAAAGAAAACCCCCCAGCAACTGAGCAGCAGCACAGATTCGCCACTCAAGGCCCAGAGTGCACAAGACCCGAGCAGCCCGCTTTTGACATCAAGCCAGTAACCCAGTCGAATGTCCCAAACCAGGGCAGACCAGCCAGGACATCAAAAATAATCAGGCCTGTGGATCAGAAAGAGGAGCTTTATTCGACCTACCCAGCCGGCTCAATAACACACGAAATAATCCTGCATTATAGTTCCAGGGGGAAGCATGACATTCTTAACCGGAGTGCCATTTTAAAACTCTCTAATCTGTTTGAAAATTTAAAACATGTGAACACAAACCACATAGAAAGCATTGAATTCAAACCAATCCCTAACATAAACGGGAGAGAAATAACAGTGGCGACATGGAAGGACCCCGAAATAGCCAAAGAAGTTTGGCTACACAGAGAAGAATTCGCCAAATGAGGATTCAAAATCAGACCAGTGCCACTAGAAAGATACCCGGGCCCACTCTCTATGTTGGCCGAAGAAAGATCCAAACCAGACGGCGGAATACTCAGGGGGGCCGTTGGTGGTATGGACAGCAGTAAAGGAGGATGGTCCAATTTACGTATCATCCATCATGGCCCGTCAGGAGGATCCAAAGAGTGCCAGAAAATCCTACCCCCAATGCTAAATCCACCGGAAATAAGGAGGGTGGAAGCATGAATACAGACTTTGAAAGCATGCTTGTGGAACATAAATGGATTGGGGGGTAAAACAAATGACGCAGAATTAATGGCACTTTTAAAGCAATTCGACATCATTCTACTCCAAGAAACCTGGCTAACTGTATCCCAGCATATAGATGGCTTCAAAGAAATCCAACTACATGCCATCAAAAGAGGCCTTTCGGGAACTGCAGCTGGAGGCCTATTGATTTACTTGAACACCGGTATCCCTTGGACCTATGTTACCATCGACACAGGACAACCATGGATCCAGTGTATCAAAATCGAGCTGATGCAAGACTCTGGCAAAGGACCACAGAGGGCCCGAGAGGCTTGGTCAATGATAATCTGCAATATTTATATACACCCTGATTCTAAGAACCAATAAGAGAAAAATCCTGACCTTGAGAGCCCTCATTAAATCAATGCAATCCATCTACCCACAGGCGGGGCTGGTTGTGTCAGGCGACCTGAACATGTTCTTACTACAAAAGGACCATGCACAAAACATGAATCAAAACAAATGGAATGGTAAACCCATCCCTCCAAGGATAACAAATCATCGATAAAAGGACAAGATCGGTCAACAGTGTGCCCTAATGTGTGCAGAGGTCGGGATGATTGCCTTGAATGGCCGTTTTTCACAAAATCAGCCAGCATCCTCAACTAAAATAGCCAAACAGGCTCAAGCTGTCCTAGACTATACCATAGTGGACTTAGAGGTTTTACAAACTATTGCTACCTATAAAATAATCCACAAATTGGAGAGCGATCACAGTCTGCAATCATTCGAATTTAGCGTCCAACACACAAGGGCCCCAGCATGTAAAGCTTTAACCGAATCTCCAAGTTTCTACAATCTTAAGCGACTAGCATGGAACGGAAAGAACGTAAAAGAGATAATGATACATGTGAAAAGAGTCCTCACAGAAGTCACTGGTGAAGATCCATCAGCACACCAGGATAATTGGGAAAAATTGATTATTAGCCTAACAGATAGATTTGGCCATCAAACTTGCAGTTACAAAAGAAAATCAAGTAAAGTACCCCAGGCGCAACTGGGCTCAATAGTGTGCAAGAAAAGGATTTTAAATCAAGAAATCAGAAAGCTACAAGCAATAGCCAAGACTAGGGGAGAAGACTCAGCGCGACAAATCTATAAACTAAGACAAAACTATAAAAAAGATGTTTGAGCGGAACAATCAAAACACCAAACAGAAACTTGCTAATTATTACTAGAAGCTGGTAAATCTAATAACAACAGGAAATTTTGGGCAGAAATCAATAAAATAGCAAACGGAGTTGCCCAGGTTTTCAACGCAAACATTCTACAGGAAGATTGGTTCCAGCACTTAGAGCAATCTCAAAAAAATAACTTCCCAGCATGGAAGCCAGACCATCAGACTCATCATCAAAACGAAAATCAAGCAGCAGATCAACAATTCGATGAAAGCTGGATAACGCCATCCCAAGTACTAATGGTACTTAAAAAACTGAGGTCAAAAGGGGCGTCAGGCCCAAATGGTTTACCCTACAGACTTTTCAAACAAGACCAACATTTCTGGGCAGAATATCTTACCCCACTATACAAAAATGCATTTCAAACTGGAAGCATACCTCCATCATGGAGAGGCAGCATTTTACATCCAATCTTTAAGGCTGGCACAAGGTCCGATCCGGCAAATTATAGACTGATCACGCTCATAGACATCGAGGCCAAAATATATGCCTCAAATCTTTTGAGGGCTCTGGAAGACTGGGTCAGTGAGAACAAGATTCTTCCGATCACTCAGACGGGTTTCAGGCACGGAACCAATACATCATGCAACCTGCTGGCGTTAAACCTTTTGGTAGATAAAGCAAGGGAAAAGTCTACCAAGCTGTACACCTGCTTTGTAGACCTCAAAGCGGCGTTCGATACAGTTCCAAGAGAGGCTCTATGGCAAAAGATGGCCAATTAGGGAATACCATCGAACCTGCTGCGGGCCATCATAAATCTATATTCATCCACCTGGGTTAGGATAAAATTAGGCAACGGCAACAGTACAACAGAAAAAATCCCTACCCATGTTGGCCTCAAGCAGGGATGTGTGTTGGCACCTACCCTCTTTAACATCTTCACCGCAGACTTGGACAAGTGCATCTCGGAGATACAAAGCGACCCCCCGAAGTTAGCCCACCACAAAATCAGGAGCATACAGTACGCAGACGACATCGTACTTTGCAGCCAGACCCCTTTGGGCCTACAACGTTCCATCATGAAGTTGCATGACTACATCAGTGCACAAGGGTGGCAAATTAACTACAAGAAAACGAAGATCGTCTGCTTTGCATCGCGGCCGGGGAGGCAATCTTTCAAATGGCACATTGCAGGCAATACAATAGAACAGACCCTCTCTTACAAATACCTGGGAGTAGTGGTCGACTCGAGGTGGACTCTAAAAGATCACCAAACATACAGAAAGTCGCAGGCTAACAAACTATGGTTCGCCGTAAATTTATTAAAAACGAAACTAAAATGTCCATCCAATTCACACCTGTTGAAGGTGATCGCGGCGAAGTTTTTACCATCCCTTACATACGGGTCAGAGTTATACAGGGGAAAAGAAGCAAACGTCTTGAATTTACAACAATCAGAGCTGTTTAAATACATTTTTCAGATTCTGAGGTTCGCATCACAAGCTCAAGTTCGCCTGGAATTCGGGCTACTAAATCAGCACCAAGTCAGACAAGCAGCCATATTAAAAACATGTTGGAAATTAAGTGCAGCACAAGAGGACATGCTGATGGGTCTCTGTTAGATTGAAATGAACAATCAGACAAAGACGAAAAACGCCTGGAAAACAGTACTGGAAGATGCACTGTTAAACCTTAATATGGAAAAGGCATGGAACACCAACCAAACCTTCGCGGTTTTAAAAAAATCAGCCAACGGTGCTGCAAAGAAAATATCCTGGCTAATAGACAAAGTCGCAATAGCGAGAAAAAAAACACGGTTAGATGGTGCTGGCCACGTATGAGAAAAGGGTGCTGCAACCCTACTTAGTCAATCATATAACACCAGCCATCCAAAAAACACTACTAAGATTACGGCTGGGAACCTATACTTTAAAAGACCAGACTCCCGCATGGAAGCAAACTTGGCCGACTTCTGATTGCAGACTATGCGGCCAAGCGGAAGAAACACTAATTCATATATTGTGTATCTGTCCATCTTTGACAAACCAGAGACGCTACTATCTACTCCACATATTTTGTTAATTTCAAATTAGAACATGCCGCCCGGCGGTTATGTTTGCATTGAACAGTTTCCAGCTGCAGACAGCTTGCAGGGCCGCTGGATTTTTTCAAAAGGTGTCGCACTTAATACTGAACACTGAAAAAAAGGAGATCAACGGTACAAAATCGAAGGAGTGAAGCACAATGAACAGAGACAATGAATCCCCGCTTTTAAAAATATTACCCACATAGACATTACAGAATGTTTTTTTTTCTTTTATCTACTTACCCGACTGAACACTCTCTTTTTTAAATTTTTAATAATTTTCATTTATGCAAAAAATTGTAAAGGTTTTAATTAACTACATACAATAAAAATGTACTTACTTCATGACACTGACCAGTGGAACACTTAATGATATTATGCTTGTGTAAGGATCCAAGTTCTAGTTTTGCAGCTTCCTGTAGATAAAATGCAGTTAGTCTGTGACTTTGAGCAATAGGGTGGACAGCATCATTAATCCGTTAATGTACTTTCATAGTCTTGAGTTTCCCTAACCCATGAAGCAAAGGCTTACTATTTTGTGACGAGTTTTCATTTTATAGTTCACTAATATCAGTCCTACATCAGCAGCTGTGCTTAAGCTGAGTAAACATGCACTTGATGCCATACTTTGAAGTACATAAATGGTTGCTTGCACTTTGGTTTTCATGTGTTTCATTGTTGCTACAACGGAACCTTGACTTTTAATTGCTTCAATGCAGACCTTGTATATACTTTAGTTTTCGATCGCGTAAGATGGGGCAATGTAGATAGTCATTATATTCCTCCTCACGCATAATGTTTATCGATGTACCAGTATTGATAATAAAAGATATTGAGCAACCATTTACTCTGAGTGTAATCTTTGGTCAATGTTTGAATTACTTGTGTTTTTTCATGTCGACTTTTCTTTGACCTCTATTTTTCTTCACATGCACCTGTCCAACATGCGCACTTTTTTCTGAAGTAAACATAGACATTTCACAACCATCTTCTTCCCTTTCACTTGATATTGATACTGAAGAACTTTTTGACGAAGACTTAGATGATGAACAACTTTGTTTGGTGTTGATTTGCCTCAGCTGGTGTTGTCTCTGGCCATGTGGGAGTGCGTTGAACATCACTTCTGGAATGTTCAGGCGGCCATCTTTTCTTCCCACTGTGATGCACTTGCTTTTTCCTTCACCTTGAAAACTGCTAGAAAATTGTTCTCCTTCCCACAGCCTTTCCAAATTTGTCCAATGGTGGGATATTTACCTTTAAGTAGAAACGAAAATCCACACCTGAAGCACAACTTCTTTTTCCATGGAGATATCACTCTGTGTCTTTCTGTCTTGTGCCTTGGCTTACTTTTTATGCTCATGACTGACTCACTCTGGGCACCTCTGGCCTCCATGTCAGTAGCTTGTCGATCAGCATGATCTTTAGTTCTGTCAGCTACAAGAACTCGCTCCAGGATAAGAGTTTCTCTCAGCATTTGTTTTCCGAATGAATCTGACAGACATCTGTCAATAACACTGAGACGTATAGCTTCCTCATCATTAAATTCATTGAACTTACAGTGCTTGATGAGTGTATCCAGTCCCCCAACAAAATCAGCCATCGTTTCTCCATCTTTCTGTCATTCTTGATTGAAAATGTACCTTTCAAAATCAACATTTGGCATTTGATTGAACTTAAGATTCAAGGCTGCTTTGATTTGACAGTATGAAATTTCGCCAGCTCACTGCATTTTCCTTATTACTTCTTTTACACCTTCACCAGCAAGATTCTACAGGTGTTTAATAATCTTCTTGTTCTCTGGTCTCTGCTTCATCTATCACATCAATGAAATCCTCAAATTTCTCTATCCAAGCAGTCAATCTGTCGTCAATATTCTGTTAAATATTTTGTTAAATGGTGGTATCAAATGGTGGTGGTAGTTTCAGGAACGTGATGACATTGTAACCATCTATGACATTGGCTCACACTCACAGTGAATTTCTCTCTGACACTGTCTGCCGTCCACTAGGACCCGCTTCATTCATTTTTTTTTTTTCAAACAACAATGGTCCCAAGCATAGGAGAATTTCAAAATAAATTAAATAAAATATAGAGAGAGTCAATCTATATTTAGAGAGACATGTCCAGCCGGACAGCGGTCTTTCAGAGATTTTACTCAAAATTCATGTATTTAAATCACACAGAGTACCTTCCGATGATCAGCCAGTGTGAAACACAAGCCTGTGCCCAGCACTTACAGACCGGGTACATAGGGTTGATGTAAACAGCAAAGAAGGGCTTTATAAGGCAAAGCAAGTTACTCTACCAACAATCCAATTGTACAGAGTATCACAACTAAGCACTTTACAACACATAGTAATCACAGTTTAGTTTCAGTGCTTGAAAAGTCGACTGCGTTTCGGACCCTTAGTGAATCACAGGGTCCATCATCAGGACAATTACAATGAAAAGCCTTAAAGTGATTTAGCCTCTAAATGCCTAAAGGGGGGAAAAAAGGGGAAATTATGTACATTTAGTTACATGAACTACGTTCACAAGAATAGATAAGTGACTTGGGGTGACCAGTGTGTGGCGGGATAATGGTGGGGTGTCAGAGATTAAGAGTGAACTAGAGAGTGATGGATACGGGAACCTGAGTGGGGTCTCATTAAAGATGCTCAGGTTGGAAGTGCGTGGAATTAGCTATCACACGTTAAGTATCCAAAGGAGGTAGATCTGTCCAGTGCTAAAGTGGAGGTAAAGTGATTACCTAGCGGGCATCGTGATCAAGCCCGACGTGAAATTGATATCGCAGTAATGGGTCGGTAGTCCGGGAGAATCTCATTGTGCTAACGGCGCGGGTAAGGTGGAAGTGTTTGAAAGTGTTTAAAGGCGGACATCGTGATCGAGCCCGTCGTGACATTCACCTCAATACCGCAGTAGTGAAAAAGTAGGTGACTCGGGCGGATTCGGCGGTAGGGGCAGCGGCGGAAGGGCATCCTCGTGAAATGGCAGAGCGACGGCTTACCGGGGTAATGACCTCGGAGGATAGAGGTCGGAAGAGTAGGATAATGGAGCATTCAACGTCAACCCTGGGGAAACAAAATAGGAAATTAGGAGGTTGGCCCCAGTGCGTCCGAAGCCCGGGGGTAGCAAAGGAAAGTCCTTACCACAATCAGGCGACGGAAACCGCGATACTGGATTGTATTCGTTGGCTGCCAGGGGACCTGGAAGAGGAGGATAGGGATTCAGGCAAGGGGAGTTACCGGCAAGAAGGGTCGGAAACGCCGGATATCAACGGAGTAAACTTACCGGGTAGACGGTAAAGAATCTCACTCCTGGCGTGCTCGAGGGGGTGTGACGAGGCAAGTTAATAATACTTGCGATTGGTCCTGAGAGGGTCATAAAAATAAAGGAAGGACTGCCGTACTGCCATATTGGGTCAGGGAAGGGGGTGAGAATAGGACATAAAAATAAGGAAAGGACTAAGAGCGACGACAAGGTGGTGAAATTAATAACCAGTGACATGCTTTAAAGGAAAGCTTATTAACATTACAGTTAAAACACAATATTTACAACAGAATACACATCTGCCTGATGCAGAGCCCAATTTTAGATCAAAGCAGTCCATTCATCTTGTAGGTTGAGACCAGAATTTAGACTATCAGTCTTCAAAATCCATTTAAGTTCTTCTCTATTCAAGAGACGGGTGAGTTCACCACCTCTGGGTGGAATGATGATCTGAGAAATTACGGTCCAGCGAATGTCATTCTCTGTGTGTCCTTTCTCCCAAAAATATTCTACCAATGGGGCATTGGGTGTTTTACAACGAATACGGCTCCGATGTTGGGATATCCTCAGCTTAATTTTCTGCTTGGTTTGGCCCACGTATATCATGTCACATGGGCAGAAAATGGCATACACATTATTTCGACTGTTGCAATTTGTAAATGTTTTGAGCGCATTTCTCACATTTTTATAAACAAATTCCTTGCCATTTATTGAGAAGTCACATACAATGCAGTACCCACAACAGGAATGGCCAAGGAGTGGTGGTAATTGCCAGTGATCGTGGAGAGTAATATTTCTTACAGATGGTAGTGCCGCCCTCCCCAGTTGATCTTTAAGATTTTTATTTTTCTTGAAGGCAAAAAGAGGGGTATCCCAATTTAACACCCCTGAATTTAGGATGTGCCAGTTCTTTTTGACACATTGTTTTACACGGTTGGAAATTGGGGAGTGGGTAGTGACACACACCAATTTTTCTGATGGTTGTTTGGGTTTGGTTACAAGAAGAGTTTCACGTGGGCAGTACCAGGCTCTTTTCATGGAGTTCTTGATCAGACGCCTCGGGTACCCTCTGAACATGAGTTTCTCAGATAAAGTGTTCGCCTCACGGAAGTAATCTTCCTTCTTAAAACAATTTCTCCTTAGTCTTAGAAATTGAGAATACGGCAGACTGTCCCTCAGGGCCCTGGGGTGACAGCTGTCATAACTCAGTAAGGTGTTTCTCTCCGTGGGTTTGCGGAACAATGAGGTGTATAGAGTGCCATCTTGGTGTTGGATGTTTAGATCAAGAAAAGAAATAATGTTAGGGTTGTGGGTTATAGTAAAAGTGAGGCCTCTGCAATTGTTGTTAAGCCAGTGCAATAAACCCTGGAGCTCAGGGACAGTGCCACCCCAGATTAAAAAGATAGCGTCTATATATCTCTTCCATGTGTGTAATCCTTGGTGGAAGGGGTTGGTGGGAGACAGTATAGTGTTGGTCTCCAGCCAGTCCATATATAGGATCGCCAGGGTGGGGGCAAAAATAGCCCCCATAGAAGTACCCTCCTACTTGTTGGTAGTACTGGGAATCGTACATGAAAAAGTTACGGGTAAGACACATTTCCAGGAGTTGTACAATATATAAGGTGGGAACTCTGTGAGGGCTGGGCCTGGTATTAAGGATGCTTTCAATCACCAACAAGGAGTCTCTCTGGGGTATGTTCGTGTACAGAGACTCAACGTCAAGTGTACACAGAGTCTCAATTTCAGGATTAAACGCATGGTTTTCTATGATGTTTATCATGTGCATACTATCTCTGATATAACATTGAGTTGTTAGTACAAAGTCCTTTAACACCTTCGCTGCTAAGGCAATTCCCCTCCTGTGCTGGAAATTGCTATTTTCATTGTTTTATGACGAGCTGGGCTCGTCATCAGCACACAACCACTGTGCACCATGACGAGCCCAGCTCGTCATCAGCATCGAAAGGGTTAAGAAATAGTTGACATAGTGCCCTAGTGGTTCCAGCACCAAGCCACAGCCTGACACTATCGGCCTACCTGGGGGTTTGTCAAGTCTTTTATGGATCTTTGGTAAAGTATAGATCACAGGGATTCTTGGGTGGGTGGTATTCAGAAAATTGTATTCATGTTGGCTAATGATACCATTGGACATGGCGTCTGTTGTGAGCTGCCTGATCAGGGTCTGCAGTTCCTTAGTAGGATTACATGGTAGTTTGCAATAATGATCAGTATTTGAAACCTGACGTTGCAATTCCTCTTTGTAGTTATCAATGTCCTGTAAGACGATACCACCACCTTTATCAGCAGGTTTAATTATTAGCTGATTGTTGTTTTTTAGGGTAGAAATGGCGGTCTTTTCTTCAATAGAGATGTTGTAGGGTATAAAGAGATGGGCTTTCTCTAGCTCAGTAATCTCTTTAAGGATAACCCTCTCAAACGTGACAATTTCTCTTGGTATCATATTGGTAGTAGGGGAAAAGGTGGATGGTGGCCTAAAAGGTGTTACTGTGGTTTTAGGTTCAGAGGGATTAAGTTCAAAATAGGAACGTAATCTTAATTTGCGAAAAAAGGCCATCAATTCGGATTGAAGGTCCAAAAAGTTGGTGTAGGTGGCAGGAACTAAAGATAGTCCTCTCCGGAGGAGGGATGATTCATAGTTAGATAGAGTATGGTTTGAAATGTTGAAAATAGGAATACGGTCAGGAGCACAGTCTGAATTTACCATTGGTAAAATTTGCGTCTCGTTTGGCGTTCCCCAGGGGGGTTGTGCCATCTCTGCTGTTGTTTGACCCTTCCTTTCTTTTGAGGTTCTTGGTTGCCTCTTGATAAAAAATGGGATTGATTGCGTTGCTGCCCACTCGCTCCTTCTCCTGGGTCGGTGCTATCGGAAGATTCTGCTGAAGAATCAGTAAAACCTACCACTGTGTTCCTTTTATTAAACCGGCCCCAGGGTCTAGGGGTTTGTTAATGTGGGTTAAAGTTACGGTTCAAATAAAAATCTTTCTGTAGATAAGGGTAAGTCCGTTCTAGTGAGAAGACTTTAATGTCCTTCTTCACTTTATTCGATTTTTTGTTTTGTTCAATACGGTGGAACTCAGCCACCGTTTTGTCAATTTTTTCTAATAAGGACTTTGTTTCAGCAATAGTTTTGTCATCTGTGATCTGTTTTTCCATATCTTTGATAATATCTTCCAATTTTTTAAGTTCCTCAACCGCAGTTTCGATCCCCAGTACTAACCAATGTCGGGAACAGGTAGTGCCAATGCCGCTAAACCCGGTGATGTACTTGGGGTTGTCGGTGAACACACCTGGAATATTTCTAACTTGCAAACCTAGAGGGATGGTGTTAGATTTCAAATACTGAGTCAACATGAGCATCATTAACTCTAGCCGAGCATGTTTTTTCTTATATTTTTCTAAGTCTTCTGAGAGACTGGCATTGCCTGTTGAAGAGGGTTCATCTGGAGTATCAAACAAGGAGGGGCCTGCACAGATTTTATTAATATACTCAATAGAGTATAAGGGTGCTGAATCAGACATAACACACGGACAGTAGGGAAGGACAAGAGGTACACAGCTGTAGGTACCGGAAGGCAGGTGACCACTTAGGAGAAGTGGAAGGAGAGAGAAACCCTTGCAATCAGCTGATTGCGCACAGTTAATTTAACAACAACAAGGGGCCCCAATCTAGTCAGCAGGGACCTCGGGGAACATACTTTTTTTCAAACAACAATGGTCCCAAGCATAGGAGAATTTCAAAACAAATTAAATAAAATATAGACAGAGTCAATCTATATTTAGAGAGACATGTCCAGCCGGACAGCGGTCTTTCAGAGATGTTACTCAAAATTCATGTATTTAAATCACACAGAGTACCTTCCAACGGTCATCCAGTGTGGAACACAAGCCTGTGCCCAGCACTTACAGACCGGGTACATAGGGTTGATGTAAACAGCAAAGAAGGGCTTTATAAGGCAAATCAAGTTACTCTACCAACAATCCAATTGTACAGAGAATCACAACTAAGCACTTTACAACACATAGTAATCACAGTTTAGTTTCAGTGCTTGAAAAGTCGACGGCGTTTCGGACCCTTAGTGAATCACAGGGTCCATCATCAGGACAATTACAATGAAAAGCCTTAAAGTGATTTAGCCTCTAAATGCCTAAAGGGGGGAAAAAGGGGAAATTATGTACATTTAGTTACATGAACTACGTTCACAAGAATAGATAAGTGACTTGGGGTGACCAGTGTGTGGCGCGATAATGGTGGGGTGTAAGAGATTAAGAGTGAACTAGAGAGTGATGGATACGGGAACCTGAGTGGGGTCTCATTAAAGATGCTCAGGTTGGAAGTGCGTGGAATTAGCTATCACACGTTAAGTATCCAAAGGAGGTAGATCTGTCCAGTGCTAAAGTGGAGGTAAAGTGATTACCTAGCGGGCATCGTGATCAAGCCAGACGTGAAATTGATATCGCAGTAATGGGTCGGTAGTCCGGGAGAATCTCATTTGTCGTCGTTCTTGATCACAGTGTTATCTTACAATTTGCTGTTTTTATGTGCTGCTCCTTCAAAACCTGGTTGTATCTGTCTTTAACGGTAAAACTCCATAAAATGTATAGCTTTAGGTTGCTTTCATGATCTTCAAATACTTCACACTGGCTGGAGTTGTGCCAAACATCTATTCTGCACTTTGACTAAGGCACACGTGGCACACAAACACAGTTTTCTGGACCATGGCAAACTCTCTGACACAGCAGTGTTGATCTTGAGGTTAATTATCCACTATCTCATTACCAGTTGCATCATCCTCCCGAGGCTGGGCACCTATCAATGACTATGCCCCACAGAGAGCTTGGTATTACATGTCTTTATTTGTATGCATGTAACCACAAACTCAATAGTTCACACCTGTACTCACTTCACTAAGCTCTAAAGCTTATGCCACAGTTCTATGGAGTCCATGAGGAGCCAAAAGGCTTCCGTCATTGCTAACTCACACAACACTACACCTGTGATGGCATTTGCAGAATGGCGAAAGCAAAATCCCTTTGTCAGAGCTGAAGTTTCTGGGAGAGCCAGATATCCACTGGAAGAGGTAAAACTGTTATCCCCACCCATTTAGATGGCTCCAATTTAGTATTTATATAGCGCAAACCTATCCAAGAGGTAATGGAGAAATGTATAGGTTTGAATGCAGAAAAAAATTAAGGTGAATATGGGCTGTGAGAGGAATTATGGAATATTTACAGTGCCTGCTAAGTTTCAACCTTATGTTGTTGAAGGTGCACACTTTCACATCTGGACAATGTATGGTTGAGACTTGTAGTCACCCCTACAGCTCATGTGAGAGAGCGCTGGAGCCTGGGGTTCCAGGACCCAAGTGTAGAGGGACCAGACCCCCTTCCAATTCTCCAGCAATATTAGCAGGCCTTGGGAGGGCAGCAGTCATTGAGCCTGACCTGCCATATAGCTTCACACTGCTCAAGACAAACCAATGCAATGAAGCCACCAAAGACTCAGAAAGTGAGCATCTGTCCTGGAGGGATTCACAGCTCAGGCAGAAGAGAACATGCTAGTGACAGAGCTGTACATTTAACATAATTTTAAATAGCATCATGGCCCTGTCTCACAGATTGTGCACCCCTGCCAATTTGCCTCAAACTGCTGTGTGGGATTGTGTCCTGTTTCAAAGACTGTGTGTCCTGAATGCTGTATTTCACAATGGGTGTGTACATTTTTCTCCCCTGCCACTGTTACCACTGTGCCTGGAGGCCTGATGTCTCAGCAAATGTGTGCCTGTGGACCAGAAGATTTGTGACCCTATGCCCTGGTTTGAGGGTTTAGGTACCCAACATGTGTGCTGACTGTGCCCTTTTCTGAGTTTCTGATGCCGCAGTCTGCAGGTTCACATCTCAAAGAAAGTGCGCTCAATATTGCAACACTGTGCATCCCAAATACTCCAGGTGGTACACCACTCCCTGTACACCAGGCTATGCCTTGTGTCTGAGACATTGTGTCTTTGGGTACCTGTCTGAACATTTGCTGTCCTTCACTACAGGTCTAGGTATCAGAGAATGTGCATACTTAGTGACACAGAGTCTTCATGACATAGTAACACTGTGTAGTCTACTTTGAACCACTTTGAAAGAAGTAGACCTTTCTCAAAAGCCAAATAACACATGTTGGAGACACTAAGTACTTCATACTTTATCTACTGTGTGGTTGTCTATATGCCTACTGGCCATGTTTGGTGTATGATGCAGTAGCCAGACTACCCCATGTGTACCAGGCTGCTCTTGTGCTAAGTATCATCTGTGTGCATTATAAGAAAATTGGAGAATGATACTCCACACTGCACCATTCTGTGCCCCATCTACCAGACTAGGCAGCGCCTTATTCCAATCTTTCCATACCGTAAAACAGAGTGTTCGCAATCTGTGTTTCCTTTGGCCCCAGGCTACCTTGCCCATACACTCCACATTGCCATGTCCCAAACTGCATGCATCCATGTCACTGACTATGATGAAGTGATATGCTTCTCTGAGATTGTGCTCCAACAACAGTCTAAGGCCAGGCTGTTTTTCGGTTTAGAATAAAATAGGCAGCAAGTAATTTACACAGTGCTTTAAACTAAATTAAGCAGCCATGCAAATCAGAGAAAACCTGCATACAGTAAATGCTCTGCCCACGCTTTGCTCCTTATGCCTGCTGGCAGTACACATTTCCTCCTCCTGAGCTGTGCTCATTCTACCCTCCTCCACCTCTGCTCTCTCGGTTCCTTTTGATGTGCTTTTTCTGACCCTTTCTCTGTGCCCTTGCTGTCCTCCGCTTGTGCTCTTGCTGCCCCCTCTCATTTGCTCTCACTGCCACCCTCTCTTGTGCTCTCTCTGCATCACAATATATCCATTAGGAGTTCAGTTCATCCAATTTACACTGTATTATCTAATAATGCAGAATACATTAATTATCAGTGACGCTTGACTTCAATAGCCTAAATATATACAAGGCATGTAGATTTGTAGTTGTAGATTTGCTCATCCAAACCAAGCAATGTGCCTAGGTGGGTAATACAAACACTTTAGAATCCATGGGTCTCAAAACCACTGAAAAGAAAAGTGAGAGTGACTGATATTTGCTCTCATCAACATTTATAACAAAAAAAAACACTAATCTTCCACAAGCATTTGAACCTACTAGCTCCATCGTCAAGAGTAACCCTTGGCGTAGTTGCGCTACGCGTAGCTACGCAAAGTGCACTTTACACTAGCGCTACGCGAACTGCATAGTGCGCTGTTCGCGATGATTGCACAGTGCTGGATGCTTGTCGGCACTGTGCAATCATTGAAAACGGTATCTCGCACAATGTGAGATGCGAAATGCGTTTTCTGCCGCTCGAGTAGATTTTTATTCGGGCGGCAGCTTTCTCAATTCGGACAGGTAGTTTCTCATCGCGAGCGGTCGCGAGCATACGCGACCACTCGCAATGAAAAACCTGACCTCCCCACGTTGAGAATCTCGCCAGGACGTTTATTGTCCTTGTTTGCGATCGCCAACTTGATGTTGCTGATCTCGAACAAGGAAAAAGTCTCGCTGGGATGTCATTTTACTCGCTCACGGTCGCCAACTTGACGTTGAGGACCGCATGCGAGCAAAAAATGCCAACTACGCTATGCGATTTTGCACTGTGCTACTTGCAATTTGCGTAGCGTGAAGTAAGACAAACTACGCAAACTTCACGAGCGTAGTGTAGTTGGCCGCCCAGGGTTAGTCAAGAGGCCTGAAGAAGACCCTTAAAGTTTTCTCTGTGATTCAAACCTTGCTGAATCCAAAGACAATGGAAGAATGCAATAAACTATAACGAGAATATAGAAGTCTTATAGTTGCATTAACAGATATGCCTAGCCAAAATATTATCTTACGTATTACAGATTAAAACCACCAAAAATATAAGAATACCTATTGGTGACATTGAAAAGTCAAAAAAGAACTGGATAATTTTGACAAATGTCATATCTTTTGAATATATGGGTAGAAACCGACCACATTCTATACATAACTATAAAAAATGATCTTTAAAAGCATTCTGAACACCTACAATTAGTTTGATTAATTGTTTTAGATGAATGTAACCTAAACAGGAATCCTAATGAACTCTTCTTGGAATGCTGATTGTTGTAGTTCATAAATAATCAAACAACATGACAAATCATACGAATAGTGATGAGCCAACTTTCTATAACAAATAATATTCTCCTACCAAGTACACTTGACACAGCATATACCACATTCCATAGCATTCCATGAGTGCAATATATTTTCTCTTGAGCTATGATAATAAAAGGCAGCCACCTCAAGGGGACCACCATGATAGCTACCTCAGCAAGGTAGCTGCCCTGGCATAACAAGTTTTCCCCTTCTAGTTACACTAACTCACAGAATCTTTGAATTGTGGTGTGGATGCTTGTTGCAACAGACAGACCTGACCCTGTGAGTTTCCTGGATGCTTATATTTTTATTCTCAAATTTCATCTGGTTATTTCTCAGTGGGGCTGTAAGGGTCCAGAAAAATGTAGAATTTTGTCTGGTATGTAACGACCCCCATTATCTTGCTGAAGGTCAGAGAACATTGTCTGTACAACACTGAAGCCTCCTGTCCTGCTACACTGAGATTGTTAATGCTGCTCTGCAGCTGCTGGCTCAGTGATGTAGTCTCTCTGGGATAGATGCTTTGATATCACACCTTGGGTATTATGATAAAAACATTCCTTTATTTTGAAATAAAACTGATTAGGGAAGATCAGTGGGTATTGCCTACTTTTCGTTACATTTTGATTTCCTTCTGCGAATGCTTTTCCACATAATTTTCTTCCACAAACGAGAGATTTGAGCAGAAAATGTCTTGCAGGAGTGACAAAATTGGACACATGGCACTACCAAATGCTCTTCACTAGCACTACAGAGCTTGACACTAAGCAGATACAATGTGATCCCTTGAGCAGGCAGCCTGTGTGAATTTTGTATAGTAGGACATACCTCACATTCAATGTTCATGCAGATGTTAGATTAGGCCCGTTTAATGTTTTTAGACAGTGCTCTTCATAAGTTAGCATTCGCTGACCCATTTTCTGTTTAGACACATTTTGAAAGATGGTTGACACTAATCTTTGCTATTTTTGAGAAATGCCCTTTGCTGAGTTTTGCTTTTGCAATGAAGAACTGTTACTGCCAGCTCATAGCTTTCCAACTAGATAGAGGCCCTCTCCCACTTGTCTGGTAGCCTTGTTGTAGCTCCTGGTGCAAAAGCCTTGGACTGTGCTGAGTTGCAAGAGCAGAAACGTTTTTTGTTGTTGTAATTCACTGTCCTGCTGCATGTGCCTGGAAAGTTCCATTGTTGGCATGGTCTTAACCAATCATGAAATGTACACAATGTGTCTCTATGCTTGCAGATCTTTTAGGGGTGGGCGGAATTTGCGTAGTCACGCTACGCAAAGCTCCACGAAATGGTAAAAAAGCTCTGCAAACACGCAGCGTTCCACGAACTCACAGAGTTGCTTGTTCCGCCCGTTACCGATGCTTTTTTCCTGTTCGTGAACGCTGTTTGCGTGGTCAGGGGGAAATATCATATGAACACGCATTTTGAAAGTGCGAACAAGCAAAGAATTCTGCGAAGCCCCGGAATTTTGGGAAATTCCACATTCTCCGTGGAAAGTGAAAGTACCCAAATTACCCAAATTCCACGAGCGGAACAAAATTTACCACCCAGGGTTAATCTTTGGTTCCCTCTGTACCACTCCACGAGACTGTGCAGACGAGGCTCCACTCTGAGTGTATACGGATAAACCGTCATTGGTGTATATTCTCCACTGTCTCTCGGACTCTTAATTTGATATGGAAGGCTGAGAGGTGGTCTACTGATGACTCGGGTGGCCCCTAGCGGGTCGCTTCCTTCAGTTGACGACCAAACATGGACTCTTTTGGGGTATTAACCCATCTCTTTCCGAGGACGAAGTGGAGGACGAGGACATCTTCAGGTCAGACTGACAGCTTAGGGATGCCTGCACGAAGAGCTTTGTTACTCACAGCTTCTGATCTTGTCCCACTGGAGGGAGCCTCTCCCAGCGGTCATCAGGACTGGGGTCCTGAACGGCGAACCCTGATCTGACTGTTCGGTCAGAAGAGTCGGCACTGGAGAACTGGTTTCTTTGTACTTTGGATATCAGGTGAGTCTGTTTTGGTTCTATGTGGAAGTGGTACCACTACAATTTGGTTTTTGTTTGGTATTTGGATTGTTTTGGTAAAAAGTGTTTGCAAATACTTTGCCAGGTAAAATGCCAATTTTTTTCTTATTCATTTGCAATGCCCGGTTTTAGTAAAATTCTGAGTTTGTTTTGTGGTTGTTGTTCTACTGATCCACAGTTGGCCGAATCCCAACCTGCACCCCCTGAGGGCAGTCCTAATTATAATTTGTATGTTAAACATGGCCTTGGCCCTATTATGTTTAATACATTATGGCGCAAAAATACTAGGGACAATGTTGAGTTACAGTGGCCTTTGACATGCGCAAAAGATGGGATTTCTGCAGGAACAGTTGTTTAAAAGACATAGTAGACAATCTATATTTAACTCTCTTCATACTTGGCAGAAAGAGGCCAAACAGAGACGATTGAAGATGGGGAGAGATGCCAGAAATGGAAAGATGCAAACACAAAAAAAGGCTGTACTTATGATAAAGAAAACCAGGGGACAGGAATAGAATGTGAAGATAGGAGATGTTGGTTGCACATTGATAAGCCTTATGTGGCTAAGGAGGATGGAGATACTTTTATGGATGCCTTGTTAGATGCTCGTCCTCCACCACCATATGTCCATGAAAGGGTCTATCCTGTCATTCCCCATCAGCAACAACAGGCACCAGATACATCGCTCCTACAGTTGTTACACCTACTGCTCCAGTTAGTGTGTCCTCTGCTCCTCCTCTTCCATAACAATCTCTAACTGCTACAATACCTACCACTTCTGTCCCAGTGATTTATCCTCCATCGTCCTTAATTACTGACACACCAGTGCATGGCTCGGGAGATAGAGATTTCAGTGGTGCTCAGAGAATGGACAGGTCCGTTAATGCAATCCAGGGTGGGAGAAGCGAGAAGAATGAAGTAGCATACCAGGCAATAAGATGGGCTCGCAACCCAATTTATGGTCTCACAGATGTCTGGCAGGTAATGTGAGACTATGAACCATTTCTGCATCAACATGCCCTCAAACATTTGTCTTCCACCCTGGTTGACCTTTGGCACATACACATTGAGGCGAAGGCACCCAACATATTATTTGATATTAATGAAGGTGCTTATGTACATATTTCGGAGCTCAACGCATTGTACAGAAACATTTCCACACTGTTGACTTATAGAAATAGATTGCAGGATACGAGCCCCACCAAAATAACTCAATTGCCAATGCAAGAAGTTCACCCAATTTACCATTCAGAAATTCCTGAAATAACAGATCAGCATGGGCCAGTTACCAAACCGGCTGTGCCTGCCCGCTTTCAGGAACAATGGATTTAGTCCATGGAAGAGAAGTAAGGTTCTGGCCCTTAAGGATATGCTGCCTGACCCTCGGAAAAACTCTACTGCTTACTGTAAAGAATTGATGGAGGCTGCTTCCTCTACTGTAATGACCCTTGCTGAATTTGAGATGTTTTTTGGTTTACTAGTTCCAGTTGACATTTGGCAGCAAGTACATACCCAAGATCATGTTGCAGAGTTAGGTGGAACATGGGACGCGATTAAGGGTTGGGTCAGAGATAGGAAGCCAGGAGATAAACCATGCGCCAAGTTACTTGCCTTGCCTGGCTGAATAATAGAAAACATGCATACTCTTATTCCACCTAAGAAAGTTAGTTGGGATAGATTGACTGCCAGTGGGCAGAAGAAAGATGAGAGTGTGTCTGATTTCTTCACTAGGTTTGAGGAAACATTTTTGGATTACAGTGGGCAGGATATGTCTACCGAGGAAAGAGTCAGTTTATTTGTTGATTGGTTTGTTATTAATCTCCTCCCTGAAATAATGTCCAGACTCCAGGCGTCTGAGAGCACTTGGTACACATCTTCTCCCTCTTTGATCTTAAATATGGCCAAATATTATGAGCATTGGGGAAATGAAGAGAAAGACAAAAATTATGTAAAAAAGCATAAACATTTGAAGACTAAGGTATTGCTGCAACAAGCATATTGAGGTAACACCAGGAGACAGGGACCCCAACAACAGCTCCCTCATACTAGACAGCCTCCAGCTACACCACTGGAGCAGAATCAGTGAGCGTACTGTAAGATGGAAGGTCACTGGCGCAGCCAGTGCCCCATACTTTTGCAAAAGGTTTTGTCCACTGAAGGACAAGGTTCCAGAAACTGGGGGCGCAGGACCAATAGGCAGCAACGTACTTCTGCCACTGTAGACTGTTCTGACAATCATTTTGATGATGAAAGAGACAGGCAGTACCACAAACACAGTTATAATATTGATGATGTGAGGGGGATGTCTTACAGCTAGGACAGTCAGGGACAGCCCACGGGGCCTGTTTAGATGCCTGTAAACTAATGTGGTCCTTATGTCAAGATAGATCTGCAAGGCTCTCCTAAGGAGTACCTGGTTGATAAAGGTGCCACGAAAAGTTCTATTGCCCGACACCTGCTCCCTGGGGCACCTCTGTCTGGCTGAAATAATGTTTCAGTGGGTTTTTCAGGAGTAACGGTTGTAAGCCTCCTTGCTCTTACTATTGATGCTGTTACTGTGGATTCTTCATTTCTTTTAACATCTAATTGTGGTGAGAATTTGATGGGTTTGGACTTACTAAAGAAACTGCATGCTACTATTTATTGTTCCCCAGATGGTGTTTATATTACTAAGGGCCCAGATTTAGGTACTAGATAGTGTCTATCTAAAGATGCCCCCCTTCCACCTGAATGTAATCAAGTACCCCCTACGTTATGGGCCACTGGGGATATCGATGTAGGTCTATTGCATATACCCCCAGTTTCTATACAGGTTAAGGACAATGCCGTATTGCCCGTCATTCCTCATTATAAAATACCACAGGCAGGAGAACAAGACTTTCTTCAAATAGTTGAGGATTGAACACGTAAGGGAGTTGTTGAGGAGACTGCAGGTGATACATGTAATAGTCCTATTCTTCCTGTCCTAAAAAGGACACTTTCATATTCCTTTGACAAAGATGATGAGGTATATCACTTTGTGATTGATTTGTGAGAAGCCAATAAAATAGTAGTCCCACAATTCCCAGTGGTTCCTGACATCACTACACTTTTGACAATGATTCTATCTAACGCTAAGTTTTTCTCCATTATTGATTTAAAGAATGCATTCTTTAGCATTCCCATACACCCAGATAGCAGGTATTTGTTTGGGTATACACTAGCTGGCAAAAGCTTTCGCTTCTGTCGTGCTCCTCAAGGCTATACTGTAAGCCCTAGTAGTGATAGCCAAGCACTGATAGGTCAGTTGGATTCACTCTCACTTTCTCCAGGTAATGTATTGGTTCAATATGTCGATGATTTGTTAATTGATTTTGACATGGAACAAAGTTGTAAGGATAGTATGGTAAAATGATTGTTACATTTCTCACATAACAGACACATGGTGTCCTTTTCGAAGTTTCAGTATTGTCGGCAGGAGGTCGAATTTAATGCCAGAATGCATTAGTACTTTCGTTAAAATGCCCCTTCCAAAAACTCATAAAGATGTGTGCGCTTTCATAGGCATTACTTCCTACTGTTGTCAGTGTATTCTGAACTACTCTTTATTAATCAAACCTTTGCTTGCATTAACAGTGAAAGAAGTGCATGAGCCTTTGCCTTGGACACCTGATTGTCCCATTCTTTTGAACAACTAATAACTGCGTTTTGCTCTGCTCCAGTGCTAGGTATGCCTGACTATAAAAAACCTGTAAAGCTTTATGTCCATGAGATGGCTGGTTGCTCCTTTTCTGACTTGACTCAAATATTTGACGATAGACAGAGAGCTTGCGCTTATTTTTCTGCTGGGCTTGACCCTGTCGCAAGAGCCCTCCCAAGCTGTCTGCAAGAGGTCACGAATATGGCCACTTCAATTCGACAATCAGCTGGACCTGTACGCGATACTGACCTCACACTTATGTTACCCCATGCTGTGGATACACTTTTGAACAAAATGAGGACACAGCACCTCACCAGTGCATGTCTTACTGGTTATAAACTGACATTGTTTGCTAAGCATATTATGATTAAAAGGTGTGCCACTCTGAATCCAGCCACGTTACAGCCCCTCCCTTCCAAAAGCAATGCAGTCGACAAGCATGACTGTATATTTCGAACAGAGGAAGAGAAGAAGGGACAGGTAGACCTGACTGATGTTCTCCTATCCGACCCTCAAGGAGAACTATATGTTGATGACTCTTGTTTTAAATAAGCAAGATTTCACAACTACTGCAGCTTATGCTATTTTTACTTTGCACACAGTGGTTGAAACATAACGAGTCCCTTATCAGCCCGCTCAGGTGGCAGAACTTGTGGCTCTTATACGAGTTTGCGAATTGAGTGAGGGTATGGTTGTCAATATCTACACAGACTGCCAATACGCATTTGGGCTTGGACATCATTTTGGGCGATTTTGAGGAGAGTGAGGGTTCCTTGCTTCCCATGGCACAAGATACAACACAGACATCTTATACTGCAGTTATTATCTGCTTTAACACTCCTCAAGAAGATGATGATTATCAAGTGCAGCGCACATAGGAAAGTGACAGATGATGTAGGTAGAGGGAATGCATTTCCAGATCAGACAGCCGAGCAAGCTGCTCGCAGCAAGACTAAGAGAATGTTTGTTGCAGGTCCAGCTAGATGGGTTCCTGAGAACGCCATGTTTGAAAATACAGTTGAGAGTGTGAAAGAGATACACAGTGAGGCAACGGTAGAAGAAGTAATGATATGGCAGGAATGTACGGTACAATTAAATGAAGAAGGGTGTTGTATTGATAAGTCCGGAGAACAGAAATGGATGTTACCTGATGTATATGTGCTCCATGTGGTTACTATCGCTCATGGTCCAGCTCATATTAGTGCAAAAGGCATTTGTAAATTATTGCTCCCGGTTTGGTGCAATGATAATGGGCCATATGTATCATTGAAATTCGCATTCCCAAAGGCTGAAATTCGCCAAATTTCGGCCTTTGCGAATGCAAATTCTCAATATGGTATGTATGAAGCAAATGTGGTTCAAAATAAGGAATCGCACAATTTGCGATTCCTTATATTGCGATTGCATTTAAGGAATCGCACAATGTGCGATTCCATAAATGCAATGTATCATGCAAAAAAATATTGCTAATTGTCCCTAAGGAATCGCAAACTACCACCAACTTCAAGTTGGTGGTAATTTGCGAATTCCTTTCAAAAAGCAATTTTTGTAAAAACAAAAGGTGCCATGTGACGTTCATACATGCCCTTAGGGCATGTATGTGCGCCATATGCACACACATGTCATTTTCAGGGGTGCATCAGGGTGTCCTTTAGACACCCCTGCACCCTTGCGAATATTCTCAATTTGCGATTAGCAAATTGCTAATCGCAAATTTCCCCTTCATTCCTATGGGCCTCCTGGCCCATAGGAATGAATGGGAAATTATTCCGTAATTGCGATTAGCAATTTGCTAATCGCAATTAAGGAATTCTAAGAAATCGCTAAAAAGAAGCTGATTTCTACATACATACCATTTTGCGATTCTCAAATAGCGATTCGCAAAAAATCGCTATTTGAGAATCGCAAAATGCTATTTTGATACATATGGCCCAATATTTCCAGAACGACTCCACATTTAGTAAAACATTGTATGATTTGCATGATGCACAATCTAGGGAAGGGTACCCCTACACAGTCTGGTAATTTTACACCACCTACATTCCCATTCTAAGACCTCCAAATGGACTTTATTGAGTTGGAACACTGTAATAATCTCAAGTATGTTCTAGTGGTTATAGGTACGTTCAGTAAATGCGTTGTGAAGTACCCCTCTAAAGACAATACAGCCAGCACTACGGCAAAGGTACTCCTCAAAGAATATTTTCCTTATTTCGGTATGCCCTGAATTATCTGGAGTGATAACAGATCTCATTTTAATGAGAAAGTGATTAGATTAGTGTGTGAAGGCTTGCACATCAAACAGAAATGTTATGCTGCCAATTACCACTAGTGGGTCTTGTTGATAAGTACAATGGTACTCTCAAACTGAAATTGGCAAAAATCCAGGAGACAACAGGGTTGAAATGGCCAGATGCATTCCCGTTAGCTCTTTTGTCAACTAGAACTACTGCACATTCTAGAACAGGTTTATCACCCTTTGAAGTTGTATTTGGGTGCCCCACAAATGTCTGGGCTGTCCCACCAGAAACATGAGCTATCCAGGAGCCCCTGTTCAGTGATCATACAGTACCTGGGAACTGCCAGGTACAATTTTCATCCTTGGTCGAGGGCTTTTGAATCTAAGGAGAAAAAAAGATTAGGGATGGACTGTACAAGATAGGCAGTACTGAGTAGCAGAGAGGAATTGGAATAAGTGATAACTCTACATTTGCTTTGCTTTGGTTGTTTGAACATTAGCTAGGGAAAAAGTATACTCTGAGAGAGTATACCACCCTTATTGACATGGGATAGATTAGAAGAAGAGCTTAGGACAGAGCAAGCTCCACAGCCGGTGCACAGGAGCGCCAACTGATTGATGGACTATAGGAGCCTGTGCCAGTGAGGCTCTGACGGACAATGGGAATATTTATATTTTCTTTGCATTTCTTTTTCAAATTCACTATGTATCCCCTTAGCAGACAATTGCCACTGTACAACAGAATGTGATTTGGTCAAAGACGAGTAAAATAGCGTGTGTTGCTCTCTTGATACTGGTGATAATAATACTATGTGGGGTGTCGTGGTTTTTGGCGAATGCATACAGTGTACCCACACATAGAACAGGCAAAACTATTTTCCTGAGTCCCAATAAGAGGGCTGATGCAAGTAATGTGTTTGTGGATACAGATAAAAGGTTCTTTGGGAAAGAAACGGCTTGTTATCCCACCTGATCTGTCACTAGCCTTTGGATAGCATACCCCTTGATTGTTGTAAATTATACATACAACCAACCACCTCAGTTTGCAAAAGTAAGAGGAGTGTTTAGATTTGGGTATCCTGGACCATGTTGGTATCCTAAAAAGCCAAATTGTCAGAAAAAGATTCCCCTTTGGGTGAACTTTTTAAGCTAACCTAAATCTGGAAACACACATTCACAATCAGTACAAATATCACAACTTCAGAGCAGCAAATGATGTAATCGATACAGTCATACAAAAAATGTACATTTATTTTGATATATTAAAAACAGGGTTAAAAAACAAATTTTAAAAAAACAATATACAATATATAATGGGACAATACATAAGGAAAATAATTCCAATTCATAAGAGGGAAATACAGTAGTCCTAAACACTATATATGATCACACTCCAAAATATATATTTGGTCACTTTAGAAGGAGTTCTTTGTCCAATGACTTAGTGTATTTCCACCCAGTAAAGCATTGACGCGTTTCCGTTATGGCAGATATAGATTCAAAGCCAAAAACCTTCCTCAGGAGAAATCAATAGTATCCCACTATAACCATGTATCTAGAATAAAAATATATACAATATAAGATATATTCACTGTGTATTACATGACTGATTACAACAATATAAACATCATTCACAAAATTCTGCTCCTACACATACATACATTCTACCACTAATCACTAGACATGGTCAGCTGCACATTGTTTCCTCTTGAGATAACAACATGTTGATGTGTAAAAGTGTTATCACATTCCATATTTCATTACAGGCACAGGTCAACTACACATTGTTCCCTGTTAAGATAGCCACATGTTGGTATGTTTGCATATTTGTACCTAATCACCAGTATATTTTTAGTGGGCACACGATTCATACAATTGTCCTCACTACATATAGTTCCCTGTTAGGAAATCACTTGTTGGTATATTAGCATATCAGTACCTAATCGCCAATATATTTTTAGTAGGCACAAGGTTCTCACAGTTGGTTAGGGGAGAACTTTAGTTAATTGGTCGCATACTATTTAGTTCAGATACGGAACATATTAAGTAGCCATTTAAAACATGAACCGCAAAGAGGGACACAGAACACTCCTAAATAAACGTGATAAGGTTATTGTTTTAAAATTTAGATTACCTTTAGCGAAATCAAGTAAAATCAGTGTCAGTGCTGCTGTAGTATACAGCTACCTTCAGCTACCATCCGGTGCCTAAAGAATCAAAGCAAAATAAAGTCTTAGCGATATAAACATAGTGACCACCAAGGTTCTCACATATCTTGCTCTGAAGAGTTGGACTAATTTCACGGGCATATATATTCCCCATATTGGCGAATTACATATCCATTATTAGCAGTTATAGCCCTCACTCTACAATTTCTTTCTTTAAATGGTTGGAGAGTGGCCAAGCCCCTATATGGTGACTAGCACCACCCAAGAACCATCATGGGAGTAAGTCTACAGCAATCAATGTTCATTTCAATATTTTCCTCTATTTTTGCTACCAATGCGTGCAAATGTACACTGCACTATTTCACCTGCGACGTTTAAATTTCGTCATTCATTCTTAAGCGTTTTCTTTTTGTAGCTAGACCGCCTGTAGTCTAAGGATTAAAAAAGGGACAGAACGCGAGAATTAAATTCCGTCCTCGAAAATTAAATGCCGTCCTTACATTATTTCACGAACTCTAATTGATCCTAATTGCATCACCTACCTGCTAAATACAATTTTGAACGGTCCGGTGGGGTTCTGGATACTCGTAATGGCAGTACCTATCAGAGGGCCATGTCTCCGAGGGTTATATACACAGGTTTGCACGCGCATTATATTGCGCGAATAGTTTCAATTAAAGGCTTATACTTCCGGGTCATAGTATCCCATCCGCTCTGGTTCACAGAGTTAGACGACGGACATAAGACCCAAGCGTTAGTGTTCATATTACGGGAACGAATACCCTAATTCTCAAATTTTTATAAACCAAAGTACACTGGTCTGCTGCGATCAAAAAATGATAAATAAAGGTACTATCAACACGCACTGCCACAACGGCATTCACAGTCAATTATTGGTTATGACCTGATTTGGACTCAAGATTATATTGATAAAACCGGCATGATAGTAATTCAAAGATGGCGGCTCATTCAGTCAACTCAGTCCCGGTTTTTTAAAACTTTACATGTTCAGTGTACCTCCGCAATTAGACAGTAATTTCATTCTAATATACAAATGCATGTCATTACCACTTATACAGAGTCATTGCATTTACACAATAAAATTCCAATACAAAAATAGAGAACAATTTTTGTTCTTTAAACTTATACATTATGTACATATTGGCATTGACATATCATATTAATGAAATATCATATTAGTGCGATAAATGTATGGATACAGTCATAAAGCATGTACCTAGTCAATTTAAAAATAGAGTCTAAACAGAATGTCCTCATTCTAGTGGTCACAATATTATCGCTCTTGCTTATACTCATGGTAATATAAGTTCTCAGCATAGCTAGGTAGCATGTATGGCGACAGTGTTATTATCCTAATTGATATTCATCATTCTATAGGTTCTCAGCATTCTCATGGTTCTATAGATTCTCAGCATTACTAAGTGACACGTACAGTAACAAATGTATACAGCATGATTCAATGATTCAATCCCAATGGAAACAACCCTATATTTAAAAAAATCTGCTGATATAGTTTTATTTTAGGTAGGTCTAATTAGACGTTCAGACCATTCCTCACTGTATTAAGATATGAAATATACCACTGTTCACGTGCTTTTCGTTTAGATAGTAGATTGCCCCCTCTTTTTCCAATGACAATTTTTTCAAGGATAAACCATGAGAAATCATTTTCACCACGGCCTGCCTCGAGAAAGTGTTCAACAAGGGGCGCAGTTAATTTTCTGGTTTTTATCGCTGACCTGTGTTCCTGAAATCTAGTCCTGGCCTCTCTGCCGGTTTCTCCAACATAGCCAAGGCCACAGGGGCATTGTAGTAAATATACTATGTTTTTACTTTTACAGTTAGTAAAGCTCTTAGATTTCATAACATGATTGTTAAAATTGATCTCCTTTGCTTGCGTACATTGTGGGCAGACATTGCATGTCCCAAACATTTGTGGTTCCCTAACGCCACCCTGTTATCTAAAGTTCTTTGACAGGATTGTGGCTCTTCTCTGTAAGTATGTACTAAGAGATCTCTTAGATTTTTATTCTTTTTGAACGCAAACAAGGGTTTTTCAAGTTTGTTGGACTCATCATGATTGAGAATGTGCCAGTTCTTGTTAAAAGCGTTCTTAATTTGGTTGCTTAAATTTGAAAATTGGCTCACACAAACTACCTTGTTTAGGGGCTCCTTCTGTTTCTCTTTCTTATTTTCCACTAGCACATCATGGTCATTTCATAGAGTGAGTTAACAGTTTCTTTGGGTAACCCCTATCTCTAAACTTCTTTTTCAGAGTTTCAGAGTGTTTATAAAAGTCTCCCAGATCAGAAAAATTCCTCCTGAGCCGGAGGAACTGGCTGGAAGGAATGCTTTCTCTCTGAGTCTTGGGGTGAAAACTTGAAAAATGCAGGAGGGTATTCTTTGCAGAAGGTTTAGTATATAGCTCAACCTCCAAGCATCCACTAACTTCCTTTATTGTAATATCCAAGAAGTCCACACTGGAAGTACTGTAGGAAGATGTGAATCTAAGTTTTAAATCACCTAGATTTAACCAGGTGAGGAATTCTTCCAGGAGGTCAGTGGAGCCTTCCCAAATAAAGAAAATATCATCAATGTAGCGGTACCAGCCCGCTACATTCTCAAAAAAAGGGGCTAACTCATTATAGATATGTTTGACCTCGAAGGCTCCCACATAGAGGCATGCCAGACTGGGGCCACAGGTGGCCCCCATGCTGGTGCCCTTCAAAGAATTCTTCCTTGAATAAAAAAATATTATTCATAAGAATGAGTTCTATGCATTTAACAATAAATTCCTTGCTTGCACCACCTAAGTCATGGGATTCTAGTATATTGTCAATCACCCTCACTGTATCCGACTGAGGTATGTTGATGTAGAGAGACTCAATGTCTAGTGTAACCAGACATTGAGTATCTCTATAAAACTCTCTACCTTCAATCAGCGATATCATATGGGCAGAGTCCCTAACATAGGACTTCAGGCCACAGACAATTGGTCTCAAAAAATGATCAACATACTTGCTGATCGGTTCAAGGAGAGAGTCAATACTACTCACAATTGGTCTAAAAGGCGGATCAGATTGATCCTTATGGACCTTTGGAAGCCCATAAATAGCTGGGATCCTAGGCTCAGTATTATTTAAGAACTTGAATTCCTCGTCACAAATCCAATTGTTTTCTAACGCTTCGTTCAAGAGTTCTAAGCAGTCCCTCGTTATTTTAGTCAAACTACTGCCTTGGGTGCGTATATAATGTTCCTTAACTTCAAGCAGTTTGTACATCCTTCTTTCATAATCATCTGTATTAAAAATAACAATCCCTCCTCCCTTATCAGCAGGCTTTATTGTAAGGGATTTATCATCTTTGAGGGAGTTAAGGGCCAATCTCTCTTGGGAGCTGATATTATAGATATTTGGTCTTTTGGATTTACAGACTATATTGTGGATATCACTCTCTACTGCAGTTTCAAAAGGTTCTATGTTTCTGCCAACCATGGAAAGCGTTGGAGTAAACGAAGATTTAGGTTTAAAACCAGAAATGTTAGTACGTTCTCTAGGTTCCCTGTTCTTAAAGAATCTTCTCAACCTAACCTTCCTGAAGAAGGACCGCATATCCTTTTCTAACTGGAATTGGTCAACATGGGCACAAGGGATGAAGCTAAGGCCTCTACTTAAAATACTAATTTCCGTCTCACTAAGGTCTCTATCAGATAGATTGATTACAGGTATTCGGACGGTCTCAATAGCGTTTGCTCCTTGTGCTCATATATTCCTGTTGGGGAGGAGGGGCCCGGTTGTATTGTCCCCACCCCGTGTTCCCATTGTATCGCTGCCCCCTCTTCGGGCGTGGTCATAAAAAAGGCCCTTGGTCATTGGTATAATTTCTTCCTGTCTGTTCTTCTCTTTGTGGACACTCATCCTCGCTACTGGATCCGGATGATTCAGAAAAGGTGACCTGTTTCCTACCTCTGCGATTATAAACCTGCTTATTGTGAGGTTTATCCCTATAGGGTTCTTTTTTTGTTGGTAATAATTTTCTTGAAGAAACGGATAAACCTTTTCAACAGAACATTTTTCGATATCTTTCTTCAACTTGTTCATTTTCTTGTTGGTAAGATATTCACTATACCCTTCCACGTATCTATTAATATCCTCTAGTTTCTTTTTAGCTTCTTCCAGTGCTGGACAGTTTTTGAGTTCACTCTCCAATTTATCTATAGCCTCTTTTTCTAGTATGATCAAACCCTGGGCTGTTTCGATAATTAAGAGCATCCAGTCACGGCTGCATCGATTGGATATCATAGTCCAAGTGTCTAGAAATTTTTTGTTTTCAAAGAAGAGGCCAGGCTCATTCTGTACCTGTAAACCTATTGGGATAATACCTGATTTAATATATTCACATAGGAAGTCGGCATGGGCTTCAGTGCGTATAAGTTTCTTTTTTAGATTGAGGAGCTTGCCCCAATTTTCACCTTTACCAGTCACAACTGTGATCTTGTTAACATTTTTGGTGTTGATGATTCTATTGAGTTGGTCCTCACTGAACCCAAAAGTTCTAAATTGATCAATAAGACTCAATATCAGACAAATAAGTTGAGAAGAACTCTCCAGCCGGAAAGGCCGTACACAATGTCTCTAACAAAACAGAGGGACCCAAACAAACCAAAGGGGTGGGGTACCAAAAGACAAATTGTCAGAAAAAGATTCCCCTTTGGGTGAACTTTTTAAGCTAACCCAAATCTGGAAACACACATTCACAATCAGTACAAATATCACAACTTCGGAGCAGCAAAAAAGCCACAAGGAAGGGGTTACCCAGGTTGTGATTAAATATGTGCGAATTTTGTGATTTTGCGGTTCATGAATTCAAGCGAATTCACAAAAAAAAATCTGCGTATTCGCGGATTTTCCTGCGAAATCGCGGATTTTTTTGCAATTGCACTATACTCAACTGGAGTACTTTCTACTGGCTAATCAGTAAGTGCTACCTCGTTGGGTAAATGTATTGTGCTTTTCCTACACTACAGCTGCATAAAGGCCCAGAAGAGTTGTCCAGTCTCCACGTGTGTCTGTAACTTTGCCACCGCGCCAATAGGAGCCGAGGTCCCTCGAGTGAGCTGTCCATCACAGTGGGGGAAAGGGCGGGAAGAGGTTGCCTAGCCTAGTGTGTGTCGGGCCAGGCTTCTGTGTGAGTTCACACATGCCTCTTGTTTATAAAGGGTCAAAGACCGATTGTAGGAAGGTGGATACCTGACTATGGTTACCCCAGATTGTTTGCCTAGTGTTTAGCTGGTTTTCGACTTAGTTGGCCTGGGACCCTGCTAATCAGGGCCCCAGGCCATCTGCTATCACTGTAAAAAAGACTCCATGTACTTTGGGTACATCTCCAATTGGATATTGGGTCACCTCATGAGCCCCTGTATAGTGTACCATAGGTACCCAGGGCATAGGTGCATCCAAGGCCTACCAGGGGCTGTAGCATGTATTATGCCACCCCTGGTTGGCCACTCACATTGACACAACTGGATGATCACTTAGCTGGGGCAAGGTTGTGTAATCACCCCTTGCTTAGGTGTAGTATCCCTATACCTACCTTTACATATAGACACATATATACCTATAAATCACTCCTATGGCAGGCCTTAACAATCCTGGAGGCAGAGTGCTTGGTTTTATGTGAGATGAGGCTCTCACATGAGCTGAGCCTATCTGCAGCTTTCGGAACCATGTCCTTATAGCTGTTCTATGATATAGCCATACCATATACTCCTAAGTGAATTATCATCCTCGCGGTTGAAAGCTAACTTTGGTTTGGCTTTATCAAAACATGTCGTGTAAGGTGTCACACACTTTGGAATACTACCCCCTCACCAGTTCTGGCGACGGGGGTAGCATTCCACCCTTCTAGAAGGAGAAGACATGTTGTTCCCACTAAACCCGGTTAAAGTTAACCAGAGCCTCAGCATCACAAAATGGATGCTGCTCCCACAGACACAAGTCTGACCTCCTGCTGCTCGGAGTCCTTCCAGCGAGGGAGGCTTGCACAATAGGTTTCCTGTCTTGGGAGGTGCTAGCACCACCCCAGACAGGCCATAGTGTTTTGGAGCAGGGAGGGCTGAATGAAATGAGACACTGCCTGGGGCACACAAGGTGCCCCATGCATAGCAAGTTTCAAACCAGTTGCTGGGGCACTCCAGCCCCAGCTCTGGCATCAAACTGCACAAAAGAAAGGGGTGTAACCACCCCCTTCCCTGGTCCCACCCATAGGAGGGACCTAGCAGGTAATGCAGCCTCTCAGATTAGTATATAGGTAGGAGCTGAGTCAAGAGACTTTAGATTTATCCTGAACTGAAACTTGAAACAAAACTCTGGACATTCGACATTCTACTCAACATAGAAGACTGAAGAATCTCCCTTGTGGTCAAGGAGTGACCACCCTTTGCAAACAGGCACCATCCAGTGATCTGCGGTTTGCTTTATTGTTGTCCCGCTGGAGCCCGATCACAGAGCCTGACAAGAATCAGACTTCCAGACTTCCCTGAGCCCGATCCACAGCCACAGCAAAGCTGAGACCCGTCTAGGCAACGAGAGACGTGGGACTGGCCATCTTGGAAAACCTGCACTTTGCTACCTACGCAGCTCCCAAGGCACCCTCGAAGCTGTGCATTGGGGATTGAGAAGTCCCAGCCCCGAGCACCTTTTACACCGACGTACAGCCATCCACACTCCACATGTACCGCGTGGGGCCTGCTAGTGTTTTGTGCTTCATGCATCTGTCCGGTCACTTGCCAGTTGGCTAGAGTGCCTCTGTGACAATGAACCTACAAATTTCCACTGCTGGCTTGGTTGCACCAGGCTGGCCCTTGCTTCCCTGAAAAGGAGAAGCCCATCAGACCTTGCTGGTCTGATCCAGAAGTCATCTTTGATTCCTGCGTGGGTTACCTTTGCCAAGTCTGGTTGACTCCAATCCAGAAGCCGACACTGCCAACAGCAAGATCATTTGTGGAACAGTCTGTGTCCAGCTCCTGGTCATCGTCGACACCTCCTGGTCCACGTGGCTGTAGAGACAAGCTTTGCATCATCATCTGATTGCTTCACAACATCGCCTGGTTCCTTCCTGGTTCCTTCCTGGTCACTGGCTAGTGACCCAGACTCTGTCCCTTCTGCTTTCAGGTACTCTTCGTCCTCGATCCGCCCTTGGATCCACCCGGACACTTCTCTCCTAGTCGCCTGCAGCATCTTTCTCCAAGGCTCCATAGGATTCAGCGACGAAACCCGACACACTGTGACACCTATGCACCCGCTTCCTGTGGGTGAGGTAACGCGAGTACTCCGGTGCTCCTGTGGGTATTGACTATCCTAGTGTCCCAGTTTTCAATAGCTTTCTCCTAGTCCATCTGGAAGTGTCCTAAAACAACTAGTTTCCATTTCTTTCGTTCCCATTCTAACCCTATGGTAACTCGTGTGTGTGTAAAGACACTGCACACGCCTCCCGTGGGCCTCCTGCTTCCTATCCTTTGGTAGTACAGCGTAGCCCCAGCGATTCCCTAGTCCCTAGGCCTATCCATTGTCCATGACGTGGTTCTTATACCACTATTTTAGTATATGGTTTCGCATGCCCCTAGGGCCCTACTGTATTTTGTGCAACTTATTGTATGATAATTAAGTATCTTGTTATGTGCTTGTGCCTCTGATGTGGCTTAGGATTTAGGGCGTGCACTACCTCTGCTTTTCCAAACTTTTATAAGGTGTCCGTGCTGCCTAGGAATCACTTCCTGCCTGGAGTGTCATCATTAAATCTAGTAGGTAGCAGTCCTATCAAATGTAGGACTGTCTCCCAGGGCACTGGGTATATGCTGTGATATCCAGCTTATAGTTCAATAAATCAGATTCTGTTCAATGTTTGTTGCGAAATTTCATTTATTTGTTCGATATCTTTTCTGTTGAATGTTCAAATCACATTAGCTTTTCCTTTTTATATCATCCTGACAAAGCTTTCTCGTTATGCATCACAAATACATTCTTCTTTTCAATGCATTTTGGCGACATTTTCGCCTTCATCAGGGAAATATTCTAAAATATAAACATACCGTTTATGCCACTTAATATAAAGCAGTGTCCATGGTTCACTTTATTAACACTTTATGTTTTGGGATTATGTACTGTGCTATGAGTCCTAACTTCATGCATTCATGGCTTCATTCGTGATTTCTAGTAAATTAATTCCATGTCATGCTTTTACATTATGACCGTTAATGCCGATTACTATCAAGCTATGGCTGCACCCATATTTGATCTACGCGCCATGCCATATGTTTACTTTACATGTGGCTAATTCTGTCACTACCTCAGTGCTCTGTCTTCTGCTATCAATACGTATGACTCGTTACATAGGTAATGTGGAATCGGTTACAGTATGAGGTGACTGCTATATTTCCCTCCCGCCTTTAGTAAAAAATGCTGTGATGCGGTCTAAGTATCTTTAGCGCTTCTATGTTTCTTGGCTCACCATTGCTGCAAGCGTTGTTACTGAACACTGCTCGCTGTCTCTCCGATACGGCGTTTGTGAAATGTAAGCTTCCCGTGATTATTTCCGCTTTTACTCTACGTTACGTGACTACGCGCGCATGCGCGGTTTGTGAAATTAGGGATCTAAACTTTTTTTGTATTGTGCAAACTTTATTGATGTATAACTCGCTGTTGACAGCCTAACGTGGCTACTCTTTCTCGCTATAAGCTTGTAGTGTATACCATGTGCTACACGGCTCCTATGATATAAATGCATCAAATTAGATTAATTCTGTCTGGTTCCTTAAAATGTATGTTTTTATACCTTTGGCTACACGACTCATATGACATAAATACGTTGAGCTACAACAATTCTGTATGAAAATAGATATTTCAAGATGAATCACATTTCTCTATCCATATATTGCCTGTGTTACAAATAACAAGTAAATTCAACCCTTTCATTCAGTCCATTCGGCTTGGGCGAATTTAAGAAATAGATCCAGTAGTTTTCTCTCTTTAATAATTTTTTCTTATCGTCCATTCCTTCTTTTTTCAGGACTTCCTCCAAGATGCAGGCTCTTAATTGGCTTATGTGATGCTTAGCCTCATAAAAATGTACCGCTACAGTTGATTTTAAGACCTTTGTTCGTATGTTGCTCTTGTGTTCGTTTAATCGTATTTTCAATTTTCTTTCTGTATGTCCAACATACACTGAGCCACACGGGCATTTCAACATATACACTATATTTGTTGTGTCACATGTTGCATTAACTTTCAAGTTATGACCTTTCATGGGGTGTGTTAAACTCGTTAAACGGAACAACGAATAACATGTGTTAGTAAATATTCCAATATGAGCACCCAATTCAAGTCAATCATCAAAAAACATTGGTCCATACTAAAATTGGAACAGGAATTCAAGGGCATTTTCACCATTGAACCGTTGTTCGCTTATACCAGAGCCAAAAATATAGGTGAACTCTTAAAGCAACCAAATGAAGGTATCGCAAAATCCACATACCGGGGCACCAAACCGTGTTTAAATTGCAATAATTGCAACAATATCATTAGAGGTAACCAGATTACACACCCCATGAAAGGTCATAACATCAACTTCTTGTTGTTCCTACTGTGCTACTGTTTTCATGCCCAAAAAGAAGATATCAGCCTATGTTACAAATGCCGCCAGATGATCTTATGAAATGCCGATGATCCTATGAATATTGATGAGGGGATATTTGAGGATTCTTCCCTCCTTGCTGTATCATTTCCTAATGTTGATTGTAAGGAGTGCCCAAAACTTCACTCCGATTATGTTTTTCAATTCTGATGCTCTATCAATTGCCAATGTATTGATATTGTTATGATGATGGTGTCTGCTCTATTTCATTTTTGCATATTAGAAAATGTTTTTAGCTCATGCTAAAAGGAGTGTCTGTTAGATTAGGCCTTTTAATGCTTACGCAGTGCCTTGAATAAGTTAGCATTCACAGCACCATTTTCTGTTTCGACACAATTTTGATAGAT
Organism: Lissotriton vulgaris; assembly: GCF_964263255.1. Lineage (NCBI taxonomy): Eukaryota > Metazoa > Chordata > Amphibia > Caudata > Salamandridae > Lissotriton > Lissotriton vulgaris. The sequence goes on along the minus strand of NC_141685.1, from coordinate 558,080,914 downwards.
GATCTAAACTAATCTTTGCTATTTCTGAGAGATGTCCTTTGATGAGTTTTGTTTCTGCAATGAAGAACTGTTAATGCCAGTGCATAGCTTTCCCACTAGACAGAGGCTCTCACCCACTTGTCAGGTAGCCTTATCGCACCTCTGGGTGTAAACATTATGCCAGTATGAACACAAACCTACCTCATCTCAAAATGCTCTACAGCAGCAACATTTGTGTGGTATGGGAAGGCATGATTTCAATACAATAAACATATGCCTGCATATTTCCCTTATGGTAACAATGGGTGATGCTCTCATAATATTGTTTACTGTGGTCTTATCACATACTTAAGTACAAAACAAACGTACACTTACAATAGGACTAAGCTTTACACCGGTATGTTTCTGGGGGCAAGATGGCCACTGACGGGCCGTAGCACACAGTCGTAGACTTTCCTACTCCCTCCCTGGTATAGCATGGTGTGCTGAGAAGGATGCTTTAGACCCCTACAAGCCCGGATTTCAGCAGGGAATTGAGGCAGCAGGACTGAGGTACAGAGCGGTGGTTACTGTACCCGGCATCTTCACTTCTCACATTTATCCGATACGGTTGTGCAAGAATAGCGGAATTGCTGTTAAGATCCAGAACAGAGTATAAGATGGCTCCACAGTGGCCGAAATCAGTGAAGGACCTGAAAGACCCAGGGGACCCCAAGGAAGGTGCTAAGGATGGCAGCAAGGATACTTTACTGTGTTAAACAGGGACCCCCTGAATGAAGTCAGATTCATGGATCAGGGCAAGACAGGCAATAGAAAATAATAGTATCCAGGCAACAACAATAAGAGTAACTGGCAAAAGGGAAAGAAATTTAGTACAACAATATATAAACACAGGTAAAAGAAAATAGGATAACCATTAATTATAGTCACATATAAAATTTAATTGATACAAATTGATAAAAATTGTTAAAGTTATGGACATCAAATATAAAAGTTGCAATTAAAAAGGATGAGACTACAGATTTCAGATATTGTGGTCTCTCAGTGATAACGGGAAAGATAGAGACTGTGATGGTTCCCGGTGCTGATAGTTCAAGTTGGTGTCTGTCTGTCAACGCGTTTCGACACAGAGTGTCTTCATCAGGACATTATCAGCATATTTCTAAAATGCAGGAGGATATTAAAAAGACTTTTACTTGTCTTTAAATTGATACAGTTTTACAAGTTTGATCGGTTGTACTAACAATTAATGCCAGAAAATATTCATGATACATTTACCGCAGGAGAGGACACATGGAAAGCAGGACAGAAAAAGTATACATGCCTAAATTATAACAAATGTAGAACATCTTTTTAAGTTTCTTTGTAGTTCAAAGAACATCACAAAACACAGTTTTTAGTTAAACAATAAATATAACTATCGAATCAACATATTGTTATCTCAAAAGAGGTGAATAAGATTCATGAAAACATAAACAGACAGTTTATATTCTGATCCTTAGACCAAGGAGGAATGAAAAAAGATTGGAGTTACTAGTGCTGAATTCCTACCTGATTTTGGGGAGGGAGATGAATAGAGAGAAAGGGGGGGGGCGGTTTTGAACAAAGGCAAGAGGGATATTACCCTATAATATAACCTAATTATTCATTCAAAGGTAAGTATTCCTTATCATGGCCACACTATTTTAGTAGTCACTAAGGTCTAAGTTGTTTACACTAATCCCAAGGCTCTGATTTTATATGGGGTAACGTTGATATATTCCTAACATTCTATTAGGCTCTCATAAACAAGGGAAACTTCATACAGCACGACAAGGTTGTACATTCTTATAATGATAACATACCCGAAACAGTTTCTTATGTCTTTCTTCAGGGTTTATCAATTCAAAGGATATGAGAAGCAGTACTCTAGAGTTGCAATCTTATGCTATTAGAAACGGGAAAACAAGAGCACAGGATGACTCAATTGTGTCTGTATATAATGTGTTACAAAAATTCACATATCTATCAATCCATTTGGCTATTCTAGAAGATTACCTTTATTTATAAATATATCCGAGTCCTGCAACTATATCCGGTTTCATCGTTGTCTGGTAGTCATCTTGTCTCTAACCATTAACCCTGTAAGGGACACGATAGGATGTATTGAGTCCAAAATTTCCTGAAGGCAAACCCATGGGATGGCTAGGTTTTATCAAGCGAAATGAGCTTACCTTAAAAAGGTTTGTACGAGCGTATTAATGAATCTTGGCGTCTCTGGTTCAGGACCGTAGATGACGTGACACGTGAAATGCTGGTATATTCTTCTTAAAATAATTCAAAAGAAAAAAGAGAAGGGGGGAGGGCAAATGTTTACCATTTATGTCAAGACACTAGATAAATTTTTTGTTAGCGAAAAGGGTAAGAACTGACACGTACGTGATATTATATGGCTTTTAGCCGCCGTGGCACGATGTTCCAGGTCTTAAGAAATGTTTACACGTCAGAACAAAAAAGGTGAGACCAAGCGCAGCAATAGTGCTCAAGACGCGGTCTCTGTAAACAAAACAAGATATCGGACATGACTCAACCAGTCACAAAATAAGAACCGTGACAATGAGGCCAAGTACAGCGTTATATGCTTCAGATAATATTACCAGAAACTGAAAAAGGTTGTAGCTTGATCGTTATTCTAAATTATCCTCGTGAAACCGACCGAGGCCCGTTAACCAGAAATTGCATATGATTACTGTTAAGTAATGCCCGAAAGTACGTTAAATTCCGTAAGACACTAAATTAAGATCTCTATTTATAGGGGCGCATAGTTAGTCGAAAAGAATTTCAGACTAGTTTAAACTAAGTATCTATGTCTAATACAATGCGGCAAACCGCAGGAACCATACCTGTTCTTTAGTTGATAACCGGCGTGGTTAATGGCGGCAGGTGAGTCCGAAACGCAGAGGAAAGAATGTAAGGGGACCGCTGATTGGTGAATATATAGCGCAGGTATAGATTGGTATGTAATCTGCGCCCTCCCTCTTTTAAAGGGCTACGTTTGTTAAATAGTAAAGAGGCGGCAGCCGGCGCAAACGTTTACCTGTGCACGACTCACATATATATAAAAGTGGCCCGGATAGTTACCAATGAAGAAAGTAAATCATTATAAAAAACTTGGAAGATTATATGTATAGCGCTTGTTTGCTTTTTAAACCGGCTACAGTGTTCACGAGAGGCTGGTAATTTCTTCATATATATTATTAGTACGTCAGACAAAAATTATTTTCTTAGAAGGTGTCAACATACCATGTATGAATAGCACATGGTTTTTGAACACCTATCGAACAAATCTCCATGCTCATTCCCTCATATAATCGCGTTCTCCCACGGAATTTCGAGATTCAATCCTTGATTAAAGGTATCAAGGGTGAAAATCCAATAGACTTCTTTCTTCTTACGTATTTTGCCTCCTCCTTTGGATTCCGGTATGTGTATTTTCTCTAAAATACACCATTTTATTTCTGTTGGTAGATGCTTATATTCTACGAAATGGTTAACCAAAGGTGACATGAGTTTTTTTGTCTTAATTGCAGATCTATGCTCGGTTAGGCGTGTTTTTATGGCAGCAAGGATACCCCAGCCCCGAATTCAGCTACCACAGCACTTCGGTCCGTGGGGACGGCGCAAAGGCCCTCCGTGACGCTCTCGAGGAAGGTGAGGAAGGTGAGCAAGCAACAAACAAACGGCGGCACCACCGCGAACGCTGCTGTCAAAGGCATTCAAAGTAAAGGCACTGTCGATCGTGCCCAGAAAGCTTATACACAGAAAGGCATGAAAGAGGTAACCAAGGTCAGAGATCCCTCTCCTCTTCAGCCTACCTTGGATGAGGCTTTCTCTGTCAAGTCAGTGGAGGCTCCGCCTTAGATCCCAGAGAACACGGAGAAGAGTGACGCTGAAGCCTGCCTCGAGGATGCCGAAAATCCAGTAACCAAGCAACGCTGTGATACAGTGTTGCAGGCCCCGCCTGAGGAAGCGTCGAGGAGTGGGGATTGGAGCGCAGAGAACGCCGGTGTAGAGCTGCTGGGTGAGAGACAGAGAGAGCATTCCGGCTTCATTGGAGACCCCGTAGCATCTGAAGTAAATGTCAGCCTGGAGAAGCACGTTCAATCCCCGGGGCGATAGAGTCGGCCGCATCCAAGGGAACTGTGAGTACCTGGGAAAAGGATTCAATGAGGGTTGACCCAAATGGGATAATGCAAGATAGAGGGGAAGCGGGTTCACCAGAAGGAGGCTCCTTCTTTTCGCTTAATGAAGACTGTGAATCGCTGCTGTCAAGCGAAGGGAGTTCGCTCGAAGACTCAGACTCTGTGAGCACCTCATTTGCCCAGAAAAACATCCAGCAAAAAGGAGCTCTAAAGCAAAAGGTAAAGTGCTGGAGAACTCTGCCAGCACTCCTAGGAAGTTGGTTTGGGACTACACAGTCTCAGATGTATCAAGACGGCAGCAGCGGGACTATGCAAGTAGAGCAAACCGCGTCCCCCCTCAGCCCCAACTGCAGGCTGCCTCATTGGATCTACTATTTAGTACATTAAAACAGATGCAGGGAGAAGCTAGGATGGAGAGCCGTAGGGCCAAACAAGCAACTAAAAAGATCCAAAGTTCGCTCAGGAAAATGAACAAACTGTATGAGGATATGGCAGATAGAGTGGCTCACATGGAAGAAAGAACAGGACACCAGTAGGGAGGAGGCTGTGATGGCTGCGAGCTTACTGGCCACACATAGGTCATGCTTTACCTATTTGCCTGTAAGGGGGGTGGGGGAGGCTTCAAGGGAGGGGCATTGGGGGAGGGGGGCAGGGTCAGGGGCTGGGGGTGGAGGTGGGCACAAAGGGGAGCACATACAGCACAGTTCAGCATGATGTCCAAGATTTTCTAATCGACTGGCAGAAAAGGCGGGACTTCCATTTGATGTATTCTAATGAGTGTCTGGATCGTGTCATTAAATGTCTGTGGGCTCAATGACAACATCAAAAGGCAGCAAGTGGCCGCAATGCTGAAGTCAATGCGATTAGATCTGGAATGTCTACAGGAGACACACATAGAAGGGGTGAGGAGTTATCTGCTGGAACTATTAGGTTTTTCTTTGCTTGCACATACCAAGCAAGGTGCCAAGACTAGGGGGGTGGCGGTGCTAGCTAACAGAAGTGGCTTTACAGTTAAAAGGAAGCTCGAAGACCAATGGGGCAGATGGGTCCTTCTTGAGTGCATAATACATGGTGAAACATTTACTGTAGAATCAATTTATGGGTCGACGGATGATGACCCGGACATCTTTGAGTTCTTGGACTCAGAACTGGCCTCATGGCCGGAACCGATAATTTGTTGTGGAGACTTTAATATCAATGGACTGGCTGTTCTAGGGATCGAGGGGGGGCAGGCCTATTTGGGTCGCAAAAAAAAGACATGTCGCACAATAGTTAATCTGGCCCGGCATAACTCGTTAGTTGACGTCTGGGCACGCCTGAACCCTTTAGGCACTCGCAGCACATATTATTCAACACCAAATAAGGTCTGCGTGTTTTTTAATTAGGAAAGAACAATGCCACAAATTAACCAAGAGGGTGGGCATACCCTGGCAGTACGTACAAGGCAGAAGGCTGCAGCAGGGGAAATAAGGGATACTTCGGATGGTAGAGGTCGCACTGTAACAGACTCCAGAGAGGTCTGGGAAGTCTTTAGGCTATTCTATGCTGAGTTATATAACGAGGACCAGCCAAGGGACGTAACAGCAATTCAGGAGTATCTTAGGGATATATTAGCCACTGGTCTCCCTGAGGAAGAGAAGGCGGTACTGGAACTCCCTATTACCCTTGAAGAGATACTAGTGGTGTTAAATAGTCTTTCATCAGGTAAAGCGGCAGGTCCTGATCAGATACCCTTAGAATTCTACAAGGCCTTCCAAACGGCTCTTAGTAAGGACATGGGGTACACGATGTTGCAGGCACAAGTGGGAGAATCTTTACTGAATTCATGGGCAGGGGCAGACATAGTAATAATCTTGAAGAAGGGCAAACCATCCTTAGAGCCAGGGTCTTATAGACCCATAACTCTCATGAATACAGATGCAAAGATGTTCTCCAAGGTACTGGCTTTAAGACTATGTAGAGTGATAGAGGGACTGGTCAGCCCAACCCAGCATGGGTTTATACCTGGAAAAGGCATGACGCAGCACATACGACAAGTTATTACTCTTTTTGATGTGGCGGAGGTCTCAGGAGAACCTATGGCTGTTCTGCTACTAAACGCAGAGAAGGCATTCAATAGGGTCTCCTGGGGCTACCTTTGGATACAACGAGGTGGAGCGGTATAGGGAGGGATTTATAAAAATCAATACAGGCTTTATACAGAGGCCCCACAGCCCGGCTTAGAAATAATAAAGGGTACATTGCGCCTTTTCTGATTAAGCGAGGGACTCGTCAAGGGTGCGTGTGTTCGCCACTTCTCTTTGCCCTCTATATCGATCCATTGCTGCGCAGGCTGGAATTAAATAACAGGATTGCGCCGCTAAAAGCTCATGGGCGAAATTTTAAAACATTTGCATATGCAGATGATGTGGCAATCGTAACTTCAATGCCAGTCAGGATGGTTGAAGAGGTGGAGATAGAAGCTCAGGTATTTTGCCAGGTCTCAGGATATGCCCTCAATAGGGCTAAAACCTAGATAATTAACACCTTGCGTGCTGCCCCGATTTTCCCACGGTGCTGAACATTCCAATCGCGGGTGTGGTCATGACGGAACGGTTCCGTCATGAGCACAGTGCGACCGATGCTCATGACGGAACCGTTCCGTCATGAGCATCGAAGGGGTTAAGAACAGCAGGGCACTGTGCAACAATGAGCGGGTGGTTACTTCAGCTGTATTCCTCGGGATCAGTATCTTGGCACATCTCGATAAGACAGTGGACAGGAATATTGGACCTATGATTACTAAAGTTAAACAAAACCTTGACAGGATGCATAACCTACACCTGTCACTAGTGAGGTGCACGAATGTGATAAAAACGATTATTTTGCCTATGTTTCTTTACTTACTTAGGACAATTCCACTTTTTTTAGGTCAAATGGTTTGCGGCATTCGAACGAATATTGAAAAGGTTTATATGGGCACATGGCAAGACAAGGAGGGCATTGCGGTATATGACTCTTCCTAGGGCTGGAGGAGGCTGGGCGGTCCCGGATTTTAAAATGTATTATTGGGCGGTGGCGCCTCAGTACAAGCAGGGGCTGTTAGGTGGAGCGGCAGAGGACCTAAGAGTTAAAGCTGGATCCATTGATGTATATGCAGCGATTCTAGGCAAAGACACGGGGAATTGCTTTCTTAACTGTGCTGATTCTAGCTACTATAAGAGAACAAGATTTAAAACGTTGCAGGCAGCTTATAGGATATGGGCAGCCTTCTAAAAAAATACGGACTTGGAAGGTTCAATGCATATACTCGCATGCTTAGGATTGTGTCCCTTCCAGGAGAAATATTTGCGGAGTCAGTCATGGCTGAATGGGGAAGACAGGGAATCTTGAAACTGGGAGCTGTGATGGGGCCTGATAGGATTCTCCAGTTCACTGAGCTGCAGGCGACAAATGGGATTCACACAAGGTGTTTTTTTTAATATTTACAGGTTCAGAGCTTCTTCTCTGAAAAACAAGGAGGATTGTCAGGGTTCAACAAGAATAAGATCCTTGATGTTATAGAGAGCGGAGGACTGATCTATCCACAGAATTTACTCAGAGCTTTCTGCAACAAATGCGGAGGATATGGGGAAATATGGCACTAAATGGGCAGAGAAACTGGGGATAGAGCAGGAATGTTATCAGGAATCACTGGAACTGGGACAGACCTCGTTATGTTCAGCGGGGCTACAGGCCCAGCACTATAAAACTATATATTCCCTATATTACACACCTGCAAGGATAGCTGAGTGGGGGAAACCACAGGCACTACTTGGCTGCGCTGCGATTCCTCGGAGTCAGATATAATGCATATTTTCGCTAACTACCCGCAGCTGTACACACTCCATAGAGCCATCGAAACATTCCTTTTTAGGTCCCTGGGACTTAAGGTCACCATCACACTGCTATGGATTATACTCAGAGTTAGCGGAGAGCCTGGGCAAGGGCCTTATGCCCACTTTCTATTTATGGCCATGTCTGTTCTATGGATGTGTATTGCGAAGGCATTGTTGGACAGAGCACCTCCAAAACTAGACCAATGTTTAGCTAGGCTCCTTGTCATGTTTAATTTAGAGATGGGTATCTATGCAAGGAAGGGAAAAGGGGCAGATTGCTTGGGAGAAGAATATGGGAACCCATCCAGAGCTGGAAGGAAAATTTTAAAAATTCCCGCTAGATTATCTACACTGTTGGGTTACTTGCTTTTGTCCTTTCTTTCTTTTTTTTGTTTTTTTCTTTTCCTTCTTTTTCTTTTTTTTATTCTTTAAATTGATTTGAGCTGTCTGTACATTCTAGAAATGCGATTATGAAGGTATTTTATTGTATGGAAATTGGTTTCTTGCTGTGCTGTAACACCAAAAAAACTTTTAATAAAAATATATATTTTTTTTAAAAAGACTAAGCTTTACAACACCTTAGGGCTGTAAGAGGTGGACGTCCGAAACAAAGGTGGTTGCCTGGTTACATAACAACATCCTAGGTGCAAACTAATGATGTATTGACCCCTTCTACAAAATTAAACTTTCCACACAGAAAGGAACCCTTTTTTAGATGTAAACAAGATGGCTCAGTGAGTCAAAGACTTGCATGTGAGAAGTTCGAATCTTTGCATGGACAACTCAGCCTGCCATCCTTCTGTAGTGGGCCAGTAGAGTAGAAATACATAAGACAATAACATGTTTTATTTCCAGTACTTAGAAATGACAGAAGTGAGGTATGAAGTGTTATATAAAAAGAAATTAGTCATAATATTTAAAAAAGTAAGGACCTAATTTATGGGTTTTCTGCCATTGGGCAGCACAGCATGCCTTGCTGCTCCACTGCCCTATGGCAAAAGAAAAGGAGAGGAATGCGCTGTATCTATTAGATATGTTGCATTCCTGTCCTTTTCTCCTGCACGGCGCACAATAGGCTGCTGTGCGCCAACGCATGCACCTTTGCACCATGGTGCAAGGGGGCCTGCGTTGCAGTGATGATTATTTTTCTGCAAGAAGGAAAGCCTTCATGCACAAAAACAATCATAAAAAGCTTTTTGCTCTTTCTATGTGTGTTGCAGAATGCAGCACCCATAGAAAGAGGAAAAACAAGGAGGAATAAAGAAATTTCTGCTTGTTGTGCCTCCCTTACTGGAGGCGTACGTTTTTGGCACAGCCTCAGACTTACGATTCCTAGTCAATCTGGGTCAGTGTCAAAAAGCCATGGATGTTGCTGGGAACGCCCCAGCAACACCCATTCCCAGCAACACCCATGGAAAGCCCCTTTCATGCAGTTTTCTGTGAAAGGGTTACATATTTATAAGGCCATAAAAAAGCCACGTAACGTAGCTTTACGTGGCCTTATAAATATGCCAGTGGCACATTGCACCACCAGAAGTAAAAAAGTGACATTCGGGCGCGGCAAAAGTGCCTGAATTGCGACGCGCAAAAGTGCCTGAATTGCGAACTAACCACTTCCGCGCCTCCTTTGGGGGTCAAAGCACTCGGAACAGGAATAATTAACTTTGGGTAAACGCATTACACATGTTCTTGCCCCCCACTCCTCTGAAATATCTGAAAGGTTACTAACGGTGGTACGGATTGATTGGAAATGTCCGGCTCCCCTTCACTACGAAAGTGAAAGGATTGCTCAGTCATTCATGTCTGTATATTATCCAGGCCCGGACTGGCCGTTGCGGGCACGGGCAATCCCCCGTGGGCCGCACGGGTGGGGGCCGGTTTGGGGCCCCTGGGGGCCGTTTTTGTTACAGGGCCCAACAAAATCGGCCGAAAACAGGCCCTGGCAAAGTGCGCGGCCGGGCCCCCCTCCTCCCAGGGCCGGTTTTGGTCCCAGTCCGGCCCTGATATTAACTGCCGCAAAAGCAACTTGCCAAACTTCTCAAGCATAGGTACAGAAAGGGTGTCTGATCCGATTCACACTCGGTTACTATACATGGGCCTCTCACCAGTGCTTTAAATGGGCCGGTACTCACCGGTACGGAGTACCGGCACTTTTTCCTTTTCTCCCCTTGAGTACCGGCACTTTTCCAATGAACGAAGAGAGTACCGGTAGTCATGGGACCCGACTTCAGCCCAGGCAGCGCTTCCTTTATCACCTCCACTCCTCTGCAGCTCCTTTAACAAGCACTGCAGGGAATTAATCACGGGAGTGCTTGTCACCTTTGGAAGTCTTCAGAGCGGGGAGGGCGGGAGGGGGCCTGCAGAGTGCTTATCGGATCCATTGTTCTTTCACAGTGGGGCTGAGAGGGACTGAAAAATCTAATGGGTGGCGGCGGGACGCACTGAACAGAACAGATTTAAAAGTGGGTTTATGGCTGTGAGAGTGATGTCCACGGAGTGTTAACTAACGGCGGCCCATTAAGCGCACCTGGGGGCAGGCGCCAGCTGGCCTGCCCCTGTCGGCCTCGGACCCCTTTGAATACAGGCCTCACTGGCCTGCCCTGGGGGGTGGGGGGGGGAGGGGGCACCGTCCTTTACCACTTATTAAGCACTTTGGCTGCCAATACAACTTGGTCTATATTTTGTAAAACTATCACTTGTTTTGAAACGTGTTTCTTTATAATGGATAAGTGCCAAGTGTTTGTGTACGTGTAGGAGAAAACAAGCTGGAGGAAGGCACTGAACTCTGGCTGCTGTTTCAGGATGAGTCACAGGAATGAACGCAGCTCATTCGGCAGAACACACTCTTCGATACCCTTCAATTTTACTAACATTTTTTTTTTAAAAACAAATGTTCATGAAATGCTTGATTTCACTGTTGCCCAAATAAAACATACCCTCCACAAATAGACAAGCACCGTAGGCAAACGCACACAACACATTAATGGATACATGCACACAAACCATAATGCACAGACACAGATGAGTACATACTGCACAGATGTACATGCACCACAGATTCATGCCCAAGCACGCACATGCAAACACTTGCGAAAAGCAAAAGCACGGACACACAGCACACACATTCCATCGGTAGACACACACATACAACAAGCACACATACAATTAAACACATACCAAACGCATCCGAACTCACAAAAGAAACTATGGAGCTTCTACTGGTCACCTTACAGTATCTTGCTGCGCCTTTCTTCACAGCATACGTCACATTTCCTTTATGGTTATTTTGACAAATAACTACCACCAATAGTGTGTGCTGTACAAACTGAGCAAAATACACACAATTGATGGACGGAATGCAGAACAAATCAAAACATCACACTTTTTGTTGCATAGAGCCTTGTGTTACCTGCAGGTCAAAAGTTAAGATCCTGGTAAAATAGCTTAGTGAGTTATGACCCTGCAGCAAGGACCTGCCTGCAAACAAGAAGGCATATATTTAGAACCTCGCTGTTATTTCCTCAATCTTTTCTTATTTTAAGGATGCTAAAAAAAGCCTACTTTGGGTAGTAATAAACACTTATAAGTAAGTGCCATATATATATAATTATTAGTAAGATAACTAATGGACAGATGGATCCGACATTCTAACAATGCATGCAGATTTTTTGCATACAACCTTGCAAAGTCAAAAAGCTAGCTCCTCCCCTTGTCCCACCTTAGCACCGCCCTTAACTCCACCCACTGCTCCTTTTGGTGAGTACCTGCACTTATTTTTTTCCATTTAAAGCACTGCCTCTCACCCCTGCAGCGCGGGTCACCCTTCAGCTCGAGGTCATTGGTCAATGACCTGCTCGACCTGAATATCACTGCTAAGCCTTTCTCACCGTGGCAGTGCAAGCGGTTATTTACTCTTGAAAATGTACAATCTGCGGCCCTCTTAATGCCTGCGGTTTGAGCGCAAACTCTAGGCTGGGAAATCAAGGAACAGATGGGTAATGCTGTGTGCGCTGGTGGGAAACGTGCGGTAAGCCTCAGGGGCACCTTGGCTCTGACAGAAGGCCTGAGGGTAGACTTCTGGAGAGAGCTCTGTGGAGCTGAGCCGAGCAGTCACAGTGATTATGTTGCAATGTTGAGTAAATGTCTATTTTGTAACTCAAAAGGAAACAATTAGGGAAACTTTCTCCTGCACCATGGCATTTAAACCGAAGCAATTCACGCAATTGCATCATTTTTTTTTTATAGATTTGTATATTTTTAGTGGTTGTTAACCATCTACGAATATTTTATTTTCACTCGTGCTCTCCTTGAATACTTGGAAGTTTTTTGTAGTTTTTTATGGCATCTTAATTTTAAACACTCACTGTCGATACACCTGATTGTGTCTTACAGCATTCAGGTTACTGTCTGGTCCTGAGGTTCTGTACAAAGGGCCTGATTGGTTTCCTAATCATAGATATTTCGAAATAAAAATACATTAAAAAAACGACGATTGAATTAGCAGGTCACGATTAAGTCTATATCATAGAGGATTTAAAAACTGTACACATTCTGCAAAAAGTGGTTCCTAAATAGAAACAAGAAATATTCCACTTTGCAAATTGCAGGAGAGGAGGGGCGAGTTAAGTAGTGTTAAAAAAAAGAACACCTGACTGTATGAATCTTTTGCGCAAGAGAAAAGTCTGTAATCGAGTGGTGAAAACAGACTGTCACAGATTGAAACAGGACACAGAAGGCTCTTCATCAAAACAAAAGCAAATTCATGTCCTGCAACACAACAATGGCTAAACATTAGAGGTCGGCAATAAACTTTGCTACGTCTGCAGAGTTTCTGGAGTTTTGCCCACACCGCTTGGGATGCTGGACTGCTAGAATTCGGGAAAAATCTAGCAACCACTGTGTGGGGGTATTTCTTTTTCATGCACGTCTCACCAACATTGAGTTGGCGAGCAAGAATTTGTGTCCCCTACTGTGATTTGTGGGTACTAGAACACCTCCCTGCAAGATTTCTCAATGCAGACAGTCGCAGCAGATCATGACAGGCCAAGAACGTTTGTGTTGAGAAAGCTGCCCCTCGAGTACAAAATTAACTCCAGCAGTAGATAGAGGCAGCGCCCTCTGCTGCCCTATGTGGTGCCATTCGTACTGGTTTTACAGTGCAAAACAAGCTCCCGGCGCAAAAAATCAGAACGAGTTGCGCAACATGATGACGTCTGAATTCATTCATAATTTTTTCATGATTACTTAAAATTATTACAAGTTTATGCAATTCAAAATAAAAACATACTGTAAAATGCAGCGCTACATCAAATCATTACAAATTTGTGCAGTTCATGATGGAAAGTATAATAATGAAGTGTGAACAACTAGTAAAATCATTTGATACATAATGGTAATGGGAGGCAGAACATTTTTTCCATTTAAAACGCTAGGTGGTTGGGGACATAAATGTTTCCAGAAGCAGATTGGTAAATGAGTTTGGTTTGTGACCCCCGGTTCATGGGGATCGGAGTGGCTGATATTATCGGCCAGGTATGAAATAAGGAGCTTATTAAAATCAATTAATATGTGCAAATAGTTCAATGGTCAGCTGCTCCTTATCGAAGGGTTGGGCAGTGGAAGAAAGTTTGTTTTTCCCACAGCTTGTCATTTAGCAGTGAGCGAACCTGATATATACATTTCTTGAATTTGTCCATGTCTGCCACTGTTTCCAGGATGTATAAGAGATGTAGAGCCTCTTTGGCTGAGCAAGTGCCCTGGTGTAAAAAACAAATTGGCCTTAATAGGGTACAGCGGGTGTGAAGGAGCGCTGGGCAACAGATTAGTATGTGAGCCAGTGATTTCCTTTTTTAATTGAACTGTTTGCAGTAAATGATGGTTCCAGTTGTTTTCCAGGTCAGGTTCAGTTCTCTAATTGGGAACGGTACCAGTCTTGCCCAAAACAATTTGATTTAGAGAGTGTTTTCCATCAGTATGATAAAGATGGGGCTTACCTGTCTGATTTATTTGGGGTGTTGTTAAGGAGTCATGTAAGGCATTTGCTTGGAGGGCTTCTATGTCTAGTGCACATGAGCAGAGGTATAATTTACTTTTTTTTGCTTATTTAACATCTGTTTAATTAATGGTGTTTGTATCCCAGTTCTCCACGGGTTATTATATTTTGTGAAGATTGTTTTTATGACGGCCTTCATAGTGTTGTCAGGAGCAGCTGTTGTCTGGTAGAAATATTTCACCAAGGCAGCCATGCATTCATGTTTTTGATGGATGAGGACAAATTCTATCCTGATTGAAGTGTTTCTGCTCTGCATAGGAGGGTAGTTGGAGCAGTTTCTTGTAGCCTGTGCATTTGATCTTTATAAGATCATCAACCAGCATGCTGGGAAATGCCTGCTGAGTGTAATTGACTGAGGGAAACCGTTTTGCCCGAATCACCCTCTGTATAACCCCAATCGTTGGACTGTTGAGGGTGTTGTTTAATTTGCAGAGCGCATACGCAACCATACTCCCTTTGGTCTTTATCTTTTGCAGTTGTAGTGTCGGTCTCCCAGTTTCGCTCAGCCGTATCCCTAGGTAGCTGCAGTTTTGTACGCATTCAAGTCTCTGTGTCCTCAAGGACCATTTTTGTTTTGCTTGCATTGGCTGCAAGTTCATTCTTTATGTTACGTTAGTTCAGCGTGTTAAGGGCCTTTTGGAGGCAGACTTTCATATGGTCTAAAAGGTCTAGATCAGCTGCATATTGCTTCAGGTGAATTTCTTGCCTTCGGGCCTTGGGATGGCTAAGTTTGCACCAGATAGAGTCAGGGCTAGGTCAGTCATGTATAGGTTGAAAAAATGTGGGGCCAGCACACAGCCCTGTTTCAACCCTCAGTTAGTTGTGATTTTTCCAATAGCTGTATCCCCCATGAGCTTGATCCTTATCCAGGTCCTAATGTAAAGAGATATGAGGGCATGCAGTAATTTAGGGCAGATGTTCCACCTCTCTAATTTCTACCAGAGGGTGTGCCATACTACGCCAAAGGGTTACCTCTTGATGGATGGACCTGTTGATCCTCTCGTTGAAACCCTGTTTGATGGAAGGGTAGCAGCCCCTCATAGGAAGCCCAGTTTGCTAGCTCCTGCAGGAATACACAGGTGTATACTTTGGCCTCAATTTCTAACAGTGCTAGTAGATGATCATTTCTGGGGTCACCCTTCTTGAAGATGGGCTGCAGGCTGATCCTCTCCATGACTCTGGGACGTCTTCAAGGAGTTGCATTCAGCATAAAGCTGGGGGAGTGCTGAGGTCTAGAACTGCATGTCTTCTGTAAATAATAACCCCGGTAAGCCATTGGGGCCAGGAGCACCATCCTTTTGGATCCTCTTCAGGACTTTGTAGACCACAAGGCCAATCTGTGTCGCATGATCCATTGATGCCTCAGTCATGTCCACATAGGCCTTTCTCTACTTCACCTCCTGGGATCTAATTTGCTTAGGCAAGGTTTGTCATGGCACTTGGTGTAGAGGGCTTTGATATGTGCCATCCATTTACCTGCTCGAACCAAGTTCCCTCTATTCCAATCCCCATGACATGAGGTGTTAAGATACTGCCAAATTTGATGATGTTTATTAGCATCAATCAAGTCAAAAATGTTAACCCGCTTGGCCTCCTGTGCTTTTCTCTTATGCTCCCATACAAGTTATTTATATTTCCTGGCTGCCATCAGTAGCTGCTCCTTTGAGATGCTGGTTTTCAATTATCTGGGTGTTCTCTGTTTCACTCTTACATTCTGTGTGCTTTTTTGATCTCTGGTGCTGGGCCCAGCATATGAGTTGTCTCCTTTTTGACTATAGTCAGGGTTTCCCTTCTAGGAAGGCACACAGTTCCGAAACCAACTCAGACTAGCCCTTGATGGTAGCTGGTTTTTGATGCCTGGGAGGGCAGCCTTCCCAGTTTGCCTTACATCTTTCAAACTTCTCTATGGATATGGGTGACCATTTTAATCCTCCATAGGAGTTTGTAATGCTCCTTGCTGTTAGTAGTTCCGAGTGTGCACAGAGGATGACAAGTTCTAGCAGATCCATGCTGACAAGCCGGCAAGGTGGCAGGTCACTCTCAATTTGTTGAATCACATCCTAATTTGTAATGCATCCACTTAGGCCCTGACTCAGGAAGACATAGTCGATTGTAGTTAAGTTAATGAAAGAGGGTAGGTAATTTGTCCAAGGTTTTTTCTTTTTTGCTATGGTGTGTGCTGATTCAAGTCTACAGGAAGGTGTTGAATCCCATCCTCTCCCAAGTGGTGCATATTGAATTCTCCCAGTAAAATATTTTCCGATCCTGGGTGCATGGTTATTATTTTTTCCAGATAGCCAATCAGCTGTTTTTCTAGGATGCCTGCTCCATGGACGTTGAAGTAGACATTGATGATTAATATCACCATTGTTCCTGAGGACTTGTGAGGCCTTTTAGAATGCCTACTTGAAGCATTCCCGAGGTGCTGTTTAAATCCAAAAAAGGTAGGTTTATTGAATGTTTGATGTATATGGAGATCCCTCCTGAAGGCCTCCCAAATAAGTGTGTCTATTCGGCAAGTTTAGTAAATTTGGAGTATCCAGATAGCAGTGTCGGTGAAAATGCCTAGTTCTCCTGTAGGCAGACAATATCTGCTTCATCTAGAAGAACAAAAGCAGCCTTGCTCTGTAGGATCTTGTAATACTGGTCATGTTCCAGGTCAGTATGTAGATTGTTTTATTATGGCTTGCCACACCCTGTTCCTTCATATGCGTTGTGCTAGGAATGTCTCAGATTCTTGTGGGCCAGGTTCGCAGCAACCCAGCCCCAATTATCAATGCCCGTTGTGTGGTGGGGTGTGCTACTCTTAGTAGAAGTCATTAGGTGGGCTCCAGTCTTGTCATCTAACCGAAACTGAATGTTGAGATTCATAAAGCCACAAGAGGTTTCAGCCCTCTTTGTCCCCTTTAAAATCCCCTTATTTGGGCTACTTTTTGGCTGGAGTTGCAGATATCTTTCTCTCTCCATCATCCATACTAGGTTTCCCCCAGTCTGCCTCACACCATGTTATGATGCTTGGCTCTCTCCCTGTTTCCAGGGTAATAACATCAAATTGTACCCAGGTTAAATCTTCGCTGGTGATAAACGACAATAATGGGACATGCTGCACAAATGTTAGCATATTGGCTCTACTAAGGGTATCCATATTGACTCTGAATGTGTACTGTGGGGTGAATATCATTTTTTGAGGGCAGCCTCCTCCTGCAGCATTGTGATTGGATGTTGATTATATTTCACAATGAGCCCCGGTTAGGGGTAGTTGGAATGGTGGCATGCTGAGTTATTCACTGACATTTCTACTTTGAGGGCTTGGGTTTCGGGATTGAGCAATTGTTGGTGTTGTAGTTTGTTCAATGACCCTTATACCTGGTAGTTGCCAGTCCTCCTCACTCACTTCTGTTTCTCTGACCACAGGGCTTCTCTGTTGGGCTGCTAGACTCCCTATTTTGTTTTCCTTACTAAATGTTGCCATCATGGTTCCTGTGTGTTCAGGTCCCTGATTTTGGCTGGGCTTCGCCAGATGTGTACTGGTCAGGTATGTGCCTAGTGGTGTGACAGGCAGGTTATTCAGTGTTGGCCCAGTGCCAATGCCCATGTCTTGCACAGTTCTGCCTGGATAAGGGTGTCCCTCCCTTGGATTCCTTGACTCAGCGTCTTGCCTGTGCAGTGCAGGGAGCATATCCTATGTGTGAGGAGGTAGGTTTTTTTGGGAAACACTAGAATGTGGTAGCCACTGGCTTGACACTGGATGGCCTGCACACAGGTCAGCTTGTTAGATGGCATGAGGACCATGTTGGCAGCCTTTGGCAAGCCTGAGAGTAGCAGACCTGTTTGAAATATTGGATACAGAGGTTTGATGGTTCCAATAGTTGTTAACGGATGGGATTCTCTTGTTGCGACTTTGTTGCAGGCTGCGTTGTGGGCCTTCAGGAAGCCCATTCTCATTATCGTTTTTTTCATTTTTGTTTCTGATGTTTCCTTCTTCACTCTCCGGGTAAGTGATAACGTTGTGGAGTATGTGGTCCCCTCCTCAGCACTGTCCAGCGCTACATTGTCTGCATTGGGTTAGTCTTTTAGTTTGTGAGTGGAACGTTTTGGGTTGACACCCCGTCCTCGCTCTCTGTTTGTGCGGTTGTTCAGGGTTTTGAATGAGCCTCCATTGGCATAAGCCCTGTGTCTGTCTTGTGTGTGCCACCTGTGGTAACCCCTGAAATGTATGGACCAAAGATGTGTTGTTTATGACTTTCCATTTGGCGATCAGTGTGGCGCGTTCAGATGGCAGTGAGGAGAGTGTGTCCACGATGTCAGGACAGAGGCAGTCTCGTGTTGTCCTCTCTCTTATGTTGGTCTCGTTGCTTTTGTCCATCTTTTTGGCCCGCTTCTCCATGGTGAGTGCCATTACTTGTGAGGTTTCCATCTGTATTTAGAGTTTTGAGGATTGTCATGTTATGGCATTTGTGTTCGCTGTCAGGGAGGCATTGATGGACCTTAGCAGGTTGTCCTGCACGTAGGAAAGTTCAAATGGAGGGTAGACTGGTGACCTCTGTAAATAATCGGTTAATTCTGGCTGAGATTAAGCCCTTGGCCCTGTTGCATGGCCTGTAATGCAGTCTGGTGTTTGTGGGGACCTACTGTTTCGGGGTCTTCTGAGTGCGTCTTATCCCTTGGAAGATTTCCCACTTTTATTTAGTCGCCACCTTCATGTTCATGATATTTGTGATGGATGCTCCGAAGACTGCCCACTCGTGAAACTCTGCGGAATCTCGCAGCGTTTTTGTGTAACTCTGCGAGTTCCGCGCAACCCTTGTAAAAATGTCCAGAAGGTCATGTTAACGTTAGGATGCCTGTGAATATCGACAAGGGTCTATATAGTTAAATAAAGCATAAATCTGAAAGGCCAAGTCCCTCATTTATAATCCTGTGCAAATCCCTCATGAGGCACAAGAGAACATTTGATCCTATTTTCTCATTAGAAATGTAGCAGAAATGAGTGCAACCCATGTTTCATGCCTGCAAAAACACACTAGGTAAAAACTAGTGAAAGGTTTGCATGCAGATATTGCTCATTCAATGGTCATGCACCTCCATAAAGGGTGAAACATGCCACTAGCATATTTTACCTCGTATCGAAGGGGAACAAAAATGGGATAAAAAGTGTGCATGCAATATATCGTGCTTTTAAACTATCACAACACTGTACAAAATCCCATGATATTAATGTTCTTATTACTGCCTATTTACTTAAGTGAAAGCCATGTAGTAGGAAGGCCCCTGAAACTTCTTTCGCTTTCAGTTCAGTATTTTGTTCTCAGATTGAGTATTTTTCAGCATCCATTTACACGATACCCCCTCAAACCTAACACAATCCACTAAACGCATCACTACATTTTAATCTTGAACATCCTCATTAATTCACATCAAATATGCGGGGGTCTCACTTTCACCCCTTTGACTCGCCACAAAACATGTAATGACAAAATCATCGGCATTCAAAATGGAGGACTGTCACTTCCATCACTGTGCACCTTCATTTACATAGGAAGCCATGCCTGGCCTTGTGCTATTTCCGAAGCACTGCCTGGCCTTGCGCTATTTCATCGACTCAATTACAGTAACCTGATGCTAATTATGAGGGCACTGAACAAGGAGACCTCAGATGTGGCGGTTAAGTAGCATTTATTTTTCAAGATCTTTTCTCGGCATTGGTTCAGAAATGACGTGACCTTACTGCAGTATGCAATTAGCTTGATATTAAAAGCTTAAGAATATTCCTCCTTTCTTGCAGGGTATTGGGCTCTGCGTGCTCAACTTACTTACAACATCTCACAAGCTATCTAACACATTTTTAGTAACTGTTGAAAATGCTTGTTGAGTTTACTCAAGAGGCCTGTAGTCTCCCACCACCACAATACAGTAAGATGTGTAGTCTAAACAACCGATACTCAAAATGTTACAATTATTTTCATTTAGCTGCATATCAAAATGTGGAATTGTCACAATGTTTTCTAATCATGTAATATTAAAAAGCACTAAGCAATGTTCAACCTGAGCTGCTCTTGCTGTGATATGAAAGATAAGTGCGTCCATAATAGTTTTTTATAGACAAAACATGCATTTTGAATGGGGCTAATCGACTTTATCAATGTGAGCTCTCTTTGTGAACATTGCTTTCCCCTAAAGCTTCCTCATCCTGAGCAACCTATGTACTGCCTCATTTCATAAATCAGTGTTTCGGTGAATCTCCTTTGTCTGTAAAATGACAAATAACTCTCTGCGGTGAGGGAAGACATTGCTAAAAAGCCATTGATATCTCCATTGCTAACCCTTGGTGTATCCTTACAACATTCACATAATTTGTAGCCCATATGAAATCACACAGGCTGACAAAACCACTGAAAGAAAATTGATGTGTGCTTCTGCTACATAGGTTCAGAAAAACTGCCCTTTCTATGAAGCTGTGTAAATGGCTAGATTATTAAGAATCATTCACCTTAGCGGTGGTGGATCTGTCATTTACTTTGATGCCTGTAAGTGTCATGTGCATCCGTGGGAAGTGGGATCCATGCCAAGGATAGATGACGATTTGATATTATCACCAGCAAATGTGACCCAAAATGCAAACCTTGTCTTTTAACGTGGTGGGGAGTCCTGGAAAAATGTGGATTCCAATACTGTTATCCCTGATCCGATTTTTTTCTATAAACTTGAAATCTTTAAATCATTAACTTCTGAACCGAATTCATGCTCTCATAGCAAAGAGCAGGGGTGCAGTTCAGCCCTGCACCCGGTGGCAGGCACCTCAAGGTAACTGCCATTGGGCAGGGATCAACAGGGGGGCACCATGGGTGCCCCCTAAGCTGCCATTTGGCAGCCTTGCACCCATGGGGGCCCTGCTTGGCACCCCTAAGGCTGTTTCCCAATGCCTTTTTGTGCCAGAAAGGCCCGCACAAAAAGGAAGTGGGAAACTACCATTGTAATCTCTCGGCCGGAAATAGCTGACAGTGGGATTACTGTGGGCCTACCGAATGGTGGAAAGCTCTCCGAGCCCATTGTAAGCTATTCAGAAGACTGATTCAGATTCCCTTCCGACTGAGCCCCATCGAAATGGCTCAGTCAGAAGGGAATCTGAATCTGTGATCACGATGCGGGCAGGAGGGCTAATCGGGCCCAAAGTGTTCTTCTTTTAAAGGGAGGCCTAACAGGGGTGGTAAAGATGGTTCAGCCATTGAGAATGAACCCTTGGTGATCTGTACTCTGTTTTAATAATTTGTAGAGGTCTAAGTTGTCTAGATTGAATTTTTTCTGCAGCGAGGAAAAAGGTTGAGGTAAGTCTCCTTCACAAATGTCTTTGATAAAATTGATACCCTCATCTGACATTTAGGCCAGGATATTGAGAAGCCATCAATCTTGGTTTTAGGGTTGTTCGATAGGGCGATCAAATTAGAGTTCTGTTTCTTAGTTGTAGATTTGAGGTCTAACCATACGAGAGCATTTATTGTGTAATGTATGATGTATTTGGAATGCGCTAAATCAGAGGAATGCATTTTCAAGAGGGATGCCAGGGGAATATTGTTTATAAGTGATTTTTCGACCGTTACCCATGCTGTGGTATATTCCCGGGTTATCGAGGTACCAGTTTGCACCTAGCTTACAGAGAAAAGCAGTTTGGTATTTTCTAAATATGGGCAATCTAGGGCCACCTTTATCTTTCGTCAGACATTTCTTTGAGCAAGATTCTAGGTTTCTTACCCAGCCAGAAAAAGTTATCGAAATTGTAAAATGTTTTTAGTAAGGATTCAGAGAGAGTCATGGGTAGCATGCTAATAAGGTAGTTAATCAATGGTGTGATCATCATTTGCAGAGTCTCGGTCCTACCCCACCAAGACAGAAATTTGGGGAACCACCTGTCAAGTACTGTATTGATTTTAACAAGTAAGGATTTTTCGTTGATTTGTAGGATGGTAATTAGATCACTGGCAAATTCTAGCCCCAAATTTTTAATGCAACCTTGTTGCCATGCCAGCCCAGGGGACCCTAGAATCTCTTTGTTACCTTGATTTTTCCTCAAGAGTTGAAGGAGGGGCTCCAGCGCTAGTAAGAAAAGAGGGGACGAAAGGGGGCAGCCTTGCTTAGAACTTTGTTTTAGATCTAGAGAGGCTGAGATAGTTCCTCTGGCTCTGACCCTCAAG
This sequence comes from Lissotriton vulgaris, assembly GCF_964263255.1. Lineage (NCBI taxonomy): Eukaryota > Metazoa > Chordata > Amphibia > Caudata > Salamandridae > Lissotriton > Lissotriton vulgaris. The sequence goes on along the minus strand of NC_141685.1, from coordinate 558,058,656 downwards.
AAGGGGAGTGATTCTATGTAAAACTGAAGAGGCTGGAATCAAGTATACATTGCAACTAACAAATGCCTCTCAGAGCATGGATCAGCAATCTTTTGATGGCAGAGATCCCCTACTATTACCTCCGAGTCTGTTCAATTAATGAACTATGTTAACTTATATGGTTCTCATAACATCATGCTAATGTTTTAATGAATCAGAATATACAACATAAAAGGATTGTATAAATTTTAACTTATATGCCTTTTACTATATCAAACATTTTCTTGCAAGAAATATGCATGCACGGGCACGTGCATGGGCAGTTTATTGAAAGAATTACCCAGACGATGAGGAAGAGGAGGATGGCAGCCTGGGGACACCACATGCCAGGGAAGTGGTTTTAATGTAATTTTAAGTCATGTAAATAAATTGTTAATATAGGGGAGGTGGAGGCGGGTATCGTAGCATAGCTAAGTTCCACGGAGTTTGTTTGCAACTCCATGGACCTCCACGTAGCCCCGCTATGCCCACTATGCCCAGGGTTACTTTTGTTCTATGAAAATTCAATAAAAGATTTGAAATCAAATAAATAATTTGTCCACCTAAAAGTTCAACGTTCATGCTTAAATGTCAAGATAGGGATAAAATAAGAAGCTGTAGTCATGGAAGTCACCAAGGAAGGGTTCTTTTAAAAACAACTGGACATCAACAACATCAGAAATACATATGATCAAATGTTCCCTTTACAACCAAGCCAATTATAGCAGAAAAGATCTCATTGGTCTCAACTACAACCCTTAATCCACAGTCATTAGCTAGCATATATGCTAAAATAATAGTGACACAATTATCTTGATTCAGTAATATCATGTCAAAAATATCAAGAGCAAAAATATTTTGGCCCTTGTTACAAAAATATTGATAACAAATATATCGGACATGAGAGAAAGATAAGTACACTGACATATGTATCTGTATACATAGCATTTTAGATCATTTATTTAAAATCTGAAAGTTTAAACACATTTGATATATATATATATATAAATATATATATATATATATATATATATATATATATATATATATATATATAAAATATATTTTAAATTATTAATGTAAAATACAAATGTATATATACTTAAAAAAATAAAAATATGTAAACAATTGAAAATATTTAATTACAATTATTATTGATTTAAAAAAAACACACATATGTCAAATAGAGATCAAGAGTAAAAAAAATGGTAGAAAAGCAACAAAAGTGAAATATCAATAAAAAATACAAATGGTTTACTGTTAGAAATAATTTGAAATAAAAAATAAGAAATAAAATATGGATATTGATATCATCAATCTAAACTAAATGAAAGTTTGACAAGTGTTGGACTTTGAAAGATTCAGATTTACTACTTTAAAGCGAATGTAAAAATGGAAAAGTAGAGAAAGTGTTAAACTTTGGAGGCATAAATTCACTATTCCACTGTAACATAAGCAAAAACAGGAAAGTGTCAGATGTTGTTGTAATTAGATTTACTATTTCATCTCCTGCACTTTTCTTAAAAAAAATACTTGAATATAAAGCATAAAAAGATTATTTAAACATATTTAAAGTAAAAGTATATTTATATAAATGAAGTTAAATTAGTTTTAAACAAACCCAATTCTCTCTACATCCTAAAAAAACCAACCAATGATGAAATATTAATAATATTAACTTTATAAATAAAACAATTGCAGTTAAAGTAAGTAATATATATAAAATTAAATTACAAAATGTTACAGTTAAATAAGATAATCAGCCAATTAATTAAAAGCAAAGTGATTACAATATTAATCAATTACATTTATATAGCGTATAACCAATAGTGTAATTAATAGAAAACTTTTAAATTAAAAACTATTATTTATATTTAAATAACTTTCCACCCTAGTCCCCATCAAACCCAACAACCTATAACTAAATGAAACATCAATAATGAAATGTAAACACATTTACACTTTTCATAAAAAATTAGGCTGTACTAAAAAAAATACAACAATTTCCATAACACTAATGCCATATAATACAATAAATAATGTATTTTAAATTCCTTAAAAAACTATATTTTATATACCTGTATTAAAAAACGATATCATATACAGCAAACAAAAAAAATTAAATGGCATTGTATTCCCCCAAAGAATGATATTCTCACTTTCAATATTCTTTCCCACTTTATTTTTTACTTAACAATAGTTTTGACATGATACTCTTGTATTATCACATTTTTTTCCACAATACTTTGTAGGAACACTGAACTGAGACAGGCATTAGAACTAAGAAGAGCCAACATTCCCACTTTAGCAAAAAAACTAAAAGCCCTGAAGGGTAATCAAAACGAACTGGAAACTGCTAATGCCAGACGCAGGGGAAAGATGATCTATTTATTTTTGCTATAGGACTAAATTCTCGATTGACACAGATGAGCAGTGAATGCATTAAGAAGTAAAAAGAACCTTCCTTCTCTCTCCTGGGAGGCCACTGCCTGGTTTTAGGAATACCCTACTATCTCTCTGTAAAATGTAATGAAAATCTAATTGGAAAGAATAACATTAACATTTGAAAATGAACTTATTGGTGAGGATAAAGTAATCTACAGAGCTGTAATTAGGTCGACTAAGCAGCAGTGAGCAGAAGAAAATGAAATGAATGAAAAAGCTGAAAGCGACATGTCGCTGCAAAACATGTAAGCAGAGAAAGGAATAAAACCTGTAGTTAATCACTTAGTATCCCCTTTCACTCTGAACAGACCTGAAGGTTGCCAGTTAGAACAACAAAAGGAGATGACCCTGATCCTATGAAGTTCTGTCCTCCATACTACCTCTTGCCCTTCACTAATTGCCTTACATCCATTTTACAAAGTATGGTATTTAATTTACACAAATTCCATATCTTTAGGAATATATGTTTTGTATTTTCTGCTAAAAAAACAGAGTGTCAAACATAAAGACAAAAACGTAATCATCAGTTTGAAAGCATCTAATTATCCTCCTATTATTTGGCCTCTATCTTCAGGTTCTGGGCCTGGCCCCTCCACTCAGGCTCAAAAATAGGAATACAAAACAAACTCTTATTGTTTTTGTATAACAAAAAACACAAAGGACATTAGCTACGAGGACTTAGTACATCAGAGTAAAACCTTTAAAGATGTGCACATCTTTCAAACTCGTACAACCCAAGAGCATAACATATTAAAACATACCATTTCTCACAACCCAAGAGAATAACATATTAAAACATACTATTTCTCCTTTACAGCTTGCAACTAACAAACAACAATACCCAACACCCCCATCTTTAGTAACCACTTCCAAAGCTGTTACATGTTTAGCTCCCCCTTTCCGAGATGACATATATAGAGTTCCATAGTCCCTTGCCAACTTACTACATCCCACCCAAAGCTTTTCTACTAAAATCAGTTACTTATCCCTTCAGAATTAGCCAGCAAAAGCTGGGAGCTGCCAGATGTATCTTAGTCAATGTCCGGAGCCTTTAGGTTATCTACTAAATGTTCCCATGCTCTAGACCTATTAATTTTTACCAGTCCTCTCTTCAGTTCACAAAACAATACAGCACTTTCAAGTCCTGCTCATTTAACCAACTCATCTAGCCATTTAAGCATTTGTGGTCCTCCATCAGATTTCCAATGCATTGTCAATTCTCTTTGTGCAAGTATCAGTGTCAAATCAACAAATTTAGTAGTGGTGTTCTGCTTTTTAGGGCATAGGTAACTTCGAGAAGACTATCCAGGGGTGTACATGGGATCTCCCATTGTGTGATATCATTGACACAGTCTACTACCACCTTCCATCACCCAGCTAAAGAGGGGCAGGACCATACCATATGGAACATTTCTGCTCCGAATTCCCCATATCTTGGACAGGCTGCAGCAGCTGCTGCATAGAACCTATTAATCATACCAGGTGTAAGGTACGCTCTTTGCATAAAATAAAATTGAATTAATTTGAAACTGGCATTACGAGAGATTGTGGATATCTGTGCTAGGATCTTTTCCCAATCCCTGTCAGTAATCTGTACCTCTAAATCCTTCTCCCATTTAGCTTTCAAATCTGGGAGTGTAGTTAGAATGTTTGTACCCATGGTTTGATATAGTGACGTGAATGCTTTTGCACAGCACATAATTGTACAGAGCAGTTGTGCGTTGCAGGTTCAAAGTTTCTATTTCCCCAATGATTCCTATTTGGTACTACCACTGCCCTGTTCAACAAGAATTGCCGGCCAGGAATATAAAATTCCTCCATCAAGTCTTCAAAGGAGCACAATTCACTGTCCTGATACAAATCTCTAATACAATGTATCCTATTGGCAGTCCACCCTGTAATCCCCCCCAAAGCACCTCTGCCTGCCACCATCCTTAACCACCTTAGTGGCAGGTCTGGTGATGAGGGCTCAGGGACATGGTATCACTGCAGACAATGTCTCAAGCATTATTGTATCAGTAGGAGCATCCTGAGAAGCTGCATGTAATCTCCACCGGGGAACCAAGAAGACCTGCAGTAAGTCCCTTAAATCAGGAGACCCACCAATAACATCCTCTACAGGATGCAAGCTACAATAAATCCACTGATTGAACCATGGTAGCTGTTCCGTCAAGTAATATGGCGCAAAGCCTGGAGCGCTCAACCCACCTTCCGCTATAGTATACTGCAATTTAGGTAGGGGTACCCTACATTTACCAGTCCACCAAATCAGTTCCAATAGCGGTGATTCAAGTTGTTGGAACAGCCGGCGAGGCACCAATAGTGGCAGAGTATAGAAAAAATAAAGCAATTTTGGAAGCACCACCATCTTAACCACTGCTATTCTACCAGCCACGATGACTGTAACGTCATCCAAAATGTCATACTAATTCTAAGCGCTCCAATTGTTGCCCCAACATTACCATCTAGTAAATGTTGGTGGCTATATTATATGTTAACTCCCAAATATTTGAGACATGTAGGGTTCCAGGCAAGTCCGTGTTGGTGCTGAGGAGGGGGCACTATCCCCACAGAGAGAAAACAGATGGGATTTCTGCCAATTAATGCATAGGCCAGAGACTACACCAAAGCGCTTGAGCAAATTCATTGCGCTAGGTAAGTTCATTCTTACATCTCTGAGAAACAATAGTATATCAGCAGTGTATAATGCTGCATAATGAGATTGCCCATGAACATTTAACCAATGGTATAATCCCGTTGCACGAGCGCTGCTGGCCAATGATTCCATTGCAATAGCAAATAATAAGGGGGAGAGTGGACACCCCTGACTAGTTCCTCCTCCCACCTCATATGAATTAGATATAGTTTTGCCAGAGCAAACCTGTGCAGTAAGTCCCGTGCAAAGAAGCCTGACCCCGCGTATAAACCCAGGACCATATGAACCATTACTCGATAATGGAAGATCCAACTCAGACTGTCAAAGGCCTCTTCTGTTTCTATTGTGATAACAGCTGCTCTCATTTATTTATGACATCTTCATTCATAAGTGAAAGGAGTCTAAGGATATTAACCCCTTCAGCGCAGCGCAAATTTTCGCGCTGTGCTTAAAGTTCTAAGAAACAGGCGTGGCCGTGACGGAACGGTACCGTCATATGCACAGCCCAACCGGCCCTCATGACGGAACCGCTCCGTCATGAGCACCGTTGTGGTTAAGTGCAGTGTTGCATCTAGGAATACATCTTGTTTGATCTATTTGAATTAAGGACTATAGTCTACATATGACATATGACAAGGTCATTTATAAAAATGGTGAAACCCTACATGCTACAGTTGCATATACTGTTGTATATCATTTTAGGACCCTAGCATAATTTTCCTGACTCATGCCCTTATATAGGTATAATTCACCTTGTACTTATATAGGCATAGAAATCATAACCATATTTAGACATAGCCCAGACAGTCCAAATACAGCATGGATACTTCCACTAGTTCTGAAAATCCACAACAATTTCGTGGAAAACTCGACTTCAGCAGTGATGGACTTCCCCTTACTTGAATATTGATTTGTCCAAGAACTCGACTCTTTGATGACATTATTATGTCCAACTGTACGTCAAACTCGGCACCTCCAAGGTATAAATATGCCCACACTTGCCATGGCAAACACACGGTGGTTTGGAGCAGTTCGGCTATCTACTTGCCCGACGCATCTCGCTACAGCAAGTGCCGAAGGAAGCCGACCCTCCAGGAGACGTACTGTGAGAGACGCTGTCTTTTCTCTTGCCGAGAAATCCAGCTCCAGTGTTTCCAAGCTCCCCTTGGGGAGTGTTGGGAAATCGAGTCCTGAGACAGAGAGATACCAGACCTCCTTCATTCTAAACCAAGGTACGGAGCTGATTGGATCCTAAGAGAAATCTTGGATAGATTCTTGGCAAAAGAATACTAAACTTATGCTACACCTCACTTACTTCTTCCCCTGTACTAGACTTAGGTTAGGTACATCAGAGTAGGCGTATTTTATAAGCACCAGTTGAGTACTTTTAGTCTTTATTTATTTATGTATGTATTTTATGGCTTAGAACCCATACCATGCTTTTACAGTATTATTTTATAATACTCTTTTTGCTGTACGCATTATACTTTACAGCCAGTACTATGATTGTAGCAGTTCATTTCTTCTGCATGAGAAAGAAGACTGTTCAATAAGTACTTTTATTGAAAACGCCCGTCTCTCTATTTCTCTGCACCTCTGCTGAAACAAAGCATGCCCGAATGACTGAGTAAAATATCTATCTATTGTTTCCACGACTCTGAAGATACGTTTTATCTTGGAGAAAAAAAAGTAGTCATGTTTATGCGGTAGTCAGAAACTAATCTCTTCTTGTGAATTCGAGAAAGTTTCTAGTGACCTCTAAGCTAGCTGGCACTCACAATTAAGTTTAATATATTCGATAGAGACCTAGTAGACGTAAGTCCTACGTCATATCTATAGGATATATTATTCCAATGCACAGAGCCTATTGGGAATATAGGAAGTACACTACATGGCGCCCAACGTTTGGTAAGGCACTAATTTAACGCTTGATACTGGAGTAACTCAGTCGTGCTTTTCACAGAGACACCTTTTTTCCAGTAAAATACTCCAATAGACGTCTGGAGTGGGTTAAAGGATGAAATATCCGCCATAACTGAGTAGGACAAAAATCCTATGTATTAGTTTTTGGTTTGTGCAACGTTGAAGGATACAGTGTTCCAATATATTGTGCACCTTATCTTTGTTTCCTTGAAACTTGCTCTGCAAACTTTCAGTCAACAAAATGTCGACTAGTGACGAAGAAAACGGTGGAGATGCAGTTAATGCAAACCAACCGAGTTTAAACCTTACTGGTTTCCAAGAAACGGATACGGATGCTATAATTATCCCAGAAAATGTACGAAAAACCATCGCTATAAAGCTTATACAAAATGGCTTATCATCGAGAGGTGGTAGGGTTATATTTGTCATAGAGGCAGATGAATATCGGCAGACAGAGGTATTCTATTCATGGATTATCTTCCCTGAAGCAAATCCAAGAACACATGTGTTCCACTTCTACAAGATAGAGGAACATCCAGCGGAATACGTTCCTTTCGAGGAAATTGATATTCCACTAACTTACCAAGAGCATCAGCTCTGGTTTAAAGGCGCCCTACAACATCAAAATCGCATTACCAGGCTTGGTCCACTAGGTAGACTAATGTCAAGGTTACCAAGTGACTCTTACCTGAAAGATGCTTGTAATCTTACCTGTAAGGTGCTTGGCAGGTTTTGGACACTATGGGCCAAACTCCCAGAACCCCTAAGTATAACCAAAGAATATATACTAAAACACTATGGCTACAGATTAGAAGGGAGGAGGGCCGGATTCGGACGCTGACGAATTCCTGTTGTCGACCTGCGAGACAACAAGAATATTTTGAGCCTTTGGGTGTTTTGTGAGTTTATCTAAAACTATACAGTTCTCATAAAAAAGCTAGAGAATTATTAGCGTCAAAATCCTACCTGCGAATTTACAGGAATGGTCCTAGCGTCCTTGTAGTCGTCATGTGATGAATTTCTTGTCAATTGAGAAGTCATGAAGAAAGTGTTGTAGAAGTCGTAAAGGTTTTAGCTGCGCAAGTCGTAGATTGTATTTCTGTATTAAACAAAAAATCTGGTATAAGATTTATCTTCCAAGGCTAAAAAAATACCAACACTCTTCTAACACCTTTACACTCTACTTCTTGATTGCTTATTCACTTACTGTAAATAATTTCTGAACTTGAATCTTCTTCACCATACAATTGTTTCTTTAGGGAGAAATGGTAAAATACACCAAAAGAAATATACAATACTTTTCTAAAGACCTTGAAAAGTCCTAACAACACAGTTTCAATAAAATGACATATGTCCTTTGAAAATCTTGTATTCCAAAAGTGGTTCCAAAAACTGTTCTTTTGTTTTGATCAATTGTTCTCCATCTGTCTTGCGTAGGGCGCCTTTTGAACAGAAGAAAATAAAGGTTTAATTAGCCTTTCTTGTTCTTTTCAGATGGTGTTCATCTTGCTGGCAGGGGAGTTCCTGTTCCTGCAACCGGATTTTTCAGGTGAGTCATTTGTTACTGCTGCGTAGCTGTTCTGAAGGCCAAGCGCTTTCCAGAAGCTCAGTTGTGGCTTTTATACTTGTGCCACACCCGAGACCGCACCCAAGCAAACACTAGCGTCGCCTGCGTTCATACGCGAGGCAACGTGAAGCAGAGGGTAGTTCATTTCCTTCAGCGCGCACGAAGCGCGAGGTCCATTGTTCTTCCGTCTTTCCGTTCAGCTCTTGGAAATAATTACTGATCAAAGTTTTTTCCGCAAAATTAAGAACATAACCCTGACCAATACTAAAACCTGCAATAACCCCAAAAGCCTACCAAAATACGAATGTACAGAAAACACAGTATACAAGCAATCAATACCTACAATACTTATGTGTGTCATTTACATAAGACAGCAAGCATTTACATAACATTTTCTTAGTTGCATTGGAGTGCTGGAACGCACGGGACAAGGATGGGTTTTTTAAAGAATAACAAGGCATTGCCTAAAAGGTTTATCCTTTTGTGTCTTTTCATCTTTCAAGGGCTGAAATCATGACAACCAGGAGCAACATGGCCGGTACTAGCCAGCTATACACCACATCCTGACATTGAAAGAATGACAGCTGTAGAACTATATGCTCAGCTAAAACATTAAAATAAAATACATAGACAATTGTTCCAATATGTCGTGCGGACTCTAAAAGTCCAACCTGCTATCAGGATTCCACAGCAAACCCCTCATCAGGGGAACACAAATAAAATTACACCATAGACTATACAATCAGTCATTGGTAAATTACCCACAAAAAGGGAACAATTCCATTCTGGTTAGCTCAAAAAATTACTCAAATCGAGGCAGTATTTCCCGATAGTACACCTCATGAGAAACACAGGATTCTAACAATCTGTTTACCAATGGGGATCGCACCTCACCTGGAGGACTGTGACACTTGGGGTACAGTCTTTGCTGCAATCTACACAAAAAGACATGGTGTTCCGTCCATGGCAGTAATATCAGATGTCCTGAAACAGATACAAAATGAATACGGGGCAGAGCCTGCTCTCAATCTCGGGATGAAGTTACTGAAGGATTTCAAACAGGTCTCAGCTATATTATTACCTAATATTAAAAGTGAAGCAGCATCCGTGGCAATCCGCCAAAACCTAAAAGAACTTGATGTAACTGAGCAACCATATGAACTGGCCAGAATAATAGAAAAATCCTTTGAGGAACTAGGTAGAGATAGTTTGGGTGGGAAACCAGTAAAGCCCAAACTAACAGAAAATCCTGAAAAAGCTTTTATTAAAAACACACTCACTGCTTCTAAAAAGAAGTGGGAAAATACTAGACAGACACTTCCTAAAGAGAAGCGTTCACAATCTAGAGGTAGGTCTCCTCAAAAGGAGTCCTCTGAAAAGAGGTATAACCTCAGAAACAGGGATAATTTGGGAAAACCTACTAGATATCAAGATACTGATACACTTTCCTCTCGTATCTTTCAGACTTCCTCACAAAAATTGGAAAGAAGAGGACAATCTGAACACAAGGAGGAACGCATGAAGTCCAAAGACGATCAACACGTTCCAAAAAAGAAGAAAACTCAATTCACCAAGAAGAAGGTAGCAAGTCTAAAAATCAGACATGCCGAGGATCTTGAGGACACAACTCAAGAACGGGGAGTAGGCCCAGACAATGCTGGACAGCGCAGCAGAAGTTACCATAGCTCGCAAGATACTGAAGGATCATCTGGAGAAAGAGGACCTGAATGAATACATTCAAGTTGAAACTGCCAATACCAGGGTTAGTGTTCCCCATAAGTTATATGAAGTAACACTCCGGATAGAGGGGGGCATAACTAGAAAAATAAGAACAATCTTTTGTGAAAAACTATCTAAAGGTTATGACATTCTTCTTGCTGAAAAAGACTGGCCACCCGAATTTGTCAGGGAGTGCCCACATGGCGAATAGATCATTATGCCAGCCTTCTCAAATCATATTCCTATTAATAAAAAATACACCTATGCCAGAAAATGGGCTGTGGCCCAGGCTCCATCATCATATAAAATTCCAACAAGCAAACGGTAACGGCAGAACGCCAGATAGGGGAACGCGTTCGTGGATAGACGAACACGAAATGAGATAGAGATCGTGAATAACTGATTATTTTGGAAGATATGTAAAGACTCCTGACTACAGAATAAGATTTAATGAAGTAGGGGTCCTTTACTTCATTATTAGAAGTGACGAAGAGACTGATTATTTCAAACTGAAAACTTTACAAAATATTTGGATTACGCCCTGATGAAGTCGCTGTGTAAATAATTTACAAGACGAAACACGTGTTGGCTGAATAATCCAATGACTTCTGTATGTGGATTGTGGAGAATTTGAATTTGGAGAAAAGAGAAAAATTAAAAAAAACACGATTTGAAGGACTTTGTTGATATATTATTTTTGGATTACCCACCTGGGACTGCTTTGGATGAATCCAGTTGAACTTTATTATTTTGATATTGAATTTTACGAATTGAGAGTGCTCAGGAAAGCTAATTTATCATATAAAAATCATGTGGGATGGGATGAGGACTCTCCTTACCATAAGATCCAGTTAAAAAATCAATCGACTGCTCAGAGGCAGTATCCAGTTAAGCAAGAAGCTAAACAACAGGTCAGGGAGACCTTAGATCAACCTCAATACCAAGGGGTGATTGAAACATGCACCTCGTCCATGAACAATCCTTTGTTTCCTGTCTCTAAACCAGACAACACATATCGTCTAGTTTTGGACTACAGACATTTAAATTCTTGTTGCAAAACCTTTGCAGTACAAAATGCACCCAGTGCAGCACTGATGAATAACATTGTGCACAAAAAATATAAAACCACATTAGATATTTCTAACGGTTTCTTCTGTCAAAACATTGCACCAGAAAGGAGGTACTTGACTGCTTTCTCAATTATGGGGACACAGCGTCACTTCTGTCGTCTCCCCCAGGGATTCAAGAATAGTCCAGGGTTATTTTCAGCCAGAGTAACAGAGTTACTACAAACGTATGATGATGAGGCATTATCTTATGTCGATGACATCTATCTTACAGATGATGACTTGGACAGGCACTTGAACAGGGCGAACACCATAATACTTGGATTTGCCTCTGAAGGATACAAATTAAACTTTCAAAAAATCTTAACGTCCTATTCTTAGGATACAAACTTTCAAGTGAAGGCAAAAGCCTGGCAGCAAACTTTTTAGAAAAATGTGCGCTGCTCCAACCTGCATAAATGCTGAAAAATTTACAGTCAATTCTAGACTTCCTGAATTTTGGCAGAACTTCCATACTAAACTACACAGAAAGGGTTAAACCTCTCTACAAATTAATCAAATCTGATTTCAAATCAACTAATTGGACTCAAAAACACACAGAAATTTTGCGTTCAGTGCAAACAGATATGTTAGCAACAACCCATTTACAGACATGCGTAAATGTACGCAACCTTGTAATTCGAAGGGAGATGCGGATTCACTTACCTAACCTATAATGAAGGTGAAAAGGTACCAATAGCTTATAAATCACCCTTGTACCCACAATCTGAAATGAAATTCACTTCAACAGAAAACATTCTGAGAGCGGTTCAAAATGCAGTAGCAAATGAGAGAGCTCTCGCACAGGAAAAACGCATAAAAGTCATTACTCCTGTACCTGCCTTAGAGGCAGTGACAAAAGCAAGCATTCCGAATGCAAAAGCTTTACATCCAAGATGGATACAATGGGTTAATTATCTTGCTGCAACAGACGTTGAATACGTTTTTGACCCCTACTTGAAAACTCAAGAATTTCTACAATACGAACAAGAATGTCCTCTGCCCACTGAGATTCTGCCTCTAGAACACTACGGATGTATAATTTATACAGATGAATCAGAACAGCCCGCAATTGGAGGAAAACAAGCTTATAGTGCAGCGTGTGCGATTGTTAAAGGTCGCTGGTGCTATGGTAAATTCCGACCTATGGTCACAAAAACTCAATCTTTAGGAGATTGTACAGCTCAGCGAGCTGAACTACAAGCATTCAAAATGGCACTTTAAATACCGATCGCGTTCTAATATAGCCCACATGGGAATTTATGTGGGCTATATTAGAACACTATAATTTCGGCCACAGCTTTATTAAATCAGTCAAAGCCATGTACACCGATCCGAAAGCAAAGCTACAAATTATGGGATACGAATCGGGTAGCATCAATATCTCAAGAGGCACGCGGCAGGGTTGCCCGTGCTCCCCGATTCTATTTGCCCTTTATATCAATCCTTTGATACTGAGTATTCTAGCTAGTCCTGTAATTCAACCAGCAGTGACATGAATATATGAAACAAAAGTGCTAGCGTACGCTGACGACATCGCCATTTTAACACCAGACCCTGATGTGGCTATGTCCGAGATACAGGCAATAACTCATCAATTTGGGTCCCACTCTGGTTACTCTCTAAACAAAACCAAAACAGTTATACTTTGCACAGAAAACACACAATGCATTGATCCCAGACGGACAATAAAGGCGACATACTTAGGGGTTCTCATTTCTGAAGGAATTCAAGATATTATTAAAATTAATTATGAACCCCTTATCAATTCAATTAAAAAAGATTTAACAAGAGTAAATAGCCTCCATCTTTCTATTATCGGGAGGGGAAACTTTATTAAAATGACTATCTTTCCCAAGATACGGTATCTATTTCGAGCAATCCCCTTATTAGTCGAAGACAATTATATTAAAATCCTTGATTCCCAGATTTCCAAATTCATTTGGCAATACGGCAAGATTAGAAGATCCCTTAAATTCCTATCTCTACCGTTTAACAGAGGGGGGCTCGCAATACCTCAACTATTGTTATATTTTTGGGCAGCCTATCTACAACAACTTGCTCCAATGGTAAACCCAACTCGTAACGATGAAGAGGGGGGCGTCCCATCAGTATACGAATTAGCCCTGGGTCCCAAAGCTAGAGGACTACTTTTAAGCCAACTCGAGCCCAGCTACTATAAAAAAGTTAAGTTTAAAATTATCATTGGAGCTTGGAAAGTGTGGTCAAGAATCACAAAACATATGCAAATCCCGAAAGTTAGCCGATACACTCCACTCTGGCATTCGTCTATTCTTCCACAGCATGTAAACGACAGGACCTCTGCTAACTGGGAGAGACTGGGAATTTCCTCTCTTTATGACCTCCTAGGTAATGAGAAAAAGATTTGCTTTACTGTTCTTCAAAACCAGTTTAATATACCCGGGAGGGACTATTTTAAATATTATCAAATAAGATCAAGTATTAAACCTATGCTACCCACTTTAAGCTGGAACAGAATACCTTTAATTGAAAATATCCTAAGGCCCTCAATCAGAATTGGCACACTTTATCTCACTCTTCTCGAAAAATCACCAGACGACATGGAACACAGTGAATTGGCATGGGCACACAGACTCGATAACCCAGAAATAGACATCGACAAGATTTTGGCACTAGCTTCTCAATTACTACTCTCTTCCAGCTTGAAGGCACAACTATATAAAACAATATACAATCTTTACTATACACCGGAAAAAATGTTTACATGGGGGAAAGAATTAACGATCACTGCCCTAGGTGTAAACAAGGTCCCACAACACTTTTGCATATGTTTTATGATTGCGATAAGTTGACACTACTGAAGAAAATGATTTGGGAATTTTGGGAGGAGGTCTTCGGGCGCAAACTGCCCGAGTCACCTACTATGTGTATGCTCGGATATGATAGCATGCTAAATTTGAACCACAATGAGGAAGCTATTCTTTTTATCGGAGTTGCAGTATATCGTATTATACTTGCCTCACGATGGAAGGAGAACGATCCTCCAATCTTCCAAATGTGGCTGGCCCGATTCCTGGGCGTATTCAATCATGAGACAGCAATCTATGCCACCAGGGGGGTGAAGGCAAAACTAAGAGGGGAAAGGATTTGTTCCCCTATCATAGCCTGGAGTGTTTCAGCTAAATCAAATTGAATATCTTAGTATTGTGATTTTATACTGTAAATATAATGAATTATGACCTACTATCATAGCTTGGAGTTTTTCAGCTATTTCAAATTGAATATCTTAGTTTTGTGAAGATATACTGCAAGTATAATGTATTATGAATTTCTTAATTGTGTCTGTATATGATTTTCATCTCTTATACTATTTATTTTGTGAAAGATATATATCCATTTGTAAAGGAGTTATCTAAATAAAAAAGAAAAGAAAAAAGAAAAAAAAAAGAAAATACCGATCGCGAATTCCCCACACTCATAATGTGCGATTCGTATTACTGCATCCAATCTTATAATGAATACTTGCAGACCTGGGTTCAAAATGGTTTCAAAGATGCAAAAGGTGGCACAATCAAGCATAAGATGCTTTGGGAACAAGTAGTTCTATTACAGAAAGAACTACTAAAGACTCACGTGATCCATACACAGAGTGGCGTTCACGTTGCAGGGAATTCATTGGCTGATGAAGCTGTGATGGCAGCTGTGCAAACGGCTTCCGTAGCTGCAATCACTCATTCAAAAACAAAAATAGACAGCGAAATAATGCAAGCTGTCACTGCTTCAATAAAAGACAGTGGTAAAACACTTCTAAAAGGCTTTCCACTCAAGTACTCATATATAACTGATGCAAATAATGTTCCTTTTGCTCGAATCCCTGGAGTGGGGGATAGAGTAATTCCAAACATGGAACACAGATTAGGACTAATCTTAGCAGCACATGAAGGGCTTGCCTCTGCACACGCAGGTATTTCTGCCACAGTGTCGTTATTAAAGCAAAGATACTGGTGGCCGCGCACGAGGAAACAGACCCGAAACTATGTTTTGGAATGTGAAATCTGCCAGAAAATGAAAGTTTCAACAGTGAAACGCCCGGCACAGACGCCCCTTTTAATTTCAGATAAACCACTTGCATGTGTTTACCTTGACCACTGTGGTCCCTTACAAAGGGATGGCAGCTATAAATATATCATGGTCGCAGTGGATTCATGCTCAAGATTCATTTGGATGTGGCCTCAGGGCTCTGCTGATGCCCGAACTGTTATAAAAGATTTGCAAGTCTTTATCCGCACATACGCAATCGGCACGCTACATTCTGACCAGGGTCCTGCGTTTAGCTCTCGAGCTTACAAGGAGGCCATGCCCAGCTTGGGCGTTGCATTGCAGTACTCAAGTTCATTCCATCCTGAGGGAAATTCGGTTGTGGAAAGAAAAAACCGTGACATAACGCAATCTATAACAGCAGGGCTATTAGGCTCGGGTGACGGGTGGGTCAAACATCTAATAAGTGTCTAACGTAGTCTTAACAATCTGTCAAGAAATTCTCTGGGTGGAATCACTCCATATGAAATCCTTTTTGGTACTAGAATGATTGTCGAAGACCTCTATTCTCATACTTCAGTGGTAGAACAAAAACCCTTTGATATCAAAGACCGTTTGGCTGTTTTGCAGGACTTAAATGAAACAAGAAGATATCTAAGTAACACATTACTGAAGCCAACGGCCACTGAAGAAAAAACACCTGTCCCAGCAAGACCTGTCTGGATTCCAAAGATTGGGGATCTGGTCAGAGAGAAAATAGTGAATAAGAAGGAATTTGGGCCTTCTTACAGAAAACCAGTACCTGTCTTAGCAATCCACGGATCGAGAACAGTGTTACTGCCGCCCCTTGCTGGAAGAAAGGAGAACCGGTTCATATCAATTGACCTGGTAAAACCACACCAGGTGGCCGATAATAAGTAGTAGGCCCAGTGGAATCCAAATGTGTAGCAGACAACCAAATCTTGCTACTATACTAGAGATTCAAACAGAGAGACTCATCACCTATGAAGAATCTGCAGTAAGAAAAGAGGGACTATGCAACAAAGCCATGGAACTTGTGCCTCTTGAAACCCAAATAACAGTTTGTCAAGAAACTCCTGCCTACCATGATGTAGCATCTGACTATACTAATATGTCAAGGGACCAAGTAGCTACAGCGATTTCAAATAATCCCGAGGCAATACCAACAATTGACAGAACTGCCTCTGGCTATTTCATAAATTTTTATACCTTTTCTGAGGATCCAAGTGAGCCAGAAACAACGCCAGCAATAGAACTTTCAAGGAACAAGTAACAGAACGTGTTCACCAGGTTGCAAATACATATCTGGTTTCACCAGGGGTTGAATTTTGGATTGTGTTAGGTGTACTTTTTCACCTACTATAGCTCATTCTTGTTTTAAGTTTGAGAAAGCGGGTAGATGGAAAATATAGTAAAATGGACACAGTAAGTAAGAACATCAACTTGCTCCTGAAGCCACACAAATCATCTCATCGTGAACAAAGAGACCTGTCATCAGTAAACATCACAGCCGTTCCTCTTCTTGGTGGTATAGCATGGGACCTAACTGATTATGAAATTTATGGTCCGGTAGAGCTGTTAAAGATTCCACACCAATTTAAGGTTTCCTTGAGTGATTTTGTATCACCCAGCACATTTTCTGATGATTGGGATTTTGAAACTGTTAATGACATTATGGCAGATTTAGAAATGTCAGTAAAATTTACAAAACATGAATACTTAGAAGGTTTATCAGATTATGAACAAATGTATTGTTTTAATCTTTATGGTCATCATTATTTGCACAGATCTCAAAACCCTAGAAAGGTTTTTACTTATAACCAATGGGAACATTGTCCGACGCCACCTAAGGGTAGCTCAAAGACATTTTATGAAAAATGTTCATACTTCTCAGGTTTGAATGTCACAAATCCAGAAACATTTTACTTTAAAAATGTTAATAAGACAGGAATGAAAAGTATGTTGACTAATACTAAGCAAATTTATTCTGCGTCCTTTTATGCTCAATTGTCCACATTAGGTTTTGACTTTTGAAAAGACAACATTGAGAGAAAAACTGACTGGGGCACAAAAAACTGTCAGGTGCAAGGTTTAGAAGCTTTATTCAGAGCCTGCTTCATCACTGAACAAATAATGTTCTTAAATGAAACTGTTCAACAGACATCTTGTCTTGGCCTTGCTAAGATAAAAGACTTAAACAAACCGTCCATACCTAAACCCACACCTGATAGTGATGGAACTACAGATGAAGAGGTAGACGTAAAATATATTTTACAACAGAACAGAACTAATCCTGATTGGAAAAAATGGTTAATCTGGCCCACAGACACCAATAACTGTCAAGATAGATTCCTGAACAAGACACAAGGGTTTACAGTAACTAGGCCAGATCCAAGATATGTCCAGAGACAACATCCAGAGATAGTAATAACTTACAGTGTAGGAAAATTGTGCCTTGAGTGGCTACAAAAATCTGCACTCCCAGATATAAAACAACACTTAACTTTACTTAAAGATGGCGTTGATTTGAGAGATTTTTTACAAGGACCTCGTAAACCATGTCATAAACGTTTCATATACGCCGGTATTTATGTTGCTTATAATGAAGCATGGAAGCCACGCAAAGGGAAACTGCAGAACGACTGCGAGAAATTGATCGTATTAATTTAGAGAAAGCTCTCTCTGTAGTTGACAATGGGTTAACGACTCTGTCATCCAGGATGTATTCTTTGGGTAGCATTGTATCCTCTGCCATAGACATAATGGAACAGGACTTTCTCATTTTACAACATGGACAGTCTCAACTGCGTTCTATAATGCTGCTAGGCTAGACGTTACAAAACCTTCGTTCAGGCTATGTGCCTTGGCGTCTAATCAACACCACGTCATTGTTTATTGGATTTAACCTTACAGATAAACAAATCTCTTTGGCACAGAGCGGACCAGACTATACGGTGCTGAGCAAAGAAAAACTGGAAAGAGAAAGGCATAATGGAACAGGACTTGCTCATGTTACAACATGGACAGTCTCAACTGCGTTCTATAATGATGCTAGGCTGGACGTTACAAAACCTTCGTTCAGGCTGTGTGTGTTTGGCGTCTAATCAACACCACGTCATTGTTTACTGGATTTAACCTTACAGATAAACAAATCTCTTAGGCACAGAGGGGAGCAGACTTTATGGTGCTGAGCATAGAAAAAACTGGAAAGATTTCCATTAACCCTTTCTGAGAAACCAGCAGTGGAATGGATAATACATGGCACCATCACAGTGCCAGTGACGATTTTCCAGTTTCAGTATTGCTTGAAACACTTACCAGAAGGCCAGTATGAAAGGTTGGGTAAAGAATAGATAAAGTCGACCTGGGATTTACCATACACACACAAATGTTGGATTGGGAAAAAGGAGGTATTTCTCAGTGGTGAAAATTGCAAAAGCACATTGAGCGGTACACTTTTATGACATGGTATTAATTTACATGGAGCCTGCGATGGTTCTTCACCAACTTATCCTGCCACCTGCAGGGTTCCCCGGCAGCAGGGATAGATCCAATTTTTAGGCAACTTTCCAATAGGAGCTACATAATGTTGAATGATCACAGCTGTTGTGAAATGATGCCAGGAGTAACCTATCTTGTTAGTGTGTCAGCCAGGGCCACTTGTTGTATGCAAGTATTGTTTCCTAAAACTAAGACAGACGGGGAGTCGCCAGTATGGCCTTCACTGAGCATCTCTTCTATACGAATTGATACTTTAAGCAGAATGAAAGCCATTCTTTTACAAAAAACTGTGCCACTGACCTAGTTCAGAGAGACGTATGATCAGCAAGTTGCCTCATTATCAACGAACTGCCCCATACATTTCGCAGAAATATTAGGTCGTATCTTAAACATGCCTGATACCAGTAGTATTGTACATGTATTTAAGACGATCTTTTTGTGACTGTTAGCACCCTTTGAAGCAGTCCAAGGCATTTTTCCAAACTTCGTGCACTCTGTGTTCAGCGGCCTGCCTCTCATTTTGGGACTCGTAGCAGGGATACTATTTTTGTTCCTTCTGCTCCAGTATGGCAAGTCCAGTCACCAGCGATACCCAGATTACAATGGAGAACACTCTTCTGGGAATGCAGTATCGTGAGCGCATAACAGAGATTCTTGGCTTTGCCGTTTGAGAGATCTGAATACCACGTGGTTCCTATCGTTCAGACCAATCTGGCAAGATTGCATCTTACCTGTTCTATGATGCCTGCTTTGTGGAGAGGAATGCGTGTTGGATATATGTCTGACACTTCCATCAGCACTGCCAACGGACGTTGACGCTTTGCTTCGTTCGGTAATGGCTCATGCATTGTGTTGTTCCCAGCGGCTATCAATCCTGATGACGGCATTCATTGAGGTCTCACCAGCAATTCCAGCTGAAGGTGAGATACGTGGACCAACAGGCACACAGGTACCATCTACTGCGAACATTGCTAATGCGACTGAGGCTTACGGTGATGCTTCTCATCTGTGTACGATTGACCTACTTAATGAAGTGGTTCAACTTTCACCTACTGTGTTAGGCGATTTCTTTTCCAGATTAGATTTCATGTTTTCTCCTGACACCGAGAATAACTTTTGAAATTAGCACACAGCGTTCTATCAATTTTGAATTTGACCTTCGTTTTTCAAAACAAAAACTTCTAACTTTGGAACTCTAATTTTCTATGATTTGATTTGACTTTTTCCAAAAATTGAACTTTGGCACAAGGTAATCTGCTTAAAGTAGAACTATTCTTAGAGAACAAGAATTATTTGAATACTTCCTAGAAACAATATTGACCTTATCCAGAAACCAAAACAGTTTATATATTCTGCTATGGGATGGTCTCGACCTTTTTTCTTCTGTATTTAAGAGCCATTTCATAAATGTAATTTTCATGATTCATACAGTTAGCATTGCCAATATCATAGTATATGCTTAAAATTAAATCATTACTTTCAAATGCGTACAGTACAAATTCTCATTTTCGTGTGCAACCATTTCAAATGCATTTTATGTATTTTTGGGATTGTAAACACATGCTTTAGATATGTTTTAGTGCTTACATTTAGTAATGTCGAACATAATAAAGTGGAGTGGGTGTTGTATAGCATTTTAGGACCCTAGTGTAATTTTCCGGATTCATTCCTTATATAGGTATAAATCACCTTGTCCTTAGCATAGAAATCATAACCATATTTAGACATAGTCCAAGCAGTCCAAATACGGCATGGATACTTCCACTAGTTCCGAAAATCCACAACGATTTCTTGGAAAACTCGGCTCCAGCAGTTAGGGACTTCCCCTTGCTTGAATATTGATTTGTCCAAGAACTCATGGAGTTTTCAAAGAACTATGACTCTTTGATGACGTTATTATGTCCAACTATATGTCAACTCAGCACCTTCAAGGTATAAATATGCCCACACTTGCCAACACATAGTGGTTTGGAGCGGTTCGACTATCTACTTGCCAGATGCATCTCACTACAGCAAGTGCTGAAGGAAGCCAACCCTCCAGCAGACGCGCTGAGAGAGACGCTGTCTTTTCTCTTGCTGAGAAATCCAGCTCCAGTGTTTCCGAGCTCCACTTGCGGGGTGTTGCGAAATCAAGTCCTGAGACAGAGAGATACCAGACCTCCTTCATTCTAAACCAAAGTACGGAGCTGATTAGACCCTAAGAGAAATCTTGGATAGATTCTTGGCAAAAGAATACTAAACATATGCTACACCTCACTTACTTCTTCCCTCGTACTAGACATAGGTTAGGTACATCGGCGTAGGCGTGTTTTAGAAGCATCAGTTGAGTACTTTTAGTCTTTATTTATTTATGTATGTATTTTATGGCTTAGAAACCATACCATGATTTTACAGTATTATTTTATAATACTCTTCTTGCTGTACGCATTATACTTTACAGCCAGTATTACGATTGTAGCAGTTCATTTCTTCTGCATGAGAAAGAAGACTGTTCAATAAATACTTTTATTGAAAAAGCTCATCTCTCTATTTCTCTGCACCTCTGGTGAAACGAAGCATGCACGAATGACTGAGTAAAATATCTATCTATTGTTTCCACGACTCTGAAGATACTTTTCATCTTGGGGAAACAAAGTTGTCATGTTTATGCGGTTTTCAGAAACTAATCCCTTCTTGTGAATTCGATAACGTTTCTAGTGACCTCTGAGCTAGCTGGCACTCACAATTAAGTTTAATATATTCGATAGAGGCCTAGTAGACATAAGTCCTACGTCACATCTATAGGATATATTACTCCAATGTGCAGAGCCTATTGGCAATATAGGAACTACACTACAATACTAGCCAATCTACATTGAGTATTACAAACTAGTGCAGAATGAAGCAGTGTTAGTAGCTGTCATATTTCAGCATTCTTACTGCAGTTGTGTCAAAACCATTTACTAAGATAGCAGGCAATTTTTAAGGGTTGTGGTACTGTCTCAATTTTATTTAGAATTATTGAGAGTTTTTGAGTATGCCTGGGTGAAATTGTAATCACGTTAGTATAATCGAAGACATGTTTGTAAATTTGCATTATTCTTGTGATGGAAAACTACCAACAATTATTCAATTATGAGCCCTCGTGTAATTTAGAGTAGTTTGGGTGGTGGGGGATTAAATGCCTATCATAAGAGCACAGAAACAAAGAAAAAGAGGCTACTGTCTGATGCTGTTAATGTTCTCTTGCATTTAGTACTATTGTCTTAGTGCAAAATGCATCAACAGATCCATTCTGGACAAGAGGGTGCATTTTCCAAAAATTGTATTGATAGATACAGGGTTATGCTCCTCAAGTAACTCTGCATAATCTGATGTAACTTTGATTTAATTTTGCCTAATTACCCTACAGAAAGGTACACTTATTACACCCACCACTAGTTCTGAGCCTCTCCCCTGTGCCAAATGTAAAAGAAGAGCCTCCTGCCACCCATCCCCACCACCCTCCTCCTACCCCTGAAGCTGTACTCTCTGATCTCCATCTGAACACAGAGCCAGTTCTGCACTGAATGGGTGTCAAAGAGCCCCATCAGAGTATCCTGGAATTCCTTTGTGGTGTTGCAACAGTGTGAACCAAATTGTGTTTCCCACTGTTGCTATGCCATAGCTTGACTTTGCCCTAACTTCACTTTTCCTCCTATGGCCCAAACTTTACCATAAGACTATCATTTCCTGAAGTTGATTCAAATGTATTACACTAAATTGTAGTGAAACCTGCCCTAATCCTAAATGTAATGAAATTATTATTTTACTTATTTAAGAGAAAATACCTTATTGTATCACTAAGCCTAATCCTAAATTAAACGTTTTACTTGTAACTTATGAATCTTATGGTAATTCTATTGCTTTTGCAAATACTTCAATTAAGCTAAAGCAATGCTCATCAAATTAAATTAAGTTACTTTGAATCAAATGAATTTTTACCCTAGTATTATCCATAACCCCAATTATAAATGTAAGTAAATTATTACTTTAACGCTTAAGATGCCTGTCTTTTACTAACATTACCCTACTACTAAATTAAAATGATTACATTAAAATTATGAAATGTATGGTAATCCTATTGCTTGCCCTAACCCATTAATTACAATAAAATATAGCTAATCAAATTAAATACATTTTTACCATGTCCCTAAATTAACATACACTATAACCCTCATTCTAACTATATTCTATTACATGTATGTAATATTCTTCTTTAACTATAATTATATTGAATTATTTAAACTAAATGTTAGTTACTTCATTGATAAAATAATAAGAAATATTAATTTAACACTAAACATTGTCCTACAATAATATTAATTACAAGTTTCTCTGCTAATTACAGTACTCTAACCCTAATTCTACATGTCAAATTGAGAAATCCAACAAATTATTAATTACAATAATAGAAAATGTTTAAAAATATTTTTCTGATTTTGTACCACAATTTTAATTATACCTATTTGTAAAAGTAGTTTTCCTGTGGCTTTTGAGTGAATCAACAATATGCATATGTAAAGATGCAGCCATGGTAGAGAAGTAAATGCCAGCCAAAGTAAAGCGGGCAAAGTATAGGAGATGGTTAGGTTTTGCTCCCAACGTGGGTCGAAAGGCGTTTCAGAATCTGAGGCAATGAAAGTCCAGAGATCTTCAACAAGGCTCTGCTGTCTGAAGACTTATTGGTGGGGATGGCCGATAGTAGTTTTATCGCTACACTGCAGGGAGAAGCCATTTTTGGAAAATAAAGTGAGTCTTTGATACAGTATGCAATGTGGATGATGCAAATACTTTTAAATGTGGTTCTCAGATTCTACTGGGAGCAAATGCAGTGCACTCAGAGCTACTTTTATGTGATTGTGTTTCTGATGTTTTAGGCATTGTATGGCTGCCTGATTTTGTAACCTTCACAATCCCTCAGTGAGCATATTTGTGAGCCCAGAACATACCCTTTTACAACAGGTAAATGACCCCATCACTACAGTCTGTGCCAGCTATAGCTGCCGTCTAGCTCGTGGAGAATTAATCATTTTCCTGTGTAACGGCAACTGAAGATTGATACTCATGCAAACTGCATCAAGGTAGAGGGGAAATGCAATCTTTGCATCAAAAGAGACCCAGTTTTGATACTTCCTCTGAAGTAGTTGGGAAAGTGAGTTACAGATGTGTAGGCCACTCAAAATGACGCTTGATATTGTCTCACTGGAATTCGTTTGTTCACTCCTTTCAGTGGTATAAGCTGTCCAAGAATTCTGAATTTATTAGCTGGGTCCTGGTTTATTACTGAGTCAGATGTGACAATGCTATTGCAAGTTGATCTAATAATGTTCA
The DNA here is from genome assembly GCF_964263255.1 of Lissotriton vulgaris. Classification (NCBI taxonomy): domain Eukaryota; kingdom Metazoa; phylum Chordata; class Amphibia; order Caudata; family Salamandridae; genus Lissotriton; species Lissotriton vulgaris. The sequence continues at coordinate 558,034,328 of NC_141685.1, read as the reverse complement.
CATTTATATACAAACAGAAATATATAATTTATTAACAGTAGGGCAGAGAGAGAGAGAGAGAAGATCTGTGGACCACTGTTTTTTGTAAGAATGATTAGCCTCACTCAAAATGTACTTGCCTTGTTAGGTTGGAGGGAAAGAAGCAAGCCAATTTTATGGTCAATCTAGACAGGCTCCTCAATTCATCGAATCTTGTTAGTAGAATCTAATAATCAACAGTATAATAGACTGCAGAGATGCTGAAGAGTATTAACATGGCTTTCTTTTCTTCATCCAGAGAGAAGGGGGTCCTCACATCATTTGTGACTTAGTGATGAATGGTCAAGCAAAATGAATTGTAGATGTGTAGGAGTCCTATTGTCTGAGATTTTGTGCTGCCTTCCTGTTGATTTGATCACAGACTTTCTCTGGTACGCCTGTTGGAACCAGCGGCAAACATGATCATCTTGATGTTGTCTGATCTGTGAGTTCTGAGGATGCGCTATGGGTGTGCTCAAACTATTCAAAACGTAGGGGTCTAGAGAACTTCACGGCCCCAGAAGTCTAGAGACGTCAGCTTGATTGAGGATGAAGGGAGGCACTATCCCTGTGTAAATACTACTAACCAAAGAGTATCCCTTCTGGAGTTCAAGGGTCTCCACAAAGAAAAAAGGGGCAATTCTTAATGTGCCATACCTGTGAACCCCTCTTACTGGAGGGGGAAAGGGAAAAGAACACTTTTTTTGTACAACCCTCACCCACTCTAATAGTGGTATGCTTCATCGTCGGGTTCACCCTGACTCCTAAAGGTCAGGGTGAGCTTGACCGTATTCCATACTTATGAAGATAGTTGGATAGGGGAAGTAACTTTAAAGATAAAATTCCTCACCCACTCCCAAAGTATCCCTTTATTAGTGGAGTGGGTGGGAAGGTTAAAAATAAACACTAAGCAATGGTCCTATGACCCTACAATACCAACATGTTTCATCCCTATACTCACAACCAAAAAAGGTCCTGGGCTTTTGGCAGGGTGGGTTCATAAATATGTCACTCCCCAGTGATGTGTCTTACATGTTGCTTTTTGTGCAGGGCATGCAAAAATGCTCAAAGCATGCACATAACTTGTAAACTTGCCACTCGGGATATACCCAAAGTGTTGGAGAATAATGTCCCCATGGGGGCATGAGTGGGCAGCCCCGTAGTTGGACTTTCTTCAAAGGTCCCACTCCTTTCTCACACCTACTCAGCTCAGCTCCCCTGCTTTTGTAAAAGGCCTTTGGGTATATTGCTGAGTTGCCATGAGTATGGGGCTGAAACATGTTGGTGTTTTAGGGTCACAGCACCATTTCATCCTAATACCCCTTCGTAGTGCTTATTTTTAACCTTCCCACCCACCTTAAGTGCTGCCTGGAATATGTTCAAGCCCACCCTGACCTTTAGGAGTCAGGGTGAATCCGATGATGAGGCACACCCCTATTAGAGTGGGTGAGGGTTGTTTAAAAACATTGTTCTTTTCCCTTTCCCACTCTAGTTAGAGTGGTGCACAGGTGTGGCATATTAGAAATGTCACCCTTTTTCTTTGTGGAGACGCTTGAACTTCAAAAGAGATACTCTTTGGTTAGTAGTGTGCTATGAGTATGCATTTGCTGCCTACTTAAGTTGCCAACTCAACCATGGGTTGTGATTTCTGAGACTCCCACTACTCCCTCTACACAAGACCCCATGATGCCGGCATCCACAGCAAAGCCTTAGAGTTGATCCTCTCCTTCTCTTCTCAGAACCAGCAGGGATCAGTTTCAGAGTCCTTCAGGGCTCCTTCCTGAGCCCCACCCTCTTCAACATCTAGAAGGCCTTGCAGGCTGCCATTGTCAGAAATCAAGGACTAAATATTGTCTCCTACGCAGATGATGTCCAGCTGATTCTCTCCCTCACCGATGAATCTAAAGGCTGCAAAGAACAACTTCCACAATGGGATGAAGGCAGTCACCACCTAGATGAAGGACAGCTGCCTAAAACTCAACTCAGACAAAACTGAAGTCCTCATCTTGGGAACCACCCCCTCCACCTGGGACAACTCCTGGTGACCTGCAGCACTTGGAGCCTTCCCCCCACCCACTGACCATGCACGTAGCCTCAGCATCATCCTTGACTCCTCACTCTTAAATGAACCGCCAAATCAACCCAGTCTCATCCCCCAAATTCCACACGCTCTGCCTTCTTCTAAAGAATTTTATGTGGGTCCCCATTGAGTCCAGAAGAGCAGTCATCCAGGCGCTCATAAACAGAAAACTCGACAATTGCAACGCAATTTACACCGGTACCTCCCAGAAGCTCCAAACAAATCCAGAACGCGGCTGCAGGACTTATCCTGGTCATCCCCCATTAAAGCCACATCATCAATCACTTGAGAACCTCAACTGGTGCCCGAATAACAAAACAATCACCTTTAAGCTCCTCACACAAGCCTACAAGGCTCTCCACAAAATCAGACATGCATACCTCAACCACTGCCTGTCTACATTCCCACTAGACACTTCCACTCCCCCAACCTGGCCCTGGCCACTATCCCACAGATCCGCAAGACCACGGCTAGAGGAAGATCCTTTTCCCACCTCTCAGCAAAAACCTAGAACTCTCTTCCTCTACATCTCAGGCAATCACCCTTGCTGCCTCAATTCAGGAAGGACCTCAGGACCTAGCTCTTTGACTGAACTAGCTTTTAGACTAAACTACATAACCCACCCTCCAGTGCCTTGAGACCCCAACGGGTGATTAGCTGCACACTATAAGAACCCCGATTGATTGAAGATGTATGGGTGGAAGATCAGTTCACTGCTAGGGCTGGAACTGGTATGCTCCATTTCATCCTTTCTCGTGATCCAGTCTCAATCAATACTAGAGAAGTACTTTTGATGACAACTTCTCTTCCCATCAAAGGATATGGTCCCTGTGCTTTTACACGCACCACAGGCTACCTACACAAAGGCCCTCACTATGAGTGGCCTCCTACTTCCAAAGGAATTAGTAACAGGAAAAGTTTTTTACCGGCCCCATGAGAACTAAGAAATCTGCAGGAGCACAATAGGTTTCTTTAATTTCACATGGAATTTTCACCTGCTGAAAACTCCTTGTTAAAGTCTAGAGGCAAATTAGGAATTACTGGGGATCATACTTAGAATTACTGATTCCCCTGGTAATTCCTCATTTCTTAGTGTACCCTCATGGTCCAACTCATTATGGGCTGGATTTTTCCCAATCCCCACAGTTACTAGTGCCCCAAGTATCTGCAACTCCGGAAGTAAGGACGTACAGCCCATTTATTTTGCTACTTATGAGACACTAGGTGTTTGAAGGAGACAATTATACCCTACCTTGACCTGGGCCAGGTGATTATTGACCCAGCACACTAAATGGAGGGGAATAAATGTCAGCTATAAATGTCCATGTTCTGCTTGCTGAGTGGGAGTACTTTTCAAATAGAAAGTCACCCTGTGTTACCACACTAACATTACCTGCATATCGCAATTTTATGGTAGCCAGCCTGTGATGTAGGCGAGCTTCTCTGGTGTTAGTGGTGATACAGTCCATGGGTTTGTAAACTTATTTAAAAATAAACACAGGGGTTTGCAGATTTGCAAAGTGGTGAAGGATGGCGGTGTTGGTATTGGTGAAGCTTATTTATAGTGTTTCTATTGGTTCAGAGTCTGTGATGATGATGATATAGAGATTTGATCATACTGAGCATGCTGCATATTGAGCCAGTGTAAAGAATAATATCTATTTTTAGGAGGGTTCCCAAAGACACGAATTACAGAAGTAAATTTTAAAGGCTATGTCATTGAAGAGACTTGCACCTGCAATTATTGATACTTTCCATTATTACACTCTAAATAAAGAAGCAAATAGAGGGGCCTTATCAAAAAGCTAAACTTACACAAGGAGCATTCATAAACTGTATTTTGACTACATTTAGTACTACTTCAATAGTGCTACTAACGTATCAGAAAATGCTATTCACATACCTATGTGTGGAGGTCTCTGAGTTGCCTATCATTTGTGTGTGGAGGACCCTAAGCTCTGTTAAATGTACTGTGTGGCCATGTATGGTGCTGGATACTCCAGCTCAGAGCTGGAGTAAGTCCAGCACCATACATGGCCACACAGTTACTCCAACAACTTCCTATAGAAAATAAAAGCCCATAGGAGCTAATGTTAAAATAAATTACTTACACTGTTTAAAAATAGCATTCTATTTTATTTAATGTTAACATTTCTAAAACTATAGCATAATTATTAATGTATCTAAAGATATGTAATTGTTTTTTAAATGTAAAGATTAATATGACATTCATATTTCTTAAAAGTTACATTACTGTTAATTAATCCTATATGACACGTTTAATAATTGTAAGTACATGACAAAAATATACTTCTTTGCTTTATGTGTTTTTTTTATTTAAACTTTAGAAAAAATATTTTACATTTAATGTATTGAAAATATTTGATATTTTCATTTAAAAGGAAGTTAATAATGTTGTAAAGTTTTTACTTATGTTTTTTAAATTTTAATAAACTTTAAAATATTTCTCCATACTTTACCGTAGTGAGCTTTCTGTCTCTGTGGTAGAGATCTCTGCCTATGTGTGAAAAATTACAAGTAATAACTTTACACTTATAAATCAGGCTCCACCCCTTGAATTCAGAGTCTTGGGACATGTAATCATACACTTTTGAATAACTTTACACATATAAATGGTGAATAGCCTAAAGTAGGCAGATTACTCAAAGTTTAAGAGTAAACGTACATGTGTATATGTATTCATAGGTGGGGCATATGCACAAAGGTAAACTCACATGTAAGTAACTATACATGTGTAAGTTTACTCGTACACTTTTGAGTACATTTACTCCTATGGCACAGAGATAAATGCAGTCAGTTGGAGACCTCTGCACCAAAAGATAGGAGAGATGGAGGACTCAGCATGTAGGTTTATGGCTAGCATTTTGTTATACTTTTGTAGCGCTATTTTAGTACTACTAAAGTACAAAGAAATTCAGTTTGTGAATTAGCTCAGAGTTTTTCATGGTTCCCCTACTGAAAACATCCACATTTACAATGTATCATGGCTCCCAAGGTGGGATTTGCCACACATACAATTTTTAACTCATCTCCGGAGACAAAAGACACAATGGAGGATGAATTTACTCAGTCCTCCAGTTGAAGCTGAGAATTCTTATCCTCTGAGCCCCTAACTAAAATATTATACCAAATCACAACAAGGTGCAGAAAACTCTAGCGCACAACAAAGTAGTAAATTGCATCCCCCACCAAATTGATCAAGGGTATGTGGTTAGCACTGGGCACTTCGCCTTTTGAAAAAATAACTGATGATTCTTGTCATAAGGCATTATTGTCATAAGACTCTTAAAAGACTTTTACCTCAACCGTGCCTTCCCAAACTGAAACCCAAAGCGCACAAGCAGACACCTTGCTGCCAAAAGGCAATTGCTCCAACATCGCCTCCTCATCCACGCCCGAACCCCCAACTCTCCCCCACTCCCGGAGGGAGACTGAGCTCAGGACTTTACCCACGGATTAAAAATACTTTGGAACCACTCTACCTTAATGTGCTCCTTGGATGCACAGCGCACTGGAACTTTTGATCACTTACGCTTTCTTGTCCCTCTTTTATGTGTTTTTCTCCCCTACTTCCTGTAAAGCACTCTGATACCTTCGGGTCTGGATAGCACTATATAAAACCTCTTAAATCAAAAACAAAAAATAAATAAACCTCCATTTGTGAAAACTGTGTCAGACAATGTTTTGATATGTAACAACGGAAATAAATGAGCCTTGCCATGTTGTCGAGGCAAAATCCATTTATAGCAGTTTTTATAAGGATCTTGACATGTAGAAATTGCTTTACTTACTTCTCTCCAAAACCAGCGGTAAAAAAGTTTAGGAGTATCTGTGGATCAACATCTATCTTATAATCCACACATCAGTGTTGTGGTCTCCAAATGAATTTTTTAATTTAAAAATAATCAGGAAGATACAGCCATTTCCAACCTTAAATGCCGCAAAGACAGTCATGGCAACCATGATTGGTGCCAGCTTAGATTATGCTAACAGTTTCTATCTTGGCCTCCCCAAAAGTGGCATTAAGAGATTGGAGTTGGTTCAGAACACAGCGGCAGGTTGGTCTTTAAACTCCCTCACTGAAGTATCAGAGGTCTTCAAACTTTTTTGATCTGAGCCCCCTAAGCAAAATGTTTTGACATTGGGCCCCCCTTCAAAACTTTATGGCAATATTTAAAGAAGTGGGAGGGGCTAGGTTGGTAGGGGTCGGGGTTTGAAGGTCATTTCCTGGGGTACTTTTTCTTTACGTCCTAATCCACACTAAATGTGAGACTTTTAAAAGAACAAATACACCAAACAGAAATTGACCCAAAGAACACTATTCAGCATAATTAGGGTGTTGTGAGCCCCTCATTTTACTAGGCCCCAATGCAACAGCACCTGCTGCACTAATAATAGCTAAGGCCCTGAGTAACAGGCTATCTCCTCTGCATCTTTCAAAGGAGTAGCTGGAAAATTAAAATACCCCCAACTTTGAACCAAAGCTCTTGTGGGATCAAACAAGTAAAGCACGTCATTGCAATGCTTCCCAGAAGAGCACCCCTGTCTCTTCCATCTAAGCATCTATTCATTCATTCTTCCTTCAACCCTCTCAGATCCACCTTTCAGCTTTGCATTCTCTCATTAATTTTTACATCCATTATGCAGGCTTTCGCCATTCCGTCTATCTGCCCATCCTTATCTAAACCTATATATCCATCTCCAAACATTTCCAGCAAACCTATCAATCCATCCATCTATCTATCCATCATCCTTTCACTTATCCATCCCTACATACACTCTTTCACTCATCCACCCATCCTTTGAGCCATCCACCCATCATCTTGCTCAAACATCCACCCTTCCACTCCATCCATCTACCCTTTCACTCCATCCATCATCCTCACTTTCACTCATCAATCCATCCATCCTTTCACCCAGCCATCCACCCTTTTACTCATATATTCACCCATCCATCCACTCATCCATCCATCCATCTATCCTTTCCCTCATCCATCCATTCACCCTTTAAATCATCCATCCACCCTTCCATCAATTCACCTTCCCTCTGACTATGTCCATCCACCATTTCACTCCATCCATCTGTCCTCCTTATCAATCATCCATCTATCCACCCTTTCACTCAGCCATCCATCTTTTCACTCATCCATCTACCCTTCCAACCATTCAGCCATCTATCCATCAACTCATCCTTCCACCCTCCCTTTCACTCATCCATCCTTACATCCAGTCTTTCACTTATTTACCCATCTACCCATCCGCCCTTTCACTCACACACCCATCTACCCTTTCACTCACACATCCATTCATCCATTGATCCATCTTTTCATTTACCCACCCACTCTTTCACGTCAATTATGAACCTTTGTCTGCCGAGTTGCAGACAGAAGAGGCCCCTCAAGAACTCCACCCTAGTTATGCTGCTAAAACAGGGTTCACAATGCCACTGACTCCAATCTCAATATAGACTCTCTTTGCCTTTCAGGAAAAAAGGAGCTTCTCCATGTTGCCCACCTCTATGCAGCAAGGGTGACCTCAGGCTAGCAAGGAGAATGAGACTCCATGCCTCATTTGCAAAGGGAAACAGTCATAATTGTGATCTATTTTATGCCTCACACGTCTGAGTCCCACTGCGCGTGCTTCACTAGTGAGAAAGTGTCCTTTTAATGGATTATTAAAAATATTTACACTAGGTACAGTCTGATTACCTATTACTAAAATGTATTCTTTGAAAGCACTTGTTTTATCTTAAACACTAAGAACCTGACTTGGATGTTGGGTGGAAAGTCATCCAACAGATTGTCCAAGGCTTTCCGCCCGGCATCTCGGGTTTCCCTCAAACCGCTGTATTATGATGATGGCGGTCAGAGGGAAGCCAGCAGGGTGATTCTGCTCCTCTTCTGACGTGATCACAGAGCCTGTCCGAAGAGAAAATCCCATGAATGACAGTGGAGCCAGCCTCGGCTCTGCCGTCGGGATTACAATGTTGGTTTTTGATAGCCTTTCCATGTTGGAAAGTGACTTTTGGGGCCCATAGCAGGGACCGCTTCTCCCATGGCCTTCTGAGAGGCATCTAACATGCCCCTTTAAAAATTCCTGCACCATGTGGGGTGCCTACCACACGGTACAGAGATGTTTACAAAATCCATTTTCCAATGGCAACTTGCGCTGCGGCCTGTTACACCAGTCGCACAAGCTGCCATTGCAAAAAGAATGTTTCCAACCGTGCACAGGGTGGTCGCATCCAAATTGTGAGGTCGGATCCGCCCAATGGTCGGCCAGTTCCAGACTGCTACATTACATCCGCCCAACATCGTAATGAGGTCCTAAATCATTTTGTGGCAACATATCCTTTACTCAGGGTCACTGTATTTATGATTTTGTGACTCTGCAGCCCCTGTGTTTTCTGAATTTGCCACATAATCTTCTCTGCAGATTTGAACTAAAAATCGTGTGTAGCTCAATGGGATCAGAAGTTACTAAAAACATGTCCCTTCTTTAAATTACTTATTGGTGGATTTGTGTTTTTAGCTAGTACTAAGCAGGTAAAATCCAGACAATGCAACCATGTGTAAAAATAACAAAAATATAAAATATTACTAACACAAAATGTGGCGCATTATGACGCATAATTTGCATTTTTTTACTACATAATTTAGTCAACCTGGCCGCATAATTTAATCTTCCGGTGTTAAATCATTTCAATGGCCCTGTGTATACTGTGTTTAATACTATATTAAAATAATGACATATATTCAGAGGGCTTGCTGTTACCAGCTGGAGCTTCTTTCACTATATGTAGGTCACTGTTCCAAACGGTGCCAGCCAGGATTTAATTCTATGACTCTATGGTCTCACAGACATACATTTGAAATAATTGTATTAACCAACTGAGATTTCATTACGTAAAAGAGTGCCTCTCACACCATTAGTTTAATTTGCATTTGTTTGTTACTTAACATATACAAAATGTTTTATATGCAGTTGTCGAAAGGTGAAAAACAACAAAATACTTTTGAATATTGTATTCGTTTTTGCCACCTCTTTGAACCCGCCACCACAGAGTTCAAGATTACAATTGGCATGCATTTTTTATGCACTTGAAAAACTGCATGTAAATGAAGATATCCTATAAATGTGACAAATAATCAAAGTTAGGCTTCCAGGCCATCTTCATTTACAAGTACTTAGAGGCATTTGCACCCTCCTGGGAACACAGCCATGGACCCCCTGGGGGGTGATCCCCACAGTTTGAAGACCTCTACTCTATATCTAAAGAACCTGCACTGTATAAAAAGTAAAGAGCAAATTACTTTAAAAATCTACTGCTAAGGGCCTGATTACGATCTTGGTTGGAAAGCCCCCAACCTTAGGTTGGAGGCTTTCTGAGAGAGATAGTCAGTTTCACTTCCGACCGCCTGATTACAATTTAGGCAGTCGGAAGTGAAACCGGCCAGTCATTCTGGCTGGATTCATTTGGGCTCAAGGAGCCCGTCAGCCAGTCAGAGACCGGCCCGTAATCCACATGGACGGCATCCAGATTATGATGCTCGGTTTCTGGCAGGCTTTACATGCCGGGCTTTCTGACATGGAAAGCCTGTCAGAGAGCAAGTTTGGTGAGCCCTAGAAGGGTCCCTTCTGTTTGCGGCCTCCAGTTGGGGGCGAGGGGGAACCCTAGTTGATCCATGCACCGTGTGGCACGCACCCTGAGCTGTCTGCCACGCAGTGCGGGTATGAACACAACCTCCCATTCCCTTATGTGAGCTTGTGCAATGGCCAGTTTACAGCCACAATACAAGCTCCCATAGGGAAATGTGAGTATGCAACAGCACCATGTGCGGTTGCCTCATAATTAGGCGGTCAGGACCGCAGACCGGAGGTCAGACGGACCCATATCCACAATGGTGTCGACATCATAATTTGACCCTTAGTCTTTAAGTCCCTTAGAGGGATGTCACCAGGCTTTCTGAAAGATCGAATACTCAGTTGTTCCCCCTAAAATGGCTCTTCGCTCGGCATCTATAAATATACTGGTAGTGCCTTGATTTAAGAAAACTAGAACAGGGGGGCACAGTATTTCTGTGATGGCCGCAAGATGTAGAACGCCTTACCAATTGAGATCTACCTGATTGCAGACTTGATTCCATTCAGAAAGGCATGACTATTCAAGCACGCCTTTGGATAAAACTGCCAGGATTTTTTTCCCTCTCAGTGGCTATTTCTTAATCTGTTCGTGCCAAGATACCGTAAGGTGAATGATGCACTTTATAAATAATATCTAACATAACATAAGTGTTTACCAAAATTATTCACATTTAAGCATCTTTTCAGCTAGCCACCAATTGGTATTTTGTTATGGCACCATAATTGATGCAGTGAATGAAGCCACGTTCCTCACCCACCATCTGCATTATGAGTGCCCATTTCCTGGAGGTAGACATTTCTCATCCTAGACCAACGACTGCAGGAAATGGGCGACTAAGGGGTGTATAAATGTAAGTGCAGAAATTCATGCAGGACTTGGATGTTGGAAGTAGATAGGATGTGGAGAGGCAGATATTAAAGGAAAGGTCCCCCCCTTAAGAACTAGGTCTGGATAGGCAAATCAACCAATCAGTAACTTCAAAAGGTTCCTCCCTAGTGGAGAACTTGTAGGAACAGAGCAGGACATAAGTGAGGACACAGCCGCACTGTGGGTGGATCCAGTATAGGAGAAGAGAAGATTAGGGTAGGCATAGGTCAATCACTATGGCACACAGACAGAGGTTCTAGAGTTCAATCAGCTACATGCACTGTGGTTGCTATGATCTACCAATGGCCAGAATAAAGTAGTATATAACAGCATTGCAGACGTCAAGGGGTTACATTGCGAGGGAATCACTGGAACAGTAAGGCAGTGAGGAGTATCACAGAGGTGATATGTATTGTATTGGAAGTGTAATCACTGTGCCTACCAGTTTTTGTAAGAAGTGCAGCTACTACATGTAAGCCGCTTGCTAATGGGATGGCAAAAAGCTGTTGAATGTGTCTGTCCATGTCTTCATCAACAGTGAAGGACACATAATGTAAAAAAAAAAATAGACTCAGTTGAACCTCTCTGGAAACATTCAATTTCATCACTTTCTATGTTTTCTGTGCCATGATTCACAGGGACTGAAGGCATGCCAATGAACGTTGGCCCTGTATCAAGACACAGTCCAGCGACAATTGCTAGGCTGTTTTTTCACCTAAATTGAAGCATAAGCAACACCACAAATGTTTTTCCACTATAAGCCCTCATGAAGGATATATTTCCATCAGTTTTTCTCGTTTACTTGAGTCTCCTTAAGTGGGAATTGTATGCCCAACTGTAGGTACCTGCTCACTGATATTGGTACCCTTGATTGGAGAGATTGTTTGCTTGAGTAGGTGTGGTCAAGCAAAGATGGTTTGGATGGATTTAGCTTTGATAGGAAGTTTTCTTTTGCTGTATGATTTGTCTATTTTTTATTCCATGTTCTATTGAGTGTTTCCTTCTTCCGCATATGCATATAAGAGGCAAGTCGCAATTAAAAAATATATATATTCATGAAGTTTTATATATTGTGAACAAGACCAACATTTTGGTATCAAAGCACTGTACAACATAACAATAGCACTAAATGTACAAGGAGAAAGATGTAGAATCACAGAGTGATGCACTAACTGCTATAGAACAAAACATAAAGCATGTCAAAATGCTACACGAGACATAGGTTAACAACACAACATGAATTCAAAGTGGGATGGATAGTCGCATCAGCTAAGGTGAAGTTTAATCAGTAATCTCATTTGTACTTCTTTTTTTGAACAAGTGAATGAAGGGTTGGTCCTGGTCTCGGTGGGGAGAGAGTTTCATATTTTTGGGGCAATCTTGAGACAGTTCTCTTGTAAGCTTTCTTTTTGTTAAATTTTTGATGTTTCACTAGAAGGGAGCTTGTACTATGAGAAGATCTGTTCCCCCAGATAGAACCAGCTTCTGAGCCAGATAGCAAGGAGTGTTGAGGTGGATGGCTATGTATGTCATGCAGGCTCATTTTAGGTGCAAATCAGAGTCAGAAATTGTGCAGAGACTATTGTAAATTGCCTCTGATTTTACAACGTGGCCTAGGAAATAATAAGCCTTGTCACAAAAACTACAGTTGCAGGAGGTTGCAGAATGACTTGCATAATGACTATTAACTTGACAGACTTCTGTTTGCAACCCCTGTAATAGGCCTTTATAGAGGGAGGTACAGAAGATTTTGTGTGTACCCTATTCAGATCAATCACCCCATAACAAAGTAATATATTAATTTTGATTGCTGTGTATTAATAAAAACACACACATTACATGTGGGAAATGCTTTGCACTAACAGGTTTGATTAACATATTAATTAGTGATGTAAAACGCATGTTTAATTTATTTTGTGAATTTAAGTGGTATAATAATGCATGTTTATGTTGTAATGTACATTGTGCACTGCATGCTGCCTTTCTGCTTCATTTTTTAATGGCTTGCAGTGTGATGCTTTTCTGCTAGATAACAGTTTTAAAGGATAAATATTAGCACTGGTGGGTGGGGGGGACAGAAAACACTTATATTCTGTGTATTTACATTTTCTTTTTGTGTTTATCTTAGTTTTTGCTGGTTGACAATTCCAAAATGGCTTCCCTTTTCCCAGTTCTGCGGAGTAGAAAAAGCTTACATCATTTTGCTGAGAGAAGCTCGTCCATGCTCTGAGCTTCACTGAAAACTTTGGAACTTCAGTTGACTATATTCTAGGCCATTTAAAATGAACGCTGGTGAGTGGCTGTGGGCCAAAATGATAAACACGAGAACAGCTGAATGTCTGCCAAGGAGAAAAGTCAAATGCCTTCCAAAAATGACCATGTGGAAACAGCTGAATCACTGAAAATGAACATTTAAAGGCCTGATGATGAACAGGAACAGTCGAACTTGTATTTATCAGTTTGTCAAACAAAGTTGTTCATGGACATCCTGGAAGTTGAAAAATGCATGGACAGTCAAATTTGCATCTGTTAGTCTTTTAATCAGGAAGCTATTCATGGACATCCTGAAAGTTAAAATTTACATTGTCAATTAATGGACATCCTGAGAGCTAAGAACTGCAATGTCATGACCAATCAGAGAAAGGGAAACGGCAAGACTTAAAACATTTGAGGGTAGAGAGCCAGCAAATACAGTATAAATATCAGACCAAAATTGGGGTTTATTGTCACAGAAGCTGATCGCAGAGAGAAGCTGATTACACTGCAGCTGTTTGCAGAGATGCTGGGAGCCTGAAACTATGCCAGAAGGCTCACTGATAACCCCTGTAGGTTGGAGATCATTGCGGGACACTAGGCCTGGGAAAGAGTTGCGTCCGAGGAGGCTTGGGTTAGTAAGTATAGTTGGGGTTTAGTGCTGCGTAGGAAGGTTTTAGTGTAGAAATCTTAAGAATTAAATGCATGTGTTTTTTAACTATGGTTCTCTGATCTTTTCATGAAGAATTCTCTTTCAGGTACATGACCAAAGATTAATTGATGTTTTTATTTCAGAGAATAATGGATTTAACGTGAACTTGAATTTTCTCTTCATGATTCTAATAACAGTTTTTCTTGATTTATTTCTTGAATAAATAGCAATGCTCAGTGAGAATTAACAATGACAGAATAAATGCAAATTTTCTTTTATGAAAATTAATTTTATAAAATCTTTTAAATGATTTCAGGTGTTCTTGATTTTTCTGAGTCAATTCATTATGCAAATCAATGTATTGTTGTAGTGAGGTTAAGCTGGTCTTGACAATCACCATCAACGTACTCAACTAATTAGTCGATCGACCTAATTGGCGGGGTATATTGATGCTTAGATTAGTTAGTAGAATTATTGATGACAATAAATGTTAGTGTTAAAAATATGTGCTTAAAGGTATCCTGTCGTAGGAGAGAATACACTCAATCCATTTTTGTTTATATATATATATTTGCAAGGGACTGGGGTAAAGTGTTGTGTGTATGACTAGGTGTGTTGTACTTCGGTACTGGTTTGGTGATATTTCTGGGTGAGCGCTGCATCAGATTACTTGGTAGGAGATTAATTATTATTATTGACTACTTTGGTGATTAGTAATGGTTATTTTTACTAGCATAGGGGCTAATTATGATTGCGGAGTTCCCGCATCCTCCGGGCCGGCGGAAGCCACCGCCGGCCCGGAGGATGCGGGAACCCCGCTGCGGAGCCTCCACAGACCCACCGCCAAATTAGGATGGCTGGTGGGTCTGCTTTTATGTCCGCAGCTATTCCGCTGCAGTCGCCTTCCGACCGCGGCGGAAAAGCACTAACATGTCCGGCGGTGTCTATCAGACACCGCCAGGCATATTAGGATGTCTGAAATACTATGCTTTTCCACGGCGGCTTTTCCGCCGTGGAAAAGCATACGGTCCATCACTGCGGGGGCCCGTTGCGGGCCCCCTAGGTGAAGGGGGGGTGGGGGGTGCACATGGGGGGGTACCTATGGTACCCCCCTTCATTTGCGTGCACGAAGCGGCAGGCCCCGCGAGGTGCCTGCCGCTTCGTGCATGCAAATGCACTGTTGTTATTTTTTACATTGCGGCGGGTGCCGCTTCAAGCAGCACCCGCTGCAATGTAAAAAATACAGGATGTGACCGCCAGGGTGGCGGTCACATCCTAATTGTCATGGAGGGACCGCCGCTGCCCATGCGGACGGTCCCTCACACTCAGTGGTGGCGGACGGACGCAAGTCCGTCCGCCATCATAATCGGCCCCTTAGTGTATATAAAACCCCTATATTCAAAGGTTAATGTATATAGAGTTTGATGTACAGAATTTATGACTAACATCTGTTGAGTATGTATTACGTTATATGTAGTCCTGAAAAGCCTTCCGGATAGTGTGGGAAGCTAGTCACTCTGTCTGCAGGCAGAAGAAGTGTGGCAAGTGAAGTCGCACATCGCATAGTCTGTTTCAAAAGGTAATATCGTCTTATATTACAGTGGTTTCGTCGTATATCACAGTGGTGTTGTCGTACATCACAAGTTTAGGGACCTTTATGTGTGAAAGGATAAATGCATAGCGAGGACAGTCTATATAATCTTAGCCTTCAAGTACAGGGATCATTGTGTATCCTGATTTAAAACTTACTGCTGGGTGAGTAATAGAGCTTAACCCGAGCTTGAGAGAAGGGTAAAGTAGAGGAAGTGGTGCTACATTATCGGAGAGTCTAAAATTCTGTGGTAGAGAAGAGGTAAGCTCTGTCTACTGGAAATACAGAATACTTGTGTGATTGAAAAAGACATTCTATCACTTTGTTTAGCGAAACAGACGAATGGAGTTGTTTTGTGTAAGTTACTAACCGATTCAGTTGTATATCTTGTAAATACGGCTTCTCAATAAACCTTGTAAAGGAGGGGTCAGCAGAAGCTGCAGAAGCCGGAGCAGAGCTGATGTCAAAAGTGTCGCGCAGGGATTGGTCATCGAGACCAAGACAGGGTAAGGGCTGATTGGTGCATCAGTAAAGCAGCGAAACTATTAGCTAAGCACTAAGAAGACAAATCTTGTTCTAATTCGTACTCTAGTGTAAACTGTGCTGTGATAGTGAGGTTCCGTGACAATTGTAAGTGGTGTTTTCGACTCGCACGAATATGGTCGAGTCTGGTATCTATGAACCGCAAATGACGAGTTTAGTAAGTGTGCGCAGTTTCGCTGCGCTAACTTAAACCGTTCGTTTGTTATGTGGGTTTTTCATCTGTACCCGCGGGTTCCATCTTAGATACGGCATCCATTTTGTCTCTTGCCCTCAAGTAGCCAGCGAACGGACGCTGTCCGCTTCGCAACCCTGGGACTCCCAAGATATTTGTGGAAGACACATGTTCTTTGTAAGTGTCTTTATGATGAGGGGGATGATACTGTAAGGCAGATGGCCCCGCTCGAGGCTCATCTCGCCATACCGGTTTATTGTCTCAGCCGTGCATCTCATTAGGCACGTCCCTTTGATGCCTGTATCTCGTGCTTCCCGATACCTCCCCTTTTACACCCTTTTCTGATCTCCCCACTGTCTCCATCTTCCTCTGCACCTGTCTTTGTTCCTATTTCGATCTGTTTTACTGCCGATTGGAATGCCCTAATGCTGGGAAGATGGGTTTTTACAGTTGGGAACCGCCAAATGTTTCCGCACTTATGTCCCGGACCTTGTGTGTATCAAAATGACCAAAGCGACCCCTCTGGGGGATAATTGTGGGAACTGGGTTGTAAACCTTTGTGTATCATGTTGTCCTATGGGTAAATTCTGTATAAAAGGAGCGATCCACAGAACCAATTTGAAGCAGTCTCCCCAAGTTGCACGTGTTGTACTTGTCGTGACTTCTGTGTTCCCTGCAGTAAATAAACCTTGAATCTTTGACGCCGAAGGAAGTGTCCCGTGTCTCTGTCATTCGTACGCCGGAACGGGTAACCCACGAAGGTTTCAGGTGTTGTCCCCTGGCACCGCTGGGTCTTAAAGAACCCAGTCCTTCAGTTGGCGCCCAACGTGGGGCTGCATCAGTGGTACCGGTCCAAGCCCGACGATCGTGAGGAACTTCGTGTGAAATCTCCGAGGGAAGGTGCACTCCGCTTCATCGATCCTGTTGTCGAAATAAGTGGCCCGAAGACTTTTCCCGCGAAGATTCCCGCCTCCTGACGGCTGCGACGGACTGCTGCCCTGACTGTAGACCTGTTTTGGCGCCTGGCGTAGACCTTGGTATAGCGAGACGATTGACGGGCCTTCCTGGTGACGCCATCGATCTTTGAGTTAAGTATTTGTGGGTCGCTCCCAGAGTCCTTGGTTGTTGACACTTTAGCGAGTGTTTTTATTGTTGACGCTGTGTGAGTGTTTTTGTCGGTGACACTTTGCTAGCGTACTTTGTTGTGTTATTTGACGACTGCAGCTGCCAAAAACCGAGGGTTTTTGCTCTTTGCTGGGACTTGGTAAATCCCGTAACCCTTGAAGTTTGTGAAACTCGGCTAGTGTGCAAGATGCCTGGTCGTAGTACTTTGTTTAGTTGTTTCAGACCTTGTGGTGCGGATTCCCGACTGGAGGACTCGTGTCCGATACCTCCGGTTGGAACTCCGACTTATGAACTGTACAGTAAACATGGGCTAGGCCCGATTACCTTTAATGATTATTGGATTCGCTACACAAAGAAGGATGGTGTCCTTAGTTGGCCACCTCATGGTAGCTTTGAGACCCCGATTCTAGATAACCTAGAGGCTAAATTGTTCGAGAAAAAGTCAAGGCCGGCCATGTTTGATGCCTTTCGGTTGTGGCGTAAAGAAGCCCGACAGAAAGAAATCAGACAGACTAAACGAAACCAGAGAGATAATGTTGCTACTATCGTAAAGAAAGCAGAGCAGCTTCAGCATGATAAGGAGGTCAAGGAAAAGGAAGTGTTTGATAGATTGCAGCGTATGACCATAGATAAATGTTATCCTACTTTGCCTACGGAGTCGGAAAGGAAGGAAGAAGCAGTTGAGGATCCTTTAATGTCCTATCTTATGAAATCGCCACCTCCATATGTGCAGGGTGTCGCAGCTCCTGTGATTCCCCCTGTACCTGTTCCTGTACCTATTCTTCCTTTGCCTGTTCCTCAACCTGCACCCGTTCTTCCGACTGTTCCTGCTCCTTTGCCTGTTGCTGTCCCTACTGCTCCTCCGCTTCCACACACTCCTGCTCCCGCTACTGCTCCTGCTCTGTTAACTCCTGCTGTTGCTTCTGTTTCTACTCCTTCACTTGTTAGTCCTGTGTCTTATACTTCTCCCTCTACTCGTAGTCGTAATTCTCCTCTTGCGGCTAGCTTCTTTCATTCGCTCGGACCTGTTCTTGGGTCCGCTGGTTCAGATGGTCCTCAGAGACGTAGTCAGCTTCCTGGTAACAGGGAACGCGCTTCACTATACAATATGGCGATGGGTTGGATGACGCATCCACTTAGAAATCCACCGCGTATTGTACTTGATACGTTTTGTCAATTCAATATACCTACACAAAGATATGTGTTTGAAGAAATGTGCAAGGTACTGCGTGATCAGATCTCAGCTGATGCGCCTGACGAGGTGCTGACCGCTTTGTCTGATTTACAGCTTCAGTTCTCGACTGGACTGATAGTGGATACCAATGTTCGACGTGCTGTTGAACGGTTGCTATCTTTTCGTCCCACTCCTATACCTCAAGCCTTGTTTGTTGAGGATATTGAAAGACAGCCAGATGAGTCTGGTCAATTTCCTATGCGCGAAGTTCCACCAGTATGGATGCCAGCTGATCCTAATGCTCAACCTCTGACGTTGGCACATTTCCAGAGAGTGTGGATACATCTCCCATGGAAACGCTCAGAAGTGTTACAGGTGAAACAATCCTTGCCTGACCCTCGCAAAAATCCTGCGGGGTATTATAAGGAATTATCGCAGCTCGTAGACGCTACGGTAATGAATCTTGCCGATATTGACATGCTGTTTGGTAATGTTGTACCGCAACCGGTATGGGCTAAGATTCGTCAGGAAAACCATCCGAATGAATTAGGTGGTGCTTGGGCTGCCATTGTTGCGGCCGATACGCGACAAGTCGGTGGGGCTAAGCCTGAACAACTCATTACTGACCTCCCTCAAAGAATAATAACGTTAATGAAAACTCTTATGCCAGCTATGAGGGTCAATTGGGACAAATTGTCAGCTTGTAAACAGAAAAAGGACGAGAGTGTCTCCGACTTCTTTACGAGGTTTGAGGAGGCATTCATTGATCATAGTGGTCAGGATATGAGCACTGAGGGTGGTCAAAGGTTGTTCGTGGATAAATTTGTTTCGAACTTATTGCCCGATTTGAGCAATAAATTGAAGAATTCAGAAAGTGCGTGGGCCGTTTCTACTTCAGCTCAGATATTGGCCACGGCACAATACTATGAGAATAGAGAGAAAGAAGAAAACGATCGTGCTGATAAAAAGACGAAAGAGCTTAAAACGAAAGTGTTGCTTCAACAAGCGTATCCTCCACGTTCGAATCAGAATGCTTCGCAACAAAATAGATCGCAGCCGCAATCGAACCGATCACAATCTCGCAATGACTCCTCTTCCCAAAGATCCTCGTTAGGGTACAATCAATGTGCTTATTGTAGACAGGAGGGACATATCAAATTCAATTGTCCTGTTCTAAATGAACGTAATAGTGGTAATTCATCTAGAGGAGGTCGTGGTGGTTCGCAGCAGGCTCCACGTGGTAGAGGTCGTGGTGCTCAGAATGATCGTTCAGATAACTCATCAAATTCCGATAATTGTTTTGATCAACGTGGATCATCGCAAGGACGATCTGCGCAATACAATGTAGACGATTATTACGTCGATCAGGGAACTGACGACAGTAATTACTAGGACAGCCGAAGACAAGGAGAGGGAGTAGTATCAGTTCCGGTTGATCAGAGAGGGCCTTACGTCGCAGTTGCTACATCGGGCGTCGTTGAGCCTTTTCTGTTGGACACTGGTGCAGCGAAAAGTTCCATAAAGCATTCGAAACTCCCTGGCGCACCTTTGTCTGGCTTAACAAATGTTTCCGTTGGATTTTCTGGCGCCCCCGTTAGCAATCCAGTTTCGCGCCCTTTGCCCCTTACAATTGGGCCTTGTGAACTAGAAGCTCCGTTGATTTTGACCACGGGTTGTGGTGAAAATCTTTTGGGTCTGGATTTGCTTAAACGTTTGTATGCAACTTTGTATTGTTCCCCTGCGGGTGTAAAGCTCACGTTGGGAGAGAGGGTTGTCTCTCCTATGTATTTGTCTCTCGATAAGCTTCCACCGGAATTGAGTTCTCTTCCTGCATCTTTGTGGGCAACAGGTCCCAATGATGTGGGCCTGCTTGACATCTCCCCTTATGTTGTCCAGTTGAAATCAAATGTGCGATTGCCACGTATTCCCCAGTATCGTATCTCTCTTGATGGTGAACGAGCATTGTTAGCGATCATCTATGATTTGATCGAGAAAGACGTTATTGAGGAAACACGGGGAAACGTGTGCAACAGCCCTGTACTGCCCATTCTAAAACGTACTGATCCTTCGAAACCACCTGTTTATCGTTTTGTTATCGATTTACGGGAGGTAAATAAAATTGTGATTCCTCAATTCCCCGTTGTGCCTGACATCACGGCACTACTGACTCTGATTCCAGCTTCTGCATCATGGTTTTCGGTGATTGGTTTGAAGAATGCGTTCTTCAGCATCCCGATTGCAGAGGAGAGCAGAGACCTTTTCGGTTTCTCTCTTGGTGGACGCAGCTTCCGGTTTAAACGCGCTCCTCAGGGCTACTGTGAAAGTCCATCGATTTACAGTCAAGCCTTGAAGGGTCAACTGGATGCATTCAAGTTGCCGGCTGGTGCGGCCTTAATCCAGTACGTCGATGACCTATTGGTGGCTGCAGATACTCAGGACATTTGCAAAATTGCTACGGTGTCGCTACTGCGGCATCTCTGCGAATTAAATCACAAGGTGTCACTTTCTAAATTCCAATATTGTTGTCAAGAAGTAACGTATCTAGGTCACTTATTGTCAAAGGAGGGAAGACGGTTGACCCCAGAGAGAATTGCAGCAATTGCGCGAATGGCTGTGCCAACAACCCAAAGAGATGTGCGTGCCTTTTTAGGTATTACGTCGTACTGCAGGCAATGGATTCCTAATTTTTCATTGCTAGCGAAACCATTGGTAGCTCTTACGTGCAAGGATGTTTCAACTCCTTTACCATGGACGGAAGAATGTCAGAAAAGTTTTTCTGAATTACGTGATTCATTGTGTTCGGCTCCGGTGTTAGGTACTCCTGACTATAGCAAGCCGTTTACATTATATGTTCACGAGAGAGAAGGTTGTGCGTTGAGTGTCTTAACGCAACCTTTTGGTGGTAAGCAACGTCCATGTGCATATTTTTCCTCGACCTTGGACCCGGTAGCTAGAGCATTGCCGAGTTGTTTACGAGCAACGGCGGCAGCTGCGGTCTCCATCCGACAATCAGCAGGATTGGTCATGGATAATATGCTTACGGTGATGGTTCCGCATGCAGTCGATACTCTTTTGAATCGTACGAAAACTCAGCACTTAACGAGTGCGAGGTTGTCTGGGTACGAGTTGACGCTGTTGGCAAGCCACATTCAAATAAAACGTTGTAATGTTCTGAACCCGGCAACTTTGTTACCAATTAGCTCAGAGTCAGATGAAATAACAGAACACGACTGTTATTTGAGGACAGAGGAGGAAACAAAAGGTCGAGTGGACCTTAAAAACACCCCATTGGATGACCCAGATGGAACACTGTATGTGGATGGTTCATGTTTTAAGTTGCCGAATGGCGATGTGACTACTGCTTATGCTGTTGTAACATTGAATACTGTTGTTGAGACTGCGAGATTAAATCAGAATTCTGCCCAAGCCGCAGAGCTGATCGCTCTCACTAGAGCGTGTGTGTTAGCGAAAGGGAAACGTGTGAATGTGTTTACCGACAGCCAATATGCCTTTGGCGTCGCACATAGTTTTGGACGGTTGTGGAGAGAGAGAGGTTTTCTAACATCGCATGGTACGAAGATTCAGCATGGCCAGCTTGTGAATGATCTTTTGGATGCACTTACGTTGCCTAAGCAAGTGGCGATTGTCAAATGTAGTGCGCATCGTAAGGTGACGGATGATGTGGGTCGTGGTAATGCGTTTGCGGATGAGACTGCTAAGGAGACTGCCCGGAACCTTAGCATTCGAATGTATGTGACGAGTTCGGTTAGGTGGCCTACAGAATCGAGTATGTGTGAGGACACTATCGAGAGTGTGAAAGCAATTCAGAATGAGGCCACCGAGACTGAAAAGATGAAGTGGAAAGAAAGTACGGGAAAGTTGGATGCGAATGGTTGTTGGATTGACTTATCGGATCAGAAAAGATGGATGTTGCCTGATGCGTATGTGCTGGCTGTTGTGACTATGGCGCATGGGTTAGCACATATTAGCGCGAAAGGCATTTGTAAATTGCTGTCTCCTGTGTGGAAGAATGATGGTATTACGAAATGTGCTGAACGATTGGTCAAGAATAGTATGGTATGTATATTGTACAATCCTGGTAAGGGAACCCCAACTCCTCCTGGTAGTTTTGCTCCCCCTTCATGTCCCTTTGAGGTGATCCAATTGGACTTCATCCATATGGAGCGATGCAATAACCTGAAATACGTTTTAGTTGTGGTTTGCGCATTCTCCCGATGGATCGAGGCCTACCCTCTCAAAGACAATACTGCTTTGTCCACTGCGAAAATCCTACTGAAGGAATACTTTCCTCGGTATGGAATGCCTAGAATTGTGTGGTCAGATAACGGAAGTGAGTTTGTGGGGAGTGTGATGAAGAGTGTGTGTAAGGGCCTTGGAATTAATCAGAAATTCCATAGCGCCAATCATCCCCAGTCAGCTGGTTTGGTTGAAGGGTACAATGGCACCCTTAAACTAAAACTAGCAAAGATTCAGGCTACGACCGGTCTCTCGTGGCCTGACGCTTTACCCTTAGCATTACTGTCAACAAGGGCAACTGTACACTCCCGAGTAGGGCTCAGTCCCTATGAAATAGTGTTCGGTCGTCCTGCCAATGTTTGGGGGGTCCCTAGACTGGGTGCTTTTTGTGATCTTGAGTATCCAATGTTGATCGATTATCTTCATGACTTGACTGCTAAACTGAGGTTAATTCACCAACAGGTTCACGAAGCATTGCCGACGCAGACGGAGGGTCCAGGCCACCAGCTCCAGCCCGGAGATTGGGTGGTGACGCGCAAATTCTCGCGCAAGAACAATTTGGATCCCAGGTTCACTGGACCCTACCAGGTCCTCCTTGCCACGAGAACTGCAGTTCGCCTTGAGGGGCGGAAGAATTGGGTGCATGCCACCCATACCAAGAAAGTCCCTATCCCGTTGCCAGCAGACTCGTGGGTGAGGAAAGGCATTGCATCAACTGAAACTGAAGGGTTGCCGGCGTTTGTACCTTTCAGCGACGCACAACCTGTCGGAGAATCCTCAGTGCAGCAGAAAGACACTGTTGAACATTTGTCAGCAAAAGACTCAAGACCAGAACAGTCAGCTGATCAACAGGACGTTGTCCCTTCAACGGATCCTTTGTTTGACGAACAGACACGTCCTGGGAAAACCCGATACTTTTTGCGATCCAGCACCAGAGACTAATAAAAGATCCTGTTCTGTCCCTTGACAAGTGCATTATCCCGTTTTCCACGATCCGTTTGAACATTCATATCATTGTGATTATTTTTGTATATATTCATTGAGCTTCGTTCTTTATACTTTTTGCTTCCACAGCTGAGAAACGTTGTTTTCGCATATATATATTTGTGAAATAAAGACCGTAGGGCCGCGCGCGTACTTCCTTCTGGTTAGTAGGTCTTGACACTAGGTTAAAGACCGTCGGTTCCTGGGAACTCCTAGGGATTGACTACTGCTACACAGAACGAAGTGCGTCAAGAAACGTTGCGGACGGTCGTAGGGAATGGCATTTTCGAAGCTGACGGATTTGGAAGGAGCTCAAGCACAAAGATCCAAGCTGCAGCAACTCAGTCGTACCAAATGTTTTAAATTCCAAATATTCGTATTGTTTTTGACTGTTTCTGCATTATTGGCGGGTGGGGTGTATTACACGATGTTTTA
Organism: Lissotriton vulgaris; assembly: GCF_964263255.1. NCBI lineage: Eukaryota > Metazoa > Chordata > Amphibia > Caudata > Salamandridae > Lissotriton > Lissotriton vulgaris. Next base: position 558,010,511 of record NC_141685.1, on the reverse strand, counting down.
CTTCTTACCTTCTGCTACACCTACTCCTACCCCTGACCCTAAACTTACCTCCACTGCATCTCCTCATTCTTTTCATATCTTACCTGAACACGAGCAGGCTAGACGTGCAGAATTCCGCAACAATTCCTTTATTCAGCTCCTTCATCAGCATCAGTTAGTGGTTAACACTACTAATTGTTGGGTGTGTGGGTTGATGCCACATACTACGGATAAGGGAATTCCATATCTGGTGTTACCGTATAGTTCCCAAGGGTCTGCTCGAGCATTCCAAACAATGTTTCGAAGCGCACTGGGTTTCCACCCCATTCGAGAACCACGTTCCCCCTACTCTGGTCCTACCTCGTACCAAAAACCTTTGTCTATAGCAATTGAAGACTTAGATAGCGATATCTATGATCCCTCGCTTATCCCTGAAGAAGAGGTACAAGCCTATAGGGTCCTAAGTAGAGGCGAATATAGTGTGTTCACTAGTGAAAAACAGCTTAAAAGCTCGCCTCCGATATGGGTCGTACCCCACATTGGTAATTTTTGTCTAATAGGTCGTGGCCGTAGATCGAAAGCCCGACTTGGAGAGAGTGCTTGCACTGAAAATTACATTCTGCCGATGGTCTCGTCCCCTGTGTTTTTGGCTGCCAAGGGTACATACTTTATCTGTCATGATCGTGCGTATGCATGGTTGCCCTCTGACTTCATGGGCTCATGTTTTATCGCAAACTTGTTGCCTCCGACGTTTACTGTAGATGCAGATTATCACAAAACTAGAGTTGTGAGAGGCGTAATTAGCGAAGAGGATACTGCCGGTCAAGAGGCAGGAGACTTTTTCAAGGGTTTCCTCCCGTTTTGGGGACCTATGGTTAATAGTAGGAACCTAAGACAGTTGACTCGAGTGGTAGAATCGACAGCTAATATTACTGCCAGTGCCCTTGGTAATATCACCACTGAACTTCAGGCGGATAGACTTATGACGTTACAAAACCGTATGGTTTTAGACGTGATCTTAGCAGATCGAGGTGGGGTATGTAAGGTGATCCATTCGAGCTGCTGTGTTTTCATTCCTGATAACGCTCCGACTGTCTATCAAGCCATCTCGAAGTTGCATAAGATCTCCGAATCCATACACGTGGATGTAGGGGATTGGACGTTACTTGGATGGTTTTGGGGCCTGATGTCGACTTGGGGTTGAGAAATTCTGATGATCATCGGAGTCGTTGTGGCGTTCCTGTTCACGTGTTGCCTTTGTGTGCAGTGCGGTCCTGCCTTATGTGGCCTCTGTGCTACAACATGTATGAGACAGCCACCTGTTACCAAGGGGACTCGGTTGGACAGAGCTATGCTACAGCAACATCTCGAGGGTCTGATGAATATCGAATATGATTCCGACTAGTGCTTGCCTACATGAGGGCAAAAGGAGCGTCTGAGGTTCCGTGACAATTGTAAGTGGTGTTTTCGACTCGCACGAATATGGTCGAGTCTGGTATCTATGAACTGCAAATGACGAGTTTAGTAAGTGTGCGCAGTTTCGCTGCGCTAACTTAAACCGTTCGTTTGTTATGTGGGTTTTTCATCTGTACCCGCGGGTTCCATCTTAGATACGGCATCCATTTTGTCTGTTGCCCTCAAGTAGCCAGCGAACGGACGCTGTCCGCTTCGCAACCCTGGGACTCCCAAGATATTTGTGGAAGACACATGTTCTTTGTAAGTGTCTTTATGATGAGGGGGATGATACTGTAAGGCAGATGGCCCCGCTCGAGGCTCATCTCGCCATACCGGTTTATTGTCTCAGCCGTGCATCTCATTAGGCACGTCCCTTTGATGCCTGTATCTCGTGTTTCCCGATACCTCCCCTTTTACACCCTTTTCTGATCTCCCCACTGTCTCCATCTTCCTCTGCACCTGTCTTTGTTCCTATTTCGATCTGTTTTACTGCCGATTGGAATGCCCTAATGCTGGGAAGATGGGTTTTTACAGTTGGGAACCGCCAAATGTTTCCGCACTTATGTCCCGGACCTTGTGTGTATCAAAATGACCAAAGCGACCCCTCTGGGGGATAATTGTGGGAACTGGGTTGTAAACCTTTGTGTATCATGTTGTCCTATGGGTAAATTCTGTATAAAAGGAGCGATCCACAGAACCAATTTGAAGCAGTCTCCCCAAGTTGCACGTGTTGTACTTGTCGTGACTTCTGTGTTCCCTGCAGTAAATAAACCTTGAATCTTTGACGCCGAAGGAAGTGTCCCGTGTCTCTGTCATTCGTACGCCGGAACGGGTAACCCACGAAGGTTTCAGGTGTTGTCCCCTGGCACCGCTGGGTCTTAAAGAACCCAGTCCTTCAATAGGCTGGTGTTACGGAGCAGCAACAGAAGAGTGCTCAATCTTTTGAAAGACAGGAAATTAACGGAAAAATTTATTATATTGGTAAAGAGAAGAACGTTTCACTGTTTGGAAAGGTAAAAAGATTGTTTGTGAAAGACAAGCCTGTAGTAAAACAGGAGTGGAAACTAGTCCCTTCCCTAAGAACGCCTATATCTCATATGGTAATGAAGTATGGCTGGCACACTTGCTTTGGGTTGAGAATTGGGTGCAATATACGAAAGGTGATGGTGAGCTTGCATTTCCTCCAGAAGGTTCCTTTAACATGAAGGTTTTGCAGCATTTGAGTGAAACAATGATGAAACTTAAGCCTAAACATAGATATAGACAATATGAAGCATTAATGGATTGGCAAGATGAGGCATATGAGAAAGCACAACACAGATAAGGAAGAGGTTATGTTTTTGGTTTGGATAAATATCGGAATGAGAATATTGAGGACACAATATGTAGATGGGAACAGGTAGATGTACTAAATGATTTATTTCTTGTCAAGAGTATAGGAGGATCCACAGGAGATAAAAATAAAGAGGAAGAGAAACATGTTCAAATTTTAGGCTGTAGATACAGTGACACAAAAGATGAATTGCTAGATGGCATTCTGAATAACAGATCATCTCCATATCAAGGGGAGTTTGCAACAGTGGTGCCAAAGGCATCGAAAGCAGTAACTACAGAAGTTTTCCAAACTGTTCCAGTCCCCTTAGGGATTAATGCAATAAATATACAGGAACCTGTTCAAATTAATAGTACAGTAATGAAGCAAGAACTCCTTCCAATGAGTAGTACAAGTATTTGGCAAGAAAGACAAGTGATAAAAAAGTCAAATCATGAAGAAGAAAAAATTGAATTACTAGTCAAAACACGAGAATTGTCTGAAAATTTTAAATAACTACCTATGAATATAGAGGCTTTAACAGTCCCAATGAATATAGATTCTGAAATTTCTGTTTGCAGAAGTGAGGAAGAGAAAGAACATTCACTGACCATACCGTTAAATGAGGCAAAACCAGATCTTAAAAGAGAGTTATTATCTGAAAGTGTCAGGAATAAACTGCCTAGTGTGTACCAATTAGATACAACGACAGATCTGACAAAAACTCTGACTTACGCAAATGGAACTGAGATGCTAGCTGAAAAACAGACTGGATGGTTGCAGGGAACGAAACCTAGAGAAAGAGTAAATTAAGCCTCTTTGGGTTTGAAAAATAAGGAATTGGGAGAGTGGGTACAAAGTGGCTATAGAAAAGATGCAGAACGCCAACAGAGAGACATTGCGGAATTAAAGGTAGACATGGAAGAATTAAGTTCTGGAAAGGTAAGTATGAACAGATTAAAATGTTACCAGGATGGAAAAGATACACTTTATGAGTAAAAACATTACCTGGAAAAGTAAGGATTTGCAGGAAAAAGTGGAAGAAGATGCCAGCTAGACAGGAGTGAATATCTCCAAATATAGAGATTTTCAAAAACCATTAGATCAGACTTCACAAAGAAAGGCATAGAAAATGTAAACAACCCTGTAAGAAGAGCTGAAATTAAAGAATTGCTGAGAAAAAGAAAGTTGAAAAATAGAAGAGCAGGTGGAGAAAGAAGAAAAAACGAATAGCTAATAGGGGATCATTAGTAGTTCCTGCTGCTCACAAATGTGAAACTGACTTCATTACCAGAGGGAATTGGTTAGCAAATGAATTGGCAAAATATTGCAGAAAACAAGATTGTTGTTTGAATCAGACATCGGCGAAGAAAGACACTTTTTCCCAATATCACATGCTTACTAACACAGTAGAAACATGGGAAGAAGTGAGGCAGTTGCAGGATCAGGCAAGAGATGAGGAAAAGGAAACATGGGTAGGAGAAGGTTGCACACAAAAGAAAAAGAATGATGTTTCGGCCTACCAAGATGAAAGAGCTGTTATGCCTAATAGTATGTTTGCCCATTTTGCACACATGTATCATGGACAGGTACACTCAGATAGGGAAATGATCTTGCCAACAAAGTTATCAGTCTGATTTGTGAAATACTGAGCACTAAAAAGAAACTGTATTCTGCCTATTGTCCAGAATCTTCTGGAGTTGGTGAACAGGTGATTGGCACAATGAAGATCAAATTAGCAAAAATGTGTGATTCCACTGTCTTGAAATGTCTGGATGTTTTGCCCCTAGTTCTAGTGACCATGAAAAATACAAATCATAGAAGGACAGATTTAAATCCTTACAAGATACTAATGGGACAAGCAATGAGAAAAACACATATACCTAGTCAACAAGACAGGCCACTGAGAAATGTACTGCAGATTTTGGATACATGTTCAGAATCGGGTGCTCAGCAACCAGAAGCTGCTAGCACAAGAGGAACAGACTGTAAAACTGGTGATTTAAGACCAACAGACTGTGAGAGTGTACAGCATGGTGTAAGACTTAATGATTTTTCACCTGACAACGATTTAGAAAGTACTACTGAACTAAGACAACAGACACAGAGACCAAATCTGAAGTACAAGTCACTGGAATGGACATATATGGCACTTCCTGATATTCAAGAGGAAGCAGATAACCAGGAAAGTCTGAGAGTGACTGTACGAGAGGTGGTCAAGGAAGAAGAAAATTCAGAAATACTGGGAGTTATCTTATCTGACACTAGAGGAGGCAAGGATGATCAGGAAAATCCAAACAACGACTGTAAACCTATAGATAGGGATGATTTACACATGAATTCAGGGATTACTTGAGGTGACCATAACAGTGTTACAGAAAACAATTCTGGGTTTAGCACACAAGACGAAAACAATTTTTTATGAACCATTTCCAAGTAGTTAAAATAAAAGAAGGGGCAAAGGACGGAAAGTCATTCAAGTGTGGAAACACACTTTGTACAGACAGTGCATATTTAGTAGATTTATAGGATAACTTAGATAGCATAGTAAATATAACTTGTTTTGCTGTAGGTATAAGATATGTTTATGTTGTATCATTTTTTCCTAATGAGACTGTTAACAATGTACCAATAGTTGCCACCAGTAGATACAATTGCACTTCATCAGGATAAGTACATTTTAGATTTAGTACTAAAGATAACATTTCTGTCAAGAACAAGGGAAATGAGAAAGAAATTTGCTGAACTAACATTGAGAAGAAGTGTCTGATCAAATACAATGTAGTGGAATATATGGGTGGTTTTGGGTGTTGGTGATGATTTACAAATCATTTAAGGTATTCATGATTTGTGATCGTTAAAGGAGGGAATTGATAGAGCGAGGTACAGACGATTTTGTGTGTACCCCATTCAGATCAATAACCCCCATAACAAAGTAATATATTAATTTTAATTGCTGTGTATTAATAAAAACACACACATTACATGTGGGAAATCCTTTGCACCAACAGGTTTGATTAACATATTAATAAGATAATGGAAAACGTTTGTTTATTCTATTTTGTGCATTTAAGTGGCATAATAATGAATGTTTATGTCGTAATGTACATTGTGCACTGCATGCTGCCTTTCTGCTTCATTTTTTTAACCCCTTCTATGCTCATGACGGAGCCGCTCCGTCATGAGCCTCGGTTGAGCTGTGCTCATGACGGAGCGGTTCCATCATGGCCCGCTCGGCGCGCCGCGAATTCCGCGCCTGCGCTGGACGTTCCATTGAGCGGGCGGGGCCATGACGGAACCGCTCCGTCATGAACACAGCTCAACCGCGGCTTGTGACGGAGCCGCTCCGTCACGAGCATGCGAGCGCCGCTCGGCCCCCCCGCCCCGCGCTGCGGCGGAATTCCCGCCGCAGCGAAGGGGTTAATGGCTTGCAGTGTGATGCTTTTCTGCTAGGTAACAGTTTTAAAGGATAAATATTAGCACTGGTGGGTGGGGGGACAGAAAATACTTATATTCTGTGTATTTACAATTTCTTTTTGTGTTTATCGTAGTTTTGGCTGGTTGCCAATTCCAAAATGGCTTTGCTTTTCCCGGTTCTGCGCAGTAGAAAAAGCTTACATCATTTTGCTGAGAGAAGCTCGTCCATGCTCTGTGCTTCACTGAAAACTTTGCAACTTCAGCTGACTATATTCGAGGCCATTTGATATGAACGCTGGTGAGTGGCTGTGGGCCAAAATGATAAACATGAGAACAGCTGAATGTCTGCCAAGGAGAAAAGTCAAATGCCTTCCAAAAATAACCATGTGGCCTGATGATGAACAGGAACAGTTGAACTTGTATTTATCAGTTTGGAAAACAAAGTTGTTCATGGACATCCTGGAAGTTGAAAAATGCATGGACAGTCGAATTTGTATCTGTCAATCTTTTAATCAGGAAGCTATTCATGGAAATCCTGAAAGTTAGAAAATACATTGTCAATTAACGGGCATCCTGAGAGCTAAGAACTGCAATGTCATGACCAATCAGAAAAGGGAAACTGCAAGACTTGAAACATTTGAGGGTAGAGAGCCAGCAAATACAGTATAAATATCAGACCAAAATTGGGGTTTATTGTCACAGAAGCTGATCGCAGAGAGAAGCTGGTTGCACTGCAGCTGTTTGCAGAGATGCTGGGAGCCTGAAACTATACCAGATGGCTCACTGACAACCCCTGTAGGTTGGAGATCATTGCAAGACACTAGGCCTGGGAAAGAGTTGCGTCCGAGGAGGCCTGGCCTAGTAAGTATAGTTGGTGTTTAGTGCTGGGTAGGAAGGTTTTAGTGTAGAAATCTTTAGAATTAAATGCATGTGTTTTTTAACTATGGTTCTCTGATCCTTTCATGAAGAATTCTCTTTCAGGTATATGACCAAAGATTAATTGATGTTTTTATTTCAGAGAATAATGGAATTAATGTGAACCTGAATTTTCTCTTCATGATTCTAATAACAGTTTTACTTGATTTATTTCTTGAATAAATAGCAATGCTCAGTGAGAATTAACAATGACAGAATAAATGCAAATTTACTTTTATGCAAATTAATTATATAAAATCTTTTAAATGATTGTAGGTGTTCTTCCTTTTTCTGAGTCAATTAATTATGCAAATCAATGTATTGTTGTAGTGAGGTTAAGCTGGTCTTGACAATCACCATCAACGTACTGAACTAATTGGTCCATCAACCTAATTGGCGGGGTATATTGATGCATAGATTAGTTAGTAGAATTATTGATGAAAACAAATGTTAGTATTAAAAATCTCTGCTTAAAGGCATCCTGTCATAGGGGAGAATACACTCAACCCATTTTTGTTTATATATATATTTGCAAGGGTCTGGGGTAAAGTGTGTGTGTGTGTGACTAGGTGTGTTGTACTTCGGTGTTATGGGCCCCACCCAAGTGACCTGGACCCTGGGTTGGTGATATTTCTGTGTGAGCGCTGCATCAGCCTCAAACTCAAGGGTGGTGGTCTGCAAGGTACAGCAGTCTATACACCATCCCTGTTTTTGCATTTCCAAAGGGCAACTTTTTTAAGCAGCCCATTCTCCTTAAAGGAATTGGTACTGCTTCAAAAAATATTTTTTTCCTTTTACTAAGGCACAGAGAGGAGTAGGCAGTGGTACCCTGTCCCATTTCCAGGGGGCTCACCTGTTGCCGTGAGGTGAACGGCCAGCGTTCTTCTTCGGTCCCAGCACCTACTCCAGCACTGCCGTGAGGGAAACGGCCATCGCGCCAGCAACATCCAGGACGCCGCGTGGGCTGGGACTCCATATCCCAGGTGCCCCGGCAGCTGTGGCGCGGGACTGACGCCACAGGAGCGCCCGGAGGTGCGTTAAAGACCGGAACGCCTCTCGCAGTCGAGAGTCGCGCGCGGGTGCTGCCCGGGAGAAGCCCGTGACAAGGGCGGGACAGTCTATGACAGTCATAGACAGGAAGAGACAGGGCTGGGCCATACCCCCTGGCAAAAACTGTGTCATGGAGTCGAAAGACATTTGTATCCGGTAAAGTGGTGACCTAAATTATTGTCATATTCTTGTTTGTACTGCATCGGATACTCATCGGACTTTGCATTTTTCACCCCAGTTGTTTAAACCGAGGCTATAGATTAAACCATAACTAGTGGCACAAAGGAAAAATTTACATCGGGGGCTGGCCCTATTGATAATTACCTCGTGAAAATGGTTAATAAAATAAACAACGACAGGAGGGCCTCTCTCCGGAGGGGTAGCCAACCCAATCCTACACAAGACTCCCCGATCCTTGTGGAGACTCCTCCTGAGTCTGCCACCCCTGTTAAGGATCCTACCGGGGTAACTACGGTGGTAGCCAAGGTTCACACCGAGCCCCATGTAGCTGACTTAAATATTGCTAACGATGACAATGACATTGAAGAGGTTTTGCCCATCTCTAGACCTGTCAGAAATTGCAGGAAACAACAAAACAAAAGGGGGGGAAAGCATTCTAAAAAAAGGGTTGATACCCCCTTACCAGCACAGAACAACACAGATGAGTCCACCAAAGTACAGGATGTTTGTAATGTGGTCAGTAATATATTAAGCCCAGACCAACTCTCAGACTTACTTCGCTCTTTGGAAGCTAAGTTTGAAGCTAAATTAGAACAATACGTTCAACCCCTTATGCGTAAACTCGACAGTGTTACTGCCGAAGTTAAAAGGTTAGGAGGGTTGCTGTCCAAACACATACCTTTGACTGATAGTAACAAACAGGTGGAGACAGGTCTGGGAGGGACAGAACTGGTAGCTAGAGGAGGGACAGAGCAGGTAGCTAGAGTTGCAAATCAGCAGCACGCAACCCAGCTTACAACTAGAACCGACCCAGTTACATTAGCCCCCTCCACTTCAGCGAGTGTAGTTACACGACCATTAGCAGGGCCCGATGTCACACCTAGCTCCAATCCGGCAAGGAGATGTAAATCCATTAACCTTCCGCCGGAGTGCACTCCCTACGTAATTGTCCTAACCAATGTTCCTGCCTGCAATCAGCTCAGACAAATGAGGAATCGCACGATTCCCTTAAAAACAAAACTGTGTCGTGGCTGAACAGGCGGTGTGGTTTCCCCATAAATTCTGCCCCCGACACCATCACTAGTAGAAGGGCAAATTGGATAGGGTCCTCTAGAAAGACATGCAATGGGGACTGTGTAATTGTAAATTTCAGACACCCACAACATGTGGCTACAGTTCTGTTAAGGGCCGCCTCTATGACATACGACGCTAATAGTATATGTGTGTGACCTCTTGGGGTTTTTTTTATAATCATCCCATAAGAGTGCCCCCAAAAAGTGCAAGAATGAGACCACACACTCCTGTTATGGCCCAGATGCCGGCTTCTTTCCATAGACCCGGTGGAGAGATCTATTTTAACTATGGGCCTAACATTGCCACACACAACAGATTTGACGTACTTTCTGGCTCAGAACTGTGTGATTGACGAGAGGCTAATGAGGGTACAGGAGAAGAGTCTCTCACAGGCCTGGTTTCCACGGCTCCGGATCACCTTACTCTGACTCCTCTCACCAACCACTGTAATCCCGTAACTGCGTATAACACTGAAGGGGAAACTGTTAAGATGCTAAGCTGGAACATTGCTGGCCTGCGTTCCAAGAGAGAGGATAGCAACTGGCTGAACTTTGTTAAGAAACATGATATTGTTGCTCTCCAAGAGACATGGGATAAGGACTGTGACTTTTGGCTGGATGGTTTCACCGCGTACTTTGTCCCTGCGCTAAGTTCTTCAGCTGGGAGAGATAGAGGGGGACTAGTGCTATTAGTATCTGTGAATGTTAGGGGGAAAGTTAAAAGAGTAGTCTGTGCCTCCAATAATTTCCTTATTTTGGAAGTAAACCCTACAAATAACACTAAAATAATCCTAGTGAATTGCTATAATTCGCAGCAAGGCGACTCCCCAAACGAACATTTGGTATGGTTGACCGAATTTTTAAAAGATTATAATGCAAAGCAAACCACTTTCTGCCAATATATTTTGATGGGTGATTTTAACGTGCATTTATGTAGCCAGAATTGCCTATTAGTTGATACTGATGGGCCAGACTTCACATCCCCGCAACACTTTGAGCATACTAATAAGGGTGAAGCCCTGGAGAACCTTTTGTCTAACAACGATTTGTTTGAAGCAGGGTTTTTTGACAAAAGCACTCGTGTTGCCACTTATATAGGCAGGGATTGTAAAACAATAATTGACTACATATTTCTTTCTTCAGGTCTTTTAAAATATGTTATTTCATATAATGCTATGCTGTCTTCCTTTAGTGACCACAATCCAGTGGTAATCGAGTTGATAAATGGTTTTTTACTTTTAAACAAATCTGTTCCGACACTGGCTGTGGTGGAAGTTAAAGCCAAAGACCAGGGGAGGAGGGTAAAATGGAGCAAGGTGGTGCCTGAGGACTTTCTTAACACAATTATCGCTAAGGCTGCTCATGACTTAAACATCTGCGGAGACCCCCTTTCAAACGGGGTGGAGGTAATAACCTCTTATGAAGCTATTTGCTCCCAAGTAGCCAACGAACTCACGTCCAAAAGTTGACCCACTAAAAATAATCCGGTAAAGGGCTGGTTCGACCATAATTGCACCAAAACACATAATCTCCTCAAAAAAGCTCTACAGGAGCAACCAAGGAACAAATCTTTAGTTGCTCAGCTCAGAAGAGAGTACACTAGAGCAGTACTGGAAAGGAAAAAGAAAATACAACAAGAAGCGTGGGAGGAACTTATGGACAAAGCAACCCTAAAAGACAGCGCTAAATTCTGGTCCATCATTAACACGCCCCTGTTTTCTAATACACAAAACAACGTCTTGGAAGTTAACATAGCAGAGGAGGACTGGTTGAGCCACTTTGAACATATCTACGGAAGTCATCTTGAGCTAGAAATCTTTGAGGCTCCAGCGTCAGATCCTCCTGTTATGCCAGTAAGATTTTATTTAGCAGAAGTTATTAAAGCAATTGAAGGTTCAGCAGGACGAAAGGCACCAGGACCTGATGGGGTCCCCTCAGATATGTACAAGGAAAACCCATTGTACTGGGCAAACATCTTGACTAATGTCTTTAACACCTCGGCCTGTGTAGGATTCCCTAAATCTTGGTCTAGATCGACAATAATCCCAGTGTTCAAGAAGGGGCAAAGGGGAGACCCCAGATGCTATAGGCCTATATCCTTGCTGGATTCCTCCATAAAAATCTTGGGGAAGGTTATCCTAGCAAGGATAACAGGGTGGGCTACTGACAATAACATACTGTCAGATGCTCAGTGTGGCTTTAGAGCGGGGAGGAGCATGGAGGACCAATGTTTGAACCTACACTTAATAATAGCTAAATGTACAAAGGCGGCTAGGGGCTCTATTTTTCTGGGCTTCGTGGATCTGTCCACGGCCTTTGACCTAGTTAATAGGTCCCTTTGATCTAGTTAATAGGTCAAAGCTGTGGACAATGCTCCTGGAGCTGGGCTTCGATGGCCTCTTGTATATTTCCTGGCCGAGCTGCATAAAGACTTAAACGCCTCAACTAGGATGACAAACGAGGGGAAATGTACGTCAAGTTTTAAGTCTGGTAGAGGGGTGCGTCAGGGATGCATTTTGGCCCTAATGTTGTTTACGCTGTATATCAATCTGCTGGAGGTAAACCTGTTATCAGCGACTCCAGATATCCCTCGCATGGGAGTCACACCGGTTTCGGTGCTCCTATATGCGGATGACGCTGTTTTATTAGCAAGGACCCCTCTGGGCCTGCAAAGATTGCTGGACTCATTTGGGGACTTTATGAAAAGTTTGGATCTGGTGGTAAATTATGGCAAATCGCATGTTATGTCACTGGGTGTCGCTAAGAACAAAGTGAAGACCTTTTTCTGTGGCGGAGAGGTAATCACCAGAGGGAAGGCATTTACCTATTTGGGAGTAGTTTCTGATGACAGGGGCTCATGGTCCCCACAGCTCACAATAAATGCAAATGCACTGAGAAGTTCCTCAGCCGCAGAGTTAGGTTTCGCTAAAAGGTTGGGGGGATAACCCTTTGAGGCGATCTTGGCAATCTACAAAGCCAAGACTATATCTATCGCAAGGTATGGGGCATCAATATGGGGATTTACAAAACCGGACCTCATCCAAACAGAGGAAAATAAATGTCTGCGGTCCCTCCTGGGCCTCCCGCAATCTACAGCTACCCACTCTGTACATCTTGAATTGGGTATAGGTTACATAGCAGACATAATTAAAATAGCCCCGATACTGCTATGGATTAAAATTTGGCTGAATTCTAACCTTTCCCTAAATCATAAGATCCTAAACGACTGTATCAACCTTGACAATAGGAAAGAAATCCAATGGTTGTCCTATATAAAAATGTTAGCCATGTACTTGGGGCGACCTGAGATCTTTTCTAACCCAGAATCTTTATGCAAGGCTGACCTAGAGTGGGTAAAAACTAACTTTAGCAGATTAAGGGAGGCAGAGCGGGAAGCTGTAGAATTAGGTAAAATATCGATCGGTTAGGGGCCATATTTTGGCTACCTTGTCTTTAGCGATGTTACCTTATTTGTCCATAGTGACAAATTCTTTTCACAGATGGCTACTGACTAAATTCCGATTTAACCAACTACATTTTGTACTCTGGGATTTGGAGGGCTGGAGCAGACCTGAAGGTGTTGCCCCGTGTAAATGTGATGAATTTTCCCCCCAAGACACCTTGCACTTTATGTTCTTTTGCCCTTTTTACCATGATGCTAGGAAAAGGTTTATCCTCCCTCTACTAAAGAAAATGAATTTTATCCAGTGTAAACCTGCCTTATTGTTTTTACAATTGTTGGAATCTCCTGTAACAATGTTTAGTGTCGCCAGCTTTCTTGTTGCATCTGTAAGAAACAAGAGGGATAGACAGAAAGCTGCACTAGAAATCCAACCTTTTTAATATAATGCCATTGTAGCTTAATCAATTGCTCTGAATTTAGAAATGACTGTTAACGTTGTTTTAAATGACCCTGTACTGTATTTTTGATCTTGTATATCGCATTTTTAACCAATTTAAAAAAAAAAATTGTACATGTATAGCATACTTTTATGATTTTAAGTAATCGAATAAAGTGGTTTGACTGACTGACTGACACTATGATTCCCAAAAGAGAAGCTGTTCAACAGATATCTTTCACTTTTCAAACTTGGTACCACCTCCTTGGAGGAGTCGGTAACATTTCAATGGTTTGCAAGCTCTATTGCAGTGACAAACCAATGTGACATCATATTGCGAATCAAAATCCTCCCGAATTGAGACTCGGAATGAGTTGTAAAAGTACTTTTGAAATTTAGAACCCCTATTGGGAACCGCAAAAAGAGGTTTAATAAATTCTAAAACATAGTTTTTGCACTCCCAATCCCGTGGATATTGTGAATCGCAGGGTCTGGGACCAATCCATCATTATGACATCAGTCCCATATTGCCATTTTTACCGATTAAAGCTTGGGTTGATCAGGCCCTCAGTATTTATGAAATGCTAATTAATCTGTGCTTAAATATGTTTGGAATTTAGGCAATTCCTGCTATGGCATTTTTTATAATGAATCGAATGTAGCTTTGAGAAACATTATTTATTCCATTTTATAAATATTTAACTTAAGCATACGAAGATATTCATTCTATAAACAAATTGATTAGCATATTTGAGGAAAGGTTGGGGGCCAACAACTGTCTGCACAATACAAAATGCATAGCGATTAATAATACAATAATTTCTATTCTAAACAACACGATCTCAATCAAAAAGCTGTTGTGAATATGTTTCAATCTTGAATGATTTGCAGTGCTTGATGGAAACACGCGGACAGCTGCTTCTTTAATAGTTTCTTCAATCAACACGTGGAACACTGAAGAGCAATGAATCACTAGGAAGTTGATATGAGTTAATTTGAAACATTTAGCTCGTGAAAGGTGGTAAACACCGAGGCATACTCCACTTTTAAAGTTCAAGAATGTCCAGCAATACCTTAAGAGCATTTGACCAGGGACGTTTACTTATTCTTTCTTAACTGTCTCATGAGGGTAACTGCAGACAGTCCTGGGATTTTTAACTAGCACCGCAATAGGACTTATAGTTCAGTCTTACTTATTGGTTGGTTAGTTGGTTGGTTGATAGCTTTATTTCGATATGCAAGTATCATAAAAGCATTACAAAACAGTATATAAAAATAGCACATCGTAAAAGACTGTACATTTAAGAACAAGGCAGATAAAAACTAGCAATTTCATCAGAAATAAATTAGTTAAAAGAGAATTAAATTGATATGGACAGTCTTTTTAAGCGGATCAACCATGCCCATTTTAAAAATTTGGATACAGCACAAACTATGGGAGAGGATGTATCTGTTAATAAAATCCGTAAGGCCACCATATGCTGGCGAGTACCCAGTTGTCTACATAGGGGTTTAAGCCAGTGAGATCTTGGGCGGGTGTAATCAGGACATTCGAAAAGGAAATGAGCCACGGTTTCGGGCCTAGTTGTACATAGGGCGCAGTGGTGTGATGCCTGCGCGGGCATATTCCATCTTAAGAGGAGGTCTGCTAGGGGTAAAGTGCCTAGTCTAAATTTGATATAGAGTGCCCGGTCCACCAGGATTGTGATTATGTCCAAGTAAGGCTCAAAAGCAACAACGTCTTTTATTTTCAGATAAGCTGCAGTGGAATTGCAGTGGCGCGGGTTGCTGATGAGCTGGGCAGAGACCCATTCCCAGTATAGTTTTTTTAGGGTCGCCTTCGGCGGAGCAGAATGTGTGGACCAGCAAGACCCCAGACCTAGGACCCCCAGGAGATTTTTAATGTCCCTAAGCCATTTAATCTTGTGCCAGCCACCCAAACCCATCACCTCTGACAACCCGTCTGCATATGTTTTTAGTTCAGGAACCCTCCAGAGACGAGCCCAAGGGAGTAGAGGCCGGAGGCGAGCCTGGTCCTTAATTGCTTTGCAGCCCACATCCAGAAGCACCGGGACTGTTGGAGTGCTCATCGGGATAGCCAGGAGGTCCTTCAGGAATTTATTCTCGACCTTGGTCAAAACCTCCATGTTACCAAGGCCCCATAGCTCAGCCCCGTAGAGAGATGCCGTTACAGCTCTGGCTTTGTAAATATCAATTATTGGAGCTACGCATTGTTTGGATGAATTGTTGTACTCCTTCAACAGAGCTCCCCCCACCCTTTTGTGACTGATGGTCATTTTGTTGATATGGGGAGTCCAGCTCATGTCATCGCTCATACAAATCCCCAAATAGTCAAATTCGGGTATTCTTTCAAGGGGAATAGACTTCAGTATAGGAGGGCGGCCAAGCTTGTGGGGGGGGGTGCATGATTAGATATTTGGTTTTGTCCACATTGATGACAAGTCCTCTTTTTGTACAAAAGTCCTGGAAGCGGTTCAAACGCTTCTGGAGGCCCTGGGGAGTTTTAGAGATAAGGAGGGTGTCGTCGGCAAACAACAGGGTTGGAATCCTTACGCCCCCTAATGAGGGAGCGTCTGCAGGTTCTTCAAGCAGGTGCTCTACCACCCCATTCACGTACAACGAAAATAGGGTGGGAGCTAGTACACAACCCTGCCGGATGCCCCTAACAACCGGGATCCTATCGGTCTTTTCCCTGTTCTGACCCCATCGCACCTGGGCATAGTTGGCATTGTGTAGTTTGATGAGGAGCATTAAGATGTAGGGGGGCATCTCAAGACCATACAAAACCCTCCAGAGTTCCTCCCTAGGAACCAGGTCAAAGGCAGTCTTCAGGTCTATGAAGGCCAAGTAAAGACTGCCTTTGCCCAGCTCCACCACCTTCCAGTAAAGTAACAGGAGTCTAAAGACTTGCTCAATAGTTCCTGTACCGGAACGAAAGCCCGCTTGCAGGTCGGACAATATATGATTTTCATCCACCCACTGGAGAATCCTCCCTAGAATTGCTTTTCCCGCCACCTTCTGGGTTGAGTCAATGAGGCTTATTGGCCTATAATTCCCCGGTTGGTCCCGACAGCCCTTTTTAAAAATTGGGACTACCTCTGCCCCTTTCCAAGACTCAGGCACAAGTCCTCCCTCTATAATAGCATTCAGAAGGGCAGAGATCAACACCCCCATTCGCCCGGATAGGCTCGAAGAAGATCCCCTGGCAACCCATCCAGACCAGCTGCTTTTAGTGGTGTAAAAGATTTAATCAGGTTCATAACCTCCCGTGCGGTAAAGAGGTCAGTACCTCTGTCTAAAGAGAATGGGGGAAGGGGGAATGGATCGTTGAGTATACCTTCTACAGCAGAATATAGGGCCTTAAAATGGTTAAACCACGCCTGGGCCGTGATAGAGCAAGTCCTCAAGGTGTCATCTGGACGATTTTACTGCCCACCAAGTCCCAAAAATCTTTGTCATCTCTCCCTCGACTTGCGGCCAAGAGGTCCTGCCAAAAGCTATCCTCCCATTCCTTTTTGGCAGTTTTCAGGCAATGTGAGTATAACCTTCTGGCCTCCCTGGTCCTAATTTGTGACTTAGATTTTACTGCTTCAACGAGCAGTGTCTTAGCTTCCCTGCACTTACGGTTAAACCAGCCCCGTCTGACCCGGGGAAGTAATTTCTTCCCCTTGAGACTAGATGGGACAATGAAAAGGTTACTTAAAGCATGGGTTAAATTACAAAACCTGTCGGACGCCTCCACCGGCCCACCCTCAGGAGAGTCAAGATTATCTAAGGCTGCGGCTAGGAGCTGCGTTATGGAGGATGTTTTCTCGACCGATAGCGTCAGCTTGGCCCACTTCAGCCGTCTACCACAGTTTGAGACAGATGACTGGTCCGGGACAGTGGCACATGGGGGCCGGCACCCTAAACCTTCTAGCCACCAATGAGACAAGGCTAACAAGAGCAGATTAAGGTCGCTCTCAACAGAAGGTATAATCTCCATATCTTTTACCGAGCTCCATAGGTGGGCGTCAAGCAGAATATAGTCAATTCTTGACGTATGGTTGGGCCTATTATATGTATGTGCTCCCACTTTATCAGAATTAGTCCTGCCGTTAAGGGCCCTCAGGTCAAACTCCATTGTTAGGGAATTAACCTGGAGTGCCACCTCCGTCCATCTTTAATTGGGCTGAGCTCTAAAGCCGGTATCCCCCTCCTGTAGTCATCATCCTCCTGGTCTTGGGTGACTTCTGAGCCAAGGGGCTCAAACGTGCAGTTGAAGTCACCCGCAACCAGGGTACAAGACTTGCCGGGGGAAGATCGAAGCAAACCCTCAAGGTGGGCTATAGTGGGGGATTCTCTGCCCCCCTTGGTACCCCGTGCATAAATGTTAAAGATGTTGAGAATAACACGTCCCCTGGGGCTTTTTAAAATGATATTAAGGAGGTCCGGGCAGTTTGTTTGGTGCTCCTCTACCCTACAATTAAGCGAGGAAGTTACCCAAACAAGGAGGCCACCCGAGGGGCGTCCCCTGCCAGTCTCTGAGAAGACAGCGGGTACATGATGGGATGAGTACCCTACCTTGTGTAAGGGCTCCCTACTCCAGGTTTCCTGAAACACACATATGGAGTACTCCTCCACAAGTGCATTCCAGTCGGGCAAGGCCAGCTTCCTGTCCAGACCAGCCACATTCCAGCTGAGAACCCTAATGGGTGGGTCTGTCACAGTTGCAATGCTACTGGGCTCGACAGTGCCGTCCGAGTCTACCTCTACCAAGGGAGGATGGGCAATGGCAGGCTCGATAAGGTCCCCCCCTCACCTGGTTCCCATATAACTGCTAGGGCAACCTGCTCTCCTAATGGAGTCGGGTGGTCAATCCACTTAACAGATGGATATGATTGTTCGTCAGATGTTCGGACCACCCGAGCCTCCACAGGGGAGTCGACAAGTCAGTACCCCCTGGGACGCCAGCTGGACCTTGGACATACCGCATGCGGCTGGACTAAAGTTGTTGTAGAATGCCATTGGCCGCAGACACTGTTTTGAGAGGTATACACGGGGGTTGGCCAGAACAGTTCGTGACCGGCCGCGGGTAGAAGTATGTTAAATCAACTGCTTCAACACCAGGACCAAACGTGGCCTGCCCTAAACTGCATATTGAGTGGGCAGCTCTCACATCTTGAAAGTTGACCACCACACAGTCACCCTCAAACAGTTTTTTCCCCTGTCCAATCCATCCCACCCTGCGCACGCCAAGAATCAAGCCATCCACACCCAAGGGAAGTGGTCTGTTGGCTTTCAACCAGTGGATGACTTTATTCTTTAGTGCCTGATGGGATTACAGCTGGGCGTCCCTCAAGGCAGGAACCTTGATGAGGACAACAACGTATGCTTGACACTCAGGGGGGAGATTAACTGGGGGACATTTTCGAGCCACCTTCTGTGGTATAACCGCAGGGCTAGGGATTTCAGGTTGGCTAGTAACTGTTTTTGCCTTTGATACCGGGGCTACTCCCCTGGCATCATTGGATGGGACGGCTGGTCGTTTTAGCTTAGAGCAGGCCCCTGCCTCATGCAGCTTCTTTTGGTCAGGTTTGGGCTTTGCAATCCTCACTACTGGGGGGGTACTAGCATGGACCTGGGCAACGTGGGTGGTAAGTGTCGGCTTTACACTAGCAGGGATCGCAGATGTCGAAGCCTTCCCTGTGTCTAGTGCAGGAACAGGCATTGGCGATGGTATTCCCTGTATTAAACCCCCTGAGTCCCCTTTCCCATCATTCCCATTCACAGTGTCCTCCCTGAGTTTAGACTGCAATTTGATGAGAGTTTTCAGGGAGAAAAAGTTGTCCCGGGTGGTCTGTTCGAATCTATCTAGCCTGTCCCCCAGGCTCTTGACTTGGTCGATAAGCGGGACCAGCAAGGACTTGACCAATTTCTCAATGAGCTCGGGGGAGGGCACCTCGTGTGATAATGTGGGTGATACCGGGACCAAGTGGTGGGCAAGACGAGTTTCAACCACAGGTACCCGAGGAACATTTCCTCCGGATGCGTCAGGACCTCCACCATTTAGTAGGGCAGGACCTCTGGGGACGTGCTTCCTCGGTCGCTTATGGAGTAAAGTAAGGCTCCCCTTCCGTAGACTAGTAATCCTTTTTCTCTTGTTACGGACCAGGCAAGCTCGTGCCAAAGGCAACGGGTTATAAGCCGGGGAAGGGACCTGAGGGGGCGGTTAAGAATTGTGGCCAGTAGAAGTACTTATGTGTGTGACAGGTCGGGGTTCTATAGCCACTAGGCTAGGGCGAGGGGGCAAGGGATCTGTTATCAAACTTTCCAACCTGTCAATACTTGCCCCTATAGCTGCAATCCGTGGCTGCTCAGACAGGTTCCCAGGAGGGGGAGAGGCAGGGTGGGTGGAGATAGGAGACAGAGCATGTGCCACTGCTCCTACCGAGGAGCGCTTAGAAGGGAAAGAATCTTGTGAGAGGCGACGTTCCGTCATCACGATCTCCTTTTCAATGACCGCTGCTACTCTTGTGATGAATTTATCCATTGTGCCTATCATTGAGCTCCCCGTGACACCTTCTCCCCCGCCCCTCAGTGCTTTGCCAGAACGGGTAGACATGTGGGCCTCTAAGCCCACAGGGAGACTCCAAGCTCTTGGACCAGAAATGGTAGATGAAAGGGGGGTGGCCCAGCCCAGCCTCTGTCAGCCCCTGACTGCCACAGACTGCCCGCCCTTTGCTCGGGCTTTGCTCGGCGTCCCGCTGAGCGTCGGTCCTCAGTTTAAATAGGGGGCGTTGCAGGTGGGTGGGCGTGTCTCGCTGGGGGCGTGGCTGTGCACACCTGTGCAGCGCAGGGACTCCTGGTCTTGAGAGTCCCTGCTGGCGCGCTCCCTCTGCTGTCTCCCAACTCTTCCTCCAGTTCACCACAGTCACCAAGCGCCCTGGCAGCCTCCACCCCTCGCCACAAGCCGCGCAGCGGCACCCGCGAAGCGGGTGCTGCAAGCAGTTAACAAAGCGGCGGAAGCGGCGGATCCCTCCCGGGATAAGGGTTGGCTCCTATGGGGTGTAGTCCGGCGTTTGGAAGATCCCACTGCATAGTAGGAAGGCGCACCGGCAGCACCCAGGACAGGTTCGGCGTTTGAAGGGTCCCACATGCAGCAAGGAAGCTCCGGCCTTTGAGACCTAGCCAGGCGGGTGGGCGTGTCTCGCTGGGGGCGCGGCCGTGCACACCTGTGCAGTGCAGGGACTCCTGGTCTTGAGAGTCCCTGCTGGCGCGCTCCCTCTGCTGTCTCCCAACTCTTCCTCCAGTTCACCGCAGTCACCAAGCGCCCTGGCAGCCTCCACCCCTCACCACAAGCCGCGCAGCGGCACCCACGAAGCGGGTGCTGCAAGCAGTTGACAAAGCGGCGGAAGCGGCAGATCCCTCCCGGGATAAGGGTTGGCTCCTATGGGGTGTAGTCCGGCATTTGGAAGATCCCACTGCACAGTAGGAAGGCGTACCGGCAGCACCCAGGACAGGTTCGGCGTTTGAAGGGTCTTACTTATTAGAAGTGTGGGCTTCCATGTACTGACATAATTAGAGCTGTTCACTGAAATATCAGGACTAGCAGAAGCCCCCTTTCTGCCATTAGGCGGGTTCACAGCTATCTTAGCATAACATAACAACTCAGGATGTGACATTTCCTCTTAAAAGCGTCAGATTTTAGGGTTGCAGGCTTATTTGTTATATGTTAGTTGTATTTCCACTATTGCATTGATAAACATTTCGTCCAAAATTCACCTTAGTATTAGTACTGAAAACTAACTCTAATATGTTTATATCAATATTCTGCAGTGATCACAGTTTACAACTCTGCTCCAATGTGACGCCTGACATACCCGCATTAAATGTTTAGTTTTAGATTTTCTATTTTCTATTGCAGTAGTGGTTCTCTTTTCCTCTGATAGTTAGAGGCAATAATGCTTAAGAAGCTTGGCTTGTTAATTACTTGAGTAATTAGATTTCTATCAGGAACCAGATCTATTTCCCTAGAACAGGACATATTTGCTGATGTCACCAGCACGAGTTAGGTGTTTGACTGTTTTTAACTACATATACATCGTCCATGTTGATGACAATTTTATAAATTCTTGCTTGCGAGTCTGATGTCCTGAATAAACGTTTTGAGATCTTGAAAATGATCTGAGCGTCATCAACACAATAATGAACTGTAAATCTAAGGCCCAGGTTTATTAATTCTTCAAACGATACAGCGCTGCACAAACTTGCTGCACTGTGTTGTGCATGAGAGAAAACTGCAGTGCCATATCTACAAGCAATTTCCTTCTGCTGATGTCAGAACCTGTGCTCAAACAAGGCTGCTTTGAGAGAAACACAGCCTTGCACACTTGCGCATGACTGTGTGCAGCTAGCAAAGGTTCTGGATTTGAGGCATACCTTTCCTGTGCAAATTCCTATGTGTTCACAAACTCAGAAGGTTCCCTCCCACTGGATGTGTGCTCTCCATTGCAGCACATATGAAATCCATCTTTAAAAAAAAACTAATATATTTCGCCCTGTTTGCGCTTGCTTCATGTATGTTTAGTTTTTTTTGTTTTATACAAATCTCTCTCTAGCTATATTAGTAGAATCGTCATTCCTTTAATACCCATGGGTATTGCAGCTGACCTGCCCCAGTAACGCCCCTTTGATGTACAGTGATGCACAGGGTTTTTTTTGTGCCGTGAAATGTGCACCTTTCCAGCACAAAACACCTTTTGCATTCAGAAGGAAATGGCATGTGCCGCATTGTGTCATTATAGATCTGGTGTAAATCGCAATACATCTGGGCTTAATTGTCATGTTGGAAAAGATAAGGTTCCCCATAATATGTTTAATGAAAGAGGTCTGAATCCAAATCTGCCTGACACTTTTTCAAAGAATTACCAATGAATGCAGCCAAACTCTTTTTGTGCCTGGAAGGTGTAAACTGAAATATGAATAAGGACAATACGATTCTTAGTGTTAGTCACTAAACTTTCCTTTATTATGTGTAGTTCATCATGGTGTGTTTATTGCATGAGAATTTCTTCTAATTGCCTTGTTAGGTTAGCAAACAATCATTTTTCAGAGCACTGTGTGAGCTGCCTAGCTGAAGCCAAACATCCCCAATGTTTTGTTATTAGAAAGTGATACATTGGTCATAGAGAGTTAGTCAGCAGGGAGCTCTACCTCTAAATTCGCTATTTGGGCCATATGTATCAAGCACAAATGCATTCGCAAACGCCGAAATTCACAGTATTTCGGCGTTTGCGAATGCAATTTTGCCAAATGGTATGTATTAAGGCAAAATAAGGAATCACAAAATTTGTGATTCCTTATTTTGCAATTGCATTTAAGGAATCGCACATTTTGCGATTCCTTAAATGGAATGTAAAAAGCACCAAAAAAGTGCAATTTGGCCTTAAGAAATCGCAAGTTACCACCAACTTCAAGTTGGTAGTAATTTGCAATTTCTTTGAAAAATGCACTTTTTTGCATTTTTCAAAGTGCAATGTGAAGCACATACATGCCCTTATGGGAAAGTACTCCTTAGTTGCGATTCGAAATTTGCGAATCGCAATTAAGGAATATTAAGACATCGCTAAAAATTGCGAAACTATTAGCTAAGCACTAAGAAGACGTATCTCGTTCTAATTGGTATTCTAGTGTAAACCGTGCTGTGATAGGCTGGTGTTACGGAGCAGCAACAGAAGAGTGCTCAATCTTTTGAAAGACAGGAAATTAACGGAAAAATTTATTATATTGGTAAAGAGAAGAACGTTTCACTGTTTGGAAAGGTAAAAAGATTGTTTGTGAAAGACAAGCCTGTAGTAAAACAGGAGTGTAAATTAGTCCCTTCCTTAGGAACGCCTATATCTCATATGGTAATGAAGTATGGCTGGCACATTTGCTTGTGGGTTGAGAATTTGGTGCAATATACGAAAGGTGATGGTGAGCTTGCATTTCCTCCAGAAGGTTCGTTTAACATAAAGGTTTTGCAGCATTTGAGTGAAACAATGATGAAACTTAAGCCTAAACATAGATATAGACAATATGAAGCATTAATGGATTGGCAAGATGAGGCATATGAGAAAGCACAACACAGATAAGGAAGAGGTTATGTTTTTGGTTTGGATAAATATCGGAATGAGAATATTGAGGACACAATATGTAGATGGGAACAGGTAGATGTACCAAATGATTTATTTCCTGTCAGGAGTATAGGAGGATCTACAGGAGATAAAAATAACGAGGAAGAGAAACATGTTCAAATTTTAGACTGTAGATACAGTGACACAAAAGATGAACTGCTAGATGACATTCTGAATAACAGATCACCTCTATATCAAGGGGAGTTTGCAACAGTGGTGCCAAAGACATCACCAGCAGTAACTACAGAAGTTTTCCAAACTGTTCCAGTCCCCATAGGGATTAATGCAATAAATAGACAGGAACCTGTTCAAATTAATAGTACAGTAATAAAGCAAGAACTCCTTCCAATGAGTAGTACAAGTATTTGGCAAGAAAGACAAGTGATAAAAAGGTCAAATCATGAAGAAGAAAAAATTGAATTAGCAGTCAAAACACGAGAATTGTCTGAAAAATTAAAATAACTACCTATGAATATAGAAGCTTTAACAGTTCCAATGAATATAGATTCTGAAATTTCTGTTTGCAGAAGTGAGGAAGAGAAAGAACATTCACTGACCATACCGTTAAATGAGGCAAAACCAGATCTTAAAAGAGAGTTGTTATCTGAAAGTGTCAGGAATAAACTGCCTAGTGTGTACCAATTAGATACGACGACAGATCTGACAAAAACTCTGACTTACGCAAATGGAACTGAGATGCTAGCTGAAAAACAGACTGGATGGTTGCAGGGAACGAAACCGAGAGAAAGAGTAAATGAAGCCTCTTTGGGTTTGAAAAATAAGGAATTGGAAGAGTGGGTACAAAGTGACTAAAGAAAAGATGCAGAACGCCAACAGAGAGACATTGCAGAATTGAAGGTAGACATGGAAGAATTAACTTCTGGAAAGCTAAGAATGAACAGATTAAAATGTTACCAGGATGGAAGAGATACACTTTATGAGTAAAAACATTACCTGGAAAAGTAAGGATTTGCAGGAAAAAGTGGAAGAAGATGCCAGCGAGACAGGAGTGAATATCTCCAAATATAGAGATTTTCAAAAACCATATAGATCAGACTTCACAAAGAAAGGACTAGAAAATGTAAACAACCCTGTAAGAAGAGATGAAAATTAAAGAATTGCTGAGAAAAAGAAAGTTGAAAAATGGAAGAGCAGGTGGAGAAAGAAGAAAAAACGAATAGCTAATAGGGGATCATTAATAGTTCCTGCTGCTCACAAATGTGAAACTGACTTCATTGCCAGAGGGAATTGGTTAGCAAATGAATTGGCAAAATATTGCACAAAACAAGATTGTTGTTTGAATCAGACATGGGCGAAGAAAGACACTTTTTCCCAATATCACATGCTTACTAACACAGTAGAAACATGGGAAGAAGTGAGACGGTTGCAGGATCAGGCAAGAGATGAGGAAAAGGAAACTTGGGTAAGAGAAGGTTGCACACAAAAGAAAGAGAATGATGTTTCAGCCTACCAAGATGAAAGAGCTGTTATGCCTAATAGTATGTTTGCCCATTTTGCACACATGTATCATGGACAGGTACACTCAGATAGGGAAACTGATCTTGCCAACAAAGTTATCAGTCTGATTTTTGAGCACTATAAAGAAACTGTATTCTGCCTATTGTCCAGAAGCTTCTGGAGTTGGTGAACAGGTGATTGGCACAATGTAGATCAAATTAGCAAACATGTGTGATTCCACTGTCTTGAAATGTCTGGATGTTTTGCCCCTAGTTCTAGTGACCAAGAAAAATACAAATGATAGAAGGACAGATTTAAATCCTTACAAGATACTAATGGGACAAGCAATGAGAAAAACACATATACCTGGTCAACAAGACAGGCCACTGAGAAATGGACTGCAGATTTTGGATACATGTTCAGAATCAGGTGCTCAGCAACCAGAAGCTGGTAACACAAGAGGAACAGACTGTAAAACTGGTGATTTAAGACCAACAGACTGTGAGAGTGTACAGCATGGTGTAAGACTTAATGATTTTTCACCTGACAACGATTTAGAAAGTACTACTGAACTAAGACAACAGACACAGAGACCAAATCTGAAGTACAAGTCACTGGAATGAACATATATGGCACTTCCTGATATTCAAGAGGAAGCAGATAGCCAGGAAAGTGTGAGAGTGACTATACGAGAGGTGGTCAAGGAAGAAGAAAATTCAGAAATACTGGGAGTTATCTTATCTGACACTAGAGGAGGCAAGGATGATCAGGAAAATCCACACGACTGTGAACCTATAGATAGGGATGATTTACACATGAATTCAGGGATTACTTGAGGTGACCATAACAGTGTTACAGAAAAGAATTCTGGGTTTAGCACACAAGACGAAAACAATTTTTTATGAACCATTTCCAAGTAGTTAAAATAAAAGAAGGGGCAAAGGACGGAAAGTCATTCAAGTGTGGAAACACACTTTGTACAGACAGTGCATATTTAGTAGATTCATAGGATAACTTAGATAGCATAGTAAATATAACTTATTTTGCTTTAGGTATAGGATGTGTTTATGTTGTATCATTTTTTCCTAATGAGACTGTTAACAATGTACCAATAGTTGCCACTAGTAGATACAATTGCACTTCATCAGGATAAGTACATTTTAAATTTAGTACTAAAGATAACATTTCTGTCAAGAACAAGCGAAATGAGAAAGAAATTTGCTGAACTAACATTGAGAAGAAGTGTCTGATCAAATACAATGTAGTGGAATATATGGGTGGTGTTGGTGATGATTTACAAATCATTTAAGGTATTCATGATTTGTGATCATCAAAGGAGGGAGTTGATAGAGCGAGGTACAGACGATTTTGTGTGTACCCTATTCAGATCAATCACCCCCATAACAAAGTGATATATTAATTTTGATTGCTGTATATCAATAAAAACACACACATTACATGTGGGAAATCCTTTGCACTAACAGCTTTGATTAACATATTAATAAGATATGTTAAACGCTTGTTTAATCTATTTTGTGCATTTAAGTGGCATAATAATGCATGTTTATGTCGTAATGTACATTGTGCACTGCATGCTGCCTTTCTGCTTCATTTTTTTAACCTCTTCTATGCTCATGACCGAGCAGCTCCGTCATGAGCCTCGGTTGAGCTGTGCTCATGATGGAGCGGTTCCGTCATGGCCCGCTCGGCGCCCCTGCGCGGCGCGAATTCCGCGCCTGCGCTGGACGTTCCATTGAGCGGGCGGGCCATGACGGAACCACTCCGTCATGAGCACAGCTCAACCGCGGCTCGTGACGGAGCGCCTCCGTCACGAGCATGCGAGTGCTGCTCGCCCCCCCCGCCCCCTTAGCGCTGCGGCGGAATTCCCGCTGCAGCGCAGGGGTTAATGGCTTGCAGTGTGATGCTTTTCTGCTAGGTAACAGTTTTAAAGGATAAATATTAGCACTGGTGGGTGGGAGGACAGAAAACACTTATATTCTGTGTATTTACATTTTCTTTTTGTGTTTATCGTAGTTTTGGCTGGTTGCCAATTCCAAAATGGCTTTGCTTTTCCCGGTTCTGCACAGTAGAAAAAGCTTACATCATTTTAAGCTGTACTTAAAGCTCGCTCATCCCGCGCAGCGGTGACGCGCAGCGGAGGCGCCTGACTCGCGCCTGAGTCAAGCCAGAGTCCTGCCCGTCTGCGCCTGTCAGCGTCCCGGTGGCGTTACGGTCGGCGGGCGGGGCTCTGCAATCCCAGCATGTGCATTGCTGACGCACCCAGGGTGCGCTACACGTCCAAGGAGCTGCGCTCTCTAAATCATCGGGAGAGCCGTTGCTGCTCTGTCTTCCCTGGCCGCCACAGGGGTAAGTCTCGCTGCCCTTGCTGTGGCTGGCGTCCCACCCGGCTGCTGTCATCTGCCCCTATTAGTAACATAGCTGGCGCAGAGTATTCCTGCATGCTGCTTAACACCAGATCGGCGTGCTGTCATGCGCAGGACATCTTTGAGCTCCTCGATACTGAGAAACCACTCTGCTTAATGTTGACTGAGACCTGGTGGGGAGAATTTTCTAACCCTGATGTGGCGATGGCAATCCCGCCTGATTATAATATCTTCAGGAAGGACAGAGCCAAGGGAAGGGGCGGAGGGGTCGCACTGGTGGTGAAGAAGGGCACGTTGTGTACCGTCTTGCCAACTGAGGACATCCGCGGCTCGGAATCGCTGGCTTTTTCTATCTCGCTAGCACCGCACCAATCAGTGAAGGGACTTTTGGTCTATCGACCCCCGGGTCCGCCCGGAACGTTCTTTACTGACCTCGACTCGGTGTTGCTGGGACTGGCCCTGAGAGCTGAACACTGTATTGTAGCGGGGGATTTCAACTTTCGGTTGGATGATCCATCTGACCCCGCTGCTATAAAGCTTTCGGAGGCTTTGAGCCCGTTGGGCCTTATCCCGTATTTGCAGGGGCCGACTCATGTTAAGGGGCATACTCTAGACCAGATCTTTTCTACATCACCCTTGGGGTGAAAGAGACTCTCCCGGTGCTGTGGTCTGATCATTGGCTCGCCAAATTTGCAATCACTGGCACTGCCAGGCCGGCCATCTTGGCCCCGCAGTAATGGGGACGTATGTTCAGAGCGTTCAACAGAGTGACCCCTGAGATGCTGGCTCAGGCTGCTTCGGATCATCCCTGTCTTCTCTCCGGTGAGTTGGAGAGAGATCTGGAGTCCCTGCAAGCATGGCTTTCCGACAGGCTCAACGATCTGGCCCCGGTGTTGCCCCCCCGCCTGACAGCGAAGCGGGTTTCTGCCCCTTGGTTTACCACTGCACTGTGGGCTAAGCGGCAGCAGTGTAAGGTGGCCGAAAGGGCCTGGCGGGCACACTATGATAGCTTGGACAGGTCGGCCTACAAGGCTGTGGTCAAGGCGTACCACCGGGATATCCGCCTTGAAAAAAAAGCCTATCTTGCGGGGAGAATTGAAGCAGCCTCAAACTCCAGCAAGGAGATCTTTACCATAGTCAGAGAATTTATCTCTCCTCGGACCAGTACATCGGAAGAGGTGCCCTTAGCTTCCTGGGCGGCGGACATTGCTTGTTTTTTCACAAGCAAGATAAAACTCATACAGGACTCTTTTCCACCGGGAGCACCTGTTAGGCCGTTTACATCTGAGGTCAGTATGTTCCCTCCGGCCGTGCAGGGCGTCACTCTAGCTGAGTTTCCATCTTTGCCAGCCTCAGCCTCCCTAGCGCTTATGGGCAACTTAAAATCTGGGTCTCCACTTGACCCTTGCCCAGCTAAGCTTTTGGGCAAGTTGACGGAAGTGATCAATCCACTGGCAAACCCTCTCTGAATCTCTCGTTGAGGCAGGGAGTAGTTCCGCCAGTCTGGAAGCAGGCAATGGTCATCCCGCTGCTTAAAAAATCGGGTCTTGACCCGAAGGTTCCAGCCAACTATAGGCCGATTTCCTTGTTGCCGGCTCTCGTCAAGATCTTGGAGAAGCACGTTCAGTCGGTGCTCTCCAATTTCTTGGAGACCCATGAGATCTTACATGACTCGCAGTCTGGCTTCCGTTCAAATCGTAGCACCGAGACCGCGCTCCTTGAGGTTTCTGAAACTATCAAAGGGGTGTTGGATACCGGGGGCAAAGTCATGTTGGTGTTGTTGGACCTGTCGGCGGCCTTCGACACCGTCCCCCATGATGGCCTTCTCGCAAGACTCTATGAGATTGGCCTGAGGGGGACGGTGCTCAGCTGGTTTTCGTCCTTTCTAGCTGGCCGCCAGCAAACGGTCTGGACACCGCCTGACACCGCCATGATGCAGCCCTTGGGAGTCGGGGTCCCTCAGGGCTCTATACTGAGCCCGACCCTCTTTAACATCTTCATGACCCCGTTGGCGGCGGTGGTGGAGTCATTTGGTGCCCGGATCGTGTCGTATGCCGACGACACCCAGCTCCTCTTTTCTTGTGAGAGAGGGGCCGACTTTGACGGGGAGAGTATCCGGAGTTGCCTTGGGGCAGTGTTCACATGGTTCCAACTGAACAGCCTCAAGTGCAACTCCGATAAATCCGAGGTACTCTTTTTCGGGTGCGATACGGAGCCTAGCTGGCAGGCCTGGTGGCCCATCGATATGTTCCCGCCGTCCGGTTCTTCCTCTATGGCTAAAAACTTGGGGGTTAAGATGGACAAGGGGCTGACGATGAAAGCCCAGATCCTTGGAGTGACCGGCACCTGCTTCGGCCTACTAAAGATGCTGCGGAGGTTTCTGCCTCTTTTGTCGGAGGAGCACAGGAGGCTGACTGTGCAGGCCCTGATAGGTTCCAGGTTGGATTATGCCAACATTCTTTACCTGGGCCTACCAGAGTACCTGTTGCAGCGGCTTCAAGTTGCGCAGAACGCGGCTGCCAGGGCCATTTTTGGTCTAAATCGACATATTAGCGCCTCGGGCCTGTTGCTGACTCTGCACTGGCTACCCATCCGTAAACGGATCGCTTTTAAGGCCATGACGTTGGCCTACAAGGCTCTCCACGCCGTGGGAGCAAGGCATCTCCAAAAGAGACTGACCTTTTACCATCCGGCTCGCTCTCTGAGGTCAGAATCTTTGCTCTTGGCGGTTGTCCTTCGGGTTAAGAGAGCGCGCCTGGGTGGCCGTTCCTTCAGCCTGCTGGCCCCACAGATGTGGAATTCGCTTCCGCTCCTACTCAGGGGGGCTTCGAGTTTGCTTGACTTCAGGAGAGGTCTTAAAACCTGGTTGTTCACGCAGTAGCCCCTCTAGTAGTCCCTTTTTTCCCGTGTGTTCTGTGCTCTTTTTAATGTGTTATGTTATTGTGAATCAGTTCTCCTTACCCAAAGCGCCGGGACACTCTTTTTGAGTAACCGTTGCGCTATACGAAAGAATAAATAACATAACATAACATAACATAACATTTTGCTGAGAGAAGCTCGTCCATGCTCTGTGCTTCACTGAAAACATTGCAACCTCGGCTGACTATATTCAAGGCCATTTGATATGAACGCTGGTGAGTGGCTGTGGGCCAAAATGATAAGCACGAGAACAGCTGAATGTCTGCCAAGGAGAAAAGTCAAATGCCTTCCAAAAATGACCATGTGGAAACAGCTGAATCACTGAAAATGAACATTTAAAGGCCTGATGATGAACGGGAACAGGAACTTGTATTTATCAGTTTGTCAAACAAAGTTGTTCATGGACATCCTGGAAGTTGAAAAATGCATGGACAGTTGAATTTGTATCTGTCAGTCTTTTAATCAGGAAGCTATTCATGGAAATCCTGAAAGTTAAAAAATACATTGACAATTAACGGACATCCTGAGAGCTAAGAACTGCAATGTCATGACCAATCAGAAAAGGGAAACTGCAAGACTTGAAACATTTGAGGGTAGAGAGCCAGCAAATACTGTATAAATATCAGACCAAAATTGGGTTTCATTGTCAAAGAAGCTGTTCGCAGAGAGAAGCTGATTGCACTGCAGCTGTTTGCAGAGATGCTGGGAGCCTGAAACTATGCCAGATGGCTCACTGATAACCCCTGTAGGTTGCATCAGCCTCAAGCTCAAGGGTGGTGGTCTGCAAGGTACAGCAGTCTATACACCATCCCTGTTTTTGCATTTCCAAAGGGCAACTTTTTTAAGCAACCCATGCTCCTTAACCCCGTCCATGCTCATGATGGAACGGTTCTGTCATGAGTGTCGGTTGGCCTGTGCTTATGACGGAACCGTTCCATCATGGTTCCATTGGTTCTTTAGAACCTTCAGCACCGCAGCAGCGCTGAAGGGGTTAAAAGAATTGGTACTGCTTCAAAAAATATGTTTTACTTTTAGTAAGGCACAGAGAGGAGTAGGCAGTGGTACCCTGTCCCATTTCCTGCTCTTCCACCACCGATGGTTCCCACTATGATTCCCAAAAGAGAAGCTGTCCAACAGATATCTTTCACTTTGCAAACTTGGTACCACCTCCTTGGAGGAGTCGGTAACATTTCAATGGTTTGCAAGCTCTATTGCAGTGACAAACCAATGTGGCATCATATTGGAAATCAAAATCCTACCGAATTGAGACTCAGAATGAGTTGTAAAAGTACTTTTGAAATTTAGAACCCTTATTGGGAACCGCAAAAAGAGGTTTAATAAATTATAAAACATAATTTTGCACTCCCAATCCCGTGGATATTGTGAATCTCAGGGTCTTGGACCAATCCAACATTATGACATCAGTCCCATATTACCATTTTTACTGATTAAAGCTTGGGTTGATCAGGCCCTCGGTATTTATGAAATGCTAATTAATCTGTGCTTAAATATGTTTGTAATTTAGGCGATTCCTGCTATGGCATTTTTTATAATGAATCGAATGTAGCTTTGAGAAACATTATTTATTCTAAAATATTTAACTTAAGCATACGAAGATATTCATTCTATAAACAAATTGATTAGCATATTTGAGGAAAGGTTGAGGGCCAACAACTGTCTGCACAATAGAAATGCATAGCGATTAATAATACAATAATTTCTATTCTAAACAACACGATCTCAATCAAAAAGTTGTGAATATGTTTCAATCTTGGATGATTTGCAGTGCTTGATGGAAACACGCGGACAGCTGCTTCTTTAACAGTTTCTTCAATCAACACGTGGAACACTGAAGAGCAATGAATCACTAGGCAGTTGATATGAGTTAATTTGAAACATTTAGCTCGTGAAAGGTGGTAAACACCGAGGCATGCTCCACTTTTAAAGTTCAAGAATGTCCAGCAATACCTTAAGAGCGTTTGACCAGGGACGTTTACTTATTCTTTCTTAACTATCTCATGAGGGTAACTTCAGACAGTCCTGGGATTTTTAACTAGCACCGCAATTGGACTTATAGTTCAGTCTTACTTATTAGAAGTGTGGGCTTCCAAGTACTGACATAATTAGATCTGTTCACTGAAATATCAGGACTAGCAGAAGCCCCCCTTCTGCCATTAGGCAGGCTCACAGCTATCTTAGCATAACATAACAACTCAGGATGTGACATTTCCTCTTAAAAGCGTCAGATTTTAGGGGCGCAGGTTTATTTGTTATATGTTAGTTGTATTTCCACTATTGCATTGATAAACATTTTGTCCAAAATTCACCTTAATATTAGTACTGAAAACTAGCTCTAATATGTTTATATCAATATTCTGCAATGATCACAATTTACAACTCTACTTCAATGTGACGCCTGACATACCCGCATTAAATGTTTAGTTTTAGATTTTATATTTTCTATTGCAGTAGTGGTTCTCTTTTCCTCTGATAGTTAGAGGCAGCAATGCTTAAGAAGCTTGGCTTGTTAATTACTAGAGTAATTAGATTTCTATCAGGGACCAGAACTCTTTCCCTAGAACAGGACATATTTGCTGATGTCACCAGCACGAGTTGGGTGTTTGACTGTTTTTAACTACATATACATCGTCCATGTTGATGGGAATTTGATAAATTCTTGCTTGTGAGTCTGATGTCCTGAATAAACGTTTTGAGATCTTGAAGATGATCTGAGCGTCATCAACACAATAATGAACTGTAAATCTAGGGCCCAGGTTTATTATAACCTTATAGCCTGCTGTAGCGGGCTATACCGGCTATTAAAGGCCTGCTGAATCGTTAATGGCCCGAGCCGAAGGCGAGGGACTTTAACGAGCCACTAGAGGGCAGAATGTTCTAACAAATTAAACAAAGGGTTCTCGAAGCTCGAGGGGATATAAATCCCCTCGAGCTTCGAGAAGCCTTTGTAGAACATTGGAATGTTGCTCTGCGGGCCTTTACCGGCCCGTAGAAGCAGGGAGCACTCCATTGTCTGCAATGGAGCTCCCAACATTCCAATGTTCTAATAATTCTTCACACAATACAGCGCAGCACAAACTTGCTGCACTGTGGTGTGCATGAGAGAAAACAGTGCAGTGCCATATCTACAAACAATTTCCTTCTGCTGATGTCATAACCTGTGCTCAAACAAGGATGCTTTGAGCGATACACAGCCTTGCACACTGGCGCATGACTGTGTGCAGCTAGCATAGGTTCTGGATTTGAGGCATACCTTTCCTGTGCAAATTCCTATGTGTTCACAAACTCAGAAAGTTCCCTACCACTGGATGTGTGCACTCCATTGCAGAACATATGAAATCCATCTTTTAAAAAAAACTAACATATTTCCCCCCGTTTGCGCCTGCTTCATGTATGTGTAGTTTTTTTTGTTTTACACAAATCCCTCTCTAGTTGTATTAGTAGAATTGTCATTCCTTTAATACCCATGGGTATTGCAGCTGACCTGCCGCAAAAACGCCCCTTTGATGTACAGTGATGCACAGGGTTTTTTTGTGCTGTGAAATGTGCACCTTTCCAGCACAAAACACCTTTTTGCACTCAGAAGGAAATGGCATGTGCCGCATTGTGTCATCATAGATCTGGTGTAAATCTCCAATACATCTGGGCCTAATTGTCATGTTGGAAAAGATAAGGTTCCCCATAATATGTTTAATGAAAGAGGTCTGATTCCAAATCTGCCTGACACTTTTTCAATGAATTACCAAGGAATGCAGCCAAACTCTTTTTGTGCCTGGAAGGTGTAAACTGAAATATGAATAAGGACAATACGTTTGTTAGTGTTAGTCACACTAAACTTTCCTTTATTATGTGTGGTTCGTCATGGTGTTTTTATTGCATGAGAATATCTTCTAATTGCCTTGTTAGGTTATTTGCATTTAAGAAATCGCACATTTTGCGATTCCTTAAATGCAATGTAAGAAGCACCAAAAAAGTGCAATTTGGCCTTAAGGTATCGCAAATTACCACCAACTTCAAGTTGGTGGTAATTTGCGATTTCTTTGAAAAATGCACTTTTTTGCATTCTTCAAAGTGCAATGTGAAGCACATACATGCCCTTATGGGAAAGTGTTCCTTAATTGCGATTCGCAATTTGCTAATCGCAATTAAGGAATATTAAGAAATCGCTAAAAGTTGCGATTTTTTAAATACATCCCTATTTGCAATTCTCAAATAGCGATTTCTAAAAAATCGCTATTTGAGAATCGCAAATCAGGATGTTGATACATATGGCCCTTTATTGCTTAGACATTGTAATGCTCAATATAGGTGGTGGGCTTGGATTTTATAATGCGTAATATCTCCATTAATAGTACTTCGACAGTATTACTTTGTTCTCTTTTTACTTTTTAATTTACATACCAGGGACCACTTTGATTTGTCCCCTGTAGCAACGTTTACTTGTTTACAGCCAGCAAGGCCCTTTCTGTCCTCTCTGTTAACATTGTTTCCAACCTTCTTCTGATTCTAACTAGGGACGTGCAGAGTTTTTGATTTTTCTCTTGAAATAGGAGTAATTTTATGAAAGTTACATGAAATTAAGAATATTATGTAAACTTTTGTTGGCTAGTATCTTGGATGAAAACTACACACTAGAGCAAACCTCACAGCAGATATTGGCAGGATACTGCCTGGAGGAGAAAATGCGCCCTTTGAGGCATATTCTTCTCAAACCAGTCTGTGGGCAAAAGCAGGGGCGGCTCTAGGCTCATGGTGGCCCTGGGCAGGGAGCGTAGGTAGGGGGCCCCGGAAGAGAGGGTCCGGGTGGGGCGGAGGCCAGTGAAGAGGGGTGGGATCAGGGTGTTTGGAAGCGGAACAGAGCCGGAGGCCGCCAAATCCCTGCCAGGGGCGCCACGCAAATATGTATCCATCCTCAGAGGATTATTATATTAAGGATATATATTGGCATGGTGGCCCCTGGGGTTTGGTGGCCCTGAGCAGCTGCACAGCTTGCACATGCCTATGGCCGCCCCTGGCAAAAGGAACACACAATTTTGCATTAGGTACAACTGTACATGTTTTGCACATTTAAAATAATGAGGTGTTAAAACAAACTTTGGACAATCTTTTGGAGAAGCCTTTGTATCCACATTCTCTCTCTCTGATTTCCTTAGCTCATCTTTAATTTCTCATGCCCTCTTTAGTGCAATAAAAGACTGATGATTTTTTACTCTGCCTCCTCGATTTTGGCCCTTCAACATTTACACACACAAAAAGCACTGCACTGTTGCTATCCTGGTGGCTTGCACTTCTTGAATTAGTCTTTTGCTAGTTTATACCTCCCTTTTGAAGTTATATTGTAATCACCCCAAGTCACTTGGCCCCCTCATCTAGACACTCAATCACTCATTGTTCTTCTATCAATGAACTTTTGGAAACCTCCTCCTGAATAGCTGCCTGTCACAACCTCTTCCTCCCAGGTAATCAAATAGTTAATTTCAAAGTTCCACTATTTTAACCTAAACATGCGTGGCCTTCCCACTCCGAATATTAAGACCAATTTCCTGTTCCATTAGCATTCTCATCTGCTGGCAGGTGTGCCCCTTTTCAAATTTTTTAATATTTGTGATGACTTTTCGATATGTCACTGATGAGTGCCACTCTGGGCCTTCCATGTCACCAAACCTTAGCCTCTCTCCTTGGTTTGTGAGGCATTGGCCTCCCTTCCTTTCCTGCAAAAGTTGCATTATCCTTGACAGAACAATGGTGGAATGCACAGGGCCCAACATTGACTTAAACGGAATAACTCATTGACATGGGACATTTCTCTTTCGGATTAGCATTAGTGCTGATCTCGTTTAGCACATACACTGAATCTTTGCTACACAAATATTGCAGTAGAGCAATGATGATAACCTCAAATGATACCTGTAATTTTGGTCTTGGCCTATCTTCTATGGGATCTACTGGTAGATTTGGATAATATGTACCCATTAAAAATATCTTGATGTGGCTCTTTCTTCATAGCCCATTGTGTGATTACTCTGTGGGTCCCAAAACAAATTATATCTGCTTCCATCTGTATACTTTAGTATCTCATGTGTCTCTTGTCTCCATTTTTTGGTATTCCATGTATGTGAATGTTATTCAGTCTTGATTTTTTGTGTGGCCTTTGGTAGCCTCTCACTGGTAACATAGTTTTTCCTCCACCACATTCTGTTCTATGCTGTATTTTAATTGGTCATTGGCTACATTCACCTAATACTCTACTACCTAAGTGGCATGCTTAATGGACAGTTTATTTAACTGGATGTTCACCATACTCAATTGTGGTTTTAATTATTGTAGTAATAATTTGAGGTATCTGTTGGTCCCTAGAGCATCATCTGAGTTATTCTGTTTTTGTTTTCCTATATCCAGTCCATTTCCAAAACATACATTGTCCAATCTTGTTTCATGAATAATTCCTTATTCTTTCTGTCTTTACCTTCTGGTTTTCTGCCTGCCCTCTTATTGTTTTTATAGATGCAGCAATTGTTAAGAACCAGTACATGACTATGAGCCTGATTACGATGTTGGTTGGAAAGCCTCCGACCTTTATGATAGGTTTAAAGTCCAACCGCTGTATTATGATGAAGGCACTCGGAGTTTAAACCTGCCAGGGTATCCAATGTGATTCCGATGGGCTCAAGGAGCCCGCTGGCCAGTCGGAAAGACCTCATAATCCCTTAAGGACAGTATTTCCACCTTCGGAAATATGATGTTAGTTTCCGACAGCCAATCCATGTCGGCCTTTTTTACATGGATTGGCTGTTGGAAACTGACTTTGGGGGCCCCTAGCATGGTCCTCTTCCCTCCTGGCCCTCAGCCCCCCGCATTTGGCCATGAGGTGCCTGCCATATGGTGCAGGGATGTTTGGAAACATCCATTTTGCTATGGAAGCCTATGCTGCAGTCACATCCAAATGATGCGGTCGGAACCGCCAACCTGAGGTTGGTTGGTTCCCAATCCTCAACGATGTTGGGCAGATGTAAGTCCACCTGACAACGTAATTAGGGCCTATGTATGAGTATAGACCTTTGACTCTCATCATTCACCTCAATAACCATGCCTGTACCCAACATTTACCTACTGTATGTTGTACTAAAAAATACAATAGTGAAGTATTGTCAATACTGGCATGGTTAATGAAGTGGACCTCAGCCTTTATTCTGGGATCCCGCATAAGCTAACTCTGTCTCATTGGCTGCCATGATCCCCTGTCCAGTAATAAGACACTCAGCAACTGGAAACCGAGTGCTCTTACCTCAGAATGGATTGTGAAGCACCCACATCATGGAACAGCGTGTTAAACACTCACACCCAGCAATGGGTTACCATTCCACCCTCACCAGGCAGTCATCGTATCTAGACATGAAAAATTATATAGCCTCATTTCTGGAAGCTGTACCATCCATACAATTTCCTGACCTTATGCTAGCAGCCCAATCATATTGGATGTAACAAGGTTGCAAAGCAGCTTGAGATGGCTCACCATATCTGAGAACAGTAGTAGGGTATCAGTTTTTACTAACTTATTGCATATAATGATCGTTATTTTCTTTAGTTTTAGTTTAATGTATTTTCCCATGCTTGTAATATTAACATTCTAATGTAAAGATGCTACAATAGATTAAAGTACAAAAAAAAACCAAATATCATAACTTTCTATTGACTGTGTACTCATTTTGAGGGTTAGAAATTGAATATGTTCCTAATATCCCCTGCAGTGCTCTGGCAGGTTTGTTATTCTCCATATACCTTTACGTCAATACATTCGGCCTAATAGATACTGTCTGAAATATGTCTCTGTTTTCCCTTTCCCAACAGAGAAAAAGCTCAGGACGCTAAGGAAATCTAACCGGGTGTGCACTCAACAAATGGGCTACGCAACAATACATTCACTTGTAGCATTTATAATGGAAATTATATTCTGTAAAGTATATACTAGCAATTTCCAAAACAGATATAATTATCCACTCTATATTTCTTCACTGCGTCGCTGAATGTGTTTCGGAAGCAGGACATTAATCCATCAACTTGCTGCTTAAAATAAATGGATCTAATTGCATTTCATGAGGCCGGTGAAACTAATAATCTGATTCTTGTATAATACGATTTTTTATATTTTTGTCGTGATTTCTACTGCAGATTAGTCATATTAAAGTTTAGAAAGTCCAACCGCCTCATTGTCATGATTAGAATGACAACTTGCTGGTTCGTGCTGGCACAGACTGAGCTACACCTAACTGAGACTCCTTCCAAGCATGACAGGGTGGCCACAGGGAGCTGTTGCTTCAGATTCGGATTCAGGGGTTTTGGTGATGAGCTGCTAAGAGGAGATGGAGGTCAGCAAGGGGATTCTTCTTCTGTCTCCTGCCAACTAGACTTGGATACACATGGCCTGATGAGTCTAAATGGTTAGGGCAGTCAGACTCCACATGAACACACTGCTTACCAGAGCTCTTCACCCCTGCCTGCACATATCACCTGCACACATGTA
Source organism: Lissotriton vulgaris (assembly GCF_964263255.1). Taxonomy (NCBI): domain Eukaryota; kingdom Metazoa; phylum Chordata; class Amphibia; order Caudata; family Salamandridae; genus Lissotriton; species Lissotriton vulgaris. The sequence continues at coordinate 557,971,813 of NC_141685.1, read as the reverse complement.
TGACCTAGTTCAGCTCAACTGTGACCTGAATGTACCATTTGTGCACATGTTCTGCCACTGTACCTCAATCCTTATTCCTTGTGCTCACACAGCTGCCTTAGTGTTCGTCATATTTGAACTGCACATATAATGCCATCACACTGCGCTTCCAGAGTCTGGACCTGCAAATTCCCTGTGTACTCATAGCTCTTTGCAGTGTAATGTAATTCAACCCTGACCTGCACATATCCTGTGCACACAGCTTTGCCAGTATACCTCAGCCATGACCTAAAGATACCCTATGATCACGCAGCTCTGCCACTGGGAGAAAGCTCCAAGGGAGTGTGGGTCATTAGTTTTTTGTTTTTCAAAAACAAACTCCCAGTTTGGAAGTTTAATTTTGAAAAACAAAAAAAGGTTTAGTGGACCAACGTCAAATCCAATGATGGCTGTTCACAAAACTTTTACTACATTGAAAAAACTTCCATTGACAGAGGTAACTGCTGGGTATTTGTAAAATGACTTTGGCTGGCCACAGCGGCCTGAGTACAGGGCCTGGCCTCCAGGGCATTGCCTGATTATGACAAAAAACTGAAAGTAACTGAAAAACAAAGGTTCAGAGACTAAGGGCCTAATTACGATGTGGGTCGGAAAGGCTCCGAATGGCATTCGGTTTTCCTAACCCGTTTCAAAACCCAGGTTTCCGACCAACTCGGAAACTTTTCCGACCACCCGATTATGACAGCAGGTAACTCTTCGGTCTTTCTGACTCTGTTCCGACCAGCATTCGGAGACTCCAAGTCGGTCAGAGCCGAATCGTACAGCTCTACAGACCGAGTTTCTGACCAAGCGATTACTATGTCGGATTCAGACAGCCTTTCTGACTAAGTTTGTGCGACCCGGAACGGCTGTCGGAAGCTGAATTTAGGGGCCCATAGCAGGCCCCCTTCACCTGGCTGCCTCCGGTTGGGGCCCATGGGGGTACCATGGGTCCCCTCTGTACAACTGTTAGAACCGGCTGTCTCTAGTTGGCAGAGGTATGCACTTCTGACAAATAGGGACACTCCTTTTCTAGTCAGGGCAAGGGGATCACACCCTTCGATAACCCCTGCTCATCCCCTTGGTAGCTTGGCAGAGCAGAATAGGCTTATCTCAGAGGCTGTGTGTTAAGCAATTATGACCACATACAGTAATACAGTGAATACACTACAAATGGACACGACACAGTGGTATTATAAAAATAAGTATTTTTATATAAGGCTTAGCACAAGACCAAATAACGAAAAACTGTACACAATCGTAATAAATACTCTGGGAAGGGAAAAAGGATAGTTCAAAGGTAGTTTCTTCTTTAGCACAAAAAGTCTTTAGTATCAAGCAATCTTCTTCTTGGCAATACAGTTCTTAGCAACAGGGTAACCCACACGGGGGCTACACGACGTCGAGGCAAAGTTAATCCAAAGGTTCGGCGTCGACCGCGAGGAGCGCTACGTCGAGCCCGGAGTCACACGGACCCCCAACAGCACAGTACCTTTAGGAAAATGAAGCACACAATGATCAGCGGCGTCGAGCAATCCGGCGTCGCGCCTTCGGTGTCGATCCGGCCTCAGCAGGCGTCGTCGTTGATGATGCGGTTGCACAGAGTGAGCAGCGCTCACGGCGTCGAAGGGCACACAGGTGATGCGATCAGCAGCGGTGCAGACACGAGGTCCTCTGGAGCTAGAGCCGTACTCCCACTCACTGGCGTTGCTGCTGGCGTCGGTCGGGCCCGGCGGCCGGTCGTCGAGGAAGCGGGACACTGGGGCCGTTACCCACTATGTCGAGCTGGATTCGGCGACGTCCGTCGGCGTCGAGATTGCTGGTTCTTTCAGAGGTGCCGGATTCACGATTCCAGTATATGAAAGAAGGGTCCCAGTAGAGATTGATACATTTGCTTGAATTTATTTGCAAAAATTAATTAAAACAGGCAATGTCAATTAATCACAGTGCATGAGCTATCTAATTTAGTAAGTAAAAGTGCCCCAGAAAGGGAAGGGAAGTGGGATAGCGTGATGCTGTGAAAGGGGAATAGTGAGGGAATAGAGTTGGTGACAAATGATCTATTGCAGAATTATTTCAAAATGCAATAAGGTTTCATGGCTTCAGGTTTCTGAGCCCAAACATACGGGGATTATCATATATCCCAAAGCAATTGAATTGTTTCTGTTGACAACGAAATATTCAAAATCATAGGGGAAGGCCAAAAAAAACAAAAATTGAGAGTAGCCGTCGACGTTTCGACCCCACGCTACACTTGTAGGCGTGATTGTGACCTTACATCGGGGTCTTCATCAGGACAGGGTAGTCGGCAAAAGGGCACTACAATATCTGAAAATGAAAAGTGTAAATATAACTTACTGACAATCAATGCCAATTTACCGTAGTGAGCGGTAAACACATGACTGAAACTGTTACCATGGTTAACTAAATGAAAAACCTATTATAAAACATGTTAGGACTGTGCAGTTGAGAACCTTAGTACAGAGAAATCAATCAACATTTAAATATACATTTCAAATTATTCCATATGAACCACAACTGGTCTCTAATTTGTAAAACATCAGTGTATACAGACTCACACCAACACAATGCCCTGACTCAACCAGGAAAAACCAAAATCGTAAGTAGGAATTATTAAATCCATGGGGGTGCTAAGATTCCCAGAATGTTGGACCTGGATATGTAGTTGAATGAGGTCTATTCGAAAGTTATAAATAGGCAAATTAGAGAGAAACATATTAAAGAAAAACATACCTGCTCATGTAGAGCAGACTTCATGGCCTTGGCCAAAATATTCTTGCTGGGCGAGCAGGCTGCATCTGCAGGTAGGGTAATATACATTACTTGGAAAGCCCATATTGGACTGTACAGGGTGACCTGACTGTTGGAAAAAGGCGCTTACCTATTAGAATGGCTTGAATGAATAAATTCTGCTCTTGAATATATTAGGTAAGGGATGTGCCGCATCTGTGGATGTTAATTGAAGGTTGTATATCAGATTGCTGCACAACTGATAGGTGGCTTTTATCTAAACCCCAAAAGAAAAGAGGGGCTCACCTGATTAGTGTTGTTACCAGCGGGAGCCTGATTGTAGCGAATGGGAAGGGATTTGGTCCACCCGAACCTGTGGGCGGTGGGGTAACGATTTAAATACATGCAAAGCTTATGTCACATAAAGCATAACGCATAATTTACCTCGAAGGGGTTGGACGTTGTTATTTAGTCAAAGCGGAGCGTCCGTGAAGATCGCCTCGCGCGTTGCCGTATCTGTAGGTAAACAGAGGCGAATGGGAAGGGATTTGGTCCACCCGAACCTGTGGGCGGTGGGGAAACTGTTAGTCGGATCGTGAAACGATTTAAATACATGCAAAGTTTATGTTACATAAAGCATAACGCATAATTTACCTCGAAGGGGTTGGACGTTGTTATTTAGTCAAAGCGGAGCGTCCGTGAAGATCGCCTCGCGCGTTGCCGTATCTGTAGGTAAACAGAGGCGGTAAATTATTGCCGACTCTGTGATGATTTTTAGGTCAGTTCAGGAAATTTGTGGGGTAGGAAAGTTCTTACCGTTTAGGAACTGACACGGAGTTCGAGGATATACGCCTCTCCTGACTGCAGGCTGTACGCAGGTGGGCGTGGCCTGCACGGAGGTTATATACCTCCGGAGCGTTGCCCTTGGTAACGCGAGGTGCTGTTCCGGGTCAAAATAAAAGACGGACGTATAGTCCTGAGCGTTGCTAGAGGCAACCTAATTTAAAGAGTCAATGCAACATCTAATGTTTACAATCTAGCGCGATTGCGTTATAAATGTACTACATACCTACGTTCTTGAATACTGATGCACCTCTCCAACATGAGGGTGTAGATCAGAAAAAGAGTGTATCGTGAAAGTAATAAATAAACTCTCGTGAATAATAATGCATCTCTACACCATGAAGGTGTAGATCATGTAACGTGTATTATTACATTCAGTTAGGTATGCCAACTGTTAAATTAGGTCTGGGCACATCGGAGTTATGAATAGTAGTAGTCTTATTAAAATTATTACCATTGTTAATATTGTTAACGGAAGAGATGCACCTCTCAGCCAGGAGGGTGAAAATCTCCTCCATTATTTCACAAATTATTAAGGTGAAGTAATTTAAATATGAACATGGTAATCCTACTATAATCTTTTCAAATGGAGTAACATGGTTATTGTGTACATATCAATTACAATATTCCTTACGTTCGTATGTATAATATTATTGTAAAGAGATGCACCTCCCGAACATTAGGGTGAAGATCTCCTTTAACATGAGGTTTGGATTGGACCCTGAATAATTGAAATACCGAGAAGGGCAGAACGTTCAAACCCGGCATATATTAAATACTTGGTCCAACGTCTCAACATAGCTAGTCGCGCCTAGCGACTATTCACACAGATTGCTCACAAGGAATTTTTTACTAATGTATAAAGGCTAGCTCACTCAGGGAGCGGAAATGTTCAAGTGTCAGCGACCAAAAGTGGCTAATTGGGCATGGCTGCTCTCTGACTCATTTAGCCCATTTCGGATAGTGTCCAACAGTGTCATCCATTTTGATTCTCTCAAAGTTAGAATACGTGCGATGTTCCCACCTCTGGGGTCAAGGGTGATTTTTTCTAGGACAAGCCATTGCAAGGTCTCTGGAGTGTGACTCTTCAAGGTGCAATGATCCACTAGGGGGGCCCCCTGTACTTGACACCTGATCCTGCTGCCGTGTTGTAATATACGGGCTTTCACCTTCTGTTGGGTCTGGCCTACATATGCCAGGTCACAAGGGCACTTAATCCAATAGATGACGTTTGAGGAGTTGCAGTTGGTATGTGACCTCAGGGTATAAGTTTTTCCTCTATATTTCAACTCCTTAGTTTGAATTGTGGTTGCACATGCAGTGCATGATCCACATCTAGTGTGTCCCACAATCGGAGGTAGATGTCATAATGATTGAATGGTCGGATTCGGCGGTGTGGGGAGGAATGAGTGTACAACTTGATCCCTGATATTGCGGGCTCTTTTGAAAGAGTGTAGCGGTAATGTCTTTTGTCCGATGTCCTCTGCTATCATGCGCCAGTGCTTATTGATAACTTTTTTTATATCGTTACTGCGCGTTGAAAATGTGGTCACACAGATGATTCGTTCGGCAGCTGAATCCTCTTTCCTTTCACAATTCAATAGGTGCTCTCTGGGACTATACCAGGCTCTTTTGCGTGCCCGTTTTGTGAGACGTGTGGGATAGCCTCGAGCTGTTAGTCGGTCTGCAAGATCTTGTGATTCCAGTATATAGTTCTCTTTAGAGGAACAATTCTGTCTGATCCTAAGGAACTGTCCCACTGGCAGGTTATCTCTAAGTCCCCTCGGATGATGGCTATTATATTCAAGTAGCGAGTTCCGCTCAATGGGTTTTCGAAATAAGGTGGTCTCAAGTGATTTTGTTTCAGGATTGTAGTAGATGGTTATATCCAAGAATGCGACCTTCTCCTGGTTGGCCTCAAGGGTGAATTGTATGTCCGTGCTCTGTATGTTGAGCCAAGAATGAAAGGTCATCAGCTCTTCCCGTGTACCAATCCACAAGCAGAGCACGTCGTCAATATATCGGACCCACATATTGATGTGGTGTCCGAATGGATTGGTGTCATTAAAGATCATCCGTTCCTCATAGTCGGCCATATAAAGTATGGCCAAGTTGGGGGCAAAAGTAGCCCCCATCGCTACTCCCTTAGTTTGCAAAAAGAACTCGCCCTGAAACATAAAGAAATTTTTCATCATGGCTATTCTCAACAGTTCTATAATAAAGTATGTAGGTACTTGGACTGGAGCCGTTCTGGTTTCAAGGGCCTTTTCCATAATCACAATAGCGTCATGTTGAGGGATGCTAGTGTATAAGGACACTATGTCGCAGGTTACTAACAGTTGATTATCTCGATCGAATGGTCTCTGGTCGATCAAATTGATAACCTGGGTTGTATCTCGAAGATACGTCTTAGTTCTTGTGGCCAGTGGTTTCAGAAAAAAGTCAATATATTGGTTCAGTGGTTCTAGCATTGATCCGCAACCGGACACTATTGGGCGCCCGGGTGGGTTGTCGAGGCCTTTGTGCACCTTGGGTAAGGTGTATATGGTAGCCAGACGTGGATGACTTTGGTTCAGGAAATTGTACTCTTGTTGGGATAGAAAGCCTGCCTCTAAACCCCTTTGTGTAGTTCGAAGTATCTCTAGGGCTAGCTCTTTTGAAGGATCACTGTGAATCAGTTTATAGCTGACTCCGTCATTCAGTTGTCTATAAATTTCTCCTTTATAAGCAGCAGTGTCTTGGACCACAATCGCCCGCCCTTATCGGCGGGTTTGATGACTATGTCCACATTTTCTTTCAAGGTTTTGAGGGCCAATTTTTGTTTAGTACTTAAGTTAAATCTGATGTATTTTGGCTCACTTACAGTCTTTTCCACTTCTTGGATGACCAGTTCTTCGAATGCAAGAATTTTATTACTGATTGCATATGAAGGGGGAAAAAAGGTAGAAGGTTCCCTCAATCCTTTTACTGATGATCTCAGTGGAGCTGTCGCATGTCTGAAAAAGTACCGTAAACGGATTTTCCTGAAGAAATTATAAAGTTCCGTTTTTAGTTGGAACCTGTTTGGAGGTGTAGTTGGAACATAAGAAAGACCCTTGCTCAATACTTTTTCTTCATCTTCAGATAGTTTGTATTTGGAGATGTTTACTACGGGGCTAGAAGAGACCTGTATAGGTTGGGTGGTCACCACCGGTACGTGTTGAGTTGTCACCACCGGTACGTGTTTCTCCGGGTTGATATTTCACCATGGTTCTCGGGGCGGAAGGTGACTTGTTTCTGCGAGCGTCCACGGCCTCGGTTCTGGTTGCCCATGTTGGATTGTTGTCCACGTTGCAGTCCTCCGGACCAATTGCCCCGACCTCGGGGCGGTCTCCATTGCGTCTGGCCTCTGCCTAAAAAATGAGGTGGCGGTGGTGGGTATGGTGGATAGTTGAATTCTGGATAGGAGTAATTATATGAGGGACCAGGTGTTGCAGGTTCTGATTCGCTTCCAGAGCTGTACGAAGAGTCAGAGAACGTGGTGAAAGGTCTCCTGCCTCTGTATCCACTTCTCCCTCGGTTGGAAAATCGGCCTTGGGTGTCTTGCTTGTAATAGTCCGGTTGGAGGTATGGGTAGACACTTTTCTTGTCGAATGCTCGTATGTCCTTGGCTAATTTTTCTAACTTCTTCGTTTGAGTGGTGACATCAAACTCTTTTAGGGTAGCATCAAGAGACTCAAGGGCGGATTTGGCATTGGTCAAAGTGCTGTCCCCAAGTATTTCAGATCTTAAGGCCGCAATTTCTTTGGTAAGTGTTTGTACTTGTTCTGCAGCTGTCTCCACTCCCAACACCATCCAGTGTCGGGAGCAATTGTTAGAGACGTAGCTAAATCCCTCCTTGAATTTAGGTACGTCGACAAAAATAGCCGGTTCTATTTTAATTTGGAGGCCAACCGGAATGATGTTCTCCTGTAAATATTTCGTGAACAGGTATCCATGAAGTCTTGTTCTAATGAGTTTTTTTTCTAATCTCTCAAGTCTGGTAATTTTGTCATTCAGAGTGACATCTACTTGTAGGTTGGTATTAGACAGAAATTGGTTATTTTGGTCTTGCAGGAGAGTGTTGATGTAATCTTCTGTATACGAAAGTAATTCACTTTCTACCATGGTCTCGAGGTAGAAAGTGAATTACTTTCGTATACAGAAGATTACAAAAATAAAACTCATTAGAACAAGACTTCATGGATACCTGTTCACGAAATATTTACAGGAGAACATCATTCCGGTTGGCCTCCAAATTAAAATAGAACCGGCTATTTTTGTCGACGTACCTAAATTCAAGGAGGGATTTAGCTACGTCTCTAACAATTGCTCCCGACACTGGATGGTGTTGGGAGTGGAGACAGCTGCAGAACAAGTACAAACACTTACCAAAGAAATTGCGGCCTTAAGATCTGAAATACTTGGGGACAGCCCTTTGACCAATGCCAAATCCGCCCTTGAGTCTCTTGATGCTACCCTAAAAGAGTTTGATGTCACCACTCAAACGAAGAAGTTAGAAAAATTAGCCAAGGACATACGAGCATTCGACAAGAAAAGTGTCTACCCATACCTCCAACCGGACTATTACAAGCAAGACACCCAAGGCCGATTTTCCAACCGAGGGAGAAGTGGATACAGAGGCAGGAGACCTTTCACCACGTTCTCTGACTCTTCGTACAGCTCTGGAAGCGAATCAGAACCTGCAACACCTGGTCCCTCATATAATTACTCCTATCCAGAATTCAACTATCCACCATACCCACCACCGCCACCTCATTTTTTAGGCAGAGGCCAGACGCAATGGAGACCGCCCCGAGGTCGGGGCAATTGGTCCGGAGGACTGCAACGTGGACAACAATCCAACATGGGCAACCAGAACGGAGGCCGTGGACGCTCGCAGAAACAAGTCACCTTCCGCCCCGAGAACCATGGCGAAATATCAACCCGGAGAAACACGTACCGGTGGTGACAACTCAACACGTACCGGTGGTGACCACCCAACCTATACAGGTCTCTTCTAGCCCCGTAGTAAACATCTCCAAATACAAACTATCTGAAGATGAAGAAAAAGTATTGAGCAAGGGTCTTTCTTATGTTCCAACTACACCTCCAAACAGGTTCCAACTAAAAACGGAACTTTATAATTTCTTCAGGAAAATCCGTTTACGGTACTTTTTCAGACATGCGACAGCTCCACTGAGATCATCAGTAACAGGATTGAGGGAACCTTCTACCTTTTTTCCCCCTTCATATGCAATCAGTAACAAAATTCTTGCATTCGAAGAACTGGTCATCCAAGAAGTGGAAAAGACTGTAAGTGAGCTAAAATACATCAGATTTAACTTAAGTACTAAACAAAAATTGGCCCTCAAAACCTTGAAAGAAAATGTGGACATAGTCATCAAACCCGCCGATAAGGGCGGGGTGATTGTGGTCCAAGACACTGCTGCTTATAAAGGAGAAATTTATAGACAACTGAATGACGGAGTCAGCTATAAACTGATTCACAGTGATCCTTCAAAAGAGCTAGCCCTAGAGATACTGCGAACTACACAAAGGGGTTTAGAGGCAGGCTTTCTATCCCAACAAGAGTACAATTTCCTGAACCAAAGTCATCCACGTCTGGCTACCATATACACCTTACCCAAGGTGCACAAAGGCCTCGACAACCCACCCGGGCGCCCAATAGTGTCCGGTTGCGGATCAATGCTAGAACCACTGAACCAATATATTGACTTTTTTCTGAAACCACTGGCCACAAGAACTAAGACGTATCTTCGAGATACAACCCAGGTTATCAATTTGATCGACCAGAGACCATTCGATCCAGATAATCAACTGTTAGTAACCTGCGACATAGTGTCCTTATACACTAGCATCCCTCAACATGACGCTATTGTGATTATGGAAAAGGCCCTTGAAACCAGAACGGCTCCAGTCCAAGTACCTACATACTTTATTATAGAACTGTTGAGAATAGCCATGATGAAAAATTTCTTTATGTTTCAGGGCGAGTTCTTTTTGCAAACTAAGGGAGTAGCGATGGGGGCTACTTTTGCCCCCAACTTGGCCATACTTTATATGGCCGACTATGAGGAACGGATGATCTTTAATGACACCAATCCATTCGGACACCACATCAATATGTGGGTCCGATATATTGACGACGTGCTCTGCTTGTGGATTGGTACACGGGAAGAGCTGATGACCTTTCATTCTTGGCTCAACATACAGAGCACGGACATACAATTCACCCTTGAGGCCAACCAGGAGAAGGTCGCATTCTTGGATATAACCATCTACTACAATCCTGAAACAAAATCACTTGAGACCACCTTATTTCGAAAACCCATTGAGCGGAACTCGCTACTTGAATATAATAGCCATCATCCGAGGGGACTTAGAGATAACCTGCCAGTGGGACAGTTCCTTAGGATCAGACGGAATTGTTCCTCTAAAGAGAACTATATACTGGAATCACAAGATCTTGCAGACCGACTAACAGCTCGAGGCTATCCCACACGTCTCACAAAACGGGCACGCAAAAGAGCCTGGTATAGTCCCAGAGAGCACCTATTGAATTGTGAAAGGAAAGAGGATTCAGCTGCCGAACGAATCATCTGTGTGACCACATTTTCAACGCGCAGTAACAATATAAAAAAAGTTATCAATAAGCACTGGCGCATGATAGCAGAGGACATCGGACAAAAGACATTACCGCTACACTCTTTCAAAAGAGCCCGCAATATCAGGGATCAAGTTGTACACTCATTCCTCCCCACACCGCCGAATCCGACCATTCAATCATTATGGCATCTACCTCCGATTGTGGGACACACTAGATGTGGATCATGCACTGCATGTGCAACCACAATTCAAACTAAGGAGTTGAAATATAGAGGAAAAACTTATACCCTGAGGTCACATACCAACTGCAACTCCTCAAACGTCATCTATTGGATTAAGTGCCCTTGTGACCTGGCATATGTAGGCCAGACCCAACAGAAGGTGAAAGCCCGTATATTACAACACGGCAGCAGGATCAGGTGTCAAGTACAGGGGGCCCCCCTAGTGGATCATTGCACCTTGAAGAGTCACACTCCAGAGACCTTGCAATGGCTTGTCCTAGAAAAAATCATCCTTGACCCCAGAGGTGGGAACATTGCACGTATTCTAACTTTGAGAGAATCAAAATGGATGACACTGTTGGACACTATCCGAAATGGGCTAAATGAGTCAGAGAGCAGCCATGCCCAATTAGCCACTTTTGGTCGCTGACACTTGAACATTTCCGCTCCCTGAGTGAGCTAGCCTTTATACATTAGTAAAAAATTCCTTGTGAGCAATCTGTGTGAATAGTCGCTAGGCGCGACTAGCTATGTTGAGACGTTGGACCAAGTATTTAATATATGCCGGGTTTGAACGTGCTGCCCTTCTCGGTATTTCAATTATTCAGGGTCCAATCCAAACCTCATGTTAAAGGAGATCTTCACCCTCATGTTCGGGAGGTGCATCTCTTTACAAGAATATTATACATACGAACGTAAGGAATATTGTAATTGATATGTACACAATAACCATGTTACTCCATTTGAAAAGATTATAGTAGGATTACCATGTTCATATTTAAATTACTTCACCTTAATAATTTGTGAAATAATGGAGGAGATTTTCACCCTCCTGGCTGAGAGGTGCATCTCTTCCGTTAACAATATTAACAATGGTAATAATTTTAATAAGACTACTACTATTCATAACTCCGATGTGCCCAGACCTAATTTAACAGTTGGCATACCTAACTGAATGTAATAATACACGTTACATGATCTACACCTTCATGGTGTAGAGATGCATTATTATTCACGAGAGTTTATTTATTACTTTCACGATACACTCTTTTTCTGATCTACACCCTCATGTTGGAGAGGTGCATCAGTATTCAAGAACGTAGGTATGTAGTACATTTATAACGCAATCGCGCTAGATTGTAAACATTAGATGTTGCATTGACTCTTTAAATTAGGTTGCCTCTAGCAACGCTCAGGACTATACGTCCGTCTTTTATTTTGACCCGGAACAGCACCTCGCGTTACCAAGGGCAACGCTCCGGAGGTATATAACCTCCGTGCAGGCCACGCCCACCTGCGTACAGCCTGCAGTCAGGAGAGGCGTATATCCTCGAACTCCGTGTCAGTTTCTAAACGGTAAGAACTTTCCTACCCCACAAATTTCCTGAACTGACCTAAAAATCATCACAGAGTCGGCAATAATTTACCGCCTCTGTTTACCTACAGATACGGCAACGCGCGAGGCGATCTTCACGGACGCTCCGCTTTGACTAAATAACAACGTCCAACCCCTTCGAGGTAAATTATGCGTTATGCTTTATGTAACATAAACTTTGCATGTATTTAAATCGTTTCACGATCCGACTAACAGTTACCCCACCGCCCACAGGTTCGGGTGGACCAAATCCCTTCCCATTCGCCTCTGTTTACCTACAGATACGGCAACGCGCGAGGCGATCTTCACGGACGCTCCGCTTTGACTAAATAACAACGTCCAACCCCTTCGAGGTAAATTATGCGTTATGCTTTATGTGACATAAGCTTTGCATGTATTTAAATCGTTTCACGATCCGACTAACAGTTACCCCACCGCCCACAGGTTCGGGTGGACCAAATCCCTTCCCATTCGCTACAATCAGGCTCCCGCTGGTAACAACACTAATCAGGTGAGCCCCTCTTTTCTTTTGGGGTTTAGATAAAAGCCACCTATCAGTTGTGCAGCAATCTGATATACAACCTTCAATTAACATCCACAGATGCGGCACATCCCTTACCTAATATATTCAAGAGCAGAATTTATTCATTCAAGCCATTCTAATAGGTAAGCGCCTTTTTCCAACAGTCAGGTCACCCTGTACAGTCCAATATGGGCTTTCCAAGTAATGTATATTACCCTACCTGCAGATGCAGCCTGCTCGCCCAGCAAGAATATTTTGGCCAAGGCCATGAAGTCTGCTCTACATGAGCAGGTATGTTTTTCTTTAATATGTTTCTCTCTAATTTGCCTATGTATAACTTTCGAATAGACTTCATTCAACTACATATCCAGGTCCAACATTCTGGGAATCTTAGCACCCCCATGGATTTAATAATTCCTACTTACGATTTTGGTTTTTCCTGGTTGAGTCAGGGCATTGTGTTGGTGTGAGTCTGTATACACTGATGTTTTACAAATTAGAGACCAGTTGTGGTTCATATGGAATAATTTGAAATGTATATTTAAATGTTGATTGATTTCTCTGTACTAAGGTTCTCAACTGCACAGTCCTAACATGTTTTATAATAGGTTTTTCATTTAGTTAACCATGGTAACAGTTTCAGTCATGTGTTTACCGCTCACTACGGTAAATTGGCATTGATTGTCAGTAAGTTATATTTACACTTTTCATTTTCAGATATTGTAGTGCCCTTTTGCCGACTACCCTGTCCTGATGAAGACCCCGATGTAAGGTCACAATCACGCCTACAAGTGTAGCGTGGGGTCGAAACGTCGACGGCTACTCTCAATTTTTGTTTTTGTTGGCCTTCCCCTATGATTTTGAATATTTCGTTGTCAACAGAAACAATTCAATTGCTTTGGGATATATGATAATCCCCGTATGTTTGGGCTCAGAAACCTGAAGCCATGAAACCTTATTGCATTTTGAAATAATTCTGCAATAGATCATTTGTCACCAACTCTATTCCCTCACTATTCCCCTTTCACAGCATCACGCTATCCCACTTCCCTTCCCTTTCTGGGGCACTTTTACTTACTAAATTAGATAGCTCATGCACTGTGATTAATTGACATTGCCTGTTTTTATTTAATTTTTGCAAATAAATTCAAGCAAATGTATCAATCTCTACTGGGACCCTTCTTTCATATACTACTTAGCACCCAGGTCCCATGTGGATATCTCGGGTAGAACCCCCCTTCTATACCAACGGATTCACGATTCCAGCAAATAGCACTTTCGCAGATGAAGTCTTTTAGCCCTGTGACTTCAGCAGGAGACTGGCACTCTTCCAGTCCTTGGAGATTTTCTTAGCAAGCGTGAGAGTACACACACAGTTCCTCTCTCCTGGTTCCTTGGCAAAAATAAAGAAGCACTGCAGGATTCCCCCAACAACAGCACGCTGGCAGAAGGGGTAGGCAAGTCCTCAGATCAGCAGGCCTCTTGTCCTTGGTTACAGGGTTCCTTGTCAGAAGTGATCTAAATTCTTGGTTCAGGGGTCCTTCTCTTATACCCCTTTCTGGCTTTGATCCCTTTGTCCATGTAGGGGAATTTCCCAACATCCTGGGTCTGTTGTGGGCGGAGCCAGGCAGTAGCACCTGGCCTATTCATTGAGCAGGGCTGGGTCCTCAGACGCCCAGCAGGAGGTGGAGCCAGCATTGACACTGGCAGGAGCAGAGCTATCGGCCTCCTGGCAGGAGGTGGGGCTAGGATCGTCCATGGCAGGCACAGAGCCATCAGCCGCTTGGCAGGAGGTGGAGCCAGCATTGTATCAGGCAAGGCAGGCTATTGACAACTACTCTCCCCCTACTCTCAACGTAAATGTCCCACTCATCCCACCCTGACTCATCCAGACCTGTGGAGCCACCCAGCTCCTGTCACACACACGCAAGACCAGCAGAAACCAGATATGGTTAGACAAGAAAATAGACACTTTCTAAAAGTGCTATTTTCAAACCCAGAGTCCAAAAACCATCCATACCAACGGATGCGTAATTAAACCCCGAGTTCAGGGATACCAAACTCGACATTGCACCATGCTCCCCGAGCCAGCTAGGATCATAGCATTAATAATCCCGGCGGCCCATTCTAATCAATGGAGAGCAGGCTACCTCGCAATAGTGAAGAACAAAGATGGCGGTAATTCACTATTAGGACATGCCAACTTGGTCAGGCGTGTCCTACCTTAGACTTACAATGCACCCTGCCCGCGGGCCTAACATAGGGATCACTAACATGAAGCCAAGGGAAGGTTTGGGGGGCTGGCAAGTAGGTATACTTGCGCAGCCGGCATGACAGCACGAGGCTGCACGTGGGTCTCGCAATGACCGACCCGTAGACATTCTTTTACGAGGCCGCTCCTGTGGGTGGCACAACACGTGCTGCAAGCCCACGAGCGGGATTTGTATTTACAAGCCCCGGCACTCCTGGTGCACTAGACGAGGGACTGACAGTAAACCAAATAAGCCAAACATGGATACCATAGATACATCAATTTAACATAGGGAGCACTTGCGCTATGGCACTGATCAGCAGTGACACGGCGCCCAAAGCATGTACCAGCAAAACATCGTAAAATAGTAGAGGCAAAACAGAACGAATGGAGGAGAGACTCAAGCCAATGATGTCAGGTCTAACACGTGTCCCCTCCAGCTGAAATGTGGGGAGAACTACTCTTGACCTAGGGAGTCCTCATCACTAAGGCGGAAAAATCTGGACAGACCATCAGCATTGGCGTGATCTGTACCAGGGCGGTGTTCCACCGTAAAGTCCATCCCCTGTAGGGAAATGGACCACCTCAACAGTTTCGGATTCTCACCCCTCATTTGCATCAACCATCTGAGGGGCCTGTGGTCTGTCTGAACCCGGAAGTGAGTCCCAAACAGGTAGGGTCTTAGCTTCTTCAGCGCCCAGACCACAGCAAATGCTTCTCTCTCTATCGCACTCCACCTCGTTTCCCTGGGAAGTAACCTCCTACTGATGACGGCTACAGGCAAGTCTCGGCCCTCTTCATTCACCTGAGCTAGAACAGCCCCCACGCCATGCTCTGAAGCGTCCGTCTGAACAATGAATTCTTTCGAAAAGTCGGGTGCCTGGAGTATAGGTGCTGTGCACATTGCAGTTTTCAGGGTGTCGAAGGCCGTTTGACAGGCATCAGTCCAGATCACGTTTTGTGGCTGCTTCCTGGAAGTCAGCGACGTCAAGGGGTGCACAATGTTGCCGTAATCCTTGACAAACCTCCTGTAATAACCCGTGAGTCCTAAGAAGGCTCTCACCTGCGTTTGGGTTTTGGGCGGCGCCCAAGCCAGGATGGTATCAATCTTGGGTTGCAGGGGGGCAACCTTGCCGCTCCCCACTTTGGTGCCCCAAGTACACCACAGAACCCTGCCCAATCTGGCACTTACTGGCTTTGATTGTGAGGCCTGCTCTGCGCAGGGCCAACAACACTTCCTGGAGGTGGCGCAAGTGTTCCTCCCAGCTGGCGCTGAACACTGCGATGTCGTCCAGGTAGGCGGCACTGAAATCCTCCAGTCCAGCCAAGACCTGGTTGACCAACCTCTGGAAGTTGGGGGGGGCATTCTTCATCCCAAAGGGCATCACCCGGAACTGGTATAGCCCATCTGGTGTGGAGAAGGCTGACCTCTCTTTTGCCCCATCAGTCAAGGCAATCTGCCAGCACCCAGACGTTAAATCAAACGTGCTAAGGTACCGGGCAGCCCCCAACCGATCGATGAGCTCATCAGCTCTGGGGATGGGGTGCGCGTCAGTCTTCATGACCGAATTGAGCCCTCGGTAGTCCACGCAGAACCGGAGTTCCGGTGAAGCACCAGGCGCTGCAGCCTTCGGGACCAAGACCACTGGGCTGGCCCAAGGACTGCTAGAGGACTCAATCAACCCTAACGCGAACATTTTGGAGACCTCCTCCTTAATGTACGCTCTGACCTTGTCAGTCACCCTGTAAGCCTTGTGCTTCACAGGAGGGCTGTCTCCGGTGTCAACGTCATGGACACACCAATGCGTGACACCCGGAACCAAGGAAAACAGATCCGGGAATTGTCCCAACAGTTGGCGACAATCCTGTTTCTGCTCAAGGGTCAGTGTGTCAGAGAGGACCACACCATCCACTGACCCGTCTTGCTCTTTAGCACACAGGAGGTCAGGAAGAGGCTCACTCTCCTCCTCCATTCCATCATCTGTAGCTAGGAGCATGCCCACTTCGGACCTTTCTAAGTGGGGCTTCAAACGGTTGACATAAAGGACTCGCAAGGGGTTCCTGGGAGATTTCAAGTCCACAAGGTAGGTGACATCGCTCTTCTTCTCCACAACCTTAAACGGTCCAGTCCACCTGTCCTTGAGCGCACAAGGTTCCACAGGGGACATGACCCACACTTCCTGACCAGGCTGAAGCTCTACCAGAGTGGCATTCCGGTCGTACCAACGCTTCATCTCCTCCTGGCTGGCCTCCAGATTTGCCTGAGCAAGTTCTCTGAAGCGCCGAGTCTGGTTCCGAAAGGCCAGCATGTAGCTGTATACATCCTGGGGAGGTTTCCTGGGAGATTGCTCCCAGCCTTCCTTGACCAGACTCAAAGGCCCTCTTACCGGGTGACCGTATAAGAGCTCAAAGGGGCTGAACCCTAGAGACTTCTGCGGCACCTCACGGTAAGCAAACAACAGGCAATGGCAAGAGGACGTCCCATTTCCGCCTCATTGGTTCTTCAAGACCCATAATCATGCCTTTCAGGGTCCGGTTGAATCTCTCAACCAGCCCATTTCCTTGAGGGTGGTAAGGAGTGGTGAACTTGTAGGTTACCCCACACTCCTTCCACAGAGACTTCATATAGTTCGAAATGAAGTTGGTGCCTCGGTCCGACGCCACCTCTCTGGGGAACCCCATCCGGGAGAAAACACCCATCAGTGCCCGTCCCACCACGGGGGCCGTCACTGTTCTGAGAGGGATGGCTTCCGGGTACCTTGTGGCATGGTCCACCAAGACCAGGATGAACCTGTTGCCCAGGGCTGTCTTGGGGTCCAGGGGCCCAACAATGTCAATACCCACCAGGTCAAAGGGGGTACTGACCACTGGAAAAGGTTGGAGGGGAGCCTTCTGCTTCCTTCCGCTTTTCCCACTTGCCTGGCAAGTGTGACAGGTTTTGCAATGGATGTCTACATCCCTTCGCATCTGAGGCCAATAAAAATGGGTGACAAGCCTGTCATAGGTCTTTTCCTGCCCCGGATGTCCAGCTAACGGAACGTCATGAGCCAAACCCAGTAGGAAGGTTCTGAAGCGCTGGGGTACCACCAGCACATGGGCTGACCCAGGCTCAGCAGCCTTAGGCTCGCTATACAGGAGGTCGTTCTCCCAGTACACAAAATGTGACCCTGACTGATCACCTGCGGTTGGGCTGAGGCCTGCTGCCTCATGCCCACAAGAGAAGGGCACACTTTCTGTTCCGCACAGAATTCCTCCCTGGAGGGACCACCATCCTGCTGCCAATGGGTCAGCTCGGGCAGATCTCCCAGTTCGGCAATTTGTTCCCCTGTGGGCTCCAGGGCATCCCCCTCAGGGTCTACCTCCTCCTGGACCACGGGAACTACGGAGGCCGGTTTCCCGCGCCTCCTGCCTCTTCTCGTCACAGCTGGGTCCTGGGCCGTACTTTCAGGCTCCGGGACCCCATCAACACCCTTACTCACTGTCATGGATCGAGTGGTTGCACACACCCACTCGGGCACACCCAACATTTTCAAGTGCGCCTCTCTCTCCACCTTAGCCCAAGGGGAGTCTTCTAAATCATTGCCCAGGAGACAATCGACAGGCATGGCGGGCCTCACAGCAACCTGAAGAGTACCTGAAACTCCCCCCCATTCAAAGGAAACCTGAGCTACCTCACACTCTTTCTGGGAGTTGTTGGCAGCTATCACGGGGTAGAATGCATGGGGAACCACCTGCTCTCTGGACACTAAGTGACACTTGACAGCTGTCACACTCGCTCCGGTGTCTCTGAGAGCTTCCACTCTATGACCATTAATGGTCACCCACTGCCTATATTTACTAGTGTTACTAGGCAGAGGGGGTGGAGGGACCATTTGCATGTCTCCTAGCGAGACCAGGGACATTTCTGCGGGACCCCTCCCACCATGGACAACCTCCCCTCCCAATGCTACACTCGCCAACTGACGGGGGGGTGCACGCAGCGGTGCATTCGAATCCTTTTTGGGACACTGGGGGTCATAAAACCGGTGTCCCACCTGCCCACAACCGTAGCAGGTTAGGGGGCCCCTATGAACAGGTTTACCCGTCGGGGCCCCTGGCTTCTTCTCAGTGGGAGGCTGGGAACCTTTCCCTTGGTTCCCTTGGGGATTACTTTGGGGCCCTTTCTGAGACTCCTTCTGTTTACCCTTGTCCCCCCCACTCTTCTGCTGGGGACCCTGCCCACCTTTGGCTGAGTCTCCCACTGGACCCTTGTGGACCCTGGTACTGACCCAGCGGTCCGCCTCCTCAGCAAGTTTTCAAGGGTTAGATATCTTGCTATCAATCAGGTGCTGGCGCAGCTCTGGAAAACAGTTATTAGACAAGTGCTCCCAAGCAAACAAATCATAAAGAGCTTCATAACTTTCCACTTTGCTGCCCTTTACCCAACCATCCATGGCTCTGCAAAAATAAGACACATATTCAACCCACGTCGTACCAGGCAATTTCTTACATTCTCTAAAAGCTTGTCAGTACTTCTCGGGGGTTAGGCCATACCGCAACATTAAAGCATCTTTCATATGAGCATACGACATCCTATCCGCAACAGACATGTCTAACAGGGTATCTCTTCCCTCATTCACAAAGCGACCCCACAACCCCGCTCCCCAATTCTTCTCAGGGACCTGGTGGGCCAACAATGCTAACTCATATGCTTTAAACCATTGACCAATATCTTCATTTCTATTGTAATCTTTTATCACATCTTTCGGAAAGTAAAACTTACTTTCTGCAGGCTCAGATGGGATGCTGCCACCAGAGGGATTCAACTCTAACTTCTTAGCTTGGATATCCAGCTCCCTCAACATGGCTTCTCGCTCCAACGCTAACTTTTCTCGTTCAAACTCCAACTTTTTGATCTCCAACTCAGCTTCCCTTCTACCTCTTGCATTTTCTAACTCCAACTGCCCATTTATCTTTAGCCTTGCCATTTCCATGTTGTAAGCTCGCTCTTTCGCCCTTTCTTCTCTTTCTTCAGGGGAAAGACCTTTGGAGGAAACACTGCTACCGGGAGAGGACACAGGCCCATTCACTGGCACCTCCTCATCCCCTTCCCCTGTGGGTACCACCACCACATCAGAGGGATCTCTGGACTCCAACCAGGCCTCCAAAGCTTTGAAATACTCTGGTTTCCTGGAGAGGCCTTTGGTAGGAACTTTAAACTGCTTGCAAAAGTGTTGCAGCTGCTTCTTCTCGTATGTCTTCATCTTCTCTCTATCAAATTCCTCCACAACAACAACAGGGGTAGTGACTCCGGCGTCACTCATGGTCAAAACTGGCAGTGTTCAAACAAAATCAAGCTTCAGAAAAGCGGAGAACAAAAATAGAATCCTTCCAAATTAGATTGTGACTGCGTTATGGTCTGCTTTCACTATGTAGCGCACACTAATCACTGTACATGGGTCATAAATGCAAGGTCCAAATCCTCACCGCTGCATCCAATGTTAGAACCGGCTGTCTCTAGTTGGCAGAGGTATGCACTTCTGACAAATAGGGACACTCCTTTTCTAGTCAGGGCAAGGGGATCACACCCTTCGATAACCCCTGCTCACCCCCTTGGTAGCTTGGCAGAGCAGAATAGGCTTATCTCAGAGGCTGTGTGTTAAGCAATTATGACCACATACAGTAATACAGTGAATACACTACAAATGGACACGACACAGTGGTATTATAAAAATAAGTATTTTTATATAAGGCTTAGCACAAGACCAAATAACGAAAAACTGTACACAATCGTAATAAATACTCTGGGAAGGGAAAAAGGATAGTTCAAAGGTAGTTTCTTCTTCAGCACAAAAAGTCTTTAGTATCAAGCAATCTTCTTCTTGGCAATACAGTTCTTAGCAACAGGGTAACCCACACGGGGGCTACACGACGTCGAGGCAAAGTTAATCCAAAGGTTCGGCGTCGACCGCGAGGAGCGCTACGTCGAGCCCGGAGTCACACGGACCCTCAACAGCACAGTACCTTTAGGAAAATGAAGCACACGATGATCAGCGGCGTCGAGCAATCCGGCGTCGCGCCTTCGGTGTCGATCCGGCCTCAGCAGGCGTCGTCGTTGATGATGCGGTTGCACAGAGTGAGCAGCGCTCACGGCGTCGAAGGGCACACAGGTGATGCGATCAGCAGCGGTGCAGACACGAGGTCCTCTGGAGCTAGAGCCGTACTCCCACTCACTGGCGTTGCTGCTGGCGTCGGTCGGGCCCGGCGGCCGGTCGTCGAGGAAGCGGGACACTGGGGCCGTTACCCACTATGTCGAGCTGGATTCGGCGACGTCCGTCGGCGTCGAGATTGCTGGTTCTTTCAGAGGTGCCGGATTCACGATTCCAGCAAATAGCACTTTCGCAGATGAAGTCTTTTAGCCCTGTGACTTCAGCAGGAGACTGGCACTCTTCCAGTCCTTGGAGATTTTCTTAGCAAGCGTGAGAGTACACACACAGTTCCTCTCTCCTGGTTCCTTGGCAAAAATAAAGAAGCACTGCAGGATTCCCCCAACAACAGCACGCTGGCAGAAGGGGTAGGCAAGTCCTCAGATCAGCAGGCCTCTTGTCCTTGGTTACAGGGTTCCTTGTCAGAAGTGATCTAAATTCTTGGTTCAGGGGTCCTTCTCTTATACCCCTTTCTGGCTTTGATCCCTTTGTCCATGTAGGGGAATTTCCCAACATCCTGGGTCTGTTGTGGGCAGAGCCAGGCAGTAGCACCTGGCCTATTCATTGAGCAGGGCTGGGTCCTCAGACGCCCAGCAGGAGGTGGAGCCAGCATTGACACTGGCAGGAGCAGAGCTATCGGCCTCCTGGCAGGAGGTGGGGCTAGGATCGTCCATGGCAGGCACAGAGCCATCAGCCGCTTGGCAGGAGGTGGAGCCAGCATTGTATCAGGCAAGGCAGGCTATTGACAACTACTCTCCCCCTACTCTCAACGTAAATGTCCCACTCATCCCACCCTGACTCATCCAGACCTGTGGAGCCACCCAGCTCCTGTCACACACACGCAAGACCAGCAGAAACCAGATATGGTTAGACAAGAAAATAGACACTTTCTAAAAGTGCTATTTTCAAACCCAGAGTCCAAAAACCATCCATACCAACGGATGCGTAATTAAACCCCGAGTTCAGGGATACCAAACTCGACATTGCACCATGCTCCCCGAGCCAGCTAGGATCATAGCATTAATAATCCCGGCGGCCCATTCTAATCAATGGAGAGCAGGCTACCTCGCAATAGTGAAGAACAAAGATGGCGGTAATTCACTATTAGGACATGCCAACTTGGTCAGGCGTGTCTTACCTTAGACTTACAATGCACCCTGCCCGCGGGCCTACCATAGGGGTGACTAACATGAAGCCAAGGGAAGGTTTGGGGGGCTGGCAAGTAGGTATACTTGCGCAGCCGGCGTGACAGCACGAGGCTGCACGTGGGTCTCGCAATGACCGACCCGTAGACATTCTTTTACGAGGCCGCTCCTGTGGGTGGCACAACACGTGCTGCAAGCCCACGAGCGGCATTTGTATTTACAAGCCCCGGCACTCCTGGTGCACTAGACGAGGGACTGACAGTAAACCAAATAAGCCAAACATGGATACCATAGATACATCAATTTAACATAGGGAGCACTTGCGCTATGGCACTGATCAGCAGTGACACGGCGCCCAAAGCATGTACCAGCAAAACATCGTAAAATAGTAGAGGCAAAACAGAACGAATGGAGGAGAGACTCAAGCCAATGATGTCAGGTCTAACAACAACCATGCACCGTTTGGGGCCCATGGTGCCTGCCATAGAGTGAAAGGTTTCCTGCAACCACCCCTTTTTTCAATGGGAGCCTCTGATGTCGGTCGGAACACAGGCTCCCATTGAAGTCAATGGGACTCCAACCGAATAGTGTTCGGAAACATCGTAATCGGTTGGTCGGACTGCCTGAATACGATTCGGTCAGAAACGATTTTGACACCGAATTGGTAAGAATGCTTTCAGACTGACATCGTAATGAGGCCCCTTATAGTTAAGTGCTGAAATGCAATGAAAACTAATATTTGAAAACAAAAAACCCATGAAATTCACAAGTTATAATTTACTGCGCTAACGATAACTTGTGGGTCGCCATGCACTGCTTATGACTATACATATTACATAACCCATGACATGTTAAATTACATCATTGATTATATCACTGATATTCCTCGAATCATAAAGCAAATAAATGTACCAGAAACGTATATTCTAGTGCATTAAAGCATGAATCAAAATGTGTGGCCTGTTTTGCATATATGTTGAGTTCATCCAGGTGTTCAGTATTGAGCTCTTAAATGTATTTGTTTTTCAAGTTGTCTTAAATGTTTTCACTGTGTCCCATTGAGCTTCTTTTATCATTTAGTCCTACTATAGCTTCATGATAAAAAGTTTGCTTTTGCATTCTTGTGTTTCCTAGAAATGCTGCAATACTGGATATGGTTCTTCATAGTTTTTAATAGCTCTTGGGTGCTCTAAGATCCTGTCTATTACAGGCTAGTTAGTACTTCCATATTGTAAGTGAATGGGCTATTCCAAAACATACATCCAAACATCAGAATCACAGGTGATCTATTTGTCTACAGCCTTCACTTGCTTCTTTGTAAAAGTGATTTCATCCCATTAAGACAATATTTACATGCCTTGCATCCGTCACACATTTTGAAGTCCTTGCTTATAGGCTACCAATTGCCACTTGCTTTTGTAATATAGCTATGTATTAGCCTATCTCTAACAGAAGATGCTCTTCTATATATGCACAATGGTTTGTCTTCCACTTTAGCATCTACTACAACATCATTTATAATGATTGCCCATTGCTTCTTCAAGATCAAGTGCCATGAGACTCTTGAGTGATGTGTTGCCCTATACAAATGTACTTGATTTGATGTGATTCTAATCTTATTGGACTCTGTGATATGTAGTAATAAATCTAATGTTGCCCGAATATTGCAAGTCTTCGGAGGGTCTATTAACAAAGAGGCTTTAGCTCCTGCTACATCCTCCCCTCTCTTTTAGCAATATACAGAACACCATGCAAATATCCTCTAGATGGGAACTGCTGTTTGATTATTCATCATTAGCCTGGTGTACTACTGCATTCATGAAGAAAGTTTTAGGATGATGGCTGTTTGACTGTAAAAGAGTGCTGCTCTGAAAATAGTAGCTGTGATGTTATTATCAACTATAGGCACCCTAACATCCAATACAACTCTTTCCATTTGGCTTGTTCTGTAGGAGAATTTCATGCTGAGATTATTTCTGTTCAGCTGGACTACAAATTTGTCACACGTTGGTCTGCCACTATCCCACAAAATAAACAGGTTTTTAATATCCCTGAACTACAGTAGGAAATGCTGTGTATATTCTGCATTTTTTGGGGTTCCAGACTACCTGATCCTCCCAACAGCCAATGAAGGTTTGTCACAAATATTGGCAGCGATATATGGCTTCTATTTTTATTTAACTTGTTTATCTTTTCAGTGGATAGTTTGACAGGCACAGTTGAGAGAGGGACGTCAGTGATGGAATTTGAAACAATTTACTCCGAACCCCATTAATTTGGGATCAAGGTGTGGTATCTGAAAAGGGATGGAGTCATGAGGACAGAGTCATGAAAAGCAGAGTCTCGTAGTCAGCCTATGCACTTATTTTTTTTAACTCTGCTGCAAAGATATCATAGTGAGCTATGAACCAGCTACACGCAGCTGCTTGCAAACTACAAGGCATAGATTTTTTGGGTGGTAATAAGGACTTGTTACTACAGACAATCCCAAGCACTGACATTTTTTTAAAAACCTGACTTTGTGCTTTTCCCAACCTTGGACTCTTAACATATAGGGCCTCATTATTATGTCGGGCACAGGGCCATCCAACAGGTCGACTGTGGCGGTTCTTCTGAGGCATCTGTCCGACTGCCGTATTAGGATACATGACTTCTAGTATATTATACTTAAAATTACTAGGTGGTTCAGTCTAATCAGATCTTGAGCCTTAGAAAATTCGATGCATATGTCAGAATTCAAGAATCTAAACATTCAATAAATGTAAGAGAAAAGACATAAAAGACACAGGGATAACTTTCTGTAACTATACCAAAAAAATGTTTATGTAAACCAAATTGAAGAGGGTACAGTCAGAAGAAAGTAATTCAGCAATAATCCATGAAAGAGGTTTATGCAAATTATCCTATAAATCATAAATGTAAACATTTATTCCAACACAATCAAAAAAGTAACATGTCTGACGATACAGATAACAGTCACTTGAGTACACTGAATATTTGGGAAATAGATGATAGAGTCGATTTTTTGGTCTTTTATGGCATTTGTCCATCAGACCATCTTCAGGACGATGAGCATTGCATATAACAAAGACCCTTATTAAAGATACAGTATTTGAATTGGGCCCAGCAGGATTAACACAATTTCCAAAGGAGTCAAATTAGCTCCAAGGCTTTAATATCGGAGCTATCACTGATCCGGTAATTGAAATCGACCGAGCCAGATAAGGACAGTTTTCATAAGGGTCAAATTGGCCCCGAGATTTCAATGTTGGAACGGTCGTTGAACTTTAGAATGGCTTGCGCATGGGCGTCAGTCCTGTGGCAGATGTGTGTATAGGGTGTGAAGTAAATTATTTATAATTAAGTAATAATTCATTTTTAATTGGTATTCATTATTTATTTGACACTTCATTCTGTTAATTGTGTAAATAACTTTTTTGTTACATTACATTTTAGCAGCTGGCTGTGTGCTTTATAGTCATATAGGGTATATGTAACTACATTAGAATTATTAAAGAATTCCTAAAAAAAATGTTTATTCTTTAAATGAATATTAATTATTTAAATTGTGTAATAAATTAACTTTTTGGGGGGTGTATATTGTTTTTTTTGTGTTAACGGTGTGTGGAAAAGTACATTTACTAAATAATAAATTTAGTTTTAAAGAAATGATAAATAATTATGTAAAATATGCCAATACAATATTTTTATATTATTTATACAGTGTCGGTTGGTGAGTTTGTAGCATTAAATATTGGAAAGTTAATTAAATCTTAATAATATATTATTACTCAATTATTAATAATAAATGTTTAATTGACGTGTAAGTAGACAAATTATGGAAATAATGTTGAAGTTTATATATTTAGAGTGTTCTGATTTATTTGTATAGATACAGGGTGGAGTGGTAGTAACCTACAATTATTTTAGGAATAAATAATTATTAATATGTTAACAAATATTTAACTATTTAACACGTGTACATAATATTATTTTAATAAAGACTTAGATATGTGTTGTGTACTTTGTTGAAGGATAAGTTAGAAAGTTAAGTAATAACGCATTTAAATATAGGTCATTCTTTGTGTTATTTATTATTGTATGTGTCAATTGTATTGTGTTTTTTAAATCTAAATAATATTGTATTTATTAGTTGGTATTATTTTGAGAATATAGTTTTGTATTTTAATTATAATAATATATTTAGTTATTTATGATATATATGTAATAATGTAATATGCATTAGTTTATTTTATTTTTTATTATATATATTTATATTTCTTTTTTTAACATATTTCTTTTTTTTAATTGTTTACTATAGTTTTTTGTAAAACTTTATTTATCATGTTTTGTCAAACATCAAACTAAACCCCAGAATCAGCATAGAGTAGTTGTTACATGGTACATAAAAAACAATCTGAAAGCATTTACATGCATAGTAACCCTCATATACTGTCCAGCTGGGTATAAACTTTTCTGCACAGTTTTATGAAATAACCCACTCTTGCCTGGCAGCGCTTGGCCCATTCGGGGTGCACAGAGATTTCTTCTCTAGGCATGTCCAGCACCCCACCTGATACCCCCCAGCCCAGCTGTACACAATGTTCCTATTATAGACAATCAGTACTTCAATTTGCTGTGCTATACTCCAGAGGCACCCTCCTGGGTAACCAGCGGCGGAGTTCCCTGGTCATTTTCACTGTGTTCTCTGAGGTAAGATAGCAATGGTTCACAAATATCCCTGGGACGGGATGTAACTGGCAGCAGTTCTGCATAGGTTATTAGTTGGTCTTTACCATATATAAAATCATGCAACCAGTTTTTGAATTTGGGAACTCCCCCCTCTGCCCCATCTGCAGGCCACCCTCCGCTTGGCCAGTAGCAGGCCCATTGCAAAGAACTTCCTGTGCGTCTTAGGAACATCTGCTGTATACCCCATCAATGCGAGTAGAGGGGAGAATGGAAGGAGTATTGTGATCATCTCAGATAATCCTTCCAGTACCTTCCGCCAGTAACCCTGGACCTGAGCACAGGACCATTCCAAATGCAAGAATGTCAGTCCCCCCCTGATGGCATTTCAGGCTTTGGCCATCACCCTGTAGCCCTGTAGCTTGTGTTTGCGTAGCAATGTGGGAGTGTAGTAAGTTCTGTGCAAGAACTTGAAATGTATGATGCGTAGCCTGCTGCTAGCTGTAATTTCTGCAGTCTGTGCGCAGCAGAATTTCCACTGCCTGTCTGTCAAGGGGTATTCCAGGTCCTGATCCCATGCAGCCCTGGCACCTGGTGGCATGTGCGGTCTTTCTAACAGTGCCGCCCAATAGATGCGAGACACAGCGGGTGAAGGGACGGACATCTTTAGCGTGGTATGCAGGACCTCCAACAGGGCAAGCTCTTGCAGGGTTACTATGTTTTTGAAAATATTTTACTATGTTGAAGTTAATTAATTAGTTTCAACTGTTGCATTGACTGAAGTAGGAATAGTACATTTTACTACTCCACAATCCAACTCTTTCCCTACTATTGCACTGACTGGAGTGGGAGTAGGAGAGTAGGAAATGTTGCCTCTCGGCAGTCAAATACTTTCATTACTGTTGTAGTGACTGCAGTGGGAATCGTAAATTTGACCCCTCCACAATCCAACGCTTTCCCTATAGTTGCACTGACAGGAGTGGAAATAGTAAATGTTACCCCTCCGTTATCCAAGACTTTCCCTATCGTTGCACTTAGTGGAGTGGTAATAGTAAATGTAACCCCTCCACAATCTAACCATTTCCTTACTGTTGTAGTTACTGGAGTGGGAAATAGTATGTTGTACCCCTTTGCAATCTAACACAATCCCTAGTGTTGCAGTGACTAGAGTTGGAATGGAATATTTTACCCCTCCACTATCCAGCACTTTTCTTACTGTTGCACAGACTGTAGTGGAAATAGCCAAATGTACTCCTTCACAATTCAAGAATTACCCTACTGTTACACTGAATGGAGTGGGAATAGTACATTTTACCCCTGTACAATGTAACAGTTTTCCTACAGATGCATTGTGTGAAGTGGGAGTAGTACATTTTATCTCTCCTCAGTCCAACACTTTGCCTACCTAATTGTAGTGGGAATAGTATATGTATTATTTGTAAACATTTATAGTGTATTTTATATGGTTACAATTTATATTGTTATGTTTTTGTTTATTTAACATTATAATATTTACAATTATTGTTTTTAATGTGTTAAATATTGGTAGTAAATCGAGATTTTTTATGTTGTTTACTTTTTTAGTTGTAATTAAAATGTCTTGTTTTTTAATTTGTGTACGTTATTGGGTGTGTATATATATATATATATAGAGAGAGAGAGAGTGAGAGAGAGAGAGAGAGAGAGAGTGAGAGAGAGAGAAAGAGAGAGAGAGAGAGAGAGCAAAATGGTTTTGGAAGACAGCAGAGGTTCAGCTTGGTCAAAGTGAAGTGGTTCCTGGCAACCTATTATTGGCTGAAAAACTTGATTTTTTCCACCGTGATCGCCGGCAAATACTTCGTTTACGACTACCCAACTACAAGCAAGACGAAATAGGAAACAACATGAAAGGAGAAAATGCAATCAGCGCAAACAACAAGTAACATCAAGGCAACAAATGGCGACACAAGTAGAGAATATCAATAACACAGTGATCACTATCTGACATCACACTTAGTTATGCGGAGACTCAATTACTATCCCTGGGTCTGACGTACTTTCCAGAGAGCAGTTTTAATTCCAGTCAAACTTACATCAATATATTTAAGTTCATCAGAAAACTAAAATGAAACAAAATTTTCAAACTGAAACAACCAAGCAATTTACCCAGTAGAACAACATCTGTGAATTATGTAGACAATGTCAATCTGCAAGAATCAGATAGTCAAACTATAAGTGCCCTGCATGACTTACAAGCTGAAACAGATATCTCGGCAACACTGAAATTGACTCAACAAATGTTGAAAGAACAAGATATTGTTACATCCGATACCATCAGAAGCCCATTTAAATGATGCTGCGTGACGCAATCTATACCTGTCTATCTATGTAGTGGTAGAAGAAATAAAATCGTTAAAATTTAAGATTATTATTTATTTTATTATTATTTATTATTATTTATATAGCGCGGGGATGCCTACGGGTCACCAGGCGTTTTAGAAATCGCAAAATAATAATAATAATAAAATTTAAGATGAAGCAGAAAATTAAGAAATATTAATATCAAGAGACAGTCCTTTGATTTAATACAGAAATTAGAGAAGAATAATCAGGTGGATCAATAATAAATCCGATAAAGGTGGAAAAATCATATTGTGGCCTAGATCAGGGTATCTCGAGGAAGCGTACAGACATTTGAATGATTCTACCTACTAGAGAAGATATAATATGCAAGAAGTGAAGAGAATTAAGAATAATCTGAAACTTGATTTAACGAAATGGAAACTTGATGAATTACTGTTTAAGGGAGAATTTCAATTTTTAAATAATGACTTTCCTGTGATGCCACTACTGTATTTTATCCCTAAGATACACAGAGCAACGTCGTCAATACCTGGCCATCCAATCATTTCACCCAGGGTGGTTTATTTGAAAGGATTTCCCAGTATGTTGAGTATTTCCTTCAAGAGTTTGGTATTAAATTACCTCTGTACATCAGGGACACTGGAGATTTTATGAAGAAAGTGCACAACATACCCTGGTCTGATGAATATATGTTGATGCCATAGGACATTACATCTCTTTACACCAGTATTCAACACCAGGATGAACCTAAAGCCTGTGAACATTTTCTTAGAGTTAGACCAATACACTTCTACAATCACATCATAATGATTTTAACTATGATCGATTGGTGTTTAAGCATTAATTTGGTTATGTGTGGCAATGAGGGTTTGTGGCAATGAGGGTTTTCAGCAACTCAGCGGGGTGGCCATGGGTGCTTGCCTCTCCCCCAGTTACGCGTGCTTGCACGTGGGCTGGTGGGGAGGAGCAGGTACTCAAGGCAGTACACCAAAGCAAATGAAAGGAGCACATAATAACTTGGTTGCGTTTTATAGATGATGTTTTTGTTGTATGGAGGGGAACCAAAGAATGTGCAGTAAAATGTGTGGCTAAATTAAATAGGAATAATATGACCTTGGAATTTACAGCCAAAATCCGTGTCCAAACCATTGAGTTCCTTGATGTCCAAATTTTTGTTAACAAGAACACATTAGACTCCAAACTACACCACAAATCCACTGCAGGACACTCAACGCATGGAGCCCCAAGCCCCTGTTTGATAGCAGCCCTTATGGGGCAATTCTACGATTACTCAGAATATGCAGCCTAGAAAGAGATTTGCTTCAATGCCAACTAGAGGCCAAACAAAGATTTAGAGAGAGAGAGGTTATAAGGATGAAACAATCAATCAAGCAATTGTTAAGGCAAATGAGAAATCTAGAGAATTGATCTTTTTTGTGGAGACGGAGTATGCCGAGCAAAAACAGGATCTCTTAAATGTCAGTGACATTGACAAGGTATATGTTAGGCTGATCACTACCTATAGTAAACAGGAAAGAGCTATTCGATCTATTTTATAAAAGCAATGGCCAATAATACTTACTGACTATATTTTAGGTCCCATTTTATTTAAACAACCAGCTATAATGATCCGTCAACTAAGCATGGGCGAATTTTGCGAATCTCGCGTTCGCGAATTTTGCGGATTTGCGAACTCGCAATTCGCAAAATCCGCGAATTCTCGCGAATTTGCGGATTTTTTTTTTTTGTGTGTTCGCGCGGGTTTCTGCCAGTTCGCGAGGGTTTTGTACAATTTCGCAAACGCGAACTTACCTGTCGGGTCGCAAGTTTCGCGAACTTGTTGTTTCTACGTGTCCAGCCTGTTTGGGACACTCTTCTTCATCACTGCCACTCTCTGTCACCACTGCCACTCTCTGACTACTCATGCCACCCTCTGGCCCACCCATGCCACCCTCTGTTTCATCACAGCACCTTTTGGTTGTCCAGTCAGTGTACATTATTGTGGCAAAGCAAGCACACCTTCCCTGCCTCAAGTGACCTGAATTAATTTGGGGCTGATTAATGTGTCACAGAATATTTTTTTAGCTGGCACCTGCTTCCTTAGTGCTTCCTGATTAGTGATCTTTTGCACTTGCTAAGTGCTTTCATTGTTGCAAAATTAGTTACAACACCTGCCCTGCCCCAACTGACAATAATGAATTAGGGGCTGATTAATGGATTTGAACTTCCAGCCTGGCTCCTGCTTGTCTCCCTTAGCTGTAATTCAGGACCTTTGTGGCATATGTGTAACTATTCTGAGGTTCAGAGCAGGGTCACATAATAGTTGCAACTGGCAACTGAACTCTGGAGGGGCCCCTCAGGAAGCACTACAGGAAATGGCTACTAATGATGAGCCTGAACTTTTGAACCTGGTAAGTAGTTTCAGTTTTGCTAAGATCGTATTTCTGCAATTTTGCGCTTATTCGCGAGGCGCGAAGTTGTACTGGGAAGCCGCGAACTCACGCGAACAGTGCGAGCAAGCCATAAAATCCGCTGCTCGCGGATTTGCGGATTTTGCGGGAGATTCGCGAATCTCGCGGATTGCGAATTTACCGAAAATCCGCAAAATCCGCGAGCGAAACGGATTTTCCGCCCATGCTTACCGTCAACCATTTTTGATGAAGGACGCATTAGTCAGAAGCAGCCCTGAAGTAATTACCAAAACTAAATGGTTATCGGCCAGGAAGGGGTTTTTATGAATGTAGTACATGTAGGGCATGCCAGTTTGGAATTAATACTACACAATTTACCAAACCATTTCGATCTATACATGTGGAAATAGAAATACTATATACATGTAGAACAGAGTATGCTGTGTATGTGTTGGAATGAACCTGCGGGCTTAGATATGTGGGAAATAACAAGCTAAAGGCGAATCTGAGAATATTACAACACTTGAGGGCCATTGTCAACTCTGATCCTGCTTACCCTGTGGCTCATCACCCTAAACAATTTCAAAATAATAATTTAGGACATTTGAAGTATTCTGTTATTGATGACGTCCAGAGTTTGAGAAGAGGTGGTAATCGGGAGAAACTACTATGATAGTTAGAAACCTGATACATATTAGAACTTGCTTTCAAAACCCCAAGAGGTCTTATCATCAGTGGGGATTTGCACAATTTTTTTATAATAATACATCATTTATAATAATATTTTTTTTTTATAAAATCATTTTTTATAATAATATTCTATAATTATTTCGATCCGGATGAGTAGTTGTTTAGGTGATACAATTGCTGTCATACTACATCAATTCAACATTCGCAATTATAAGGAATTGTGGAGGGTTGTTAGGTAAATAACTATGGTAAATGAATTTAGACTATGCAGGCATAGCTGCTTTTCTATTTCTATTTTATTTGGCACTAGCACTTTACATTGAAGTACTTTATATATTTAGCACTTTAGTTAAGTAGTTATAGAGAGGACATTTGCCTATCAATATAGTGATATGCATTGGATTGTGGAAAATACACTCATGAATTTGATTTGAATTGTTCAAAAAAATTAATAATATATGATTTTATACCTCAAGCTCGAGACAATATTAGTGCAAGAGTTGGTAAGCACACTAGGGGCTTAACTTCGATGATTGACATATGTTAATTGCACATTAGTTGAATTAGTTCCATTCTACTGCAGTTGAAATTTGAATGCCATTGAGCCACGGTTTGATCAGTATAAGGACATTATTCTTCAAATCAGTGAGCGATAGTTTTCATCAATTTGGCAATTCATACAAGCAAATTGTAAACTGAATTTTACATATGGAAATAATAGCTGAATAACATGTTTGGATTTTGGACTGTGAAACAAGATATATCTGAAACAATGTTTTAGGGTATTTATATTGTAGAATTCCCGATGATCTTCAAGGTATTAAAGACGTTCAGTCTTTTCTTTATGTCCACAGCCTTTGTAGATTAGTAGTATTCATATGGTGAATAAGATGTATAAAAAAAGTGAAATCATGACGCACCATATATATGAACAAGGCTGCTGGTAGTAGCCGAAAGGCGTCATGGACATGGCAAAAATACAGAAATAAAGAGCACATATAGATTGGAGTCTGTGCCTGACTGTTCGAATGGTAACATTTTCAGGATTGAATTGGAATCACTTTATTTTGGCAGACGCGTTTCAGCGATTATGCCTTTCTCAATGCCATGGTGTTCCCATTAACCATTTCTCCACATTTAAAATACTCCTGTCACCTCTTCATTGGACAGGGAAAAGTACTGTAAGAGATACCAGACACTGACATCGTAATGAGGGCCATAGTTCTGACAATCTTATAAGGCATGCATGTAGCTTACACACGGGGAAGAAAAAAGTCGAAACTCGTGCCTCCAATGTTTCTCTCAAGTACTTGTGAAGGGATCGCAAGCTGTGTGCCTTTGTTTCCCTCCATTCCATTGACCTCTAGGTGATGGGCTCCAGAAGCTCCCAACCAGGATAACCCTTGAGAGGGGTTCTGGAAGGTTTCTGACATTTGAAAACTAGCCTTTGTTTTGGGCCTAGCTTGAATTGAAAATAAGAAAGCCACATCGCTTCCTACAGGTTGCTGCTTGGAACAGAAAGCAGACAACATGCTGACACTGCTGAATGTGTCCCATGTCAAAAATTGCACTGAGACAAGTTCAGCATACCTCATTGGGCCTAGCAAGGGTCTAGGTTCCAACTCAGTAACAGCTGCTGGTTGACCTGGATCCCCCTAATGTCCCTCTCTGGATTACATACAACATTGTATCTAACTCTGTAATAATAAATTAGTGAGATTATCCCTGTGGGAGCTTCATCTTCTTCATGAGTATTCATATATAAACATATCTAAACACATAAGACCAATCTAGCAAAATGTTCCACCTGAAAGCTCTCCCTGTGTTTATTCAACATACTTTCTGTTCTGAAAGTTCCCACTGTCAGAAAGTGCCTCTTTTTGACATGGTTAGCCCCCACTTTTTGCTTGAAAAATTAGGTTGTTTCTATTGGAAGTGTAGAGAGTCCCTGCCAGCCAGGTCCCCTGTGCCAGATCTCCTTCCCTAAACTGTACTGTTTGTTTTCACAATTGGTACCCCTTTAGCTCACATTTAAGCCCCTAGTAAAAGGTACTCCTGGTATTTAGGGCCTGTGGTTAAAAGGGGTCCCTAGGGGCTGCAGCACGAATTGTGCCACCCAATGGACCCCTCACCAAGCACACAGACACTGCCACTGCAGCCTGTGTGTCTTGGTGCAGACAAAACTGAAGAGTCAATATGGCACACATCCCCGTGTGCCATGCTCATAGACACTGAATGGGACATAGGTAAGACACCTCTCTACCAGGCCTTACCCCTAAGGAAGGGTGCACTATATCTCCTGTGATGGCATATCTGCATGAGCAGATATGTCCCTGCAATATCCCTGTCGATTCCTGGATATAGTAAGAGACTAGGGAAGTCATTGTAAGTACCTGGGCTGGAAACTCATCATTACGAGTTCCCCAGCTCCATGATGGCTTCACTGAAATATGGATGTTTGGTACCAAACATTTCAGCATAATAAACCTGCGCTGATTCCAGTGTCAGATTTAATAAAAAGTGCTCACAGTGGATCCCATAGCGGGGTCACTGAAAATGTACCAAGGCTTAGTATGTCTCTCAACTGGCCTAAGCCAACCTGCTACCACCTGACAGTGTTCTGACCTCATGGGGAGAGTGCCTGCGCACTCTGAGGCTGAAAACAAGGCCTTTCCTCTGTGGAGGTGTCCACACCTCCCCCAGGTCAGGAAGAGCCATCCATGGCAGGGAGATTCAAAAGCCTTGCTTCCTTTGTAATGCGACCCCATCCTCTCCTGTTAGGGAAAGCAGGCCCCCTTCCTGACCTCCCCCCACTTTTGGCAGGAGGACATGTGGGAAAATATAGAAAGAATAGGAGGTGTGCCCCCCCTGCCAACTCCACGACGAGTTGAAGTACATTTTTCAGTGCCCACCAGAGGCCCAATCAGGGAACAGGAATATGCCACACCCCCCACGTGAGGTGAGCATTTAGAGGGTATAGACACCCTTAATGTAAGTAGGCCATTGGCTACTACCTGTCATTCCATTCAAATGCCCGTAAATGTAGTATTTAAGTGGCCCTTCCAGAGCCGTGAACTTCAGTTTCTAATGACCTAAGAAGAGAACATTGCAGAGAACTACTGACTTGGCCCCAGCCCGACCAGCCTTTGTGCAGCCCTCGACAATCCTATGCCAAAAGACAGCTCCTTCTGCAGCCACCAACCTCCAGAATCCTGGAAGAACTGACTGCCTTACATAAACATAAAGATGATTAATGAGAACAGAGGACCTGCTCACCAAACACCTATCTTCAAAGAAAACACTCTGTGACCTGAAGAACTGCGAAGCCTGCCCCCAGTTCCACCTCTGTACCTGGTGCTTCGGACCCGAGTCCAAGTGGCCCACTGGCTCCAGCAAGGTTCCCCTGCGCTCCAGAGCCCGAGTTGACTTTGAGTTCACCTCTCCTGGACTCCTCAACGTCGCCTGCAACCTCTGCACAGTGGGCCCCCAACCGCTAACTGCTCCGACAAGCTGTTTCTGACACCAAAAGGCACCCCTGCCCCCATTCTACCTGGGACTTGGTGAAGAGGACAAAAGGTGCCCCTACATCCTGAACATCGCAACTTACCTCTGCAGCTGTAGGTTTCCTTCGATCGGCCTCCTGGCCTGAGCCTCCAGCGCTTGTTCAATTTGGCCATTCTTCATTGCCTTGCACTGGACACCCAATGCTGTGCTGGCACCCGGCCGCCCACGTGCCACTGGTGGTGTAGTGTTTGTGCTGCTTTGAGCCCTGTCCAGTGCTTGTTTAAACACCTGGAGACTAGCCCCCAAGCTGCTGCTACTCACCTGTAAACACAAATTGTTTGTTATTCTATGCCCGACCTCGAACTTGCATCCAGCAACCTCTCTGCCGCTGGGGTGTGCACTGTTGGTGCAGAACTGAACCTTGGCCAATACTGATCTTAACTTCTGAGGACTGGTCTTGTAAGTCAATGTTATCCCTATGTATGCTGAATGTATTCTACCTCCCATAGGTTAACATTGCAAAATCTGAAAATTGCAGTGTCCATTTTTGAAACTGAAAAGTATTTCTATTGAAAAACATATTTACCTATGACGCAGTTCTGTGGTTCTATAAAATAAATATAACCAATTATTATTTTTATACATTGGTCTGGGATTTAGTCATTGAGGGCGTGTCTCATTTGTTGCCACTGCATGTACAACAAACTCTTAACACTACCCTCTGATAACCCTAACCACTCGCCCACACTATCACAAAAGAGAGCATTAGTATTATCTACTTTAGCCTCTGCAAAGCCTCCGAGGATCCACTGGACTCTCTGCAAACTATGCCACTTTTTGGTATAGTATATAGAGAGCCAGCTTCCTACACCCACCCTCACGGAAAGCCCTCATACTACTCTTTCCAGACACCAGCAACATATAAGTGACTCATCTTGGGACTGCATTGCACCCTAAACTGGCCCAGCAGACAAAACATTGATAGTTCTAGAAGCAGAAACAGAAAACCTAAAAATATTACCCAGAAATATGTACTGCAGCTCTCACAAAAATTGATTTTGTTTTTCTGCCAACTGTGCATTACACAAGTGCAATCTGATTAACATGCTTTGGCAACAGTAACCCCCGCAACTCTCTCTTTTATGGAAAACAAAGCACTCAAAACAATTGCACTTAATAACTTGAATTATAACCAAATAGGCTGGGAGCCCACCCTTAACATATCCATCTTCTATATGACTTACCAACTGCCAAAACAAACAGACTGAAGTAATTCACTAAATATGTGACAGAACAGCAAACTATGGACGAGATGTAGGTAGGCAAATACTGGTCGGTAACGGCAGAAATTCGGTAATTTCAGCCATTACCGACCGGTATTTGGAAAATGAGATGTAGGTGGGCATTTTACTGATTCAGTAATTTACCGAATCAGTATTTTAAGGAATCAGTAAATTACCGGTTCCTTAAAATACCAAATCGGTAAATTACTGATTTTGCTATGTAGGGAGCACTCAAATTAGTGCTTTTCCCCTTTTAGGATTCGTTATTTACCACCAACTACAAGTTGGTGGTAAATAATGAAAACCTTGGAAAAAGCATTTTTTTTGCTTTTCCAACAGTGCCATGTTGCAGACATACATGCCCTTAGGGCATGCATGTCTGCAACATGTGCACCCATACACAATTGAGGGGTGCAACAGGGTGTCAAAGTGACACCCTGCCACACTTCAATGTTCCCCCTTTTACCGATTCGGTAAATACCGATTCGGTAATTGGCATTCATTCCTATGGGCCTCCAGGCCCATAGGAATGAATGGCAATTACCGAATCGGTATTTACCGATTCCGTAATTACCGAAACTTACCGATTTGGTAATTTTTTCGGTAAAAATATCTACATCCTATTTGCCTGTTATTAAATACCGAATCGGTATGATTCGCTATTTAAGAATCGGTAATCTGGGATTACCTACATCGGGCCCTATATCTTGAAAAAATATATACCCAAGAGGCTATATCTAA
Organism: Lissotriton vulgaris; assembly: GCF_964263255.1. Lineage (NCBI taxonomy): Eukaryota > Metazoa > Chordata > Amphibia > Caudata > Salamandridae > Lissotriton > Lissotriton vulgaris. The sequence continues at coordinate 557,934,192 of NC_141685.1, read as the reverse complement.
ATTGTGGAAATCAAAAGATATATTATCTGGCTTCGTGCAAAATTTTATAGAGCCCCAGTCCAAAGCAAATATCGAAAGCACCCCCTCATATCAAAGGCAATGTGATCCATTTAGCAATCATTGGTAGTATCACATTGGACTTGCACAGGCCACTAGAAGTAGAATTAAACAATGGCATGCCTGTGGCTCTTCATGTACCCAAAATCCCCACACCATCTCCCGAAATACTCTTCACTCACACTAACACTTTCTAACAAAACTGCCACTGCTAGCCTCCTTTCCCAATTTAAGGGGGAAGTCATACAAAATTAACAAAATAACACAGTACATAGTGAGAAAAAGATATGCTGTATCTGGTAACCCAAGGTTCTCAGTGAGTCAGTGATGAAGAGAAAGAAGCTTTGGAAATGGTGAAGGATATGGACAAAAATAAAAAGTTTTTTCATCCCTCAAAACTGCCAAACACATTCAAAACATTTCTCTATATTCTCCCCAATACAAATCAATACCTAATATGAGAAAATCAAAGTATTATTCTTCAACAAAATCAAATTTGACAAATTCCACCAACACCAATCAATCAAACAAAAGCAGAAAACCACCCACATCCACTAGCATGCAGTGAGTGGATCAAATTCAGTCTCATCTCAGAAGAACATCTGCTTAAATGCATCTGTAAATTAAAAAGTACTTGTGGTGTTCAGCATATTGCATTTCTGCATTCCCGCCTGTTATAGTCTTTATGGTATAGAATGCTGGATTTGTTCTGTCCCTCTATCTAGTCTAATGCCGTATTGGAAGGTATGGGAACAGAGGATTAGAACACCAACTTCATTTGGTGCTGATCCTCAGGGCCAGTTAGACCTATGTACTGGTTTCTGCAATAAAGCTCCTGTTTAACTTATCCAGCTGTGGACAGCATTTTTCATTTGATGACTGGCATGGGATCTGGAGCTCTCGTACCTGGCAAGTGTCTCCCTATTCATGTCCTGCTTTAATAAGGTACTGTGTTTTGTTTCCTCCTCCCAACGGGCTCAGGGATTGTTTTATTTTATTTTCCCAACTCATTTATTGCCTATCAGGACTCCTCGCAACTTGGACTAACTATTCCCTCATTTTTGGACTGACGCCCTCTTTGGCTTTTGCGCCTGTGTCTTCATTCACACGCACCAGTGTTTGTGTTCAAACTTCACTGCAAGCAATTTCTAGAGCACTGACGTCACAATTTCTGGTTTTCTTGGAAACGCACACCCAATGCAACAAACCCTGGTCTCCTGGGATATGCACTGCCTGTCTTCATGTGCTTGCTTCTGCATTTTTGCCTCTCTCCATGCATCCAGCCGTGAGACACCGCTCCGGCATAGACACACATTCTCCCTGTGACATATTTTTTTTTTAATCCTGACTTATGGGCCTATTAGGATGGCGGGCAGACTGAAGTCCGCCCGCCAGCGTAGTGGTGCTGGGACCGGCTGCCAGCGGTGCGGCGGTCCCCCACTGCCAGTTAGGATGCAACCGCCACCCTGGCGGTGCATTCCGCATCATTAACATTGCATTGACAGGCACCGTGTGGTGCATGGCAATGAAGGGGGATACCATAGGAACCCCCAAAGTGCAGCCTCCCACCCTCCTGGGGCCCGCAACAGGTCCCCATATCAATTCCCTCCAGCCTTTCCCTTGTGGCATCGTCACCATGGAAAGGCCTTGTCTGCACATCAGCATAATATGGTTGGCGGTGCCTGAAAGGCACCGCCACCATTTTATGCCCCAGGTCCGCCCGATGGGCAATCGTAATGATTACTGACTGGCGGAAAAGCAGCGGACTGACTTTCCGTCCGCCGCTGTACCCCGCGCCTTGCTAATCTGGCGGGGATAAATCATGTTGTGATGTTGGGTGGATTGCCACAACCACCTGGGCGGTGGCGATTCGCCTGCCAACATAATGGCCCGCTTAATTCCCTACCGCGCATTGCGCTGGACATTTTTTTGGGATTCCCCAAACTCTGGGTGCCTTCTCGACAACCAGCTCACATTTCCGACCGTGGGATATCGCTCCGGTCTATCCTGTCATCTCCTTGCGTCACTTCCTGTGTACAAGGAAGTGCATGCAACAACAAGCACGCTAACCTCTCTTCAGAACTTGAGGATTCAGTGACACACACACTTCCTTTGTACATGTGCTCCATTGCTTAGCATTCTATAGCTACATGAACATTCCTGAGATAGCACCAGTCATTACTGCATCGCTTTCTTCTGCATCTCCATCATCTGTGAACTCTGTCATTCATACACCCTATCTAAGCCTCTAATTTGTCATTTTTTCAGTGCTCGTGAATTCAGTGATTCACTCACTTATTCTTCTGCTTATCATCCTCTATCACTTCGCACTATTTCCATTATGCAAATTTTGTGAATCCAGTCTCTCATGTATTTGTATCCAGTTTTTCTTTACTATGTTCCTACTGCTCCCTGTTCTCCTTTCCTTCACTCTCATTTGCTTCTCTGTCTTTCTTCTACTTTCTTATTTTGTTCTTTTTCTTTCTGAACTGTTTATTACTGTGCCATGCAATCTGTTACTCCTCTGACCTATTTCTTGCAGGATCCAGGTGAACCACCACTAAAGTGGTGGTTATGGTTCAGATCTTTTAATGCTTACTTGGGAGCCATTGATGGCATGAAATTCAAACCTGATAGGAAATGCAGTCTTCTCTACTTTAATTGGGCGTAAAAGGCCAGAATGTTTTTGACCACCTACCAACATATTCTGGTCATGACAGCGGTGACATGAACGAATCAAAACTAGCTCTCAGACAACTCAGTACTTATTTTGAAGGCAAAGTTAATTTAGTTGTGCAAACACACAAGTTCTTCACCCGTGTCCAAAATCCTAACGAATCCATCAATACTTATGTCACGGCATTAAACGTTCTAGCCAGTTACTGTGATTTTGATGATTTTTACCTCTCAGCTGATAAGGGATCAAATTGTCTGCAGATGCTACTCCAAGAAAATACAACAGAAACTTCTGTTTTTTAAGGATCCCTCCCTAGATGAAACGATTGACATCGCGAAGAGTATCGAACGCTCAGAATTGGATTCAAAACAGTTAGAGTCCAATACTTATTCCTCTGTCGCTGACACTATTTCCTTTAGTAGCACTCAACAGCTTACCAGCTATGTCAAATCTAAAAAGAGTAAGGACATACTGGACAGAAATAATAAAAGTATGACTCCTGCATGGAACATATCTGGTTTCCAGTACTTCAGGTGAGGCTCTCCTTCTCACCATTCCAATTACAGAAATTGTCCTGCCATTGCCCAAGAGTGCTGGAGGTGTAAGAAAACTGGCCATTTTGAGAAAGTTTGTAGGGGTGGCAAACGTTTTCCCATTAGAAGTGTTCAAGAGCTTGCTATTACTGAGGGTCCTGAAAATTTAGAAAAAACGGTCGAGGAGTTGTCTTTATCTGTTGTTTCGGTTGAATTCTTAGAAATCAATAATGTACATACTGAAAAGAGATATGGAGATCCTTTTGTTCAAGTGTCCATCCAGATTTATGACATTCCTCTTCTCATTGACTCGGGAGCTAGAATCATCATTATTTCTATTGATAAATAGAAACAAACTTGCTCTCACATGGTTTTGCTACCCCTCGATGTCATCACTAATGCATTTGAGGGTAGCAGGATTGAGCTTGCTGGTTACTTTTGGGCCGACATTTCTTTCCAAATCAAAACCATCCATGGTAAAGTTTATGTTGCTTTAAAAGGTATCAATGTTTTAGGATGGTGACATCAAGCAGAATTCGGTATGATCATCAGACCTACTCAGAAGAATGCTGCCTCCGTAATAAACTCGGTTTACCATTCTACTCAATGGGAACATAAATTTGAACTGATTTTTTTAAATAAAATTGGAAAAATCAAGGACTTTACCCATTACATCAAGGTCAAAGAAAGTGTACCTCATGTTAAGCACAAACTTAGATATGTCCCACACAGTGTAAGGAACGATCTCTCCAAAATGTTAAACAATATGCTCAATGAATGTATAAATGAAGGTGTTGATGCCACTCTCTGGTTGTCTCCCATTGTTTTTGCCAAAAAGAGGTCTGGGGAACTTCGCTTATGTGTTGATTTAAGATCTCTCAACAGAGCCATCTAGGTGGAGAATTTTCCTTTACTCCTCATTGGCGATCTTATCACTGCCGTAGGTCGGTCCAAATGTTTTGCCAAACTGGATTTACATTCAGCCTACCATCAGGTAGTTCTATATTAATAATTTCGCCATCTAACAGCATTTGTAACATCTGATGGTATATTTCAGTTTTGCTGCATGCCATTTGGACTGGCCTCAGCAGCTTCTGTGTTCCAGAAAGTTATGACAAAAATGTTTCACAATGTTCCCAATGTTGTAATCTTCCAGGATGGCATTCAAGTGCATATGGATACAGAGTTTTAACACAATCAAGTGTTAAATCTAGTCCTACAAACTCTACAAGATAATAGTGTGACTTTGAGAGAAGATAAATGTATCTTTTCAGTAAGAAAAATTGAATACTTGGGTCATGTCCTTACCAATGATGGAGCTAAACCCAAACCTAGTATTGTTGATGGTATCTTCAATGCACCACATCCTGTGGACAAAGACCAATTACGCACTTTACTTAGTTTATGTGAATTCTATTCCCAATTCATCAAGAATGTTTCCAGTCTCACTGGGTGCTTTAGGAATCTTTTAAAAAGAGGTTCAGAGTTCATTTGAATGGCCACTTGTCAGAAGCATTTTGCCAAATGAAAGAAACCACTTGTCTGCTCCACCTCTCCAAGCCTATGTTGAGGGTCGTGACACTTTTATCACTGTAGATTCTAGTGCCTATGGTATGGGTGCTGTCTTATCCCAAATGGATGGTGGAAAGGAAATCACTGTGGGGTTTGCATCAAGGAGGATGAAAGATGTAGAGCTGAGATACTCTGTGCTAGAGAAAGAAATACTGGCTTGTGTGTGGGGTGTTGAAAAGTTTAAGTCCTATGTCTGGGGAAGGAAGTTTTGATTAAGGACTGACCATAAACCTTTAGTGGACATTCTCTCTTGCCTCAAGATAAAGAAATCTACGGCTAGACTGGCGAGGTGGTCCGCCAAACTGCTAGAGTTCAATTTTTCCGTGCTTCACATCTCTGGTGGAAAGAATGTTAAGGCTTCCTGTGTTAAATTCTGAAATGAATCGCGAAACGCCTGAAGACATTGAGGAATGCATTATTGCCAATGTTGATGACACTGTCATTTGCCCCAACATGTCACTTTGGCAGGATGCTCTAACCAATTATGTCATCTTGAGGCAGGTCATAGATTTTGTTATCAAAGGTTGGCCCAAGGAGAGATACCTATCCATTGATGTAAAACCCTACTGTAAAATCTCTGACAAACTCTCTATTGAGAAAGGTTTATTGGTTAGAGATATCAAGCTTATTCCTCCGAACATTTTCAGAGTGACAATAATGGAAACCGCTCACTCTTGCCATTTGGATATTAATGCCACCAAGCGCAGGATCAGAAATGATTTTTGGTGGCCCTGCATGGACCGTGGCATGGATAATATTGTTAGGAATTGTGTCCAGTGTTCCTATAGTGACAAGCATCTGAAAACCACTACACCTGTAGCCAAACCTGTCCAGTGTCCAGCTAGACTTTGGCAAAGAGTTGCTGTTGACTTCCTTGGTCCTTTTCATGTTTTGCCCAACTGCATGGGGTATTTTATTGTCCTAATTGATCATCTTTCTATGCGGGTAGAGGTAATAGGCGTTTCTGAACCGAATTCCAAGTCTGTCATTCGTTTCCTGTAGGACGTCTTCTCTAGAGAGGGTGTCCCGAAGGAATTATTAACTGAGAACGGGGTACAATTTACCTCTGTTTCCATGCAAGAGTTTCTTGCCCAACTAGGCATGAAATATCTAGGTACTCCCCTCTATCACCCTCACACCAATGGAAAAGTTGAGAGGTTTAATAGGGTACTGGTTAAATGTGTGCAAAGCACTCTTAACAGCAATGGAGATTGGTAGACGGCTGTGAGAAAATGATTTGGGCTTATAGGACCGCTTCCCAATTATTCCTGGTCAGTTACCAACTCATTTATTAAATAAGAACTTCAATTATACTTGTTGACCCACTTAAAATCATTCTTAAAGAACAAATTTATGCTATTGCGGTTTGGGAGATATCCTACTACGGACCAAATAGCTAAATCAGAAAAAAATGTCCCACTAAACTTTTTAGGTTATGTGGCTCCTATGACGAAACTTTAATACATATTGTAACTACTAGCCCTCGACTGCTAGAAGAGAGCAAGACCCTATTAAGACCTATTTTTAATGAATTAGGAGTGAGAACATGTCGAAACGTCTTTATCACATGTCTTACTGGGACGATGCACCGCATGATCTCTCGATTTGTAAAGTTTGTTTTTATTACCGAAAAAAAATAATAACAAAATCTGATATTGATTGTTAATACAGTAACATTCGTTATTGACTTGAATGCAAAAATGAAATGGAAATTAAAAATCTGCTTTTAAATTCTACTTTTAAAAGTTTTGTATATAACATACATCATAGTTACTAAAGGTTTGAAACTGTTACAGGATCGGTTAATCAAATTTAAGACTAAAGATAAAGCACTTAAATGTTTTCATGATTGTGCTAATGGCTAAAAGACAATATCCAAACACTAACACACTTTATTCACTGCTGCTCTCTATTGCTGCTAAAGTTTTCAGTGTAATGCTGTAATCATATTTTATGGGCAAAAATGTTTTAATTTATTATGTTTTTTCCCAATTGTAACGATTTTTATTAATAAACAAATAAAGTAATTTACTCAGTAGGGTACTGGTTGAATGTGTGCAAAGCACTCTTAACAGCAAAGGAGATTGTGAGGCGGCTGCGAGAAACATGATTTGGGCTTATAGGACCACTTCCCACTCAGTTTCTGGTGTGATTCCCTTTGAGTTGATGAGGAGCTGAAAAGTTTCTTCTTCCCTGTGCCCATTTTGGAAACTCAGAGCTATTGAGAGTGACTGTCATGTATCCTCTAAGGCTTCTAGGGCTAATATTATCTGTGACAATTTTAATTGTACCAAATATGAAAAGATCTCTCACTCAGGGAAAAGGAGAGTTGTTATGTTTGCTATAGGAGATTTTGTCAGGGTCAAAGATCCCTTGTTATTGCAAAAAGGAAATCCAAATTTAGAAAACCTCGCTACATTGTAGAAATTAAGGGCCATGCTGTTCGTCTTAACAGTGGTCAATGGTGGAATGTTTCACACCTAGCCAAGGACACACAGTGTGGTAATAGTTCAGGTTCGCAGCCTATGAATTCTTCTGATTCTAACTTTTTCTAGGCCCCCGCTTGATGTATCACCCCAAAACTTTCAAAGACATCATTTGAAGTGAGTGGGAAACTAGGTTTGCAAATTTCGTTAAGATTCATCAAATGGTGCCAAAGTTATTAGCAAAGCAAAAAAAGCACTTTGTCTATGGAAAGTAGGTCCTATCTATAACTACTGATGACTGACAGTAGGTTTTATATACGCTTGTGTGTGTGCATGCATGTGTGCATATGTTATGTTGGAGTATAACCAGGAAGAGTGTTTTTTGTTTTAAAAAAAACTTTAGCACCTTTTGACAAATCTTCATGACGAAACTCTCCCAAAGAAAAAAAGTTCATCCACTGCAGCTCCTTCTTGGAAAGTTTGAGGGTCCTTTGTCAAGTGGGAGCCAAGAAAAGGTGGGTCTCAAAATGCGTTTCCCCGATGCAATAGAAATTTTAGGAAGCGTTTTAGAAAAATTAGCTGAACAGAATTTCATCAGATTTGACAGAAAGCTAGATAACCCACCACACTGCATTGTATCCCAGGGAAACAGACTCTGTACACTGTACAACACCTGGAGACACTAACATACCACAGTAAACTGCGTACTAGGGATTTTCTCACTCCACACGGTCCTGCATCCAAGTGACATACACTCCACACTGTCCTTCTTCCCTGCTTTACACACCCCATATACACAGTGGCCTGGGGAGGGGGGTGCGGTGGGTGTGGGCCCCTCGAGTGTCATCAATGAGGGGGGTGACAAAATGGCAAAAATATGTGTTTTAAACACATATTTTTGTCAAGCCGGGGGTAGCAAGAAATGTTCCGCAATGAGTACCCCCAGACCTTGCTACTCCATTGCCTATACAGTCCAGCGCCTCAGAAATACACCACACTGCACTGCGTCCTGGGGCAGTCACACTCCACACTGTCCTGCATCCTAGGGATACACCCTCCGTATACTATACAGCACTTCAGAGACACTAACAGAACAGTGCACTGCACCCAGGGGACTGTCACCCACTACATTCCGCTGGATCCAGGGAGCACGCGGGATTAGACTCCAGTGACAGTCTGCATTAGTACTAGTATGATCAAGCCATAAAAAGCATATTCATGTTTACATTTACAGAATGGATTTACAAGCTTGGCCGCTGATAACAACCACACTATCACATCTGGCCATTTTATGATTGGTCAAGACACATGATGCTACACCATAGACTTTCCCCATGTTTACTCACAAGCATTCATTGTCTGTGTCCGAATGTCAAAAGTTTACCTTTTCCACATAGTACCTCAACATAGATGAAGAAAAAAAAGAAGAAAATAAATACAACAAAGACTGATACACTTGTGCAAAAAAAATATGAAAACAACCGCGGAATGATATTGTAAAAGGGAGGAAAACAACTGAGGAATGACATTTGAAAAGGGGAAGCTTCTCTCTAGACTTGTTTCTAATAATTCATGCAAAGACCTGCTCCGAAATAGATTTACATAGCAATTTAAAAAGCCACACCAGAGTTTATGGACTGATGAATACTTTTGTTTAACAAGAGACTGAGATGCAATCAGTAAAACAAACCTACTAGGTGTTTTACAACAAAAGAGTACTGTGCAAATATATGATTACAGTGTATTGGAACAACGCTCGCATGCACCACTACATTATAGCAATGGTACCTCTAGCATGCACCACTACATTAAAGCAAGAACGAGTACATAAAAACAAATGGTCAGACACGATATTCCCACCCTTTCAGCATAAATGCACCGCTGTGCTCCCTACATCAGATGCATGCTTGTGTGCTCATAAAATAAAGAATGTACAAAAAAATAGATGGTTTATTGTACCTTTTTTTCCTGTCTACTGAATTGTAATTTGGTGGGGTACTTATTACACTTTTTCCTTTGTCTTCATCTTTTTGTCATAATGTTTCATTTTAATCTTTGGTTGTTTGGCAAGTGCTTCGTGGCTTCTTTGAAGCAATGTTGCATGGCCATGTGCGGTCTTCCTCAAAAATGTTTACCGCATTTCCATGGCAGTAAAGTCAGCATGTGTTTATTATTAGCTGCACTGCATTATAAAGTGAGTAAAAGGAGATGGGGCGGGTCCTCAGCCCTAAGGAGTCATGTGGCCAATATAGGTTTACCAGTTCAAAGTGCTTTGGGTCTGCAGATCTGGGCACAAAGCGCTGAATGTGGCCATTGTTCTGGTGATCATCTCACTTTCTTGTACGCCTGCTGTGCTATCAAGGCGCTGTAAGCTGGTCTTTTATCCCCTGTGAGAAGGCTGCCTTTCAAGCAGCAGGATGGTGTTTTGTGGTAAGTTAAGACACAATGCTTGTATCTCTCACAAGAAGGGCCATGTTAGCAATGTAGCGTTTCAAATCAGGGCGGACAATACCGTGATCTGAATGTGCTTCAGCGCCTGACCCTAAAGAGGAGCAGGCAAATCCACTGATACCCCCATTGTTGGGGGGAGATAACTCAGGAGGGACATCACTAAGGGTGTGGGGCCTTGTCACCCCTGTAGTCCTATTTGCGTTTAAAATGGTCTCCCTCTCCTTGTATCCAGTCATCGTTATCTGCACTGTTGGTTTGTGTTTTAAGAGCTGTGGGATTATCCGCTTGGGTTCCCACCACACTTTGCATGGCCAGCCTGTGGGATCTGGGGTTAGTGGCGACCGATACCTGTAAAAGATCTAAACGAAGCTGCTCCATCTATTTTAGCAGTGGCACATCATGTGAGGCAAATGCCTGCTGCATAGGTAGAAACATACAAATGATCACACAATGAGTCACTGGCAGAGGCAGGCCTCAACTTCTGTCGCAAAAGGTAGACAAACAACATGAATCATCAGCTACCATTCATGCAGCAGGTGAGGTGGACCCATAACTATCTAACGCCAACTGCACCTAAATATGGCTGTCTTTTACTGGAGGGCAAGGTGGCACATTTTCCTTACATTTTGGCTCCTGGCACTACTGCTGCAGTACAAGAATTTAAGATAATTCAATACAGTGAGGTATTAGGGACAGCATGTATGCTTTGGGTCGTCTCAAATATTTTGGCATTATCAGGTTGCATGTAAGGTCTTTTTCCAAGAAAAAGAAATGTTCTGCCTACCGTTTGCCGTAAGTACATGATGTAAACCCAACACCCACCTTGCATTTCTCACCTACTTGATGAAATATATAGGTTTCATTAGTTGATGATCAAACATCAACGTGTAACTTTTTTTTACAATTAAATACAAGAATAGGCTGTGATCCAGCCCAGTGACCTGGAACCTTGTATAAAATGCCATGCTTTATTTTCCAACAATAGTTTATTTAAGCCTAAATCCTTCAAAATATGGGAAAGAAGAACGTCGACATTTGGCTACATGCTACTGGGGACCACCTTCCTTCTAGCTCGACCTTTTCGTTGACAATCAGATGTATTGTGGGAGTTGTAGTTAAGTGAACCAATTTTTTTTGCATACTTGAAAGCAAGGATCTGGAAAAGAAAATCCCCGGGCTAGAGCATAGAGTCCCTGATGACGTGGAGACATTTCGGAGCCTTAGAATTAACCCTTTAGATTTGATTTTTTTTCTATGAATTTCCTGACTATATTATTCAATTGCCAACTGGTGTTGTCATTACAATTGCAAAAAATGACCTATATTATTCGGCTGGTGAGCGCCACATACATGCTGAAAACGTAAAGCCCCTCGCAGATTCGTGTCTTTACCAACAGGCATGCTACCTTTCTCAGCGACTCGACATGTTCGGATTCATTTCAAACCGGTCAATAAATCAAGTGCTCTTCTGGAGAAAATTAGGAATGAGCGCGCTATTGCGTCAAAAGGATTACGGTTATGGTTTTTTTCAGCAGTCTGTGTACATTTGTTATCCTAACAGGGCTACTAATTGAATCCACTCGGATTAAGCCGCCTTCAGTACAATGCATTCTGGGACTTGTAGGATTCAAACGATACTAGAAAACGCAAAACTACATATCCCAGAAAGAAAATCCAGAAATAGCTTATGGTGTGTCACACGACAGTGGCCCGTGGTCACACCACTAACCTGGACAACATGCGCTTTGTCTAATATTTGTAAAAAATCACTAATGTCCGGGCAAATAGAAATCGAATTGTTAAGAGTTATTTGCAGGTAAATTGCTATTTACGTGCAGTACCTCAGTGGCACAACAACATCGACTGGATGTCAGGTGAAAATGGAAACGCAAAAAAGTACATACATTGCACATCACCCGAAAGCAATAAAAAGAAACAGAAGAGAATCAAGTAGAAACACAAGTCCTGTATATCATTCTGAGAGCCCGTTTCCGCCCAGTGAAAATCTGAGGATTACGGCGTCAGTCGTCTTTGCTCTGGGTCCAAATATTAAATCGAATTTATTATCGCCCCGCCCCCACACTGACAATTCTATAAAGTGAATTGCCGCGTTATGGTCACTTCTAACGCCTGCTTATATTTCCAATTAACGTTGCATGGCCAATATGACATGCAACAATGCCTTTCACATTGCAAACCCGGCACTGTTCTGAATATTAAGAACAGTCAAGGCCTGCACGTTCGCTCATCATGTCAGCCAGTCATCCCCAAAGTCTTCCGCCTGGTCGAAACAAGGCGTGTCCGGCCCCTTCGGCGGCGCTGCGTTAATCTGGAGCATCTCAATGCAGTCCCCACTATAAAGCCCTTAAGGCGGATTAATGATTCGCTCCGGCTCCTGTGTATCAGGAACACGGATTTGCCGGCACCAGCTGCAGCAAATTCCCCTGACTGAGAAGAATTACAAGCATTATCACCTACATCATTAAAGCGGGGTCGTAGATTGAGGGACGTCCTCAATCAATTCATCTAAGATAACGCGCAGCCAGCTGGCCCCCCTTGGTGATAACTTGACTTAATTGGACAATAAGTGGCTGGGAAAGGTGCGCGCCACTGGTAGAAATTACAGGTGGCGCGCGATGGCGGCTGGGAGGCCAGCGGAGGGGCGGCCTCGGGTCAGCCCCTTTGGCGCGGGCCAAGTTAACGTCCACTATTAAGCGCCGCTGTGAAGAATGTCGGCCCACTTGGCGCTCAGATGTACGGAGTATCCAGGTCACCCCTCCGCTGATGGAGCATGGCGGATGAGCGCATTCATCATCGCCCTGGCCTCATTTCTACCTTGGTAATAGCCAGACGCTAACAACTCCTGGCAATTTTCAGAGTTTTCTATATACCCTTCATTTTTATGGGCGGCGTTGAAATATTACACTGACAAGGCAATCCGTCTCGCAGACATATCACTTTTCATCAATTACGTCCCATGAGTTTTTCCTCAAGAAAGGTTAAAGCATCAGGAAGTTGCATAGATCCATTTTTATGTTGTTGTTTCATTGTTTACAGCCAATTACAAATACCTCGCTATTACGTAAGTGGTAAATATGCTGTTTTATGACTGCAGAGTTCAACCAATCAACATAAATGGGTTAAGAAAAATGCAAGGGCATGAATATTTTAGCACAAATCATCTTTCATGGGCAAATACGGCATTCGGCTTCTTTAATTAGGAAGAGTGATTTCTTGCGGGTATTCAGTCTCTGACAACGCTAAGCAACGCAGCCACATTGCAAATAAGGGCTTTGAAAAGAGACATTTGACATAGTAGATGGTTCCCGTTTTTAAACCTCTGACCTTCATTCCGCTTTCCTTCTGCTGCCGCATACGACTGGTATGACGGTCAGTAAAAAAAAAAAACCTGCCTTCATTGAGTCTCACAATCTGCCTTCCACATGCAGACAATAGCGAGAGCCTCCTTAAGCTCGGTACCCCAGGGGGTTGTAGTTTGTGTGCAAGTGTGTGTGATTTTGAATTAATTCACATGAGCTTAAATGATGCGGGCCATTGTTCCCTGGGTGTTTCCTCTCTCTGCGCTACACAGTAAGTGATGTCCCCTCTGGTGGCTTAGGTTCAACTGTACATCATCTGCCCTCCTGTGGAGGTCTGATCCGAGTCCAATCGGCCTATTGCCTCTGAGTCATGGGGGGGGGGGGGGGGCTGACTGGACCCTCGGGTTCCACTTCACTGACCTGGCTTTGGCTTCCACCCACCGGTCTAATTTTAGATTTGACCAGCCAGTATCATGCGCTCCTTTATATCTATTCATAAACTGCCCTGTCAGTGTGTCATCACGAAGGCACTTTTAGTGTGTCGTCACAATGGCCATCTGGCCGACCCATTAGATGAGGGACAAAGGCAAGCAGTGACTTCTTTGTGCATACCGGGCGAGCCGAACACCTTTCTAGCTCTCTGGATGTCCCTCCAATGCACCCCAGTGTAGATTGCACTGCACCTGAACCAAAGACTCAGTCGAGAGGTTAACATTACTCTCATACACATTTAATTTTTTAGAAATCCATCTACTCTCGTAAAAACATTCATATCATGTAACTACTAATTCATAAACAACTATGCATCTCTCCCCATTTCCTAAATCCGTGAATTTTTGATTGGCTAATATATATTTAAACCGTTGATAATACATCTTTAATTAATTACAGGCTATCGGCAGGGTCCCAGGAATTATGTGGCAGGAGAGGGCCAAACTACGCGACAGGGTTAACTAAACTATGCAGTAAGAAAAGGCAACGTATGTAGTGTAATGCAGCACATTTTCTAATAGTATTAATTATTTTGTCATTTTTACACTTAATAACACTGTCTGGGCACCTCATTAGTACCAGTTTAACCGCCAAACATGGCAAAAACCAACTGAAAGGTGACCAGTTGACCTTTGCAAAGTGCCTTTTTATTTATTTCAAAGGATTTTATTAGGAACAGAGTTTTTTATATATACAGTACAGATATACATAATATGCAGTAACAAGCTACAAACAAAATTGCTTTTGTGCAGATCTGCAGATTATGCAGCAGATGATGGATTTTGTGGCAAATGTGGCACATCCATTTCTATGCCAAAAATGCCTGAGACCCACAATCGCATAATTCCAGTGGCCCTGTCTCTCGGCACCAATAGAAATGCTGCACTACAAACACCAGCAGTAGTATAACATAACAAATGAGCCAAATGAGAATAAAAGAAAACAAATCAGCCAGTGAGTCCCTTTTTAGAAATATTTCCCTTAACCAAATGTTAGTAAGACAAGGACAAGGGAAGGCCAAATTCGTTGAGCGCAGGCCTTGGGGTTCATATCAGATAACCACAAGGTAAGTAACCTCCAGAAAATTGCACATTTGCTGTCTTATTTAATTGTAAAGACTATTAATGGTCCGGCCATGGTAGCCAGATCAAGCACTCCTTAGTAACATTTCTATCAAGAGAATTGTGGGAATGTTGTGTGGCAGGAAGTTTGTGGACTACGCATTAAAGATAATGGGGTAGCCCTTAAAGTCAAGACGGACCTGGGCGTAATGGTGGAATGAAAAACAATGGCCCGTGACCAAAAATTAATAAACGAAGATTTGTAAATTCATAAATGTGGGTTGTGTAAGAGCACTACAACCTGGTTATTCAATACCAAAAAAAGAACAAAAATCCTATGCGTATATGCATGCACAGGAATTCGTAGACCACACAAATAAAAGGTGCCTAATTCTGTAATAAATTGACAGATATTTATTTTGCATAAATCAAAAATAAATTACTTTTCAAAGAACAAAGGTTGTGCGTGGAAAAGAAAAGGGAGGGTAGTGGGAGGTGAAAGTATGGATCAAAGAATGAAGGGGATAAATTCAATATTTTACACATACTGGTATTAAAGACCAGTGATAAAAAGCCTGTACATCTTAAATTTACAAGTAATCTGTACATTTCAATTGTGCACCCAATGCAGTTTCCAGAAATATGACAAAAACAA
The DNA here is from genome assembly GCF_964263255.1 of Lissotriton vulgaris. NCBI lineage: Eukaryota > Metazoa > Chordata > Amphibia > Caudata > Salamandridae > Lissotriton > Lissotriton vulgaris. The sequence continues at coordinate 557,918,948 of NC_141685.1, read as the reverse complement.
TATAGGTACAGGTCTTGGTTAATAGCGCGTCGACGTTTCAACTCGAATGTGCTGTCAGGGATTCAACCTTATCTGCGAGTCTTCTTCAAGACTGTATGTAGCAACCCTGCCTGGAGCCAAACCTGGCATCACAGGGAACAACCTTTATAACACAACTTTTAGCACGCAGTGCTATTACAACGCAGACTTTAAAACGAAAACCATTACCACGCATTACACTGGGGGCGCTCTAGGATAGGGAATCATTTTAATTTACTATCCAACACCTTCCCTAGTGTCCACGGGGACTGGTGTTGGAATAGTAAATTAAACTATTCACTATCCAGCACCCCCCAGTGTAATGCGTTATAATGGAATGCGTTTTAAAACTTGCGTTGTTACAGCATGCGTGGTAAAAGCATGTGTTGTAACAACGTACATCTGGCATCACAGGTGTACTGTATCCAAGGAGGAGCGTTTCAGGGCCCAATGTTGCCAGAAACGTATTAACAGGTGAGCATCTTCACCCTTCTATTCCTAAACAAGGACTGGTTCCCTTCCTTAGTTCGAGGGCCAATTGACGAAACCGCCAGCCATCTCAGTCGGCATCAGTTGCGGCCTCCTTGGATACAGTACACCTGTGATGCCAGGCTTGGCTCCTGGCAAGGTTGCTACATACAGTCCTGAAGAAGACTCGCAGCTAAGGTCTGAATCCCTGACAGCACAGTCGAGTCGAAACGTCGACGCTCTATTAACCAAGACCTGTACCTATATTGTTTTTGTCATATTTCTGGAAACTGCATTGGGTGCACAATTGAAATTTACAGATTACTTGCAAATTTAAGATGGACAGGCTTGTAATCACTGGTCTTTAATACTAGTAGGTGTAAAATATTGAATTTATCCCCTTGATTCTTTGATTCATACTTTCACCTCCCACTACCACTACCCTCCCTTTTCTTTTCTGCGCCCAACCTTTGTTCTTTGAAAAGTAATTTATTTTTGATTTATGCAAAATAAATATCTGTTAATTTATTACAGTATTTGTCGCCTTATATTTGTGTGGTCTACGAATTCCTGTGCATGCATATACGCATAGGATTTTTGTTCTTGTTTTGGTATTGAATTACCAGGTTGTAGTGCTCCCACACAACCCGCATTTATGAATTTGCAAATCTTTGTTTATTAATATTTGGTCACGGGCCATTGTTTTCATTGTGGACTATGCAAACAGCAGATTTTTTTCTCGTATCCACACCAATCTGAACATCCCCAGAACTCTAGTTTTGAAAATGTTGGAGGTTGCTATGTTATTAACTTGAGTTTCCCCTGACGGCAGGCCAAAATACTGCAGCCATCCCATCCCCAGAATCAAAGATTTTCAAATAAAAAATCTTGAAATTTTTGGTTTTGGGGTTTTTCATATCCAGTGCTATAGACCCTGAGAACTCACAATAATATAACATGTATTAAGTTATTTAATTTCTTTACATTTTTGGTTTCCAAATGTAAATCAGTGTGCACAAAAATGCATTTTGTAGAACACCTTCAAAATCACCAGACATTATGCAAGCCCCAAATTCAAAGTGATACAAATACCTCCTATTCAGAAACTGGGATTCTTAGGTGCATTTCAATTTGGCTAGGGAGTCTCTGATGTCCCAGTGATACCTACCTCTTCACCACAACCAACAGTATTAATGATAAAGCCTGACACCAGCTATTTCAGTTAGAGGTCGTAAGACTCCCGGACGTATTTATTTTACAAACATGCAAAAACATTTTAAAATCACCAACATTTGCACATTAATCCCAGAATTTACATTTTTGTTCACAAGTAAGACCTACCATTATCTCCATTTGTCAGCTACTGCCCCCAAATTCCTAAGCCACTGCAACCTCTTTTTCGACTTTCTGCCAGCAACCCTTCGAGGATCCAGTGACGCCTATGTTATTGTGGTATAAAAGGATGCCGTTAAGGGACCCAAAGTGCTCCCACCAATCATGATCTCACCCACCAACCTGCTTAAATATAACAAATCTAATCATGACATAAATTGGATGCTAGAAAAAAAAAGGCGTTAAACAAGACACCTATACAAGCACATCCTTTTACAGTATCCTGATCCATTTCCTGGATAGGGGGGAAAAAGCATACATGTTCCCAAGCCCAAACAACCACAACCCTTGTATGCCCTGCCCCATGCTCTGAGGATGGTGGGGGGAAAAAAAGCTCCAAGCACATGCAGATCCAGGGGAGCAGGGTATTAAATGGCAGCTGTCCGTGGGTTGGGGAGAACCAGAGCGTGTAGCTCTCTTGTGACACGGTGAGCAAGAACAAAGAGACCCGCTCACTGCTGCTCCGTTTTAAGGGGCGGTATGGTCCTCCACACCCCCAAAAGGACATTACTGCTACTGGGGTTGCACATACTGTGGCCAATCATTACCCCTAGCCAGCCCCAGCCCGGGGGCTAGCGCTGCGCCCGTAATCTGTTCCCAGGCGCCCACCATACATGTCAGCTCTCAGGAGTTGAGAAAGCCTATGTAATAATGTATAGCAATCCTTCATACCCATTTTTATTGATTACATTTTGCCTTATGAATTGATGGCAGGATGAAACCCAATGAAAAATTATTATAAGCCACAGCCTGGTTAATGACCCATTGCTGAATTCAAAATGTTGTTTCCTCTTCAGAAATGTATATCTTTCCAGAATTGTCCATTGATTTAAGTCATCTGACTTCCACAAACTGTAACTTGTCAGAAATCACAAAATGGGAAATATTTACCAGCATATCTAAAGTTTATGTAAAACTGTGCTGAAAAGAAATATTTTTGAAAACCCTGCCTTTTTTTTAAACCTCGGAAGAGGGCAATCTCAGCAAACCTTCTGATGCTGTCACTCACAGAATGTAACAATATCTTGCCCAACCATTTTTTCCACATTTTTTATACAAACTTTGCCTCAACCTGGGATATTATTTGTATCCCCAATATGTAGGGTAAAAGGCATGCAAATTTGGCCTAAATATGTTAATGAAAAGAAATTACGAAGGCTAAAGCACAACTTTAGCCTTCGTAGTATTTTGGCCTGCCGTCAGGGGAAACTCAAGTTAATAACATAGCAACCTCCAACATTTTCAAAACTAGAGTTCTGGGGATGTTCAGAGTGGTGTGGATACGAGAAAAAATTCTGCTGTTTGCATAGTCCACAATGAAAACAATGGCCCGTGACCAAATATTAATAAACAAAGATTTGCAAATTCATAAATGCGGGTGTGGGAACACTACAACCTGGTAATTCAATACCAAAACAAGAACAAAAATCCTATGCGTATATGCATGCACAGGAATTCGTAGACCACACAAATATAAGGCGACAAATACTGTAATAAATTGACAGATATTTATTTTGCATAAATCAAAAAGCCAAAACAGGGCTCAGTTCTAGGTGGAAAAAACATAGAAGTCAAGATGTTAATCAACTTTCTGTCCCTGAAAGGTATTCAATACCTAAATATTCCAATCTGTGTCAAACAGTACATGCACATTGCAAAGAGTAGCTTTAGTAATCTCACATTTCTATGGGCAGAATGTGTTTTTAATAAAGCAAAGGATGTTTTTCTAAAGTTCTATATTCTTAACTAGAAGATTAGGCATTTTCCCAGCCCTTTACGCACAGACAACATAGAGACATAATACAGAATTTCAGAATTTCCCTTAATGTTTTCAGTAAAAGTGTTCTGTTTTTATTTTTCATAGGTTGCATTTACACCACTATGGTTAAGGCCGATTAAAAACTCTAATTAACACAAATGCAGAGGCACAAAAGGAAGTCCAATATAGTGTAACTGGCTGTTAGCCACTCAAGTAGATAAGAAGTCCATATAGAAAACCTAATTTTTCTTTATGTATCCTTTATTTCAAAATTTTGGGTTTCATAGCATCCGAAACAGGCAGCAGACACGGGTTTCGTCGAAAGGACTTTCTCAAGGCTAAACACGACCATAGACCATTATGGAATTAGGAGTTCTATGTCCATATGAAACATGTACCACCTTCAGTCAACAGTGTAACACCTGCAATATATGAAGTAACAGATATCTTCTCTCACTGAACTTCTATGCACGATTGAGGTCTAGATAAACCTGAAAAGATGGGCAATCTCGTCGCGATGGTCCTGGAGTAAACATTTACTCCAGGACCACGCGTGACGAGATTTCCCATCTTTGCAGGTATCTTTGAAGATATCTGTTACTCTCTATATTGCAGGTGTTACACCTCCTAATTCCATACTGGTCTATTGTGGTGTTTAGCCTTGAGAAAGTCCTTTCCAACGCGACGTGTCGGCTGCCTGTTTCAGATGCTATGAAAACCATAATTTTGAAATAAAGGATACATAAAGAAAAATCAAGGTTGCTATATGGACTTCTTATTTACTTGAGTGGCTAACAGACAGTTACACTATATTTGACTTATTTTTGTGCCTCAGCATTTGTGTTACTTATTGTTTAAACCTCAAGTGATTTTCTCTATCTTGAGTGTTGATCCAGCCTCCTATGAGCAGGGGGAGGCTTTATGTTTGGAGAGCACTACATTCTACTTACATCTAGAGGAGTTACTTCCCGACGGACGAAAGGAGTGGATGTGCATGTGTAGAATTGGCATCTCTGCTTTGTTGCTTTCTTGTGTATTGATTCTGATTAAAACCTCTACAGGAAACCTAGTTTTGCATTGCTAACAGCTTTTCATCACCCACCCATTTTTCACAAACTTTAGAAAACCCTTGCATAAAAATCAGGCTTTCAGCCTACCAAATTTAAGGCAGTTTGGGCAAAAAGGAAAGAGTTATATAAGTACGTTGCACAAAATAGTTTTTTTTAAAAATTTAACACAAAAATCACCAAAGAAACCGGCAGGTACAATAACATTTAAATGAGCGTGCACCAAATTTGGCAGGCACAATACTACGGGCTTCATCAGCTGCCTTCCATTGGTTTGATTATTTTCACTCACCCATTTTCAGACCTTTAGCAAAAAAGTAAAGTGCACCTGCTCATGAACATTTATGCTTAATGCTATTAATGTCAATGACCGATGGGACCTTTTTGAAAGGCAAAAGAAACGCTCTAATTTGATAAATTTTCACAATGTTTTTAAACATAACGGAAGGTGGTTTCGGGAGTCCATCTGATCTTTTTTTATTAGGCAGGTATCTTGGTTTCCTAATATTTGATAATAAGAATCATTATGATGAATAGTAACATTCTTCTAAATCTAACTGGGGAAAACAACATAAATGGGTTATTTAACCATGAAAAATATGATGAGGGTGGTCAATGGGTAGTATTTATTTTCTTGAGAGTTGTTAAAAAGATATCCTAATGTATGCAACAAAAGGAGATAACAAAGGAACGAATAGAGAACTAATTCTGCATGTATGAATCGGTGAGCACGTTTTGGGCTCACCCCCTTTTATACATCTCTCCTTGGTCAATAATAGCTAAAAACAATACACCTTAACACTGGGCCAGTGTTGTTACTTAAGCAAAAAAGTGATACAGTTGCATTTTATGCAGCCATCTACATGCAAAACAAGAATTGTACTTAATCTACTTAAACTTTTTCAAAATCCCACAATTCTGTCTAAACATTTTTATTCTCCTTGGCCATTGGAAATGAGAAAAGCAAGCACATCAATCTAAGCCTCCCTATCTTGTACTTTTTACAAAAGGAAAGTTCAGAAGTAAGGTAACAACCACAGCAAGAAATAATTAATAAATAAAAATCACTTATTTTAAACATGGGACCATCAATTTTGAAGGGCAAAGTGAAATTGAAGAAGTATTTCTTCACATGTAGCAAGGGCAAGGAGGATAATCATTGAACTAAGAACAGTTTTGGCCATAGCTATTAAGATCCAATATCTTGCCCATTTATCTAAGTAAACAATTAGTCATTTCAAAACACCTGTTTCCATGTGCAGCTCATTTTCCATGTCACTGCACATACATAACAAGAAAAAAAAACAACTGGTCAAATGTGTGAATGGGAAAAGACCAAAGCAAGAAGACAAACAACCAAATGCAGTAATACCAAACCGTGAAATTATGGCACCCTTTTGTATTGGCTATTTTGGGTGCAGTAACACTGCTGTGCTGTTCATACGAAAGTCAGTACTGTAGACCTTGTCTCCAAATTGGCAGCATACGTTAATTAGTGCCATGAAAAATAATGCAAATGTTCCACAGAGCAATGAGCGCATTCATTTACACAATTTCAAATGACAAAAGTGGTTATGCAAAAAGAAGGTAAAAGAAAAACATTAGTCAACAATGTCTCTTTTATCAATGTCTCAGTCTAAGGGCATCCTTTGGTGCCTCTATTTGGGCCTCATTAACCCTAGAAGCAAATAGCCAAGCGTGGCCGGTGCAGGTAAGAGCAGTGTGGCGGCGAGCGCATGGTAAGGGGTCTTATTTATTTTTTGATTTTTTTCCCCTATTCTGTCTGTCAACTCCCCAGACCCACCCCACCACCCCACCGCTCTTACCTGCATTGGCCATACTTACAAATAGTTATTTTTTGTCAGCATGGTTAGTGTAGGAAATTGGTTAAGGAGGGTAACTACCCACCTCAAGTAATAATTACAGTCCTTGTCAGGGTGATCAACTAAAGTCACTAAATAAAGCTGAGCTCAACCCCCAATAGTTATGGAACAGAGCAGACCGGCTTAACTTGGAGGCCATATGTGGGGAAACATTTCTCCAACTTGGATGCATGCCATCTTCCAGTGTCACAATCTTTTGCATACGGGGGGGATAGGGATCCTGCGCTTGTGACGGTGCCACTGGGTGCCTGAAGGCCTAATCTGGAAGGACAAAACCAAGTAACTTTTACCTTCCACTTTAGGTGTTCCTGACAATCTAATCTAAATGTATCCAGCTGGTGCAATGTGTATCACTGGCTGGTGTAGTTTGAGTGGCTTAGGGGCTGAGTCATGAGGTGTAGTCAAAACTAGTGATTTCTTGACCATTACAACTGTATGGAATATGCGATATTGGGAATGTCGTGTTCTATGCTATTGTGTTAGCAGGAAAATGGAATACCTCTGAACAGCCGGCATATATGTTACTGTTGCTTTTCACGTGGAAGGGATTGCTTGAATCGTGAATACCTCACGGAAATACGCACATGGGTTTATGTAGCTTACAAGGCTGAGGGGGATAACCAAGCAAGTGAATGCGTAGGACTAGTACCTTTGTGTAACAAAGTTCTCCAGGCACATAGAAATTAGATTTGAGATCGTAGTTTCAATGGTTCTGTTATTTTCATGTAGTCATGTACACACCTTGCCTACAGCAGACTTCATCAGGGCTTAACAGATTGTAAGGACCATAGGAGGGTGCAGCAGAAATGAATGGAAGTGATCATCAGCTGGGAAAAGGACTGTCGTCACGGATGCCATTATCACACTGTGCAGAGGAGTGTACTCATAAAGATCAGCAGTCCACCTGGTGTGCCAGAACATGAGGATTTCGAAGAGTGCTGGGGAAGTTTTCCCAGTCCGAGGGACCTGTGCTTGCAACTCAAACTGTGCTAGCTCGCACTCTGTAGCATGTGGTGTCCAAGGGGTGTTGGGGGAAATTGGCTGAGTCCGAGGGACCCGAGCTGGCAGTCTAGACTATCTCTGACCTCCAGATCAGGAGGACGACAGTGCCAGACATCCCTGCCTCCATCCTAGGTCATTTGCTCCCTCTTCCTGGACCCATGCCACAAGCAATGATTCAATCCATTTTAAGAATATACCCACAGACTGCAATACAAGGTTGCTATTACCACTTTAACCAAAGTATCTGGAGACACCTACAAAAATGTACTTTAAGTATTGATTACGCCACTAATACCAACTTTGCCTACCAAATAAAAAATATATAGCCTTGGCCTGTGTACCAACAACTGAAGTAGCAAACAATTATAACCTACTTCTTGAATGCCTCTTCTATCAAGCAAATGAAACTAAACGAACTCCCTTCCTAAACTTCTTCAAAGACACTTGGATGGGAAGGCTAAATAGATCAGGGCACCGTAGACAACCCAAATACCAAATACCCTGGATGAACAACTACTGCAGTACTCTAGTTCAAAAAGTTAAAATGAACAACGCAGTGAAATAATGGCACAATGCCTTCCAAGCCACAATAGGAAGAGGACAAGCAACCCTACATAAACTTATAGAAGCTAAAAAAAAGAACAAAGCTATCGAGCTAAGGCTAGAAAAATTCCTAACTAAAATCGTCCCTATTCATAGTAAACATACTAAATCGATGTATGAATACCTCCAACACAAAACCTCACTATTTGGAAACACCAAAGGTCTAAAATACCTAGACATGATGGCTATCCCTATACTGTAAAGAAAAAACAATGCTAAACACCATAAACATTTTAACATTTCCAAACATTTAAACAACATACCTCTACTATTTTGTAAATTAATAATTATAAGTATGTCATGTAAAATTTAAACATAACACAAATATATGTGACATAATATAATTAATAAAATAAAAAATTAAACAAACAAATCAATGTAACAAGAAACATTTCCCACCCTTAATAAAAAATAACTCAGAACACAAATCCATCCGAAAAAGAACCCCAAAAAATGCTAAAATACAACTGAAGAAAAAAGGCTCCAACAATGAAATCCTCATGAAAAAACAAAACTCAAAAAAAACCGAAAAATTGTTTTTAAAAAACTGCAAAAATTAAACTGTAGAAAAAGGTTCCAACAACGCAATCCTCTCAATAACAAAACCCTCAAAAACCCGAAAAATAGCTTTAAAAACAATGCTCCAACAAACCAAAAAATAAAAGTAAATGTAAAAAACAACTTGTTTTTAAATAAACAAGATATATTTTCCATTTTGTATAAAAAAAACACATCAACACCACCATCCATTCACAATCAGGAAAACCTGTAAAGAAAATAATAGAACACCCACCCACAATAACACATACAAGCCCACAAACATTAACAATAAACACAACATAACAGAATTAAATAACACATAACTAACACTGCATAACACTCTACTCCTTTCCAACACTACATCAAACACATAAAACACTAAACTACCAAAACAACACCTAACTACACCAAAAATGAACAAATAACGTTCTAACAAACCTAATTACACTTCTACCTCCTCGTCCCTACCCTAAAAGTACCTTAAAATTAAATTAAATTAAACTTACCCTAAGCGACCAAATACAGCTCCCAACCGCGAGTTTCTGTCTTCGAAAATGAAATAAAAACTAAACAGATAGATAGAAAAGTGAAAAAATGAGGAAAAAAATGGCAGCTTAATAAAAATGGAAAAAACCTACTTCCCATAGAAAGAATGGAGAAATATTTTAAAATGCAAAACATTTATATTTTTATTTACGGTAAAAAAAATTACTAATGTTGCAAAAATATTCAACAAATTGTAAAATATATATTAAATATTATGTTATCAAAAAACACAAAATGTAATATTTTATATATATTAAAATGTTTGTATCTATCATGTACTGTAAAATTACAAAAAAAATAAAAATTGATGAATAAATATGAGAAAATATTTATTTGTTATACAATTTGTAAATTATTTAATATACTAAATATTATTTAAATAAACATAATGTTCAATATACTAAATAACAACAAATATACAAAACATTTTAAAATACCTAATATATAATTATATTAAAGATGAAATTATATAAAATGTATTAATCCATTGTTTAAAAAAAGAAATGCAAATGTTTACTTTTTCTCATAAAAAATAAATCAAGTCAAACTGTTTATAATAAATAAACTAAAAATATATTTACATTACAATTACATTACTATACTTCAAAAACATGTACCATTTTTTAAAATGTACAAAAAAGTCTGTAAAAATATTTTTAATTTTCCAATTCTACAAGAAAAATGTATGTAAAAATATATTATACTTTATAAGCAATTTTGAACATCAAAATACCTGAATCATGTTTCTAATATTGATAAAATATGTATAACAAAATCAAAAAATAACAAATAAAGTGTTAAACAAAAAAAAGATGTGTTCACCAATAAAACTATTTACAATATTAACTAACATACATCGCCTTTCTTATTTAAATGTAAATACAAACTATGAAAATAAGATCAATTAAAAATACAAATTTTCTATTCTCAACTCCCAAACTGAACTCAGGGAAAGTGCTGGATAGGAAAAAAACTGATAAACATACTATTCCAGCTCCACATCTAACTAACCTCCGGGAAAGTGCTGGATAATAAGCCAAATTAAATTACTATTCTAACTCCAAAACCAAAAAAACTCATGGAAACTGCTGACTAATAAAACCAATCTAAATTACTATTCCAACTCCCAAACCAAAAAAACTCGGAGAAAGTGCTAGATAATAACCCTAATTATGGGGCTCATTAGGATATTGTGACGTTTGCCACTGCTGAACCAACGGTGACGACAGCCACGACATCGTAACAAGGTAAACCCCACCATATTATAATGATTTTGCCGCAGACGCAAAGGGCGTCTGGTGCTTTTCTGCTGGTCAGCAATCATTACGATTGCCGGCCGGGCAGACTGGGTCACTAATATGGTGCACTAATATGGTGGTGGTGCCTGCCAGGCACTGCCATCCATATTGGCATGGGTTTACACAAAGGCCTTTCCATGGCAGCGATACCGCCATGGAAAGGCTTGCATGAATTGCTTTGAGGCCTCGTTGCGGGCCCCTGGAGGTGTGGGGGTATAGGGGCTGCACTTGGAGGTACCATATATCACCATGCTCAAAGTGGTAGGCACCGCGCAGTGACTGTCACTTTGTGCATGGCAATGCACAACATGCCTATTTGACATTGCGGTGGGTGCTGCTTACAGCAGCACCCCCAGCCATGTTAAAGATGCGGAATGCGACCACCAGGGTGGCGGTCACATCCTAATTGGTGGTGCGGGACCACCGTACCCCTAGCGGCCGGTCCCAGCACCGCTAGGGTGGCGGGCCTACTGATGTCTGCCCACCATCCTAATGGGGCCCTAAATTACTATTCCAACTCCAAAACTAACTAAACTCAGGGAAAGTGCTGGATAATAAACAATAATAAATTAATATACCAACTCCAAATTTAAAATAAAAAAATCTTTTTTTACAAACACAATTTTTATAATAAAATTAAAAATTAATAAACTAGCCCTATTTGTCTTTAAATGTAATTTTTTATATAAATCTGCAATTATATTGAAAAACGTACCCAAAACTAAATGTAACTTCAAAATGTTGTAATTTATTTTAACACTTTAGAATTTCAAATTATTAAAACATTAATGAAAACGTCATAAATTAGGTTAATAAAAATGTATTTAATAAAATGTATTTAAAAACCCAATAAAAAAATGACTCCCTAGCCTTATCCACTACAAACACAACAGAACACTACAAAACTGTCTCAATTCAAATTTCTTTTTTTTAAAAAACAATGTTTAAAAAATGTGTTTTAATTACTTTCCACCAATATCCCCTATAAACACAACATTCTACCCCTAAACCTTAACAAAAATGTAAAAATTATTAAAGTATAAATCCAAACTTTTTAAATAACTCCCCACCCTTATCCCCTATAAACCCAATACCCTGCTACTAAGGGCATCGTTGGGATGGCAGGCGGGTTTGTCCGCACGCCATCCCCACAGAAAAAGGGACCACCTGCCATAAGTGCAGCGGTCCGTTGGGGGCGATTAGGATGCGCCCGCCACACTGGCGGGTGCATCCTGCACTTTCAACATTGTGGCGGGCGCTGCTTTTAGCACCGCCCACCGCAATGCCAAAAATGCATGTTTTGCATTTGCATGCACAACGTGGCAGGTACTACACGGTGCCTGCCATGTTGTGCATGCAAATGCAGGGGTTACCATTGGTACCCCCCATGTGCACACCCCACCCCCTAAGATTCCTGGGGGCCCGCTATAGGCCCTCAAAGGAAAATCCCTGCATGTATCGTCATATGGATGGCAGTGTCTCACAGACACCGCCACCATAATAAAACCTATTCCACCCAGTCGACTCTTCGACCGGGCGGAAAACCGGTGGACGGTCTTTCCGTACACCGGGGTCTCCCGCCATAGTAATATGGTGGGGAAAATGGCATGCGGGCGGGAAAATATGTCGGGCGGATCGCCACCGCCATGTGGGCGGTGGCGATCTGCCCAACATTCTAATAGACCCCTAAATGTTTAAAATTTTTTTTTTTTAAGTTTATTTTTTTTTATATTGCTTCCCACCCTTAACCCCTGTAAATCCAACATCTTGCTACTTAGGGGCTGATTCCGATCTCGCTCGGAAGGGTTCTGAACGCGATTGGCGGGAAAAAAGTGCTAGCTGTACGCATGTTTTCCGACCGACTCGAACAGCTGTATGAGCGAGCAAGTATGATGCAAGAAATGCCAAATCGCCGGCCACATCGTTTCTGGGTCTGAACCGTCTCATTGTAAGCAAACTGTGCTGTGGAATAGAGGCGATTTCCGACTGAGCCAGTACGATGCGCGATTTGGACAGCCAAATCGAGTCGGAATGTAAATGTAAATGTCAAGGTATTTGTAAAGCGCACTGCCACCAAGCGGTTTCCTGGCACTATTACTCATACCGCTGTGGAACCCTTCCTGGCTTTCCCTGTGTGTCCACTCCTGGGCACCCCCAGGGTGAAGCCAGGCATCCTAGCACTGTTGGGGCCGGTGTGGAGATTAAGCAAGCTATTGCCCAGAGTTGCAGCATGGGGCCCATGATTAGAATAGGCACCGAGGCGAGAATTGTCAAGTCCAAGGAAATTGAGCCCAAGATCGGCCGAGGCGGGAATTGAACCCTGGTCCCAGACTAGAACTCTGCATCAGGGTCTAGCACTCTAACCATTGAGCCACACTCCTCCACATCGGAGCCTCCAACACATAAACGCTCCAGGAAGCAGACTACAGGGGTTCGCGCCAGACCCCCTTTACCCATAGTCATACGAGTCGATCACCGGTTGGGACCCAAGGGTCCCCCCTACACATGCATGTACGGTGCGGGTGGCACAAATACGTCCCCACCACAGGGGGCACCCTCGTGCGCAACTTACTTTTTTCTTCAATGGGAGCCTATGTGCGTGTCATACAAAAGCTCCCATTGACTTCAATAGGGCTCCGAGTGACTTGTGTCTGTCAGCGTTTGCTTGCATGGTACTCAGGCGCTCGAGCCCCAGGGCACAAGTCGGTCAGAAAGCCATCTAGATCCGAGTCAAATAGAGCCTTCTCCCAGCAAAATTGGAATCTGCCCCTAAATGTTTACAAAATGGTAAAAATATTTAGCACTTTTTTATAAATTACTCCCCACCCTCATCACCTATAAACCCAACCTCCTGCTCCTAAACCTTAATAAAAAAATAAATAGAAACATTTTAACATAATTTTTTTATATAAAATATGTAATAACTAATACTAAATTAATGATAAAAAAATACCAACTTTAAACAACAACAACAAAAATCGATATTATTTACCACTATATTTTTAACATCGAAATTTGCTGAATCAATATTTCTGCATTACATTAAAATCGATATTTTTAACAACAAAACAAACTTACCTTGATATTCGTGATTCAATATTAAGGTTATTCGATATTTCTATGTCTATATTCTGTCTCTGCACCTGTGATTACATATTGCACTATCAAGTGAAATGTTTTGGCTTGTGTTTGAGGCTGTGTGATTATTGTTTCAATCTTGGGATTGAATTTTGGGTAGTTGGGTGAATCTTCCCCATTTTTCACACTGCAGCTAATATACCGGTCACATTACATAGGTTGTGACTGTCCAGTGAGCTCCATAATCCTAACAAATCACCTATTCCGTAGTCTCTAGACCTGTACCCACATGCTCTCCTTAAGAAAGTGATTTTTTTATTGTACCTCCCAAACTGTATATATGATTGGCCAAAACTTCTGTACATTGAAATTATCTTCAGACACAACTCTGTTTATGCTCTCCCGACCACTGCATTTAATGAAACCAACTTGTTCCTGTTTTGCCAAACGCCTCTTGTCTTATTATTTTTTCAAGGTAATTTCATAATTGATCAACGTTTTGGAGAGGGGGGCATAGCTTGCGCGCCGGCTGGTGAGGACGGCTTCTCCGTGAGCTCCGCTACGGACCTACTCTGCAGATGCCGTGAGAGCTGTTTTCCCTGTTCTTTTGCGACCTGAGATGGCTGCAGTTACGGCGGAACACCCAGAGAATGTGAGGATGTTGTTTCCGGCCGTTTTCATGCAGCGGTGGTGTTTCTAATTGTCGACGGTAATTCCTCTCTTTTCTGTGACGTGGGCGGCCGCCATATTGGCCGCTGAGCTCGCGTCTGACTTTTCTTCAGCTTCCGATTCTACTGCTGATATGAGGGATTCCTGAATATAATACTACACCACTGGGCTGCCCTACAATGCTTCTTGGATTTAACTTCCTTATCTGACCGGCGCTGCATGTTTTTTGCCGTTTTTCCCCACATTTGGTGTGTGCCTCACAGGAATGCTTGACGCCATTTTGGAAACGCTTCCTCTACTGGTTTTGAGGTATTCTCATGAGTGCTCCTATTCACAGCAGTATCTTTGCTAATGTTGTTGTACCTCCTGAGATATTACTTCAATAAGCTATCACTTATGATACACCCTATGGAGGCGGTCACGTTCTTTTACTGCCCTTTTATGAATCTTTATTGAGATATCTCCTCAAGGTCCTATTTCTGCTGAGCCTGTGCTTTGTGACTTCTTGCTCTATCCTCCATGGTTTTAGTTGCTCTACTTGAGTGCCATTTTTCATCGCCTTCAAGTGGTGTTTTGCTCTCAGTCGTACTACGTGCTAACCTGTGCTGTGTCAAACTTGCCTATCCAGCCTGTCCGGTTTATTTATCATTGCAGACATGGCTGCTGACTCTCATACTTCGAAATTGTCTCAAACAGGTACCAAACTATAAGACTTAAAAATGACCCGCCTTCTCCCATAAAATCTTCACCAAACCTGGTGTTAGACTCCATCCTTGAGGAAGTACGAGGTCTGCAACCTTTTATGTTTGCTACTAATGAACGTCTTAAGCAAATTGAGGATCGCTGGGTGTTTATGGAGAGCAAGGTCTTAAACTTGGAGCAAAGAGTGAGCGATAACCAGGATGCTTCAGTCAAAATTCCACTATTAGAGCAAGAAATCCATAAACTTAAGCTACATACGGAGGATTTGGAAAATCGTAATCGTAGAAATAACCTACGTGTTTATGGTGTTCCGGAAAATTTGGAAGGGCCTGACATGGTGGCTCTCATACGTAAACTTTTACAGGAACTTTTGAACCTCCAACCTCACCGTCTGGGCCGCATTAACTCGAACTCTAGTAAACCTCGTGGCATTATTATGCCCTTCCTAGAATTCATGGAGTTGATGTCTGTCTTAAAAGCTGCCAGACTCAAGAGACGCCTTCAATGGTCCGGCCATAACATTTTTATTTCACAAGATCTTTCATCAGCGACGAATGCCCGATGCAAAGAATTTCTGAACCTTCGTCCTCTCATGAGACAGCTCAACATTCAATACGGCATCCTACATCCATGAGGTTGCAAGATCACGCATAATGGTCGCACCTCCTCATATGATGATCCTCACAAGCTCCATGCTTACCTTCAGTCTATCGCACCTTCAAATATGGACAGTGACATGTTCCTCTTGCTGAATTTCTCTTTTGATGCTCTTTCCTCTATACTGCAGCTATTCTCTTCTTCTTTTTATCCTCTTTTTTTTCTCTCTTATGATCTTTGTTCTCATTCTTGAGGTTTCGCTCTTACATTCTGCTATCTTTTTCTATTTGTTTCCTTTACTGGTTGCTCGTGGGGACATGTCCCTTGTCTGGTGTATCCATGCCTCATTTGTTTCGGTTGTTCTATCTTTCTCCGATCAGGCTCCTGTGCCTTGATCTGTTTATTCTTCTTTCGCTTCTATTTCCTCTGCTTCTTTACTCTCCCCTTTTTTCTATTTCTCTCACTTTTTCTTCTTTTCTAGATTGCTTCTTCTTCTTATTATTTGTTCTATGTTTCTCTGTTCCTATGCGGTCTTTTCTTCAATTGTTTTCTTTCATGACGTCCTTTTTGAATCGTAGTCAGTTGTGTTTTTGTGCGGAGAGTATTCTGGGAATTCCCACCTCATGTGTTTTTTGTCTCTGTTATTCCCCTTTCCGTAGTTGTTCCCTTACCATATGTTCCATTCACTTGTCGCCCATATCCTCCTCCCTCCATGGTGTGTAAATTTGTCTCCTGGAACGTGCGAGGTCTTGGTCATCCTGTCAAGTGTCAAAAGGTATTGTCTCATTTATCTAAACTTAATTCGCAGGTTGTTTTCCTTCAAGAAACGCATTGTTCTGATGTAGAATCTCTAAAGCTGAAAAGACAGTGGCTGGGCCAAGTTGTATTTTCTCCTGCTGTTCATAAAAAAGGGGGGGGTCGCTATCCTATTTCATAAAACTTTAAATGTACAGATTATCTCTACTCAAAATGACGATGAAGGACGTTGGGCAATGGCTAAGGTGATTATCCATAATAAGACACTGGTGTTGCTAAATATTTACGGTCCGGCTTGTCCTGCCCCTAAATTTTGGAATGATAATAAAACTTTGATTTCCTCCATTGATTCCCCTGACTTTATTATTGCCGGTAATTTTAACCAATGGTTAGACCCTTTCTCAGATAGACTTTCTTCCAGTAAATTTCAGCCCGATAAGTCCCATAAGAGTTTTCAATCGGCCATTGCCTCGCGTCCTTTATTTGATTCATGGAAATTGTGTAATCCTGATGTGTTGGAATATACCTTTTTTTCTAATGTTCATCACACCCGATCTAGGATTGACTATATTATGGTTAGTAAATCGTTAATCCCCTCCATCCAAAATTCTGTAATTGGCTCCATATTTATTTCCGACCATGCCCCTGTTTTTACCTCACTTGACCTCTCCCTTATTTCTTCCAAATTTAGTCGTTGGAAATTTAACTCCTTTCTGTTATCTGACCCTGTTTTCATGATGAAAAGTGTCGAGTTTTTTGAAGAATTTTTTTCCTTTAATAATCCCTCTGACACCTCCATTCCTAACAACTGGGATGCCTTTAAAGCTGCTTACAGGGCGTTTACTATCTCCTATGTTGCTAACAAAAAGAAACTCAATAGGAAAAAATATGAGGAGCAACTTCAAAATATCAAATCCCTGGAACATATACATTTTTCTTCTAAATCCCCCTCCCCCTTCAAGATTTAATTTCTGCCAAAACAGACTTGAATGAGATTATTACGAATGAAGCTTGTAACACTCTTCTCAAAATTAAGTCCAAATTTCATGGTGGCCAAAATAAAGCGGGGAAAATGCTAGCAAACTATTTGAAAGTAAAGTCAGAACGTAAAAATGTAGGTCCAATTTTTAATGATTCTCTAAACAAACTAGTCTCAACGGATGAAGATATTGATGAAGTTTTTCATAATTATTACCAAGCCTTATATGCTGATGATACGCATCCTTCTAATGTTAATTTAACATCCTTTTTTGCTGGCCTTCCTTCTCCCCCATCCATCCCAGATGAGTTTGCTCTCTTGGAAAAAGAAATTACTATCCAAGAAGTAACTTGGGCCATTATTTCGCTTAAAAAATCTAAGGCACCTGGTCCAGATAGCCTTCCCGTGGAATTTAATT
Organism: Lissotriton vulgaris; assembly: GCF_964263255.1. Classification (NCBI taxonomy): domain Eukaryota; kingdom Metazoa; phylum Chordata; class Amphibia; order Caudata; family Salamandridae; genus Lissotriton; species Lissotriton vulgaris. The sequence continues at coordinate 557,901,173 of NC_141685.1, read as the reverse complement.
CCTCTTTCCATGCCGTTTTTGCTCCAAAACTCTTACAACTCTTTAACTCGTTTATTTTGGATGCGAAGGCCTCTGGATCCTTTTTGAATGCGTTAATCATTATCATTCTCAAACCTGACAAGGATCACTCCCAATGTAAAAATTATCGCCCTATATCTTTAATCAATTATGATTGCAAAATGTTTGCAAAAATTTTGGCTTCACGTCTTGATTCCCTTATCCCTTGTTTAATTAAAACTGATCAGGTAGGATTTGTAAAAGGTAGACTTGCTGCTGATAATGCCCGTATGTTCTCCAATGTCATTTCTCACAGTAAAAAACTTAAAATCCCTCTGGCAGCTCTTTCGTTAGACGCGGAAAAGGCATTTGACCGCATCAACTGGCAATTTTTGTTCCATACCTTACAATGGTTTGGCTTTGGTCCCTCTTTTATCTCAATGGTCAAACTCCTCTATTCCTCACCACGTGCTAGTATTTTTGTTAACAATCAATTTTCAAAGTTTTTTTTCTTATCTAGAGGTACTAGACAAGGGTGCCCCTTATCCCCCTATTATTTATTTTGTGTCTTGAACCTTTCCTAGAAAGATTTCGATCTAATCGCAAGATTTCTGGGTTTAAGTTATCCTCTAATGAAATTAAATTGTCAGCTTATGCAGATGGCGTGCTGGTTTATATGTCCAACCCTGAATCCTCTCTTCCTCCTTTTTTGGAGGAGGTCCGTTTGTAGTCCTCTATATCGGGTTATAAGCTGAACCTCTCCAAAACTGAAGTGTTACAGCTCAACGCGTTATGTTATCAATACATGTTTAATAATACTGACTTTGCGTAGTGTCCCACCAAAATTAAATACCTAGGTATTTGGTTTGCACCTTCCCTGAAAGAAACCCTCAAGCTTACCTTTGCTTCTCTCATACAGAAACTCCAATCCCTTCTTCAAAGTTGGTCTCCCTTATTTCTCTCATGGTGGGGTCGTTTGGACACAATTGAAATGATGATTGCGCCACATGTTTTATATACTGTCTCTATGCTCCCCTTTAAAATTCCCCTTTCCTATTTCTCTCGTATAAATTCTCTTTGCTCCAAATTCCTATGGAATAATAAACACCATCGTATAGCCATGCATAAGCTGATGCGCCCCAAATCTGAAGGTTGCATTCGTTTTCCCAACTTTAAGACATATCATTTAGCCTTCCTGATTAGACAAGCTTTTTCTTTGGCCTATGACTTTCAGGATACCCCCGTACTTGCCTGGGTGCTCCTTGAACACTCTCTATTGAAGGATGTTTCCTTTCAGCATACTGTTTTAATGTCAAATTGTTCTTTTTTTGACTAAATTCCCTATTTTAAAATACTCCCTAACTGTGTTATCCGATGTATTTTCCTCTCACCTATCCCCATTGCAATGTTTTTTAGCATCAGTTGTGTGGTATAACAAATTCCTTCGTTACAAAGGTAAAACATTTTATTTCAAACACTGGAAGGAAAAGAATATTGTATTTGTTCATCAGTTTTTTGTTGATGGCTCTCTCCTTCCCTTTTTGGAATTGCAAACCTTATTTGACTTGCCCTCATCTTCTATTAATGAATACAACATTATTACGTCTGCCATCCTATCTCATTTAGCCTCTTTTTATCCTTTATTCTCCAGCCATCAACCCAAAGCTGCTCATGTTTATACAATTTTGAGTTTGATTGTTGGTGATCGTCCCAAATCCTCTGTTGAGATTGCATGGGAATGTGACCTGGATACTAACTTCCCTGTTTTGTTGTGGGATCGTATCTGGTCCAAACTGTTTAAGACATCTATTGCTGCTCGAATTACTCAATCTTTGTTTTTTATTTATCATAGAATCATTATTACACCTGTTAATGTTCATAAGTTACCCAAACTTCATCTACACTGTGTTGGTCATGTTCTACAGAGACTGGAACACTTAAACACTTATTATTATTATTAAATTTTATAAAGCGCGTAGTCACCCGTGAGTATCCCAGCGCTAAGATCCATACATCTGAAGGTCAGTGGGGCAAGGGGGGGGGGGGGAGTCAAATTAGGGAAAAAGGTGAGTTTTCAGCTGCTTCCTGAATCAGAGATAGTCTGGTTCTGTTCTAAGGTCGCGGGGTAATGAGTTCCAGAGACGGGCAGTGTGGACAGAGAAGCGCCTTTCACCCGTACGCGCCTTCTTAACTCTAGGGATGGTGATAAGATATTCCTGATCGGATCGTAAGGATCTTGTGGCTTTGTAGGGTCTGATAAATTTTCTTAAAATGGGGGGACCTTTGTCTTGTAGACGTCTGTGAGCCAGATTTAGGGCCTTGAACTTCACTCGCTCTCTCACTGGGAGCCAGTGGAAGAGCTTCAGGGCTGGTTTGGCCGAAGCTCTGGCAGGGGTATTGGTGAGGATCCGAGCCGCGGAATTCTGGATCCTTTGTAATTTGTCCAAGGTTACCTCAGGAGCGCCTAGGTAGATGGTGTTACTGTAATCCAACCTTGATAAAATAAGGCCTTGGATTAGCAGTTTTTGGGAGGTAGGAGGAAGTAAAGGCAGAATCTTCCTGATCGACTTAAGGAGTCCAAAGCACGTCCCAGCAACTTTTTTGGCTTGTGTCTTGAAAGACAGATTTTTTTTGAGCCAAATACCCAGGCTTTTAATCTCAGACTTCGGGTCAGGGGGTTCACCCAGGCAGGGGGCCAGATATTCTGTGAAAGGGACAGCCCCTTCTGGCCAAGGAGGAGAATGTCTATCTTTGAACCGTTAAGTTTCAAAGACGAGCTGTTCATCCATCCTTGTATTTGCGTCAGACAGTTGTAAAGGTCCGCTGGTTCTTGACTTGGATGAGATAAGGACACCACTTATTGAGTATCATCAGCATAGCTGACGATACTCACTCCGAACGGGTTGACAACCTCCTCCAATGGGGACATGTAGACATTGAATAATGTCGGGCTCAGGGAAGAACCCTGAGGCACGCCACATTGGAGGGGTGTTTCGGGGGAGCGGGTGTCATTCTCCCAGACCTGAAAGGAGCGTTGGCCCAGGAAGGAAGAAAGCCAGGTCAGCGCAGTTCCCTCCACACCGATATTCCTAAGTCGGTGAATGAGGAGCCGATGGTTAACGGTGTCGAAGGCCGCACTGAGGTCCAGGAGGATCACTGCCACTGATCCTCTCGCGTCCAGAAGTGCTCTGGCCTCCTCCACCGCTGCGAGAAGGGCGATGTCAGTGCCCTGCCCTGGGCGGAATCCAGTCTGCGAGCTTTTCAGCAGATTGTTGGTTTCCAGATATTGTGAAAGTCTTTTATTCACGAGCTTTTCAGCAATCTTACTGGTTCCGGGGAGAAGGGAGATTGGCCTATAGTTGGCCAAGTCCGAGGGGTCCAGGGAGGGTTTTTTCAGTAGCGCCTTGACGACCGCCGCCTTCCAGGTGGAGGGAACAATTCCCTGTAGCAGTGAGGCGTTAATGAGATGGGTAAGGGGGGGGACGATGGTGGGTGCTACCTTCTTAAGGATGCGCAGCGGAACGGGGTCCCTAGGAGATCCGCTTTTGATGGTATCTAGCATGCTTTCGACCTCTTCGACAGTCACTGATCCCCAGGAAGTTAGGCGGGGAGAGGTGGGAGTAGTGTTGATTTCTTTTTCCTCGCTCAAGTTAGTGGATGGGATGGAGGCAAGGATTTTCTGGATCTTCTCCTTGAAGAAGTTGGCCAGTTTAAGGCATTTTTCCTCATCTGCTTTGGGGTCTGGTGGAGTTCTACGTCCGGAATCTGGGACCTTAAGAAGTTCTTTCAAAATGATAAAAGACTCCTTGCTGGAGCAAGAGGAGTCTTCTATCCTTTCTTGGAAGAATATACTTTTTGTCTTGCGAAGAGCGATCTTGTAATTTTTTATTGAGGTATGGTAGGCATCCTTCTTGATAAATGACTTATCCTTCCTCCAGGAGCGCTCCGTTCTTTTACATTCCTTCCGTAAAAGATGGAGCTCCGGAGTGTACCAAGGGGCAGGGCTCACTTTTTTGGTATGCTTGAGGGTAGTAGTTTTGGGGAGGAGTTTGTCCAATGATGATGTAAGCCAAGAGTTGAACTGTTTATCGGCGTTGACTGGATCGGTGGTAAAGGCAGGGATAGATTCCTTGAGAATGGTGGTCCATTCACCTGGTACAAGTTTGTGCCAGCGCCGGTCGATGACCCGGGTTTTGGGATGTTGGGTGGGTGATATGAAGAAATACCAAGAGATGGGGATAAAAAAGTGGTCTGTCCAAGGAAGGGGAAGGGGGGGGCCAGTGGAGATGTCCGTGATGTTGGTAAGGACGGGATCTAGAAGGTGCCCCTTGTCGTGGGTCGGTCCTGTATTGACTAGCCGAATATTAAACGACGTAAGGTCAAGGACGAGTTCAGACGCAGTTAGATCTGTAGGGTCTGATAGGTGAAGATTGAGGTCACCCACGAGGAGGAAGTTGGGGGAGGAGGTACTTATCTGTGACACAGTGTCAACAAGAGCACTGAGGAATTTCCCTGGCATATGCATGTCCCCTTGTCTTTTCATTTTGAAAGGAATTTTGGAGGACTTGTATGCGCATATTTTCTTGTTCCGCTCCATTATCTTTACAGAATGTTTTTCTAGGCTCTTTATCCGATGATGTTGATATTTTATCTTCTTCTGCCACATTGTTAGACCTGTTGATCTCTATTGCATTCAAAGTCATTCTATCGTGTTGGAAAGATAATTCTAAGATTTCTGTTCATACTTGGTGGAATTTTGTATGCGATGAACATAGGATCTCTATTGCTGCCTCTTCTTCTATTCCCCTAAAAATTAAATCTGATCTTCTTTGGCTTCCTTTCACATCCTATCTTTCCTCTAATTCCCCTTCTTGAATGCTTTCTATTTATTCCCACATACATTTCCCCTTTTCTTTTCCTTTTTTCTTCCCCTTCTTTTTCTTTTCCCTTTCTTCTCTATCTTCTTTCTTTCTTGTTCTCTTTCTGCTTCTTTACATATTTCTTCCTCTCTCCTTCCTTTATATCCCTCTGATCAATCTAATTAGTTTTTATTGCATATGTTATGTATCCCTATTTATACATATTATTTGCCTGCTTTCTGAAAATTCATAACATATGTACTGTTATTATCTTTAAAATACTCAATAAAAATTTCTTAAACTGAAAAAAAATAACATTTTGGAGAGCCAGAAAGGAGAAATTGGTGTATTGAGCCCCACTGTTGCCAAAGGACAAAGACCCCAGCCCGAAAGCATTCACATTTGCGCAATGAGACTGGTGAGCGGACACCATAATTGATTAAAAATTCTGCTGAATCTGCAGTGCGGAAGTCCATCTAGAGGCTGCTGTCACAAGGGTAAGAGACTACAACTTAGTCCGAGCATGTAGCGTGTGGAAAACTAGGACAAGCGCGCAGATCACTTTTTCTCCAGTCAGCACGCTAGTGAAGGTGAACGTAGTTTGTAGTTTGTTTAGCTTGAACCATTCGCATCACACAACTGGTACACCTAGGCTCTTTGTGTGTTATATAGGGCTGCTTGTTTATTTAGCTTGAACAGTGGAGCGTTACACAGTTGGTACACCTAGACCCTTGGTGTGTTATATAGGACCACCACCTTCGTCTTATTTTTCCGTTAAAGGAGTTTTCTTAGGGACTCTTTTTTTCCCACTTGTATCACTTGGTGTTACAAAAAAAGGTACGCACGACCCCTAGGTGTGATATTGGGTGTAATTGGGACGTTAGGGAAAAATTTGGACGCTGGAGTTGCAGTTCGTGTCTGGCCATAGAGGACAGATAGTTATTTCTTCCCACAAATCGTTGCTATTTTTATCCCCAAGCCGATAGTGACATAGTATCGGGATTACTTAACTCTGTGTACCACACAGAGTATCTTCTCATAGTATTCCCTCCCCTTGGGCTATAGGTGCTAGGAAGGGGCTAAGATTGTTTGACTAAAAGATCATTTCTTTCTGTGGATCTTTTTTCTTCTAGTTTCTTTTAGGTTTTCCTTTATGCATTGTTGATCTTGTGGGGTTGTTAAAATTTAGCAATTATGCTTCATGCTTGAATGTTATGTCATGTTGGTAAGTTTATGCCTTTATATATAAAATAAATTTTTTTCCCCACAAATCATAATTCTACATTTGCTATTTTGCTGCTAAAAATCAAGTCGTACTGTTCTGAATTTACCATTGTACTTTGTTACAGGTTATTTCTGTTTCTCTGTGTTTGTCTTTGTCAATTGTCAAGGATTTTTGTGATGCATCATCCTTACAGAGCTTGTAACCAGAATATTGTTGCTGGTACAACCCTGTGTGCACAGTTTTGCCACGATCAGAGTAGGATTTGTAATTATTTAAAACTTTGAAACAATCAAAAGTTTTCAACTCCTTAACAAGTTTCCTAATCCCTCATGGAGTCACACTAAACCAAATGCAAGCTAGGTTTCCCACACAGGCCCGGAAACTAGAGAAACACTGCTGTGAGTGGCACAAACATATCAAGGCACATGCATTTTTCTGGCCTGATGGGGTAACTTTCGATATCAACATCCTAGTATACGCAAGGACACATATACAGACCAGGTATGCAGGTCAGAAGCAGGCTAAATGAAAGGCCCTACAAGAACTATGGGCCATCTTTGAGGTGGCCCCGTCCTGCAAGACTATCCTCGAGCACGTACACGAGGCATCCGCACCTCACCCACCATACACGGGCAAGGAAGAGATCTCTTTGATCCCAGCCAGTCCTGCTCTGGGTTACACCTATCCACCCATTAAGGGGGCCGGTGGGCCCACCACTAGGCAGTAAACCCCCAGACCCAGGGTAATGAGGCCACCAGACCAACCAGCCCAGGTCAAGTAAGCCCCCTCCTAGTCCGATGCCAGGCTCCCTCAAAGTTCATCCCCCCACCCATTGGTCATGGCCCATCAAGCCACAGCGGAACAAAATGCACATGCTCCTAACTACCCCTCCGAACACCCTACAGTCAGAAGACGGTTCATAGAAGTTCTGGAGGAGGATACCACCAGTGGAGGGGAAGATAGGGGTCCCAGCCCTACAATTTCTGACACAGAGTGGTAAGCCATAGGGATTGTTCCCCCAGAGTATGCTGAGGCTGCAGAGGAAGCATCAGGGAGGAAGCTTGAGGTAAAAACACTACCCAGAAGAACAGCACGCAGCACTGAGCAAAGAAGGCAGCCCAGGTGGGAGTCAAAAGAAAGGCGTGAGCAAAGGTTAGAAAGAAAAAGATGTCTCTTCTGGGAAGCCCAATGGGAAAGGAGAATAACACACCCCAGACAAAGCCAGAGCTAGGCCCTGGGCTCCCCTTGAGTATGAGCCAGGGGAAGAGTCAGAATAGAGGCTCTTAGCAGAAATCCACACCCAGCCGTGGACTAAGGAGAGGGGTGGCCAAGAGATAAGAAATCAGGAGAGCCTAATTGAAACACAATTACGACATTAGATGGGCAGAATGGCACCCTTAGGCGCATGAGGAGAGTGATGACGAGGAAGTTCGTTGCTCCCCCGAATGGCTTGGTCAGGCAAACTGACCCCTAGAGAGGTAGTTTCCAGAGAAGAAGACAAGGCCTTCGTTGACCATTTTGCCATCTACCGGCCTACTGGAAAGAAAGGACGGCCCAGCATGACAGACCTTGGCTGGAGAAGGGATCCTTCGAACCAGAGGACAGGGCCATCGCAGAAGACTCCATCCATCACGGAGGGGGAGATCCGCAATGGACCTACCCCTACATGCAGGAATGCCTGAGAAGATGGGAGGGTATGTCAAAGAGAAAGTGCCTCTTCAAGCCAAAATATGTCTGCTGCTACAGAAGGGTATGTCAAGGGCCATCTATGTGCCATAGGTACAGATGAGCAAAAAAGGGCTCGGGAACAACCTGCCCCCACTGATAGATGGGCAGGAAAGTGGATCTCATGTTTTGAGAAAGCACACCGGGAATCAACGTAGCTATAGGTGACATCAAAAGTCTGCTCAGCAGCCTCATCAGGGAGCAGACCGACACCGTGATTTCCCAAGCCCGCATCCCTGCAGTCATGCTGATCAACAATGAGCATGATGGGCCACATTCAAGTTATCTAGACACCAGATATAGACAGCCCTGAGGGAGATATTGCCCGACCAGCCAGACTTGGCAGGATTGGTGGCAGAAAGCATAAAGCCTGGGGAGACCATGACTGACTTCATAGAAAGAATCAGGAAATAATGGGGACAAGAGTCAGGACAACCCAGGACCAACATTGGGACCCAGGTTGTATTCTTCTACAACATCCTCCAAAAGGGACTGCTCACTGATACACAGACCTGACTAGATGGAGTAGTTGGGCTAGACACCAAACCATAGGGGTAAATACAGGCCTACATATTACATTATTACTGGAAAAACACAGGAGAAGGACAGGGAAAAAGCAGGATCAGGCTCAGAGAGACACCTCCAAATTGGTCTAAGAGAAGTTGAAGAAGATCGACCTCTAGGGGCCGCAAACATACAAATGGCACCATTCTTTAAGGTACCTCAGCGGATATTCACCCAGTCTTAGCGCAAAAGTCAGTAAAGCTGGCTACAGCTGGCCTCATAGGGTGCCACTATTGTCTCAGAATGGGCCACATGGCCATCTGATTCCGTATAAAGGCATATCAAGAGCAGAAAGTAAAAGTACCAGAACTGTCCCTACAGAATATCCACCCCCAAAACCAAACCCAGAGCATCTCAAATTCATCATACAATCAGCCTCAAGGAAATCAGGCTACAGCCACCCCTCTGCAACAGGGGCTGGGTGGTTGGCTGAACACATGGCAGCCGCAGTAGGCAGGGAATATAGCCCAGCAAGCAACAGGGCACAACCATAGCAGGGAGTGGTAATTGTCTGGGGAGGTAATCCCTTTGTGCAATCACCCAATTCAAATATGCAGTAACTCCAAACCCCCAATATGACACATTCACTTCATACCCACTTCAGAAAACTCACTTCAACAATAAAGACTAGTGACACAGCATTGAGAAAAAAATCCAAGCCCTTGCTTGTGCTCAGGAAAAAACTCAGGGCCTCTGCATGTTAATTCGATCAGGAATCAATGCTAAATCTGCCCATCTGAGTGCCTGCAGGGGCCTATTCCCCATTCAGCTTCAAGTGCCCCAGGGCCCGGTTGGCTGGCCATGCTCCAGGTAGAGGGCAGTCTAACGAGGGACCAGGGTGGCCTCCAACTGATGCATAAATTTGGCATCCACGTCCAGCAGTCCAAGTCCAGCCTTGGGCAGGCTATGTAAGGCTAACCAACACCAGGGTTTCCACCAAATGGAGGCCCCCCTTTAGTTCCAAAACGAGGCAAATTTCAGTCTCATGTTTCAATGGGCGGCATATAGTATTGCCAGTAAAGTCTGCCATCCAGCATAGAAAAGTATTGGCCATTGGTCAGCATTTTCCTTTCTTCTGTCTGTGAAAAAAACTTGACCAAATGTGGTGTGGGGGTTCAACATATTTGGAGTGATCTTCTGTCTTAGAGCAACCATCCAGCCACTGTGACAGATGATGATATTGGCAATTGTGAACAGGAATGGCAGGCATCCGTCAAAGTTTAATGGAGAATTCCCCAAGACACACCTGCAAAACATCAACCAATTCTGGAGTGGAGAGGTGTGGTGCAGTGGCCAGGGCAGCTGTTTTCGGAGCTCAGGGATCACGGTTCGATCCCCAGCTCCGGCGGCAGCTCAGCTCAGCACCATGTGACTCTGGGCAATAGCTCACTTAATTTCCACGACAGCCCCCAGCTCCTTGAGACCCCGTATGGGTGAGTAGTTTGCGCTTTACAAATACGGATTTACAAATACGGATTCTAAGCACCTGCTGCTTCTTCTACATTGTTGGCCAAACCATCAAACAAAACCATTTATCATTCACACTACAGCTTCTTGTGTTATGGAGAGCAATCATCAGCAATCTAGAGCAAGAATGCCCCTCGCTTTTCAGAGAAAGAGCTGCACTTAGTATTGGATGACATTGTAAGTTTGTGCTCCAGTTGTTAGGAGAATAGGTGTAGACTATAACCATGATTCAACATAGGAAAATATGGGCCAGAACTGTGGAAAGGGCAAATGCTGTTTCCAATGCATTGTGCTCAATTAAGGACATCCATTCCCTCAATACCCGGTCTCACCAACATGCTATGGAGCAGGTTATAGGTCTCCCAGGTCCCTTAACCTTACCTTAAGCCCTTTGAGGAGAAAAGGAGTTGGAGATCCTGCAAACCGAAGTTATGATGAACATTGAACGCGGAGTGGACAGTGATAAGTACTCTGTAAACATGTTTCACAATTGATATTCAGAACATTTCTATGTGTACTCCTGCCTTACTGTACACGCATTCCATATAAGCAAGTACACGTCCGCATATACATTCATGCCAGGTGACAGTGCATGATAATCCAAGGGTGCTGTTCCTTCATGTCTCACTGCCAAACTCTTCTAAAATATATCAAAAATAAATATGGTGCATATTTCATACCCTGGCACTGCACTGCTACCACTCAGTCAGGTGGCACAGTACAGCCCTAAGTAGAATGGTATAGATGTTTTGTTAACAATTTGCAAAGCCTATGTTATGGTGTAAGGACCTTAAAACAGTAGACTGTGTTGGATGTGAAGGGATATGTACCCAATTGCAAAGACATAAGCACAATGGGAAAATATTTGGTTTCCTACAAGTAAAGGTAAAAGGTCCATGAATTCTACCTTGCTAGTTAAGAAATGTTAGTGAAGAGAACTAAAAAAACAGCTAAGAAAGACTATAATACATCATTATGTATAACTTTATTACAAGAGCCAAATTAGCACCTTAACAAAAATACAAACATTCAAGTAGTATTAGTTGAGCAGTGTGTACCTGTTTAGAACATCACAAGTACCTACAGCATGATATATAGCTTTACACATGACTAGATAACCATGTGTTAGAAATTGAGTTTCTGGTTGGCAGAGGTATGCACCGTGCCCAAGCAGGAACCACAATCCTAGTCAGGGTAAGTCAGGCACACACCATAAATTAACCTGTATTCACCCTCTGGTAGCTCGGCACAGAGCAGGCAGGCCTAACCTAAGAGGCAATGTGAAAAGTATTTGTGAAATGAAATGAAATTATTTTATTTATTGAGCGCTAGAATGCCCGTAGGCATCTTGGCGCTGGCTTTACTTAGTCAATCTGGAGATATCTGCTCAATGAGTGAAAGGACTGTGTGTCAATGCCAACTATTGGTTAAACAACCATGTTTTTAGAGCTTTCCTAACCTGAAGAAGGTTTGCCATTTACTTTATTTTAAGAGGGAGGGTATTCCATAATTTGGTCATTTGTGTGAATAAGCGTCTGCCTCTCCAGGATGATTTTCTTAAGTTGGGAACAACTACGTTCTTGGATGTAGATGAATATAAAGACCTAGAGGGGATGCACCAAGAAAAACAATGCTGAAGGTACTCAGGGCCTGAGTTATGAAGTGCTTTAAAAGCAATGCACAGAGCCTTAAAAGCAATGCACTTGTTTGCAGGTAACCAATGCAGCTCTATAAGCGCCGAGGACACTGACTGATGAGTGAGGATTCTGTGTAGAAGCTGGGCTGACACATTTTACAGTATCTGTAGTTTATTAAGAAATGTCAGCTGCATGTTGGTATAAAGCACAATACATTAAACCAATTTGGATAAGACTAGGGCAATGACCACTGTCTTTTGCAGGTTCTTAGGGATAAAAGAACGTTTTTTCCTAAGCCTCTTAAGGATGTGAAAAGCATAGGATAATATTGATTAAACTTGACTTTCAAAGGTCAGCCTGTTGTCAAAAATAATTCCTAAGTTTCCCACTTTCTCAACAGGTTTTAGCACTACAGCCATTTCCTGGGGCCCCCAGCTAGGAGACCAGAAGTCAGCCACGGCCCGTGTAGGGTGTGCCACCAGGCGGTGACGTGGGTTGGGGAGGGGCAGGGTGGGGGGTTGTAAAATGCGGGATACAGAAGATTTCAGGTAAGTACTGAAAAAAAAGCGAATTTTGTTGCGTGCGCTGCTTCACATTTGGCGATGCAGCGCGTGCAACAAAATTAGTATTTTTTTTGGTACTTACCTGAAATTGTCCGTATCCCGCATTTTACAACCCCTGACCCTGCCCCTCCTCCGCCCCACATCACTGCCCGGTGGCACGCCCTACACGGGCTGTGGCTGCCAGAAGGATGAGTTATTCCCAAGCAAGAGAACCTCCGACTTTCCCAAGTTCAGTTTTAGTCAATTATTTTCCAACCAGTTTCCTATATGCAGCATACAATCATGAAACCTGGCTGCAAGGTTCTTCTTTATTTTTTTAATGAGCAGAAAAAACAACCATGGATACAACAATACACTTATAATCACAGGATAGAAAACAATTTTTGTACAGGAAATTGTGATCTAGCCGCTAACAAAAAACAATTGCAAATTTTCCATAATGTAAAATAATTAAAATGACCTAGAATACAACCTAGATGTCTTATACTATAAGCGGTTAGTATAAACAAATAAAATCCTAATAGCGCATTGATATCAGATCTCAAGCTGATTAAACTTCTATTTCCACACCTATTCTCGCCATCCAAAGCACAGCCCCTGATCGAGAGTTTCTTTTTAAGAGGCAAATAAGTACTAAAGTGCTGTTCATCTGTAAACAATGCTGTATATACTTTTATATCCAATCATCGCTTATAGAAATATTCAGCTTGAAAAATACATTCTGTCTATAAAAAGTGCAAAAGTGCTTTGGAGAAGGAGCGTAAAAGTTTCTCGGTAATAATAGCTCAATCATGTGAGTAAATGATCTAGGGGCAGATGTATCTTCATTACAGTTTGCGAGTTCTTAATAGCGAATTTTAGCGATTCGCTATGAAGGACTCGCAAAATGCAATGATGTAGGTTTCGCAATAATTGAGATTCGTATATATTCTTTAGTTGAGAATCACAAATTGCGATTCGCAATTAGGGAATACCTTCCTATTCATTCCTATGCGCCTAGAGGCCCAAAGAAATGAATGGGAAGACATTTGCAATTTGCGAGTACCCAATAGATATTCGCAAATTGCGAATGTAATTTCATGGGTTCAAGGGTGTCAAAAGAACACCCTGTTGCACCCCTGAAATATGCCCTACGGGCACTTTGAAAAATGCAATAAAGTGCATTTTACAAGGAAAGCGCACCTTACTTTGAAAGATGCAATAAAGTGCATTTTACAAGGAAAGAGCACATTACCACCAACTTGAAGTTGGTGCTAATTTGCGATTTCTTAAGGCAAAATCGCACAACTTGGGTGCTTCCAGAATTGCATTTAAGGAATCGCAATTTGCGATTCCTTAAATGCATTCGCAAAATAGGGAATCACTAATTTTACGGTTTCCTATTTTGCAAGGGCCTTTTGGGATGATACATCCCGAAGGGCTTTTTCCCATTTGCAAACGGCCAATTCTGAGAATAGACCAGTTTGTGAACGGGAAAAGGCTTCATACATCTGGCCCCTAGAATCCAAATTCTTCTAAAGTATCTAAAACTATAAACAATAACATTGAAATTTTTGTTAAGAATCAAAAAAGTGCATATGAATAATTCCTTCCATTTTAACCATTGTTATGTCGCCTCTGATCTCCATCCCAAGGGCCGGTCCTGATCAGCAAAATGTGCAAAGAAGCAATTGCAAAGTGCTACAGTGTTTTTCTACTGTAAACAATGATGTAAACAATCCTATACCATTCCACTCCTGATACAAATACCTTCTGCCAGAAGTGTTGAATAGTACTTCAAAAAGTGCATTTATTTATGAGCTTATTCAACTGCGAAGAAAGTGCAAGAGTACTTAAGAGTACAATTATGAAAAAGGGGAAGAACTGGGGGGATTCTATTTCCTGATGTCTTAATATACCTTCTGTTGAACAATGCCACCAGTTTAGATGATCTATTGCTACTTGCTGATATAAACTACAGGAACTCCCCTTATGGGATATATTTCCACTGGATTGAAGAAAAAAAAAGAATTCTGTTACTTTTCCGGCTTGCTGTCAGTATTGCCAAATATCCTTACATTTTTTTCAAACCCTCCACTCGTTTGGCATAAGCTACTTCAAAATTCATAGTACGGACCATTTCATTCCTCCATTCTACGACTGAGAAGACCTAATCTGCCCTCCAGTTCTGGAGGATAAGGGAGTGTGCATTGGTTAGAGCTCTCAGTGGAAAATATTGTTGAGCCTTCACTAATAGTTGGCTAGCTTAAGAAGTGCAAATAAAACTAGGGTGGCCTCCGGCAAAAAATAAGTGTTTAATTGCATAGCTGATAGCCTTGAATACTTGCCGCCTATTTTTTATTTAACTATGGGCAAATGAAAAACATAGGGAGGAAACCTACTTCACTTTTCTGCTGACTGCGGAAACAGTTGTTAGGGTCAGGAGGATACATCTTGTGGAAATTATTTGGTGTATAATGTGCTAACCATCTTCAGGAACATTACATTCTTTTAAAATTAGCTGGCGAAGGTATTTATTGCCTTCTGAGATTAGTTGCCAGTCACTCACTGAACCATTATATTAGTTTTTTTTCCCACTACCCTTGATAGAAAAGCAGCTACTTCAGGCTTCATGGAAAGATCCTGCAGGAATCTATACCAATTTTCTATTCCTAGCAATTTGCTCTTACCAAGCATGCTGCTAATCAATTGGGGGCCCTTGATTTTTGTCTTTATATAAGAGCTTGCAAAAAATGCTTGATCTTATTAAAGCTCAAAAAATATTGTATACATAACGACCACCCCGTTCTAATAATTCCGGCCATGAAATAGATTTCCCTTGTCTAAACAAATCTCCCAGTGTTTTGAAGCCTAACAAGTTCCAGAACCTAATTTCCCTGTATGCCAAAGGCCCAAATAATTGCTCTCCTGCTGTCAGACTAAGAAACCATCAAAAGGAGTTTAAAAAGATTTTTCCAGTGCATTTATCCACCCATAAATGTCCAGAAGAAACTAGTATCTTGTTTTTTTTGTTGTAGTTTTGCTATTTTTACAAACACTGGTAGGCTAATCACTGATTCCTGGATCATTTTCTCTAAACAAAACTTATCTAGTGGCCTAAACCCATTTAAATAACGCAAAAGTATATCCAATAAAGCAGCCTGATAATAAATACAGATATTGCGGCATGCCAAGCCTCCTTGTGATTTATCAGGTTGTAAGACCCCTAGCTTAACCCTCAGAATTTTTTGTTCCAAACAAAAATCCTCAAAGCTGGATCTAGTTACTGAAAGATATTATTGGGAACTTTTATTGGAACATTTAAAAAGAAAAATATTTTTATTGGTAAGATCGACATCTTTATCATTGACCTTTTATGGTCAAAGAGAGGAAAGGCCATCTACCGAGCAGACCCTTGATTTTACATAACATTTGTCCATAGTTCAGATGGAAAAGGCTGGAGAAATTATTTGTCAAAACTATACCAAGATATGTAATTGGGGAATGTTCCTTTGCCCGTGACAGTACAGAAAAAGGGAGGTCATCAGCTGTCACATTAAAAAGCAATAATTTTGTTTTACTTTGGTTTATCTTGGATTCTCCAATCTTAGTAAAGGCATAAATAGTCTGGAAGGATCGTTCTCTATTATCCTCATCAGGGTGGAGATATAGAATCATATCGTCTGCAAATAATTTAAGCCTAGCCATCCTCTCCATAGGGGGCCTTATATTGTTATTGCTGCGAAGTTGTATTGCCTGTGGTTCTATGAAAAAAGTCAATGAAATCGGGGAAAGGGGCACCCTTAATGTGTTTCTCTTTTCATCATAATTGAGCCTGCCATTTTGGAGTTTACCATCAACTTTGCTTGAGCCCCATTGTAAAAATGTGTTAGCATCGAAGTAAACTGGGAAGGAAAACCACATTTTTCAAGACTATCAAATAAGGCACCCCAGTTTACCAGATTGAAAGCCTTCTCAGCATCAATCATCATAACTGGGGCTTTTATATGATTTGCTGAGAAATAGTCTATAGCTTAAATCAGGACTGAATATTTGAGGCCATAAATGGCCCTGCCGTAAAACTGCTCTGGTCTGGATGTACTAGCTGTTGCGCTGCTGGCGTAACGCGGGCAGCCCAAAGCTTTATCAGCAATCTTTATCTGTATTAAGCAGACTGATTGGTCTATAAGAATGCAGAGATTCTGGATTCTTATCTTTTTAAAGAAATTATACTATAATTGCTTCTTAGAAAGTTGAAGGGATCTCCCCCCCTTAATAAAATTGAATAGATCAACTAAGAATAGAACACATTCATTAGAAAATATTTTTAAAAATTGTGTGGGTAGCACATCGTTTCTGCAGGCTTTAGAATTGGGCGTTCTCTTTAATGCTTGTTGAATCTCTAAAGATGTTATCAGCTTCAACATCACCTGGGTAAGTGACTCAGGCAACGAGGTGAGGCACAACAAATCGTAATACTGTTTAGTGAGACTCATTGGTCCACCATATTGGGTCTGATAGATATCAGAAGAATGCTGAACAAAACATTTTTCAATGTCATCCCAGTTTATAACCTTCTTCCTCGTGATCAGATGTTCTACAGAAGTAACCAATCCTTTCTCTTTCATTAGTCTGGTAGACCATCAAGACCATACAAAACAACTCAAGCATCATTGTCAAACCGGCTGACCAAGGCGGAGGCATCGTGCTACAAGACCAAATCGACTATGATAAAGAATGTAGTAGATTACTCAATGACCCTAGGAACTATAGACGACTCGTGAGTGACTCAACCAAGCCATTACAAGGCACCATCCAAGTGGAGCAGGCGAAGGAGGCACAACACATTCCCACACAGGAAGCTGATTATATATGTACCTAGAACATCAAGGTATCTTACTTCTATACGGTGCCTAAGATTCATAAGTACCAAGACCCCACCAGGACGACCAATTGTGTCGGGAATCAGCTCCGTCCTGCAACCTCTATCTAGGTTCTGTGACTTTTTCCTCAACCCTTTGTACAAAAGATGCCCACATACATCAAAGACACCAAACACTTACTTAATACAATTTAGGACATGAGCTTTGAACCCACCACTTAACTCATGGTGGGTCTGGACATTAAGAGCCTTTATACGAGTCTCCCTCAAGATGCCACATTACAGGTCCTCAATGACATACTCATGAATATACCATGGGAATACCACACCCCGAGAATTCATCCTCAAATGTGCAACACTCGCCCTCAAAGAAAACTACTTTGAATACGAAAGTGAATTCTACTTACAAACCAATGGAACTTCCATGGGGAGCATGCTTGCCCCAAGTGTAGCAGGACTCTACGTCCACCACTTCAAAGAGACCCACATATCGTCGCCCACAAACCCGCACTCCACAAACATCAAAGTGTGATGACGGTATATTGATGACATATTCATGACTTGGGAAGGCAACACAGACACCCTGACATCATTCCTAATGTGGCTTAACTGTAGAGATCCTTACCTCCGTTTCACGAGTACATCAAGCCCAAACACACTGGCTTTTTGGGATCTGAATATAACACCTGAGGATGGGAAACTAACCACCAATACATACTACAAACCAACGGCCAGAAACTCCCTCCCCCGCTTTGACAGTTTCCACCCACGAGCCCTGAGGGAAAATCTTCCCTTCGGACAATTTCCACATATCCTTAAAAATTGCAACAAAATCACAGATTACAAAAAACAATCTGCCAGTCTCGTTTCTAAATTACAAGAACATGGTTACCCTCGGAAAATCATCAGGAAAACAAAAAAAAGCCAGTAACCAAAATCGCGAACGTCTATTAAAGAACACAACACGAGAAGCAGCCTGCCCACTTATAACCTGTATCACCACCTACAACACGGCCGCCAACAAAGTTACCAACATCATCAGGGAAAACTGTCGTATCATAAACTCAGGAACCAGAAATTGGGAACTACCCTTGTTCACTTACAAACGAGGCAGTAACCAGGAAAACAGATTGGTGTCCACACGCCCTAAGACACAGCAGAAACCCACCAATACTATTCTGACCACGTGGAGCCTCCCTAAAATAGCGGGACTTTATCCCTGCAATGACTGCAGCATATGCCACCTCACATGTTCATCAAAAACCCTTAATTTAGAACCAGGAAAAACCTTGAAACAGTTAAAGCACACCAACTGCAACTCATCTAATGTTGTATACTTAATCCAGTGCCTGTGTGGCCTCAGCTACATAGGCATGACAACACGGAAGGTCAGGACGTGCATAGTCGAACACATGAGCACAATACGATGCAAAAAAACCATCAATTGCCTCACGGCCCACTACCTAGAACATGGACATACTCCGAACGACATGTCATGGACAGTCATTGAGCAATATGATCACACAAACCAGAATAGCAAAAGATTCTTGCTTGCCAAAGAAAAACAATGGATTTACCACCTGTCCACCAAACAGGAGGGACTGAATGATTCCATCCCATGGCACAGCATCAACCTATAAGTAGTCATCTATGAACTGCCACCTCTCTGTTTGTTCTTTTACCGTCCTGAAACATACCAGAACAGATCTGGGGACAATACCGCACCAAACTGGTATGCTAGACACCCACACAATCTGGTCCTAATACACACAGTCTTTCCCCCCTCATCATGAAGGGACCCTTACAATACCTACAATGACCGGTACGACTTCACCGCCACAGGCACACCCAGATCGGTGCATGCACCTCTGTTAGTTTTAATCCCAGCTTTTAATCCCTTCTCTACCCAATCAGTTTCATTAAGGAGTGAACACTCTCTCCACCTTGACGTCACCAGTACAGGCCCCACTGGGATGCCCGTAGAATCACCCGCATACAGTGGAGCTGGTTTGTGAGTGTTTGAGTGCAGAAAAAAATGTTAAAAATTGTCCTGGTATAAACTCAAGAAATACATTTTATTAGTGAGTAACTGGACAATGTTAAAAACAATGTGGAAATACTTTGAGGGTAATTATGACAAAGAGTATCTCTGCAAGTGGTCTGGTCTACATGTTTCAACCCTATAGTGGGAAGTACCAGGTTTTCTTCAGGACCAAAAAAGCAAGAAAATGGACGGTCTACACTCCCTAAAAGGCGTACCCAATCCTAGATTCCTGTGAGAAAAAGCAAAAAATGTTCTGCTTAAAACGCGAGCACCTACCAAAAATTGGTGGGCTAAAGAAAAGAGAGACCTGTGGAAGGAAAAACAGAAAAAGGGGCTGAAATATACTGAATTACGTGCTTGTAACGTTGTGAAGGTTCTCTCGTGTTCACAAGCAACATGCCAATCCCATTCCGTTCCAGTGCATAACCGACCGTAATTCCCGGGTGCTATCTGGTACTTGAAAACCAATGCTAGGTGTAACTAATCCTAGTGGTCAAGGACCTCAAATGGGGGTGAGGACCAACAACTTACACACTTATCAATACGTGCGTGTAAGGTGGCGAATATAAGTTATCTTATAGTCACATGCGCCTCCAGACTTTAGTGGCGTGGTAGTCCATCCTCTCAAGACTATGCGTGAGGAGGGGGTATGAGATGTGCAATTATACCAGTATTAAGAAGACCTACATCAACCAACACACAGAAAGACCAACAAACAAGTAACATGTAGGGATGACTTTGGCCTGTCTTACTCATATTAGATGTCTTAAGGCATCGGGCGGCAGAGGAGGAAATGTCCTCAACTAGAACGTATTCTGCGGGAAGTGAAAAAAACAGAAGGTCAAGCGTTAGTAATGGCCGCGTGGAGCTGCGGCTTTTCTGGATTTAAGCTCCAAAAGGCCTGTGGATCGTTGGAGCTGTAACAGAATGCGGTTAGAGTACTTACAGTTCCGCTGTTGTAAGGACGGCAAAATACCTATTGCCGTGCCCGCTGCCCCGCTACAGTGATCTGTGTTAGCCGCGTCTGTTAAGACCGGCGTTCAGTTCCGGGGTGGGCGTGGCAAGGTAGCGATCACATGACGGGTTGTCATGGTGATCTTTGTCTCAGAAGGCTACGGTATGCTAGAGAGTTCAGAGGACGCCTGATGGAGAATGTCAATCGGCGTTTGAAAATAAAGAAGGGATTGAGAACAACAAATAAGCATCTACTCATGCCGTGTTGTCCAGGGGACTATATGAAAAATTATTTTAAAAGTGAATGAGTAAACAGGGGGAAATGACCCTGCGAAAGTGATATTATAATACCATAGTTGGTCAGGTATATGGAGAATGGCTTATCCCGTGGTGAAAATACGAGAAAAGTTCAGCTATAGAGGGGAAAGAAAGGGTACATAAGCCATTGTGGAAGGCATAACTTTGATCCACAGTTGGCCGGTATAAATTGTATGGCTTATCTGGTGGCGATAATGCGAGCACAATTCAGCTTATTTTAGGGGAAGAAAGGGAGCAAACAGTTCAGACGGGCTTCACAGAGCACGGGAGTTTGTCACATAAGTTATGTTGCAATGCTCATATATCGCCATTTGAAAGAAAGGCAATGGGAGCTTGGGGAATAGACTACTGATGCTCTATTACAGTTATGGCATCGTACAAGTCTCAGGAGGTACAGCTAGACTAAATGCCAGGGGCTGAGGTCATATATATTAAAATGCATCCTTAGAAGGAAGTTCAAGAAATGTTATTTCAATACTGAAGCCCAAGGCATATTGTCATTTAATCCAATTTTGTGAGTGGACAATCTATAGATCCAGCGTTGTTCTTTTTTTATAGAGACGGTTCTGTAGATTTGGTCCCACTTGGACCTGCTCAATTACTGTCGATCTCATGTCGTTGGGTGTATGGTGAGCTGCCAGGAAATGATCTGTTAGTTTAGTTGCATTCCTTTTACAGCGTATGGTGCTGCGGTGTTCACTGATTCGTTGTTTCACCCTTCGTGTCGTCATGCCAATATAGGGTTTACCACATGTACATCTGATAAGATATATTACATTACTGCTGTTGCAGTTTGTATGAGATCGTTGTTGCCAGATTTTACCCTCTTCAAGGTTGAGTGTTTTGGTGTTTTCAGTGAGGTGGCAGACGCTGCAGTCACCGCATTGGAAATGTCCTGTGACGTCTGGAAGGCCCCATGCCTGTGTTATACTTTGAACAGCATTGGGTGCTGGCTCTTTGGGTCTCATGTTCACCAGAGTATCTTTAAGGCTTTTTGACCTCTTATAGGAAAACAGTGGTTTCTCCCATTGGAGGTTGCCAGTATTCAGTATTGCCCAATGTTTGTTGATACTCCTGCTTGTTTGGTTAGAGATGGCATTGTACGTGGTGACACAAGTGAACGGAATAGTGCCATTTTTATAAGGGTAGTGACCAAATCATCTTTACCAGTAAAGAGGATTTATCATTACAATTCCAATGATATGAAGCATGACTGATTGACTCCATCTGAATCAGGAATTATAGGTTCTAAGTGTAATAAAGAACTCCCAATGTTAACCTACAAGAGGGTTAGGCCTTACAGTAGTGAAAAACAAATTAGGATGTTTTTCACTACCAGGACATTTAAAACTTAAAAGTACATGTTCTACCTTTAGATTACACAGCACCCTGCCCTATGGGCTTCCTAGGGCCTAACCTTAGGGGTGACTCGTATGTAATAAAAGTGGAGTTTAGGGCTTGGCAAGGGCTTTAAATGCTAGGTAGACTGGTAGTAAAACTACACATACAGGTTCTGCAGTGGCAGGCCTGATACATGTTTAATGTGCTACCTATGAGGGTGGCAGAATCAATCCTGCAGGCTTATTAGTAGCATTTAATTTAT
Source organism: Lissotriton vulgaris (assembly GCF_964263255.1). Classification (NCBI taxonomy): domain Eukaryota; kingdom Metazoa; phylum Chordata; class Amphibia; order Caudata; family Salamandridae; genus Lissotriton; species Lissotriton vulgaris. Next base: position 557,879,356 of record NC_141685.1, on the reverse strand, counting down.
AGTCCCTGGGCACGTGTAGCACAGTCTACTAGGGATTATAGATACATTAAATATGTCAACTGTAGATATGTCATCAAACCATTTTTTAGTGGATAAGCATGTGCACTTTAGCATTGGTTAACAGTGCTAAAGTGCTCAGAGTCCTAAGGCCAACAAAAAGAAATAAGCAAAAAGGTGATGCAAACAAGCAAAATGTTTAGGGAAGACCATCCTAAAGCTGTCAGATCTAACATGTGCCCAGCCCCAGCTGAAAGTGGGTAGAGCTACCTAATCTCTTGAGAGTTTTCATAAATAAGGTGGAAGAACCTAGAGTGACCATCATCACTGGTGTGGCATGTCCCAAGTCTGTGTTCCACAGTAAAGTCCATTCCCTGTAGGGGGATGAACCACCTCAACAATTTTGGATTTTCATCCTTCATTTTGTAATAGTCGCCTGAAGGGCCTGTAGTTTGCCAGAATCAGGAAATGAGTCCCACAATGTCATAGTCTTAACTTCTTAAGTGCCCAGACCACAGCAAAGACTTCCCTTTCGAATACACTTCACCTCTGTTCCCTGGGAAGTAAATTGCTAGAGATAAAAGCTTCTGGTTGGTCTAAGCCCTCACCGTTGAGCTGTGATAGAACTGCCCCTATTCCATGTTCTGAGGCATCTGTCTCTTCAATGAATTCCCTGGAACAGTCAGGGGCCTTGAGCATAGGGGCACAAGGCCTGTTTTAGGGAGTCAAATTCCTTTTGGCATGCCTCTGTCCAAATCACATTCTGAGCTGCTTCTTTGAAGTCAGCTCTGTCAAGGGGGAAACAATGGAGCCATATCCCTTGACAAACCTCCTGAAGTACCCTGTGAAACTTACGAAGGCGCTGACCTCAGTTTAGGTATCAGGGGTTCCCAGCCCACAATGACCTCTATCTTAGCCTGGAGGGGCTGTACCTTACCACTGCCCACCAGGTGTTCTAAGTACAGCACAGAACCCCTGCCATACCTTGCACTCAGTTACCTTGATAGTCAGACCTGCCTGTTGCAGGGCCTGAAGCACTTCTTTCAGGTGAAAAAGATGGTCCTTCCAGCTGTTACTGAAGACAGCTGTGTCATCTAAGTTAGCAGCACTAAATGTCTGCATCCCAGCTAAAACCTGGTTCACCACCCTCCGGAAGGTGGCAGTCTCATTTTTTAAACCAAAGGGCATCACTTTGAATTGGTAGTGGCACTCTGTAGTGGAAAAGGCTGACTTCACCTTTGCTCCTTCAGTTAGGCAATTTGCCAGTACCCTGGAGTAAGGTCAAAGGTACTCAGGAACAGGGCAGCCCCTAACCTATCAATCAGCTCATCAGCCCAGGGGATGGGATGAGCATCAGTCTTGGTGACTGAATTAAGCCCCTGTAATCTACACAGAACCTTAGTTCCGAAGTAGTGCCCGGTGGGGCAGCTTTTGGTACCAGTACCACAGGGCTGGACCAGGGGCTACTGGAGAGTTCAATCATTCCTATCTTCAGCATCCTAGAAATCTCATCTTTGATACTGGCCCCCACTTTGAAAGGGACCCTATAAGTTTTAGTCTTATCTGGGAGACTGTCTCCTGTGTCCACATCATTAGATACCTGAAGCCTGATTTGAGGTGAGGGTTAGCACCTTCACAGTGTATATTGCAGTATTTGTATGTGCTACAAGTTGTTTTAAACATAAGGAATTTAACAAAGCTGAACTTTAACATAGATCTTTGATTTTAATCGCCGTACCTTTTTATCTTTGTGTGACCACAATTCTTCTTGTGTTGCGTCTCCAGCCCGCCACGGCTATTCATGCCGTTTGAGCGGAGAGACACAACTCCTCCCCTAAGGGCTGTACTCACTTCTGGTTGGGAGGGTTTCGGTCTAGTTCTGCCACTATAGTTGCACCACCGGTGTGCCAAAGGCAAACCCGTCTGCGTCCGTCCACGCTGAGTCCGCACCGAGCGCCAGAAATGCTGACTGCTGCATTACATACTCAAGTTATGATTTAAGGAGGTTAAATCAATGTTCAGCAAATATTGGTGGTAGTTGCACACACTTTCTCCTAGAAAGTTTAGAAACAAACAGGCCACTGAAATGCAATATCTGTGGTTTTAAACTAAACCGTAGCCTATCTATACCCAATTTGCACTGGAATAATGGGCCACGTAGGAGCTATAACCTCAAGTGCAAATGAGCACCTCAGGCGCACTTTTAAATGTTAGATCACTGCATAAACACAAAATAGATATGCTGAGCTTATTGATGCTCAGGGCTTGGATATGCTCTTTAGTACTGAAACATGGGCCGACCAGGCATCAGATCTGGACTTCTGCACGGTAGTGCCCCCAGGCTATTCAGTCTTCGACACGACAGGAAGCATAAAAAGGGTGGTGGTCTTGCTGGTATATATCAAGACACCTACTCAGCGGCATTTGAGACTATCCCCTCATTGGACTGTGAGCTACTATCTTTTAGTTTCAAAATTGCCAATTGTTTCTCTCTCAAAGAAATGCTAGTGTATCGTCCTCCAGGGGGAAAGAAACATTTGTTCCTTGCCTTTTTTAACACATTACTTGAACCCTGTACACTGGAATACAGCTTCACTATACTTGGTGATTTTAATTATCATCTTGAGGCAGACACAGATGCAAATACCATGGCACTAAATAATACCATGACACTTGCTGGGCTAAATCAAAGGGTCAAAGGTCCTACACACTTGGCCGGTCACACTCTGGATGGTATCTTTACCAACCATAATGCCCTTGGGATTAAGCAAACTCCACCCACTGTGCTCTTATATTTGAGCTCGAGAACACGGTCAAGGGACAATCAAGATTCAATCAGTCAATAGGATCATATCGGAACTGGAACCAGGTCGATAGTAACCAGCTCAACCACCAGCTTACCCAAACACTTACAAAAGGTCCACAAGAACCTGGACAAGCCTCCACTCATTTTAATGAATGGCTCATAGAAACAGCCAACTTGATAGCCTCCCTTAAAAAGTCCACAAGCAATAGGACTACTCCATCCGCCCCCTGGTTCACCGACACTCTTAGACAAAAAAAAACAGGAGCGTAGAAGACAGGAGCGATGTTGGAGAAGTAATTATAGTGAACAGGAATTGGGTAAATATAAACTCCAACTAGTTGACTATAAAAATGTGATCCTACCGGAAAAAGCTACCTACTTCTCTAAGGAAATTTAGGAGGCAGAAATCTCCTCCAAAGAGCTCTTTCGGGTGGTGACCAAACTGTCTACTCCCCCGTTAGAAAAGGGAGCAATTATTCTCAGGAATTTTGCAACAACCTGGCCCAGCACTTTCAAAATAAAGTAGAGCAAATTTCCACCACCTTTGATAATGGGGCACATTCATATTTGAAGAATTATACTTCAAGGGTATCACATCCCAATGGCCCCATTCTTGCAGAATTTAGAGAAGTAACTGTCGCTGAGATAATGATTCTTATCTCTAAAATAAGATCAGGCTCCCCCTACAATCCTCTCCCACCTATGTTATTTTAAAAAAGCTCTGGAGGTATGTGGATCAAGAGTAACTTCCATTTTTAACTCCATGTTTACAGAAGGCGGTTTTCCTTCTAAATGGAAGATAGCCTCCATATTACTTTTTTTTTAAAAAGCCAATCTTGATGCAGTGGATCCAGGCAACTATAGGCCTATCTCTCACTTCCCAGTTCCAGCCAAACTTGCTGAAAAGGTTATGAATAACCAGCTGACGACATATCTACAAGAGTATGACCTTCTGGATGAAGCTCAATTGGGATTCAGATCGGAACACAGCACTGAAACAGCGCTGATTAAGGCCACTGACGAAATTAGAACAGCCATGGACACAGGGGGTGCTGCAGCCCTGTTGTTGCTTGACTTGTCGGCGGCCTTCGACACAGTGGATCATAAAACCTTGCTAAACATTTTGAATTCCATTTGTATCTCCTGAAAGGCATTGCCATTGATATCTTCCTTTCTTGAGGATAGGATACAATCAGTGGCATTAGGGAATCTGACTTCTCCATCCTTCACACTTCCCTGTGGAGTTCCACAGGGTTCTTCCTTAAGTCCTACTCTTTATAATGTTTATGTTTTGGAACTGGCATCCCTTATTAGATATTTTGGGATGACATTAACATCCTACGCAGATGATACCCAACTTGTGGTAACTATTACCAAAAATACATCACCACCAGCAAACAGGTTTAGGGATTGCATGACAGCAGTCAGCTAATGGATGAGCTTGCACTGTCTTAAATTAAATTTTGGGAAAACTGAGGTGATCCTATTTGGCAAATTCTCCCCTTCATGATCACAGATTTGGTGGCCAAATGATTTGGGATCAGCGCCTCTCCAGGTTCCTAAAGTAAAAAACTTGGGTGTTATTATAGACCAGAGACTGGCCTTTGAAGCTCAAGTCAAATCAGCCTCATCATCTTGCTTCTTCATGCTAAAAACCTCTATGAAAATCCTACCTCTGATTCCCACAGAAAGCAGGACAACTGTAGTCACATCCCTAGTCCTTTCCAGACTAGATTACTGTAATGGGCTATATTTCGGCATACGGATAAGACGACTTCAAAGGATCCAAATGATCCTAAATGAGGCCGCTAGACTTTTCCTGGGGATTCCCAAATTCCAGTCAGTGGGAACCAATCTCCAAAGTCTGCACTGGCTGCCAATAAAAAAACAGATCAAGTTTAATACCCTATCTATTACATACAAGGCACTTCACGAGACCGGCCCTAAGTTCCTGAGACATTCACAGCACTGGTACTCCCCAAACAGATGTCTGAACTCACATGGAGAAAAAGTGATACTTTCTCAGAGAGTTGTTAAATCATACTGGGGTGGTAGAATATTTATGGTGGAAGCCACCACGCTCTGGAACTCCCTCCCATTTAACATCAGAAATATTCCCTCTCTGACTCTGTTCAGGAAAGCCATTAAAATGTGGCTGTTCACTGATTAAGCCCTCTGCATGCTTCTCAGTTTGCTAGCGCCAAGACACCTCTGGTAATCGTGCGCTGTATACATTTATAACATAGCATAACAGGTGGGTAGTGCCAGATGTGAGGGAAACAGAGAGAAGAACTATCCCAGCAACTGGTGACAGTCCCTCTCCTGTTCTGAAGAGGTTTACACCATCCACTGACCCATCCTTTTCTTTGGAGGCCAAGCGATCAGGCAGAAAATCACTCTTCTCTTCCTCCCCTCTATCTGTCACCAACAGCATGGTGACTTCAGACCTCTCAAAGTGAGGTTTGAGATGGTTGATATGAAGTACCCTGTGGGCGCCCCTGGGGATCTTGAGAGCCACCAAGAAGGTGAACTTCCTCTCGACTATTTTAGAAGGCCCAGTCCAATGGTCTTGGAGGGCTCTGGGCTCCATGGGTTCCATCACCTACACTTTCTGCCCAAGTTGTGATTCCACAGGAGTGGCCGTTTGGGCAAATCATTGTTTCATCACCTCGTGGCTGACCTTTAAGTTGTCAGAAGGTCACTTCCACAACTTGGCCATCTGGCTCCCGTAGGGTAGCATGTAGCTAGCTACATCCTGGAGAGGTTTCCTTGGAGCTTGAAGGGGCTAAACCAAATCCTCTTCTGTGGTACCACTCTGTAAGCAAAGTGAAGGCATGGCAAGAGGATGTCCCACTTATACCTTAGGGCTGGCCCTTGATCATGCCCTTGAAGGCCTTGTTTAATCTCTCAATAGGCCAATTGGTTTGTGGATGGTAGGGGGTGGAGAACTTGTAAGTAACTCCTCACTCCTTCCACATTGACTGCATACAAGCAGACATGAAGTTGGTGCCCCTGTCAGACACCACTTCCTTGGGAAAACTCGCACTGGTAAAAATCTCCATTAGGCCCTTAGCCACTGCAGGTGCAGTTGCAGTCCTTAGAGGTATGGCCTCAGAGTATCTTGTGGCATGGTCCAACAGTGCCAGGATAAACCTGCTGCGAGAGGCTGTCTGGGGATCCATAGGCATTACAATGTCAATGCCCACCCTCTCAAATGGGTTGTCAATGACAGGCAAGGGATTAAGGGGGGGCTTGCAGACTCAGTTCTATCTACCCATTGGCCTGGCAGGTCAAGCAAGTCCTTAAGAGAGTATCTGAGGAAATCTTCATCGAGGGCCTGTAAAAGTGATGGGAAAAGCCTTTGAAAGGTCTTGTTCAGGCCCAGATGTTCTGCTAGGTTTATCTCATGAGCCAGCTCAAGAAGCAAGGCCTGGTAGCATTGGGAGACTATCAGGACCCTTGTTGCCCCATGCACAGGTTCCTTAGGCTCACTATACAGTAGGTTGTCTGCCTAGTAAATGCAATGATTCCCAGAGGCATTCCCTGCTGTCTGGGCTTCAGCTGATTGCCTCATGCCCTCCAGGATTGGGCACTCTCTCTGTGCCTTGCAGAACTCCTACCTGGTGAGTTGACCCTCTACTTTCCAACCAGCAACTGCTGACAGGTCACTGTTAGACCTGGCATCTTTGGCATGTTTTTCCCCTGTCTTTTTTGCTTCTGACCTCCTGTTTTTGACTGTGTGATGCATTTTGCTGTTTTTATGACTCTGGGCACTTTACCACTGCGGACCAATGCTAAAGTGCAAGTGCTCCCTGTGTAAATTGCATCTGTAATTGGTTATCCATGATTGGCAGTTTTAATTTACTGGTAAGTCCCCAGTAAAGTGCCCAGGGCCTGTAAATCAAATGCTACTAGTGGGCATGCAGCACTAATTGTGCTACCCACATGAGTAGCCGTGTAAACATGTCTCAGACCAGCCAAAACAGGTCTTTGTGGGCAATTTTAAACTGCCATATCGACCTGGCAAGTGCAACCACTTGCCAGGCCCATACCTTCCCTTTTACTTCATGTAAGCCACCCCTAGGGTAAGCTCCAGGTAGCCCCATGGGCAGGGTATAGTGCATTCGAAAGGTAGGACATGTACTATTGTGATTGAAATGTCCTGATAGTGAAATACAGCTAATATTGTTTTTAGGTCATGTAGTAGTTAACAATGGGGTTTCAGATGCAGACCTAGGAATGGCACACGCATTAGCGTGGGCTTTTCCTTTAGGGGGACGCTATTGGGCTTTGCGTGCGAGTTTTTCCACTAAGACGGCATGCAATAGGCCAAAGGCGGGTGCATTGCTCCGCCACAGCCTATTCGTGTCTATTATGCACACCAGCCGTCATGTGGTTTCAATTATCGTGCCCATATACGGGCGCGATAATTGAAAGCCCATGACTGGCACGTGCGCACCACTGGTGGGATTGTTCTTTTTTGCTTCCATATCACAGGGAAGCAACTAAATGAAAGAACCGCTGACGTCTTGTTTAAATTGACTACGCCCCTGCATGCGATAAGCCCTGGTAAACACAGCACGCTGTATGTTTTTGACAAAACATGGTGACCACACGGTTTTCTTTTTTTAAATTTATAGCCAGTACAAGTTATCCGGCTTACCAACATACCCACCCTATTTTCCAGACTCAAGTGCGGCGGCCAATGATAGACGCTGCAATTTCTCTTAAAATACACTCCCTCCATGCTTTACGGCCAGCTGCCGCGCTTTATGCATAGTAAAAGTTTGACATTACTTGTTTGCACTTTTGTTGGGCTGTGGGAACTGGTGCACTCGGAGAGGACCAAGGAGAGCTCCGTGTACAGCTTGCAGCAGAGGGCGGCACGGAAGAGCCTCTCCAAAATCTCTGAACCTCCACATACATACCGGAGAGCTCACTGCACTGATTTAGTTCCATCCCACAGCACTACCGATGCCGCTCCATCATTCTGCGGCACTGCTTACACTTTTTCCATCAGTTCCTTGTGCAGCTCCGGGTACCAGCTGCACTGTACCATCTTTCCAGCGGAGAACAGCACTCACAGCACTGCTCCAACATTAACCACCCTGCAATACTCTGCACCTTCTATTCAATTCCACCTCCCTGAATGCTTTGAAACATTTGCGGTGCAGCGCGAGCCCTGGTTCCCCTCAGCCCCAAACCAGAGACAGACTGCGCGTGTGCAGCCAGCATAGAGATCACTGCCTGCTTGCACCACTGCATAGTGACGCCATCTACCCCCCTTTATTGAGCAAGGGAGAGGGGCGCTCTGTACACAACCCCAATATTTCGACTCACTGCACAGCAGCGGGTGGGCCAGAGAGGAACAAGAGCCAGCAGCAGCCATTCCACAAAGCAACCACTGTGCAACCTAGCACCGCTGAAATGGGACAGCGGGAAATGTGTGCATCTCACAGCCCTGCACGCACAGCCGCCCCCCCTCCCCCTTGGCCCGAGATTGATCCCCACTCTTTAGGAAGTGACGGAGGTGGGAATAGTTGGCTGTGCTGACTAGTAGGGCCTATATCTCTGCACTACTGCCTGTTCATCTCTCTACACTTCCATGCAGACTGGTGTGGTCACTTCCATCCAGGCAGGTGTGGTCAGTTCCATGCACACAAGTGTGGTCATTTCCATGCAGACGGTGTTGTCACTTCCACGCAGAAAGGTGTGGTAACGTCCGTGTAGACAGGTGTGGTCACTTCCGTGCAGACAGGTGTGGTCACTTCCATGCAGACCTGTGTGATCACTTCTGTGCAGACAGGTGTGGGCACTTATGCGCAGACAGGTATTCTCCCTTACAAGCAGACAGGAGTGGTCACTTACAAGCAGACAGGACTGGTCACTTCCATGCAGACAGGTATGGTCACTTACAAGTAGACAGGTATGCTCCCTTACAAGCAGACAGGCGTGGTCACTTACAAGCAGACAGGCGTGGTCACTTCCATGCAGACTGGTGTGGTCACTTCCATGCAGACTGGTGTGGTCACTTACATGCAGGCAGGTGTGATCACTTCCATGCAGACATGCATGGTCACTTCCAAGCAGACAGTTGTGGTCACTTCCATGCAGACAGGCGTGGCCACTTCCATGCAGACAGGTGTGTTCACTTCCAAGCAGACAAGTGTGGTAACTTCCATGCAGATGGGTGTGGTCACTTCCATGCAGGCAGGTGTGCAGACAGGTGTGGGCACTTCTGTGCAGACAGGTATGCTCCCTTACAAGCAGACAGGAGTGGTCACTTACAAGCAGACCGGTGTGGTAACTTCCATGCAGATGAGTATGGTCACTTCCATGCAGGCAGGTGTGCAGACCGGTGTGGGCACTTCTGTGCAGACAGGTATGCTTCCTTACAAGCAGACAGGAGTGGTCACTTACAAGCAGACAGGACTGGTCACGTCCATGCAGACAGGTTTGGTCACTTCCATGCAGACAGGTGTGGTCACTTACGTGCAGACTGGTGTGGTCACTTCCAAACAGACAGGCATGGTCAGTTCCAAGCAGACAGGCATGGTCACTTCCATGCAGATAGGTGTGATCACTTCCATGCAGACATGTTTGATCACTTCCATGCAGACAGGTGTGGTTCCACCTGGACTTCACCTCAATGGCAGTAGCAACACTAACGCAATGGGAGAAAAGTGCCCTGTTCTATTGCCTGTATTACCACTGGTAAAAACAGTGTTTTTCTGTTTTTTAAGGCAGAGTATCTTTTGAAGCCTAGTTTGCCTTGTGTGTGCTTTCACCTGCTAGAATGATGATGACTTAGTTAAGAAGGCATAACATTTATTTGTGTGCCTTTATGTGCTTTTGTAACCATTATATTTCGATCTATATTGAAAACATGCAACCCCAGTATACAATCCTGTCTCTAACTTCCATATTACATTAGATTTGTGACATGCTTAGTTGCCTGTAATAATGAAAAGATGCAACTGTTCAACTGTAATACGTTATTATGGTTGAGTTGTGACATTATATGCAGCAGCCAAGATAACAAGCATTTGCAATGCAATAGGTCTCGCATTACTGAAAGTTTGAGCTATTGGTGTTGCAAGTAATAAAGCAACGCCACTAGCTCAAACTTTCAGTAATGCGAGACCTATTGAATTGCAAATGCTTGTTCACTATTGCAAGGACTATTTTTACCATAGGTTATCATTGGAGCTGCCTTGTACCCTCGTACAAGTGTAACTTCCTATTAGGGAGGGATGGAGATTTGGAGTTTGGGATCCCTGAAGTTTGTTTTTAAATTGCATATTTCAAAAATGCCACTTTTCGAGGATGCCACTCTACACAGTCACACCAAGGGAGCTGTGGTATGCCCTGCATATCCTGATGGCCCATCACCAGGCTGATGGGTCTACCTGAGATAGAATGGTGGGAGGAGTTGTCAATGACACCGGAATAGGGCTGCGTGTGTCCTACCACAAAGCTGTTTCCACATCCCTGTAGTGTGTCTGGAGCCAGGTCAGGGAAAGGCAGGGTCTTGTGCACTGCAAAGAATTAAATTTGAAGCTTGCATACTTCAAATGCAGAAACTGGTGTAAGTACTGGAGCTGGGACAACATAACTTCTGAAGTCTTCTAGACTAAGAGGGCATTCTGACAGAAAGAAAAGCTGGATGTTATAGGAGGGAATGACACTCTGCTTGTTGCTTTGTTGTGCTGGTCTGCTGCTTGCTGCTTCTGTCCTGGGAGTTAAAGGACTGGAATTTGCTTTCTACCCCCTGCTTTCCAAGGTTCTCCAAGGGCTTGTGTGTGCTTGTCTTCTGTTAAGAAGTCTCAGGCCCCTCAAAGATTTCACCTAGCATTGCCTGGGCTCATCTGCTGAGACCCCTGACTTGCCAAGTGGTCCCAAATATAATCCCTGGGCCCTTGGAAATAGACTCTGATGGTCTGAAGAAGACAATCCACACATCGACTCTCTGCTTCTGTTTTTTTCGATGCAGCACCTTCCGTGCAGCTGAAAGATCACTGCAACCTGAGTCCTGAGCACCGTGTCACTGACGTCCATGGCGCATGCTCCGACTCCGGTGCAGGCCCAGCTTTGTGGCCAAAGAAATCAATACATCACCTGCTTCACGGCTGTGAAACCAACACATCGCCTGTTTTGCTGCCGCTGCACTGACACAGAGTGTCTGGATCTTCGATGCATCGTCACTTGGCACCAAGGGGCCCATTATGATGTTGGGCAGATCGCCACCGCCTGACCAGGGGTGGCGATCCACCTAACATCTTTCCCCGCCTGCATGCCATTTACCCCTGCCATATTACAATAGCAGGGGCACAGTAGCGGGCGGACGGTCCGCCGGTCGTATTGCTGGCTGGGCGGAAAATACGCACAATATGGTGGCTGTGCCTTACATGCACCGCCAATGCTTGGGATGCCTATGCCTTTCCATGGCAGAGACTTTGCCATGGCAAATGCAGGCGGTCTTTGGCTTTGGGGACCATCTGTGGGCGCACTTGAGGGGTATCCATGGTACCCCCCTTCCTTGGTATGCACAAAGTGGCAGGCACCGCGCGGTGCCTGTCTCGTTGTGCATGTCAATGCACAACATTTATATTTTACATTGCAGCTAGTGCTGCTTAGAGCACTGCCCACCGCAATGTAAAAGATGCAGGATGCGACCGCCAGGGAGGCAGTTGCATCCTAATTGGCACCGCGGGACCACTGCACCTCTGGCGGTCGGTCCCATTTTCCGTTACGGTGTCCGCCCGCCATCGTAATGGGGCCCCTAGTTCTTCATTCATTTTTCCCAGCAGTAAGGAACCGAGACCACATGTCTAGAGATTGACTCATCACCTCCTCACACAGTAAGGAACCAACGCATCACCTCCTGTGACAGTAAGGAACCGATATGTCACCTCCCTTTCGCTGCAGTAAGGAACCAAAGTATCACCTCCCCTGGGAGTAAGGAAACAATGAGTAGCTTTACTTTTCCGGCACCTCACCTCCCCTGTGCCTGTTTTTGTATTTGATTTTGATGCATCCCAGGTATTTTGTGCTAAAAGTGGCGCATTTATAGTTTCCTATGAACTGAACTACTTTTAACATTTTTACAGTGATATCTTGACTTGTGTATGTTGGATTATTGTCATTTTGGTCTATTTGTAAATATAGGTATTTTTTAACTTGTGTGGTGTCCTTTTGTAGTGTTTTCACTGTGTTATTGTGTGTGTATGTACAAATGATTTACACATTACCTCTGTGATAACTCTGACTGGTTGTGACCAAGCTACCAAGGGGTGAGCAGGGGTTATCTTAGTTGTGTGATTTCCTTACCCTGACTAGAGTGAAGGTCCCTACTTGGACAGGGTGCACACCACTGCCAACTAGAGACCTCCATTTCTAACAGTCACCAAGAAAGGCAATGTCCTTCTTAGTGGGCTCCGGGGTGACCTCATCTGGTGCCCCATCCAATTCAGCAGGGAGACATTCAGGGGCCGATTTCCCATGCCCCTTGCCCTTCCCTCTTTGGTAGTTGTCTGGGCCACTTTTTCAGGCTCCAGACCTCCTTGACTCCTTCCTAGTCAGCCATGGACCTGATGGTATCACATATCCACTTAGGCAACCTTGACATTTCCAGGTGTGGCTTGGGCTTCACTTCCTTTCAGGTAATGTGCTCAAGATCCTTCCCTAACAAACAGTCACTGAGCTCTCCCCCACTTGCTGGGACAAACTCCTCTCCAAGCATTATACTTGCCACCCATGGTGTCTTAGCTCTAGTGAGAGACTATGCTCTTTGTGGGCACTTGGAATTTCCCTTGAAATGCACATACTCAAGGCACTCATGGCATTTGGTATTCTGTGGCTCACTCTTGCCAGGGAAGGTATTTTTGGTTGCCAGAGTGGGGATAGGACCCTTTTCCCCTGTGGACTGCTTTGTGGGCCTTGAGAGACCTCCTTCTATTTCTCCCCTCCTTCTTCATCGTGGGAACCCCAACTACGATTTTGGGAGTCCCCTCTCAGATGCCTCTTGGACACTCTTGTTGTGACCCAGAAGTCCGCCTCCTCAGCAAGCATCCTGGGGTCAGTCAGCTTGCTATCAACAGTTGTTAGCGCAGGTCTGGAAACCAAATATCTAACATGTACTTCTTCAAAATCAAGTTGTACAGCCCAAAGTAATCATCAACCTTGCTTCCTCTCGCCCAGCCCTTCAGTGCCTTGTTAGCATAGTCAGGAAAGTCCTCCCATGTTTGTGTAGAGAGTTTGTGGCTGCCCCTGAACTTCTGTCTATACCACTTACGGGTCAGCCCAAATTTACTAACAAGTATGGCCTTCATGGGGGTTGTTAGATCTGTCACTCACAAACCCAGACAAGGAATACACAACTTAGCAGAGGAAGGCCTTGACAGCTAGGCAAGAAAATACCTACTTTCTAAAAGTGGTATTTTCAAACACAGAATATTAAAACCAACTTTACTAAAAGATGTATTTTATTTTTCTGAGTTCAGGCATACTAAGTTCGAATTTCTACCATGTTCCCTGGGTCAGTTAGGATTATAAGAATGTAATGATTGAACTGCCCATTCTAACCTATGAAGAACAGGTAGCCTTCAATTGTGAAAAAATGGAAATGGCTGTAATTCACCATTAGGACATGCTACACACATCCGAGCCTGTCCTACCTTATACTTACAATGCACCCTGCCCTTGGGCCAACCATAGGGGTGTCTAATATGAAGTAAAGGGAGGTTTAGGAACTGGCAAGTGGGTGCACTTGGCCAAGTCGACATGGCAGTGCTAGACTGCATACAGGCCTTGTAAAGGCAGGCCTGAGACACACTTTACAAACTGCTTCTGTGGGTGGCACAACCAGTGCTGCAAGCCCACCAGCAGCATTTAATTAACAAGCCCTGGGCACACATGGTACACTGTACTAGTGGCTGACAGATAAATCAAATAAACCAATCATGGAATAACCAATTAGTACATCAATTTTAACATAGGGAGCACTTGCACTGTGGCACTGATTAGCAGTGGCACAGTGCCCAAAGCATAACACCAGCAAAAACATATCAAAACAGAGGAGGCAATCCGTCAAAATGGAAGGGAGACTCACACCAATGATGCCAGGTCTAACAGGGGTGTACTGTGTTCTACCTCTAGCCTCAGAAGTGTGTTTCTCCCCACCGAGGCCATGTATCTCCACACGCACCCCCCCACCCCCCTCCTGGGCTCCTCAGGAACCTTGTGCACCATTAGAGCCACCTCACAGGTGGAGAACCATTTGTCAATGTCATCTACAACAACAAATATTGGTACCAAATCCTTTGGGATGTAAACTCTCCCTTCTCCAGCAGACACTGCAGGTACGCTGCCACTACTACTACTGGACTCCACTTGCATGGCTCTAATGTCTACCACTCTAAGGTTTGGTTCATGGGCCATTCCCTTCTCCTCGATGGCTAGCCTCTTTTCCTCCAGAGCTTGTTCTTTCTTCATTTTGAACTTGACAAGATTTAATTTCAAACAACCCTCCTCCTTCCTATCCTCCAGCTCCTCTGAGAACAGGTTCCTAGATAACACATTGCCCTCTGCATGTGGATGGACTTCCAGTCCTGGTAGTATGTTACCTCCCTCACCAACAGGTCGAATATCAAGACCCTCAGACAGGTCCTATTCCAACTGTTCCTCAGATCCTGACCCTTCCCCTTCATTGCCTGTGTGAGTCTGGTGGGCTTCTGCCCCTGCTCTCAAAGCTGTTTCAAGCTTAGTTCTCTTGGCACTCCCTTAGGCAAACAACCTCTTCTCCTGGCAGAATTCATTGTAGCTCTCTAGGCTGGCCAGCTCAAACAACATCTTGTTAGGTGAGGTCGCAGACACAACCGTAAAAATGGGATTGGTAAAACCTTTGGAAAAATCAAATGTAAAGAATTGAATCGAAATGGTGGAGAGATGGATTAGTAGTATGCAGCACTTCACTGTATGGCACTGCAAAAACACAAGTCCTGTCCTCACCACTGATCACCAATGTTAGAAATTGTGTTTGTGGTTGGCAGATGTATGAACCCTGTCCAAGCAGGAACCACAATCCTAGATAGCGTGGGTCAGAATTTTCACAGTTTTCGACACAAAGCAGCACAGACATTGATAATGCTGTGGGTTCAGCCTATTTACTACAATACCATCTTGTGTTAAGCATTGGTGTTATTAAAAGATAAATATCAAAAAAATGTCTAAAACCTCTACTGAGGTTTAATGCCAGAAAAGCAAACTTGAAATCATAAAATATCTAATGATAGCCACCATTTAAGACACATCTATATAAAGTCATAGCAAAAAACAATGTACTTATAGGTGAGTAGAAAATATATTCTGTTGATGTATTTATTGACGTGCAAGCATATCAGATATTGAGTCACATGTCCCATGTTATTATACACTGAAAAATCTTAAGCATAATTTTTCTACATGTCCTATGTGTTCTGCACACTGGCATGCTGGGCTTAGCAGTTGTGGTCAACAGAAAGAATTATATCAGAAATACAGATGCACTATGCAGGAAATTGGGTTACTGGTTGAGAGGGGGCAACCCTACTTAAGTAGCACCACAATACCTGCCAGGAAGAAAAACAAGCAAGCCCTAAATTAATCTCTGCCATCACAAAAGCAGTCAGGGTTAACTTACAGGCAATGTGTAAAGTATTTGTGCAGCACTTCAAAGAGCAATAAAGTGAGAAGACAACACAAGTAAAATCCCGGACCAATTTAAAAAAAGAGAGTAAAATGTAATACATTTTTTAGACCAAAACAACAAACATCCCGTCAGTAGAACCTGAGATATGCAAATTTAGAGATTAAAGTGAAAACAGTGCTTAGAAGTGCAAAGTGCCAACTGTGGTAATCTGGTCACGCCGGACCAGGACGAAGTCACACGTGCTGGCTGACTGCGAGGGAGCGCCAGCTAGATACAGGGACCAAGATAGGCCTGATGAACAAAGTGCCTTGAATCTGGGTTGCGGAGCTTTGCAAGGTCCCACATTAAGGATGTGTTGTGTATTGGCAACTGTGAGGTCCTGCCTTGAGGATGCATTGTGCAGCATCAGTTCTGAGGAGTTGCAAGGCTGCGATGTGAGGTCCTGCCTCTATGATGGGTCATGCAATGGTGGTTCCGAGGAGCCACAGGTTCTGCATCACAGATACATCTTGCTGCAGCGGTTCTGGTGTAAGGCTGCAAGGCAATGAGTTGTGCTGCATCTATTCGGCCTAAGAGGCCACAGCTGCGTTGGAAAAGCAACTTCAGGCCCAATTCAAACAGTCCATATTTGGGGTGGTACAACTTGAGAGGCAAGACTCAGACAGGCAGAGTCCAGATGCTGGTTCAAGGTGGTTGGGGCCTTTTCTGTCCCTGGAGCTCTGATGAGGAGGCCAGCCAACTAGCCTTTGGAGTCACTCTGGTGGTTGAGTTCAGGATGCTGGCCCAGTCCTTCTCACTCAGGCAACAGCACAGCAGGGGAGCAGTGTAGCAGTCCTTTTCGGAAAGCAGCACAGCATCCCTTTTGAGTTTTCCACAGGTCTAGGGGTGTACCGAACAGTTGGCCCAATATTTATATCTGGTGCCAGCTTTAAATTCAGAGAAGGTTCTGGAGATTTCCACTCCCAGAGGTGTCTGGAATTTCCAGCCTCCCTGCCCTGACCCCAGCTTGTCTGGCGGCACAAGAGGCCAGTATCAAACCCTTTGTGGGTGTGCTCAGGCAAAGACTTTGTGATGTACAAGTGTGGTATGTAACAGCTCTCCCCTCATCAGGTCAGAGATGGCCCATTCTACCATCATCTATTCCCACTTTGTCTCACTGTCTGGGAGCAATACCCAAATATCAACTGCCAGCTATACCTATTCATGTGCCCTAGAATACAGGTATTAGGTACCAAATGGGTGGGACAAGAAAATGCCGACTTCCTTAAAGTGGCATTTTCAGAATTGTGACTTATAAGTCCAACTTTACCATTAAAGAGGGTTTTAAATTAACAATTCCTTAGACTCCCAACTCAACAATCCTAACTGCTCCCAGTTGAAGGTTATCACTTATTAAATGTAATACGTTAGCCCAATGTTATCCCATGGTAGAGGTAGGATTGTTGTAGTGAAAAACTAATTTAATAGTTTTTTACTACCGGGACTTGTAAATGTAAAAGACACATGTCCAACTTTAATAATACACTGCACCCTGACCTCTGGGCATTTGAGGGCTGATCTTAGGGGTGACATATATGTATTAAAAAGGTATGTTTAGGCATGGCGGACAGTTTACTTGCCAGGTTGACATGACAGTTTAAAACTGCACACAAAGGCTGCAACCTGAGACATGTTTAAAAGGGATGCTTAAATGGGAGGCACAATGAGTACTGGAGGCCCACTAGTAGTATTTAATTTACAAGCCCTGGGTACATGCAACACCCCTTTATTAGGTACCTATAAGTAAATTACATTTATCAAATGGGTGTAAACCAATGTCACCATGTTTTCGAGAGAAAGCACAAGCACTTTAGCACTGTTTAGCAGTGGTAAAGCAGGTAGAGCCCCAAGGCCAGCAAGAACGAAGTCAGAAAAAACAGGAGGATTGAAGGCAACAAGTTTTGGGGAAAACCACACTAAGGATGGCATGTCCAACACACTACAATTATTATTGTAAAGCATTCTGCACTTCATATACATTTCATCATTTTTGTCTTGTTACAAAATCAGTATGTATATAGTACTTAAGAATAAAGATGTCTAATTGACTTGTCATTGCCTGGTAAATAACTGCTTTGAGTAGGTTTCAGTTGTTTTCACTGAGTCTTGTGTGTGTGTGGCATGATTTGTATCAGTACATCTTGGTTGCATGGTTGTTTTAAAAATGGTATTGATTATTGTATTATGGTAATGGCTGTTTGTCTAATTTCCATGTACCACCAAACAAGCAGAGGGTGATGGCAGCACATAATTTGTGGTGGAAGAAGAGATGCCACTTGATTCCAATGTAAGTGGAAGTGGCATGAGGGGCTCAGTGGCACAGAGTGTGAGGGAGCTGGCATGTCATCATCAGAGTCACAGGATGACTTGCCTGACCCTGGACAGCACATTGTGGTTGAGGCTGGGAGTATTACATCTGCTCCTGGTGCTGCCACCAACACATATCTCCTTCAACTCCAGGAAGTAGCTGGCCATCAGCCAGGAGACTCCAGCCTGAGGTCTACTTTGTCCCAGGCATTATTCCTCTGTACCCATCCCACCAGCTCTTTTTCCCTGGAAACAATGCAGGTTTCAAGGGACTTGTGTGCTGGGCAGAAAGTGGTGGTGGCTGCTATAAATTATATGGACTTGTAGATGGACAGGATGCCTTACCTCCTGGAGTACGTCCACTTCCACAAGCTGCCCAGTACAGGAGGTCTATACGTGCCGCTTGATCCTGGAAAAACAGGGCACAACTTCTCCAATTCACACCCATATGCTCAAATTCCCCTTGTTGACCCCGTCCCACTACCCATAAATTTGACCACTCTACCCCTCGTCCACACCCTACATGAGGTGTCTGGGAAACCATGTCCAGTGAAGCAAGATACCCATGAGGAGGACGATTAAAATGGGAATTGGCAGGGCATGGGCAGAACATGCCATTCATTGGGTCTGCTGACCTTTTTTTATTTAACTATTTCCCAAAAAGTTTTCTCTTAAGTTAACTTTATTTTTTTTAACTTTATTTTTTTTGTATTAAGGCTTGTTATATGTTTAATTACCCTGAAATAATGTTGCTAAGAAGATAGCATTGTTTATGTTTTCGTTGTATTTTTAAGTATGCAAATGTGATGATTGGCTGTTTTGCATTTTCTACCTATTGGAACAATGTGTATTTTGAAAACGACTCTTTCAAAGGTGGGGGATAGGTGTTCAATGTGTGTGACCTGTCGTTACATATATTTACCACAACTAATTACTAAATGTAGCTCAAAACACAGAAATTGTTCCATCCAAATTTAAACTGAACAAATCAACACGTGTACTCTCACAGGAGCTGATTTAAATGTATAGTCATGTCATGCATGCTAGGAGGATAGGTTAGACATTTGCGAACAACAAAAGCAAACGGGATACGTTATTCAATATGAGACTCGAACGCATAATGGGTACCAAATCAGAATGTTATTTAAAAATTTAAACTGTTGGTGTTTAAAAGTTGAATATTGGTTTTTAGTGTTCTGAAATGTAAAACATTACTATTACACTGTGGTGGTGAACACGTAGGCATGGGTATGGAATTCAAATGCTTTATAATCCGCTTTATGATTTTGATATAGTTCTACTTATGGTAAAAAGAAGGAAAAATAAACAAACCCTGTCCCTGGCCTATTGGTTACCTGCCAGGTGTATTGTGGTGTTGGTAATTTGAGTCAGTATGCATGTACCAATAGTATAGACATACCAAGCAATCAGTTTTGTGGCATCTGGTATTTATTTGTTAATGTTTTTGCACAATTCGCGGGGCAATTGGGTGTATCTACACCGGAGATTTTTGAAAGGGTTACATTTTTCAGATTATCCCACTTTTTTTTACTGGTTTTAATTTCTAGGCCTATCTAGGGCAAAATAATGTTTATTCATGAGTTATAGTGAGGTCAGCTCCTACAGGGGTAATTTGGAAACATTTCACAGGGTCACATTTACAAATGTCGGATTATGTTTTTTTGGGGGTATGTTGTTTAGAAGCCTAGAGGCATCAATTCATACTTATGATAAATGTTTGTAAGATTTTCTAAATGTAAATGTGTTACATGGTACGCTGTGCGTCCACTTCCTGTTGGATTTGCAGATCATCTGTGAGTGGATCTGATCTACAACTATTTGAGGATGCATTCTCAAGGCTCCCATCAGCAGGAACAACTTGCGTCTGCTGATTATAGGGTTAATGTGGGCTGGGATTGTCTATTAATAGTTTGTTTCCCACATCGTAGATGAGGAATATTGTCCACCATGGATCCACCAATGGATGATGTACTCAAAATATGGAGTTCAAAGTACAGGTTTTTTGCTTTCTGTCTGCCAATTTACCAGCAAATAAATGTACAGTGCGGCATTAGAATGTGATTGAGGAGGTGGGCAGAATACGGTGGTTTGCTGTTAATGCCCCAGGCTCTCAACATGGTAGGTTATGGTGGAAATCGGAATATTTGCCATTTTTTTACACTTTCTCCACGTCTTCCAAACTGTAATTAAGGATATTTGTTTTTATCTAGCTGATCCCTCGCTTCTCCACAATCACCGAAGAAGTCAAACTCCTACATAATTTACAGAGAATCATTGGGCCTTATTTCAACATCAAGAAAAACACCAGAACTGCCAATACTGATACTAAATTCAAAATACTTCAAACGGTGCATGAACACCATATCAATGACAGCTGTAACTAGTCAACAGTTTTATTTTTGAATGAATAATTCAATCAAATTGTTTTTTCTTTTTTGTACAAAAGTCATAAAACACCACCAAAATATTTAAGAAAATAGACAACAATGAGTAGCCACAAAATGGATTTCAACTTCGGCGCCAATGCTGTGGTTGCAGAACATCGTAAAATGTGTGGTGTTCAAACCACTATATTCTGAGTGGACTGCCAAGCCACCAGTCCATAGTTGTCGGTCCTAACGCGACGGCATAGCCCACCCATTGAGAACGGCTGCAGCAGATGCCGCCCTGTACTATCCTTTGCACGTCCGTGCACTAGGTACCATGCAACATGTTGTGCATGGCACACAGTGCATGCTCAGGAGCGCATGCAGAGGGGGGCTCAACATGTGCCCCTATGCAATACCCTACTGGGCAATATCACTGAAGGCCCTGTTTAGCGCCTCTTCCTTCCCTTTGCGCTCTCCTTTTCATGGTGGGGTTCCAGCCACGAAAAGGCTGTGGGAAAGAAAACTTGTAATCCTGATGGCGGTGCCTGCCTCAACACCGCACCATTCCCGGACTCTTTAGTCTACGCTGCATGGTCTGGATTCAAGATCCTGGCAGTATGGGTAGTGTAGTAGCGGGCTGGTGGCGGTCCCGACTGCAAAACTTGTAATCTGGCAGTCAGACTGCTTAGGTTACGGCTGTCAGATCGCAACCATGGGTATGCGGTCTTGGGACCGCCGTACTTGTAATAAGGTCCATTAACAAGGTCCTAGTAGTCCTCTCTACACAGCTCTCTTTGGTCTTCAATCATTTAAATTCTTTCATTTCTGGTTAAGTCTAACTAGGCCACTAGGCAAGACACCTGCTGTAGTAATTGTTTTGAAAGTAAACCTTTAAGAACAGTGTTGCATTTTGGGACTTTATTTGGCCTTGAATCCTCCTGAGATGGCAAACATGGCGATTATTGAGTTGGGCACAGTAACAGCTGGTGCTTTCAGCTCCATGCGAACTTACATGATTTAGCTAGCAAGCATTGTCTGGATAAGTGGATTTTTTGCGTGAATAATTGCATAACTCTCAATATTTACCTGTGGAAAAGGCTCAGGTTACTAGATTCTGACCATCTTGATTTACAATCCTTCAAGTTGCAAGACTCAAAGACTAACGGGGTATGCGTATGTCTTGAGTTTTTGTCATTAGATGACCTTTCTTTAAAGAGACACCGAAGGCAGATTTACATAAAGTACGCCGAGAGCCCGGGTTTTATTAGACCTGGTTTAGTTGTCTGTGGTATTGAGTCCACTGAATATTTAGTAGAAAAAGTGAGTTTATTAGAAGGAAAGCACAGGAGCAGGGTAGGGTACAACCTACACAGGACTTCTTCCCCAGCAACTGTCAGCACAGAGGCTGGAAGAGAATCCTGTGACTAAAAGGAATGTTAAAACAAAACAATTCTAAACATAACTTAAAGGAGCAACACAACACATCTTCTTCCTTATGAAACAAAAGGAAAAAAAAAATTAACAAACAAAATCTTGTAACCATATTGGTTTGGAACATACACGTTTCTGTCCAATAACAGTATCCTTAGTAGAAATGGAATCTTTAACAGTGGTGTTGCTGAAGTTTTGATTAGAAGAACAACATTCATCTGCAATGTAAGTATCACTAACATTTTCAGTGGAAACCAACCCTTCCTTATTAGCAACTTCTGGAATGGCTTCATTGTTAATACTTCCAGGAATATCATCATTAGAGGTACTAACAGGAACAGAAATATTTTCAGAAGGAACAGAAATATTTTCAGAAAAGAGCAAACCATAATGATCCTCATTTTGAACAATTTGAGGTTCCGGAGTAATATTAGAAACATTTGCAGAATTATCAGCACAAAAGTCCTTCTTCCCTTTGTAAATAGCAATTCTCTTTAAATTCCACACCTTACCATCACTCAAAAGGACAGCATTACATAACACTTCCTTCATCATTAAAGGTTTTGAAAATTGAGATTCACCTTTGCGAACCTTCCAAGGTTTTTTAACTTTAACCAACATCCCAGTTTCAACATTCGCAGAACCAGAGGCAAATTTATTGTCAAAATTCCTCTTATATTGGAGATGTTTCTCAAAAACATTGCCTTTAATTTTGTTCATACAAATATCCAAACAATCTTTCTTATGCAACCAATTTGGATTGTACTTAGTCCTAGCAACACGACCTCTCATAATTTCAACTGGTGACAACTTTAAGGCATCATGAATATTGGTTCTGTAGGACCAAACAGCTTTGTAAATGCCAATTTCCCAATCTTCTCCTTTCAACTTAGCAATTTGAATGGCATTCTTCAAAACTCTATTAAATCTCTCGCATAATCCATTACCACTCGGATTGTATAATGAAGTAGTTTTATGAATTATACCTGTTCTGTCAAAATACGATTTAGCCAGTTTTGACAAGAACTGGACACCATTGTCACTAATAATCTGAGTAGGTAGACCTTCCTCCATAAAAACCTTATCAATAAATTCCAAAACAGTGGCTGAATCGACTCTATCTACAATGGTAATGCAAGGCCATCTAGAAAAAATGTCAATGATAAAAATCACGAATTTGTGACTGTCCCCAACAGGTCCCATAATATCCATTGCAACAGTATGCCAAGGACCATCAGGAACTATAGGTACACACATATCAGGTATCAAAGTGTTAAGTACTTTATCTGAAATTGAACAAACCACACATTCACGTACCATTCTTTCAGTCATGACATCAATACCAGGCCACCAGTACCACTGTTTGATATTCTGCTTGGTCTTGACAATTCCACAATGATCCTTGTGACATAACCCTAAAATGGGGTTCCTCAAAGATACAGGAGGAACAGCTTTGTCACCACGAAAAATCGTATTATCCAAAACAGTAAGTTCATTCCTGACCTCCCAAAACGGTTTAAGATCAGATGACAATTTACTCTTCTCCAGCCATCCTTCGCGAATAGAAGAAACAACAGAGATCAATACATTGTCCTTTACATACTCCTCAACCCAAACTTTCTTCTCAATACAAAAAGGGTTCTCATCATGAATAAGAGCCACTTGAAAAGAATCCCACTCATTTACTACACACTCTTGCAAATCTGAAGGCATGCGTGAAAGAAAATCAGCAATTACGTTGCTTTTGCCTGGAAAATATAAAATTTTGATTATAAAGTCTTGTAAACGCATAGTCATCCTAGCAATTCTAGCAGTGACATTGTAAAGGACATCAGTAGAAAGCAGTTTGGTAAGAGGTTTATGATCAGTTCTAACTACACATCTCTTGCCCCATACAAAACTCTGAAAATGTTCTAAAGACCAAACAACAGCAAGAGTTTCCTTCTCAATAACTGAAAATTTACCTTCAGGAACTGAAAGAGCCCTGGACGCAAAAGCGACAATGTGTTCTTTTCCAGAACTGTCAATTTGCAAAAGTACGCTTCCCAAACCCTTATTACTGGCATCAACAGTAATAACAGAGTCAAGATCCAAATGAAAAGGGGATAACACTGGGGCATTGATGATGTCGGATTTAATACCATTGAATTCATCTTCACAAAGGGCAGACCACTCGAACTTGACTTTACTTTTCAAAAGTTGTCTAATGTTAAAAACTTTACTAGAGAAACCTTTAACTAATTTAGAATAAAATTCTACCATTCCAAGAAATGACCGAACATCATCCTTACTAGTTGGGGAAGGTGCTTCCTTAATAGCATCAACAAGCTTGGCTTTAGTTGAAACACCATCAGAACACAATACATGATCTAGATAAGTCACAGATTTAACTCCAAAATGACATTTGGAAAACTCAATGGTCAAACCTTTTTTTTCCAGAATACTAAGAACCTCTTCAAGGATGGAATTGTGCTCAACCTCATCTTTTCCATAAATTAAAATGTCGTCTTGAAAAAATCTAATCTTAGGATGGTTGCCAAAAAGCTGGTGCATAATACGTTGGAAAATGGCAGCAGCGGAAGCCAATCCAAACGGCATCCACTTAAATTGAAAACACCCCATAGGAGTAATAAATGCTGTAAGATGCCTGCTGTCATAATCCAAAGAGATCTGATGGTAAGCAGCAGAAAGGTCCAAAGTAGAGAAAATAGAGGCACCTTTAACGGAAGACAACATTTCAGAAATTTTAAGTAATGGAAATGTATCAATTACAATGTTCTCGTTCAAATGGCGAAGATCTACACATAGCCGAATTTTGCCATTTGAACATCTGGTTTAACTGGAGAAATCCATTCGGAGGATTCTATTGATTCAATTATATCCTCTCCAACCAACTTCTCCAACTCTTTCTCAACATCACTGCGAACCAAAATAGGAATATTTCTAGCTTTAAAAATGTTAGGTTTTGCATCACTCTTCAAGACAATGCAATGAGAAAATCCATGAAGATTACCAATCTTGCCACTAAAAACTTTGGGAAATCTTTTAAATATGGAATCCCCAATTTTTTCACCATCATTAATTCCTAAAACTGGTTCGGGACTATTGGGATTAAAGATAATATCTAAATCCCTTAGATCTCTCCATCCAAGGACAGAAGGACCACGTTTAGCCACATAACGTTTTCCCAGGGAATCCCTGTCCTTAAATATGAACTTTAAAGGCTTGAAACCAATAATATCAATCTTTTCCCCAAAAAATCCTTCAGGAGAAGTATCTGGGGCATAAAAATCATTTCCCAAATATTGTGCAAAATCAGAATTCCACACTCTCTCATTAACTATTGTGTAGGGAGAACCAGAATCAGCATAAATATTAATGGGAACCCCACCAATTAACATGTTACAAATTGTTTTTTTGAGAACGTTCCCCTTGAAGGAGTCATTAATGTTAAAAATATAAACCTTCTCAAGTGGTTTCTGAATGCACTCATCTTCCATAGAGCAATGCGAAACCTTTTTAATGCATTCATCTTCAACAGAACAATGTAAAACTTTTTTAATAATATCTTCCTCATCACTAGAAGAAGAATCACAAATCACCTTAACTTTCTAACTCTTAGATCTGTAACAAGCTCTAGAATAATGCCCAATTAACCCACAATTAGAACATTTTTGCTTAATGGCTGGACACAATTTAAAATTAGCCAAATGTGAACTGCTACCACACCTGAAGCACTTGAGCTTATCAGAATTTTTAACATCACCAGACTTTGGTTTATTTTGAAACTTCTGTTTATAATTAGATTTACTTTGAACTTTAGAAACAGTATGTTCGGAAACAACATTAGAATCAGAAGAAACTTGTCATTAACCTTAATGGCTTTAGCGCTGCGGCCAGACAGCTCAGCTTTCCTAACAATAGCTAAAACATCCTTAAGGTCAGAATCACCATTAATCCAAAGTCTATCTTGGATTGATGGATCAGATGAATGCATTACAACCTGATCCCTTATAAACTGTTCTGGAAGGTGATCAAACTTACAATCATCTGCTAGCTTTTTCAATTCAGATACATAAACATCTATAGTTTCTCCAGGTTGTTGTTTCCTGCGAAATAATTTATACCTGGTAATACCTATACATACTTTGGGAGAAAAGTGATTATCAAAATCCTTCAAGATATCGCTAAAAACATTAGATTCCCCACCACCAGTACATTTTGACATTTCTTCATACACTTTCAAACCCCCAGCACCAAGAGAATGTAAAAATAACTTATTTTTCCTTTCTGGTTTCATTTTTCCCTCTTCGTCGATAGTATCGATAAGGTTTAGAAAATATGCCTTCCATTGAAGCCACTTCAAGCAAGGTTCTGTTCCAGACGGCCAAAAGGCTTGAGGTGATTGTATGGTAAAGTTTTGAGTAGCCATGAGGAATAAGGAGAAATTACAATATAGTTAATGGAAATGAAAAATACATCTTACTGGATGAAGCTTGGTGGAAAACTGGAAATTACGAAAAATGTGTGTTGAATTAGAAATAATTATGTGGAAGGATAATAGATTAGTAGATAAAAAGAAACGCTGGTAAGAACTGCCTCAGAATGACGAAACGCTGCTGATCGATGCTTTAGGAGTAACGAGGAAGCGCAGAATAGCTGGTAACGTTGTTATGGAAACCTCAAAATGGCCACCAGTGTCCTACGTCATCACGCGACGTGCGTAAAGTGTCGTGGTATGATGCGCATCAGAACGAACGAAGGGTGGAAGTCGGAGAATCGGAGAGCGAGGCAGAATGAAGACGCTTGATCAAAGTCAAGGTAACAGCTTCACTGCACTTTTCAAAAGATGCACAGTTCACCCACAAGGTTTTAGAAGGATAAAGTTAACTACAGACCCAGCGCCAAGACAATGAAAATTGTTCAAAGTCTCTAAAACGATTGCGCATAAAACGGAATTCCGGGGTCAAATAAAACAGAAAGACCCTTTACTCACATGGGTACTGTGGAGAAAGCAGTCAAACGAAGTAGAGGCAGTCAAGGTAGAAGCAGAATAAAGATGTTCCTTGGAGTAAAGAGTCTTTAAAATATCGATGAAATAAGTGTAGAGCTAATTTTTCAGTAAAATGCTTCTTCCTTGTAAATAGGTAAAAATTCTTGAAATTGAAATCATCAGGGTTCAAGGGGTTTCCTAGTGCTTCCTGGACCTCATCACCAAAATTGTGGTATTGAGTCCACTCAATATTTAGTAGAAAACGTGAGTTTATTAGAAGGAAAGCACACGAGCAGGGTAGGGTACTACCTACACAGGACTTCTTCCCCAGCAACTGTCAGCACAGAGGCTGGAAGAGAATCCTGTGACTAAAAGGAATGTTAAAACAAAACAATTCTAAACATAACTTAAAGGAGCAACACAACATTGTTCCAGTCAAAAATCACGTTAGGGGCTTCACTGGTATGTTTGCCCTCTTCCGTAACATTGATTATTTGCACACAAACTTAGGGCTGCGGAACCCATAGTGAGTCGTACAATTTACATGGAGGAAATGCACTATTGAAATAAGGTAAACCCCTTCATACTGGCACAAATGACTTCTATGAAAGAATATTCTAGAGGAGTGTCTAACAGGTTCAAGACATCAGGGTCACCCCTTCGCTGCTCCAGTTTAAGGGTTGAAGATGTACCTCTTTTAAAGAACACTACATCACAGTGGATGAGGTCCAAAAATCAGCATCCTCTTATATCACTCATGCTTCTCTTTGTCCCCGAACGGCTCTCTGCTTCCTTTTGTTTAGATTCACGCTTTAGAAATATTACATGCATACCCACATGCACAAGCACTAGATCTATGGTAGATTTTGACAATATCCACCGACTATCTAAATGGGTTCACTGTAGATTTTTGTATGTTTTATGTTTTATTTTAAAACATAGCATGGATCCGTCCCTCATTGAACTACCTTGGATACCGCTGATCTAAATGGCCCCCAGAGACATTCTAAATATCTACTATAGCAGCCTCCCCTATGGGAAGGGCTTTGCAAGGTGACATGGAAAGCTTCTTGGACCCTCCACATGCTCCCCCGAACTTTGGGGAGAGCCCTAGGCAAAGGATGGTCATTGATGCCCCTATAGATGTCCACGTCAGTGTATCCAGGCGTGCCCTTATGGAAATCGATGTCGGTGCGGCAAGAGCTGTGTTGACTAGATTTATGTGTGGCAGTAGATGTGGCCTAACAGCCAGACTGCTTTTTGTCATGCCTGGACATTGTGATATTCTGAAGCCGTCAAAGAGACAGTATTTTTTTGTGGAGAAGCTATGTCAGGCTCAAGTTAGTGCGAGTCACTGCACACTACAGCATGTGGTTGTGCAAACTGAGGCCTTGTGCAGCGGAATGCTGTGTAGGCATAATGACTTAAAAATCATTCCTATCTCAGTAAAATAAGCCTTTATTGTCCAACATTTTCTTAGACTGTATATTGTACTTCCTGTGTGTTTCATCAGTTGCTCCTTTCATTCTGGTCTCTGCTGTATGTGAAGTGTTTTGTGTCCCTCTGCAGCAGGATACTGAACTCAAGTAATTCTGCACAGTAAGCCCAAGACATTGTAGGGTTCCTGCACTTCGAACGAAAAAGAGACCATGAAACATCTCTGGGCTTTGGAAAGGAGGGTCTCGGGCAGATGTGTCGACTGCATTTAGCACATCATCAGAATAAGGCTTTCTTTTGTGCTTTCAAAGGCTCTTTGAAGAACTTGGTGAAATGTAGTTTCAATCCAACTATGGAGTTTTTTATGCTTGGGTTGTGCATAGCATTTCTAGTCGAAGTATTTGAGACAGTGCACGCCTCTTTGCAACTCCTGTGCTAATCCCAATGTGGTCCCTAACTGCAGTTTGCACCCAGACTGAAATTCTGAATTTTACATTAAATTCTGCACGTGCAGGTTTTTAGATTCACAAATTTTGCCAGGCAGAATACTGTGGGATGCATAGACAAAAACCACTGCAACATTACAAGTTTGCTAACCTCGGAGCAGGAAAAACACGCAGGATTACAGAGGTATCCCCATTCCAAGGGGCATAAATTGTTATGACACACAAATAATGTACCTAGTATGTACCACACACAGCGGTATCAGTATTTATGGGCACAGTTGCACCACCCAGATTAGCACAGGCATTGTAATGAGCCCCACTCTGTTCACTTTGACACCAAAGAAGCCTGCCCAAGAAGCGAGGCGTGATATGGACATGGCTGCCCACGACTGGTATTCAGTCTGTTTGAGCCTGCATTTACACTGAGCCACACTAAAGAGAAGGTCATCATAAATCCACACACACTCAAAAAAGAGAGGTAATTATATGGAGAGTGTACTAAGGGTGAAAAGATTAATGCAGAATAAGGTAGTAATCATCGCAATCTCTGCTTTGGCAACCTAGTTAGCATGGGCCACTCCAATTGGTTGAAATAGTAAAAGAACCAGCGGCGGCTGCTACCTGTTAGCAGCAGTGTGGCGGGGTGGGGGCAAGGGATGGGGAAATAGGTTTAAAATATGCAGTGTAGTAATTGGTCTGAAAGCCATCTGACATGGCGCTCTGCCAGGGGCTGGAGAGGTGGGCTGGTTCTCCACACAGGCTGTAATGCAGCCTGCATGGAGAACACAGTATGTGCGCATGACAGTTTTGGGTGGCCCAAGAGGGTCAGCCAAGCTCTCATGCTCAGATAGGGAGTGCAAACCACTCCTCCCCCTGCTCTGAGAGCAGCCCTGCCCCACAAAGATTTTGCAACAGAGAAAACTAAAATGATAATAACATTGGGTTATTATCATTTTATTTTTCCTTTTTTTACACTGCATAAAGCAGTGGGGCTACTCTCCTTCGCCTTAGCTGAGGAACCGCCACTGAGAACATATTAGGCTCAGGGAGAAACATCCATTGCAAACAGGGCCGGACTGGGAACCACAACCGGCCCTGGCAAAGTGCTTGGCCGGCCCCCCGTCCCCACTCGGGGGGTTGGAGGAGCCGCCGAGCTCTTTGCCGGGGACGGTTTTCGGCTGATTTTGGTACAGGGCCGATGCTGCAAAATCAGCCCTGTAACAAAAACGGCCACCAGGGGCCCAAAACCGGCCCGACCCGTGCGGCGCACCGGGGGATTGCCTGGTGCCCACTATGGCCAGTCCGGCCCTGACTGCAAACTGTGTGAACAGTAACATCCTGTAGTCTGAGCATATCACTGCAATCTACATACCAGACTGAGTTCAGACCGCCCCCTCAGCTCTCTTTGTTTCCTCCACTGTGCGATGTTATCACCCATTTCAGAAGCTCCCCTATCCCTACCTGAATCAGACACGAGTAGGCTGCGACAGATTAACTTCCTAAAAAGCAGCCCGAGGCAATTCCGTCAAATATGTTTTTGCCCAAATGGAGCTGTAATTAGGAGATACACACGGTGGAATGGGTTGGCAGCTCGAACACAAACCTGCCCGCAAATCATTAGCATTTGTGTTTGTCTGCATAACATTTTGCAGATGAGAGAGCTATAAAATGACATTAGAGTATATTATCCATAAATTGTTTCCACTGTGTTTGTGGCTGTTCTTAATGTTTTATGAATATGCTGGAAATTCTGCTAAGGCCATCTTTCCTTGGGCACTCAAGTTAATTACTTATTCAGAGCCCCTCTACTCGCTTCCGTGGAAAATGTGTTGTGCATTAATTCTGATTATGTACAAAAAAACCACCTGCAAGGAAAAACTATGCATCAGTAATGCTGATAAAATGAGCAATTCTCCTGAGGCTGAGCAAGAAACAGGATGCTGGACAGAATTAGATTCTCGCAGATAAGGCTATTCATAATGTCATTAACATAAAGGCAATTAAATGAGTTTTTAACCTGCAACCCTTTATTGTTATTAATGAACATTAGAAAAACACAGGAGATAAAGTTGGTAATTATCTCTCCACTAAGCTATGCAATAATGTGTTCAAATATAAAGCCAAAACAAATGATTATTGTTAGTATTTTCCAGTAGCAGAAACCCCAAGGAGCAGCTCAGTAACATTTAATCACATGCTGCTGCACCAAGAGGGTTAATTAATTGGAGGGTCTTACCCTTGGCAGTGCTGGGTATTACGTTTAATATAGAAAGCATCAAAGTCAATTCCAAATGAAAAAATGTTGCACTTAGCTGTACATAATTGCAGGGTGCAGTAGTGGCACTCCCCCAAAACCATGACTGCTTTGTCCTTAGGCAAGTTGAAGCCCCTTAGTCTTTAACGTGTATTGTACTGCAGCATGTGTATATAGAGTGACTGGGCGGGGGTCCCAGATTGGACGGGCAGACCCGATTTTTCACTATGTGTCCCAGAAAATTTCAGCAGATTTAGTTCATGTCACTATTTTCATAGACGACCGACTGAACACAGAGGGAGGCACGTTTTCATGTGTTCAAGCACATGGTTAGTTGGCATGCCTTATTAGATGACGCTGTGTGTAGAAGTTCAATTTAACTCCCTTTAGTTCTACGTTGTCTGTGTTTTCTGTGTTGGTGAGTGCTGTCAAGTCATTCTGTGCCCCACTTTTGATGCAACATTGCTGTCTTACTTCTATGTTTCTGTAAAGTCTCGGTTTTTGGCGTTCACAATTGGTCACTCTTTTCACTCTGGTCACTCTAATCTGGTCACACTGACGGCCTACATCCTTTCTGATTTTTAGCAATAGAATTGTAGTTATAGAAAGTAGCACACCTGTTAAAAGAAGACGGCAATTGATTTGCAACACACTTTGCCCTCTCTGAGCTTTACAAAACCGTGATTTGAAATATCCCTATCTTGGATAATGCCATTCTTTAATAATGTAAATTCCCGTAAAGCATTCGTGGGATTTTAGGGATACACCATCGAGTTTCCGATTCGGTGTCCCGAATTTGCTGGGTCAGTCCCAGTTTTCCACCCTTTGCCCTTGAACATTTTTGCAAACTAGTGAGGGGCAACTGAATGCAGAGGAAGGCTAGTTTAATATTCTTCAATGCAGGATGAGTTAGCAGCTCTTATCAGATGATGCGTTGTGCAAAAGTTATATTTAAATTCCCTACTTTGTTTGCTGTACGTGTTTGTGTTTTTATGTTTTTGAGCGCTGTCAATATGGTCTTTCCATGCACCACTGTCAATGCAAAATTGTAGTCCTATTTCAATGTTTGTTGAATGTTCCGATATTGCTTTTCAAAATCTGGTCACCCTGTCTGCGACCCTAAACCAGAGACTAAAAGGAGAACACAGCACATCGGGTGGGTGTTTTCGACCTATCAAATAACCTCTGACTTTGTTTGCAACAAAAGAAAAACTGGTATCCACTCAATGCTGATTCTACCTGAGGGAAAATCACTTCGGCGCATCAGATAACTTGAAAGTAACCCAATATTACCACAGTAAATTTCACCACAACTATACATCCATCAGTTTTTGTGATTGGATTATTAGATTTGGTTGTGATGACAATTACACATAAAAAACAATCGGAAAAAATATGTCTGATAACTTTGCAGTCTGTTTCATAAGGATTGCATGGGTTTAGGGAGGTGTTTATGCTGCACCTGCTGATTTTTATAATGATAACTAATGCAGTGCAATGCTTGGTATTGGTTTGGGTTATTTTGCGTTGCTTTGCACCTTGCGCAAATCCTTAGTAAATAACCGACTAGTATTTTAAATATAGGTCAATGGCATGTACATGTGCTTTAGTTCGTAGATAAAGATAACGCAACCCTTTGTGGTGCAACTGATTCTTTTCGCTCAATCAAATAAAATGTGTCGGGCAGCTCTACCTCATGTGGGACTAACGGAGATCATATCAGTAAACCCAATAGCTTTATTCATCATTTGTTATTTTATTAGAAGTATTCATATAGCACAACCTCACGCAGAGATACTGTAAAGTGCTGTACAATGGATTAAAAGAAAACAAGCATTTTCAGACCATTCAAGAAAAAGCACAAGGAAACTTGGAAAGACGTAGTCGTTGCAAATGTTTTAAAAAATGAATTAGAGTCAGCCTTAATACAGTGAACCATTGATGGCAGAGAAAGAATAGGGCCATTTTTTGGTTCTTTAACCAAATAATATTTTATATCTTCCAAAAAAGAATGATGAATTGACCCCAAATCTCAGAGATAATTAATGGCTTTCACAGCTATGGAGAAATTACAGGAAAGGCCTGGTTTATGGTTCAGATTTTATACATTTGAGAATGTCCAAGAGCAACAGAATTTTTGCAATTGTGTCAAGGGTCACCGGGGGCGTAGTGGAGTTGATCAATATGTAGTTCCCTATTAACCCCTCCCATGCTGGTGACGGACCCCAGCCGTCACGCCCCGCGGTGGGCGTGTGCTGATGATGGCTGGGGTTCGTCACGGCCCGCCCTGTTCTTTTGTTTACCGCACAGCGGTAAAATCGCGGCCGCAGCGAAAGGGTTAAACCTGGCTCTTTTTTGCAGGGGCTCCCTCAGATTTTTCTGGTCATCCTTGACTGTGCAGCTGACGCCAGACAATTATGTGTGGAACACTAGAGCGGGGCTTTGGCTCCGCCAGTGCTTAATTCATGAATAAATAAGTGCCAGGGATCTCGTCAGGAGGCCATTGCACACACATAACATTGTAAAGCGATGAAAGTGTCTGAGATAACTAGAACATGCGTTGTGTTTTTCTCTGGCAGGAGCACAGATGGGAGTTGGCAGTAATTAACGTACATGGATGTTTAGGTCTGGCTTGAAAATTCAACTGTCACCTGACCTTTTAACCTTAACCAATGTTATTCTACAGTACTTTTCTTCCATAGGAATACATAGCCATTCCCATGCTATTTACTTGTAATGCTTCACATTACCATACAACATTCCCGCCAGACCTATTGTCATGCCAACACTTGTTGTTTTCTGTTGCTGCACCCGTTTTTGTTGGCCTTAGGGCTCTGTGCGCTATACCACTGTTAACCAGTGCTAAAGTGCTTGTGCTCTATCGTTAAAATGGTACAATTGGCAGCTACCTGATTGATACATTTAATTCACATACATGTCTCTAGTAAATGGTACTATATGTACCCAGGGCCTATAAATTAAATGCTACTAGTGGGCTGCAACTAACCCTGGGCGAAGGACTTCGCTACGCCCATGAAGTGGGCGTAGTGTTGCCTACTTTGCCCTTTGTAAAGTAGACAAAGTAGGCAACACTACGCCCACTCCTTGGGCGTAGCAAAGTTGCCCGCCACCTGCGGCGGCCGCGCATGCGCATTTCTCTAGAGAAATGCGCATGCGCGACCACCCGCGCATGCGCATTGGTTAGCAGACGGCGGCGTGAACGAGCAGAGGGAGCCCCGGGACGCCGCGGACAAGGTAAGTGCATTTTATTTATTTTGATGTGCCCATTTAATAAAATTAGGGATGTAGGGGAGGGGGGCATGCGGCGCGTAGTGGGGATACGCGAAGTGCGCAGGTGGGCTTCGTTTCTCGCCCACTTTGCGTAGCTTCGCGTAGCCCCACTACGCACACTATGCCCAGGCTTACATGCAACATTCATTGTGGCACCCACTAAAGTTGCCTTATGTAACATGTCTCAGTTCTTCCAC
The DNA here is from genome assembly GCF_964263255.1 of Lissotriton vulgaris. NCBI lineage: Eukaryota > Metazoa > Chordata > Amphibia > Caudata > Salamandridae > Lissotriton > Lissotriton vulgaris. The sequence goes on along the minus strand of NC_141685.1, from coordinate 557,845,080 downwards.
TGCAGCATGTGTTTCATTTGCAAACTGCCATTCGATCTGGTAAAATAAACCTTTTGCCAGGTCTAAACCTTCCTTTGAAATATTTATAAGAGTAATCCTTAAGGTAGGGCCTAAATACCATAAGGCAGGGTGCATGGCATTTCGAAATTAGGACGTGTGGATTTAAGTTTTACATTTCCTGGTAGTGAAAAACTCCTAAATTCATGTATCACTACTGTAAGGCATGTGTCTTTCATTGACTAAAGCTGGGTTACCTCATTACATTTAATACGCGCTAACCTGGATTAGAAGCAGATAGAGATCTCATGCTTAGACTCAAATGAATTGTAATATTAAATCCTCTTTAATGCTAAAGTAAGATTTTAAGTCAACGTTCTGAAAATGCCAATTTTTAGAAAGTTGTCTTTTTTTGTACTAACCATATGTGCCTTCTGCCTGTGTGCTGGGTCATATGACTGTAAATAGCTCTGATTTTGGGGGTTTGTGTATTCTTGCCAGACAGTGACAAAGGTGTGGACAGGATGGGCCATCATGGCAGTTTGACTGGAAGTAGTTGTACTAGCCTCACTTACATTTGCAAGGGCTTAGCTTCCAGATAACACAAAGGAATCTGATACCAGGTATGCCCTGTCTTTCATCATCACAGATAGTTTGGAGCCTTGATAGGGGAAAGGAAGAACTTTCCAGAACCATATGTGTGGCCACTATAGGGAATCCCCCAACTGCAAAAGCTGGCCCCAGTTATAAATATTTGATGTCCCAAGCCACTCATCAGTGTGAGAAGTTGGCCCGATATGCAACGTTCGCTATTCTAGCGACCGCTATGTATCGTTCCAACGACCCTTATGGTGTTTGGTTGTAAGTCAACCTATAGACCAGCTATCCTAGTAGCGTGGATACGAGCAGTCTAAGGCTAAAGACTCGAGAGGGCGCGTTAAGCCAGCTGTTTACCACACATGTACCCCTTGAACACCCAGTGAAAGGACACCACACAAGTGTTATGAAAATAAACAGTATATTTATTAAGAATCACAACAGCCCTGTACTCTTTATGAGGACAGGGTACTAAGCACAAACCAAATCTCTTTAGTAAATACTTCAAGTGCACAGTTTAAAGCAAGTGTCCGGGGACACGGAAAGGTTAAGGCAAGTCGGAAGCGAGGGACTCGGGACCCTAGAGTAAGGAGGCTATGCAGGCACCGGAGTGCCGAGTTACCTAGCCACGAGGGCTGCGGCTGCAAGTCTTACAGGCGTCGGGGTCTTCGCTGACGAGCCAGGAGCCGGAAGAAAAGGAGTTGCTGGCCGGCGACCAGTGATGAATAGTTCGTAGAGATCCAAGCCTGGATCGGGGATTGATGAAACCTGAAAGCAGAGGGGACCAAGTTCGTACTACTAGCCAGTAGTCAGAGGGTACCAGGAAGGCACCGGTTGGCCGTCACCTCGACCAGGTGAGTGGGCGACGCTAGGCTCTGCAGTCTCTCGGACCAGGAGGCGTTGTCGGCGACCACGGTGGAGGTGCGAGCTGTCCCACGACGGATGTCGCTGTCGGCGTCTTGAGTGGACCAGGAGGGTCCGGGGTGCTTCTCGAAAAGATGGAAGCAAGGGCCAGTCTGGAGCAACCAGACCGGCAGTGTTGATTCTCGGATGTCGTCACAGAAGGACACGAGCCAACGGCTAGTGACCAGACAACGTGCTGAGCAGCGAGCAGAAGGGCCCCACGCAGATCGTGGAGATGCTGGGAGACTGCACTTCGGTGCTGGAGCGGCTCAGGGTCGGGGCTTCTCGGACCCCAGAGCACTCACCAGAGAGTTACCTCGATGGTCGTGCTGGTTTTTAAGAGCGTGCAGGTTCTGATGATGGCCGGTCCCTCGAGGTCTCGTCGCACCCACAGATCACAGCTGAGCTGATGACGTGGGTAGAGGTCAGAGGTGCCAGGGAAGCCGGTTCTCGTCGAGCTGGGCCGTCGGATTCCTTGAGGAAGGACTTACAGCAAACCGCAGAGTTCTTAGATGGTGCCCGCTGATGCAGGGTGACTACTCCTTAGCCACAAGGGAGAAATCTTGAGAAGAGTCTTGAAGGTCCTTTCGTAGAAAGTAGTTCTTGATTCAAAGATGATCCAATTTGGAAGGGTCCCCGCTCCGGCCTTTATCCTAAAGAAAGGGGTGGGTACATGACTAGGTCCTGCCCTAAGGGTGGGACCAGGAAGGGGGGTAGTTACACCCCTCTCCCCTGCCGGACTTTCCCCAGGCCAGGGCTGTCGCCCCTGGAACTGGTTCTAACCGGCAGATGCGTAGTGCGCACCGGGGTGCCACTCCGCAGTCACCTTCTCGCAAAAGCCCTACCTACCCAGAATACACAAACCCTGTCTGGGACGGTGCGAACACCGCCCTTGACAGGAAACCCTTTGTCCAAGTGCTCCTCGCTGGAAGGACTCCCAGCAGCAGGAGGTCAGACTCGTGTCTGTGGTGGCAGCATCCATTTTGTGGAGCTGAGGCTTTCGTTAACTTTAACCGGGGTTCACAGTTACGTACATGTCGTGTCCCTCTAGAAGGGCGGAATGCTAACCTCGTCGCCAGAGTTGGTGAGAGGGCAGCATCCCGATTCGTATGACACCTTACTCGACATGTCTTGATAACGCGACACCGAAGTTACCGATATGGTACGCGTTATCATGGAACAGCCATTGGGTCTTGATTCCGCAAGCTGCAACCGGGCTCGGCTCGGGCCAGAGCTTAGTTCACACGAGCCCATGCACTCTGCCTTCAGGATTGTCAAGGCCTGCCATAGGAGTGACTGATAGGAACTCGGGTGTCCATTGGAGGGTTTGATATAGGGCTACTATATCTAAAGCAAAGGGTGATTACACGACTTTGCCCCAGCTGTCATGCAGCCAGTTGTGTCAGATTTAGGAGGCCAGCCAGGGGTGGCATAATACATGCTGCAGCCCCTGGCGGCCCTGGGTACACCTATGCCCTGGGTTACAGGGTCTGATAAGGGGCCCAGTACCAATTGGTAAATGCACCTAGGGCACATATCGTAATTTAGAGAGAGAACAGCCAGGCTGTGGGTCTGAATGGCAGGCCCACAGCCAGAGAAAGTCGTAAACCAGTGAAACAAAAGCAAAAAATCTGGGTGATCATAGGATTGCAGACCCTACTCTCCTACATGACCCCCCCCCAAACGTCGGAACAACTAGCTAACCTTGACCAGGTGAGTCTTCTTGTTCTAAGTGGAAATATCTGGAGAGCCCATCGGCATTGCCATGATCAGTACCAGGTCTGTGTTCCACTGTGAAGTCCATCCCCTGTAGGGAAAAGGACCACCTAAGCAGTTTGGGGTTTTCACCCTTCATCTGATTTAGCCACAAGAGGGGCTTATGGTCGGTCTGAATCTTGAAGTGAGTGCCAAACAAGTATGGCCTCAGCTTCTTCAGGGCCCAAACCACAGCAAAGGCCTCCCTCTCAATAGCTGACCAATTTTTCTCTCTAGGGGTCAGCCGTCTGCTTATAAAAGCAATGGGCTGGTCTTGACCATCAAAATTCAGTTGAGAAAGAACAGCTCCCACACCCAACTCAGAAGCATCTGTTTGGACAATGAATGGTTTGGAGTAGTCCGGACTCTTGAGGATAGGCGCCGTGCACATGGCCTGCTTTAGGTCATCGAATGCTTTTTGACAGCTCGCTGTCCACTGAACCTTTTTTGGCATTTTCTTACTTGTCAGTTCATTTAATGGTGTCACGATGGAACCATAGTTCCTGACAAACTTCCTGTAGTAACCAGTCAGGCCCAAGAAAGCTCGAACCTGAGTCTGGGTGGTTGGAGGAGCCCAGTCCCTGATTGACTGTATCTTGCTCTCCAGTGGCTGAACCTGACCTCCACCTACAAGGTGGCCCAGGTATACAACCTGTGTCTGCCCTATCTGGCACTTGGTGGCCTTGATAGTGAGGCCTGCTGCTTGCAGCGCCTCCAATGTCTTCCGCAGGTGGACCAGGTGATCCTCCCAGGTGGAGCTAAAGACAGCAATATCGTCAAGATACGCCGCACAGAAGTCATCCAGCCCAGTAAGGACGTGATTCACCAACCGTTGGAAGGTGGCAGGTGCATTTTTCAGACCAAAGGGCATCACCACGAACTGATAATGCCCACCAGGGGTTGAAAATGCGGTTTTAGGCTTGGCGTCCTCAGCTAACCTGATTTGCCAATACCCAGCTGTCAGGTCAAACGTACTTAAGTAGTTGGCCGAGGCCAGCCTATCAATAAGCTCGTCTGCCCTTGGTATTGGGTGGGCGTCAGTCTTAGTGACTGCATTGAGACCCCTGTAGTCTACGCAGAACCTCATCTCTCTCTTACCACCCTGGGTGTGAGGTTTCGGCACTAGAACTACGGGACTAGCCCAAGGGCTATCCGAGGGTTCAATGACTCCCAGCTCCAACATTTTCTGCACTTCACTTTTGATGCAGTCTCTAACGTGATCAGGCTGCCTGTAGATTTTACTCTTTACGGGCAAGCTGTCACCAGTGTCGACCTCATGGGTGCACCAATTGGTCTGACTGGTTGTCAGAGAGAACAGATGTCGGAACGACTGAAGAACCTGTTTACAGTCGCTCTGTTGATGTTCGGAGAGGCGGCCACAAAAGACAACACCATCTACCGAGCCATCGTCAGGATTCTGAGAGAGCAGGTCGGGGAGAGGGTCACTCTCCTCTTCCTGTCCCTCATCTAGGGCCATGAGCAAACTCATGTCCTTCCTGTCGACATATGCTTTTAGCCTGTTGACGTGAAGCACCCTGTGGGGGCTCCGGGGAGTTCCCAGGTCGACCAGGTAGGTGACCTCTCCCTTTTTCTCCAGGATGGTGTGGGGCCCGGACCATTTGTCCTTGAGTGCTGCTGGGGCCACTGGCTCCAACACCCACACCTTCTGTCCGGGCTGGTAAACAGTCAAGACAGCCTTTTGGTCATGCCAAGCTTTTTGGAGTTCTTGGCTGGCCTTAAGGTTTTCGGATGCCTTCTCCATGTATTCAGCCATCCGCGAGCGGAGGCCGAGCACATAGTCCACTATGTTGGTTGCAGGCTTTTTGAGAGGTCTCTCCCATCCTTCCTTCACCAAACACAGGGGTCCTCTTACAGGATGCCCGTACAAAAGTTCAAAAGGGCTGTAGCCAACCCCCTTCTGTGGGACTTCTCTGTAGGCGAACAAGAGGCAGGGGATCAGGACGTCCCATCTTCGCCGAAGCTTTTCCGGTAGTCCATGAATCATCCCTTTTAGGGTCCTGTTGAATCTCTCAACAAGCCCATTGCATTGTGGATGATAGGGCGTAGTGAACTTGTAGTTGACACCACATTCCTTCCACATAGCAGTTAAGTAGCTCGACATAAAGTTTGCACCTCTGTCGGAGACGACCTCCTTAGGGAAGCCCACTCTGGAGAACACTCCAACTAGGGCTCTTGCCACAACAGGTGCTGTAGTGGTCCTAAGGGGAATAGCTTCAGGATACCTGGTGGCATGATCCACTACCACCAGTATAAACTTGTGCCCTGATGCTGTCGGTGGTTCCATGGGACCGACGATGTTGATCCCCACCCGTTCAAAGGGCACCCCCACCACAGGCATTGGTATAAGGGGGGCCTTTGTCGTGCCACCTGACTTACCACTGGCTTGGCAAGTGACACAGGAGCGGCAAAACTCCTTGGTATCTTCGTTCATGTGAGGCCAGTGAAAGTGCGAGACAAGCCTGTCCCACGTTTTCGTCTGGCCTAAGTGACCTGCTAAGGGAATCTCGTGGGCCAAGGTAAGTAGGAAACCACGCTGAGACAAGGGGACGACCAGCCTCCTGGTCATGCCAGGCTTGGGGTCTCTTGACTCAGTGTACAGGAGTCCATCTTCCCAGTATACCTTGTGGGTACCTGTGGCGTTCCCAGCAGCCTCAGCAGCAGCCTGCTGTCTGAGGGGTTCAAGAGAAGGGCAGTCTAACTGGTCCTTCCCCAGATCTTCCCTTGAGGGTCCCCCTGAGCCCAAGAATTCAACTTGATCAAGTTCGAACTCTCTCGGCTCAGTTTCCCTCAATTCCTGTAGGTCAGCCTCCTCTGAGACTTGATCCTCGACCTGGGGCAAGGGGGAAGGCGCAGCCTTAACCCTACTGCTCTTTTTCTTGGGAGGTGTCTGGTCCGTTGTTCCAGGATCCAGCACCTGTTCAGTGGGGCATCTCCTGACCTGTGACCTAGTCACAGCGAACACATGTGCTGGCAAACCTAACATTTCCATGTGAGTCCGGTGCTCCACTTCTGACCATTGTGACGACTCCAAATCATTGCCCAACAAACAATCCACTGGGAGGTCTGGACTAACTACAACCTTCTTTTGGCCAGTTACCCCTCCCCAGGAGAAAGCTACAATTGCCATACTGTGATTGGTAGTGACATTGCTTGCATTGGTCACCAGGAATTCTGTACCTGGCATGATCTGTCCAGGGTCCACAAAGTTAGGCGTCACCATGGTGACGCTGGCACAAGTGTCCCTATAGGCCTGAGCCATCTTTCCATTTATGAAAGGCGTCTGTCTGTATTTGCCCAAGGTATTGGGGCTTACGTCAGGGGACACGTCCACGTCCCCTGTACTGACAAGGACAGCCTGAGTGAGCGTGCCAACTAAGTTGTCACGCCCCTCAGAACCCAGGGTTAACCCTACTAAACCCTTGGGAGGCGCACTACCACTGCTGTCTGTACTAGGGGGCACAGGTGCCTTAGGGGCTGCAGTGGCAGGAGTCTGCCCTCCTCCTTTCTTGGTGCACTCACTAAACCAGTGAGATTTACTTTTACAGTACTGGCACCATCGTTTGGATTGGCCTTCTTTCTTCTTTTGGGGAGCCTGACCCCCACCCTCTTTGGGTTGTTGGGGACCTGTCGAAGACTTCTGGTCATTTTGTTCCCCTTTAGAATCTTTACCCTTCTGGTCTGCTTTCTTCTGACCACCTTGATTCTGGCCCTGGTTCTGTTTAACTCTCGTACGAACCCATTTGTCTGCCTTCTGCCCCAATTCTTGAGGAGAGGTCAGATCCGAGTCGACAAGATGCTGATGCAACAACTGGTTCTGACAATTGTTTAAAATTTGTTCTCTCATCATCAAATTGTACAATCCTTTGTAATCAGTAACCTTACTGCCCAGCAACCAGCCCTCAAAAGCCTTAGTGGCACAATCGACAAAATCAGACCAGTCTTGAGCCTGCGTTTTCTGGGTATCCCTGAACAGCACCCTGTACTGCTCAGTGGTTAGGCCGAACCCTTCAACGAGTGTATTCTTCAAGACTTGGTAATTGTTAGCGTCCTCTACCCTTGTGGTGAGGAGCTTGTCTCTTCCTTTACCTTCAAAGGAGAGCCACAAGATAGCTGCCCACTGACTCTGGGGAACACCTTGCACAGTGCAGGCCCTCTCCAAAGCAGTAATCCATTTGTGGATGTCGTCCCCTTGTTTAAAGGGGGGCACTATCTTCCCAAGGTGTTTCGTATCGAAACTCTTTTCCCTATTACTAGGTACATTGCTGCCACCAGTGGGGACTGCCCCACTTAACTGTTGCTCTCTAGCAAAAGCAAGCTTTTCTTTGGCCAGGGCAAGTTCTTCCCTTTCGATCCTCAGATTAGCTGCCCTTTCCTTAGCTTCGTACACTCTCCTCTGAGGGGACGTCATCCCTCTTTGAGAAGAGTTGCGAGAGCCATTGGTTCGAAGGGATCTGTTAGAGCCTCTTGATAGAGACCTAACTCGTCCATTCCCAATGTTAAGCGCACCTGACAGTAGCGCCGGGGGTCCCCCAGTACCACTATCATGTCTGCTTAAGTTGGACCGTGTCAGTCTGACGACTTCTACCTGTCCCTTATCTGCCTCGTCCCCAGAGAGATCCTCATCCTCATCCTCCTCGTCATCTTCGTTCTCAGTTGCGAGGTGAATGAGGTCAGGATCGTCCCGGGTTCCCTCGAGGGGAGGCATGCCTCCTTCTGGATTAGAAGGGCTAAGAAGCTTCTCAGCCTTTCTGGCATCATAAGTCTCTAGGAGACCAATCAGAAAGGAGGTGGTGGGGTTAGCCCCTTGCTTAATCTTCCTAGAGGTACATACTTGTCGTAACTCATGGAAGTTAAGCGCAGTATATCTTGACGGGATGACCTGTGGAGGGTCAACTGACACAAGGGGAGACTCAGAGTTTCCTCCTTTGTCTGACATACTGTTTCTAGTGTGGTGTAAGTGATGCACCTACCTACACTATGTGTTTACCTACTTTTCCCTTGCTAAGAGCTGTAGCCAAGGTGTGCTAAGCCTTGAGGAGCTACAACAGCTGGTTCAGTAGAACTCAGAGTATTCTAAGCTTTAGTTATATGTACTAACAGTACTTGTGCGATCTTTCAACAAGATATTCTTAGGATACGTGTGGTAAAACAACAGCAAGCTCAAATCCCAACCGCTGCTCACCAATGTGAGAAGTTGGCCCGATATGCAACGTTCGCTATTCTAGCGACCGCTATGTATCGTTCCAACGACCCTTATGGTGTTTGGTTGTAAGTCAACCTATAGACCAGCTATCCTAGTAGCGTGGATACGAGCAGTCTAAGGCTAAAGACTCGAGAGGGCGCGTTAAGCCAGCTGTTTACCACACATGTACCCCTTGAACACCCAGTGAAAGGACACCACACAAGTGTTATGAAAATAAACAGTATATTTATTAAGAATCACAACAGCCCTGTACTCTTTATGAGGACAGGGTACTAAGCACAAACCAAATCTCTTTAGTAAATACTTCAAGTGCACAGTTTAAAGCAAGTGTCCGGGGACACGGAAAGGTTAAGGCAAGTCGGAAGCGAGGGACTCGGGACCCTAGAGTAAGGAGGCTATGCAGGCACCGGAGTGCCGAGTTACCTAGCCACGAGGGCTGCGGCTGCAAGTCTTACAGGCGTCGGGGTCTTCGCTGACGAGCCAGGAGCCGGAAGAAAAGGAGTTGCTGGCCGGCGACCAGTGATGAATAGTTCGTAGAGATCCAAGCCTGGATCGGGGATTGATGAAACCTGAAAGCAGAGGGGACCAAGTTCGTACTACTAGCCAGTAGTCAGAGGGTACCAGGAAGGCACCGGTTGGCCGTCACCTCGACCAGGTGAGTGGGCGACGCTAGGCTCTGCAGTCTCTCGGACCAGGAGGCGTTGTCGGCGACCACGGTGGAGGTGCGAGCTGTCCCACGACGGATGTCGCTGTCGGCGTCTTGAGTGGACCAGGAGGGTCCGGGGTGCTTCTCGAAAAGATGGAAGCAAGGGCCAGTCTGGAGCAACCAGACCGGCAGTGTTGATTCTCGGATGTCGTCACAGAAGGACACGAGCCAACGGCTAGTGACCAGACAACGTGCTGAGCAGCGAGCAGAAGGGCCCCACGCAGATCGTGGAGATGCTGGGAGACTGCACTTCGGTGCTGGAGCGGCTCAGGGTCGGGGCTTCTCGGACCCCAGAGCACTCACCAGAGAGTTACCTCGATGGTCGTGCTGGTTTTTAAGAGCGTGCAGGTTCTGATGATGGCCGGTCCCTCGAGGTCTCGTCGCACCCACAGATCACAGCTGAGCTGATGACGTGGGTAGAGGTCAGAGGTGCCAGGGAAGCCGGTTCTCGTCGAGCTGGGCCGTCGGATTCCTTGAGGAAGGACTTACAGCAAACCGCAGAGTTCTTAGATGGTGCCCGCTGATGCAGGGTGACTACTCCTTAGCCACAAGGGAGAAATCTTGAGAAGAGTCTTGAAGGTCCTTTCGTAGAAAGTAGTTCTTGATTCAAAGATGATCCAATTTGGAAGGGTCCCCGCTCCGGCCTTTATCCTAAAGAAAGGGGTGGGTACATGACTAGGTCCTGCCCTAAGGGTGGGACCAGGAAGGGGGGTAGTTACACCCCTCTCCCCTGCCGGACTTTCCCCAGGCCAGGGCTGTCGCCCCTGGAACTGGTTCTAACCGGCAGATGCGTAGTGCGCACCGGGGTGCCACTCCGCAGTCACCTTCTCGCAAAAGCCCTACCTACCCAGAATACACAAACCCTGTCTGGGACGGTGCGAACACCGCCCTTGACAGGAAACCCTTTGTCCAAGTGCTCCTCGCTGGAAGGACTCCCAGCAGCAGGAGGTCAGACTCGTGTCTGTGGTGGCAGCATCCATTTTGTGGAGCTGAGGCTTTCGTTAACTTTAACCGGGGTTCACAGTTACGTACATGTCGTGTCCCTCTAGAAGGGCGGAATGCTAACCTCGTCGCCAGAGTTGGTGAGAGGGCAGCATCCCGATTCGTATGACACCTTACTCGACATGTCTTGATAACGCGACACCGAAGTTACCGATATGGTACGCGTTATCATGGAACAGCCATTGGGTCTTGATTCCGCAAGCTGCAACCGGGCTCGGCTCGGGCCAGAGCTTAGTTCACACGAGCCCATGCACTCTGCCTTCAGGATTGTCAAGGCCTGCCATAGGAGTGACTGATAGGAACTCGGGTGTCCATTGGAGGGTTAGATATAGGGCTACTATATCTAAAGCAAAGGGTGATTACACGACTTTGCCCCAGCTGTCATGCAGCCAGTTGTGTCAGATTTAGGAGGCCAGCCAGGGGTGGCATAATACATGCTGCAGCCCCTGGCGGCCCTGGGTACACCTATGCCCTGGGTTACAGGGTCTGATAAGGTGGCCCAGTACCAATTGGTAAATGCACCTAGGGCACATATCGTAATTTAGAGAGAGAACAGCCAGGCTGTGGGTCTGATTGGCAGGCCCACAGCCAGAGAAAGTCGTAAACCAGTGAAACAAAAGCAAAAAATCTGGGTGATCATAGGATTGCAGACCCTACTCTCCTACAATCAGTACATTCCTGGACCTGTGAACATTACAGTTGAAGTACTGCCCTGCCGCCAGAGGACTACCCTTCTGCTACTCGCGAACTCCCCTGCTGTTTGAGGACTGCCTTGATCCCTGAGAAGAACGACTGGACCTGCTTACCTTCATCCCAGGCTAACTGAGACTCCACGGTCATTTGACTGACCGCCTGTCAGAGCTACAGGGACACAACAAGCTACAGAGGTCTTTCTGCAACTGCCCATCTGACCTGCTGTACTGGACCTGCCTGACCGACAACCAGAAATGCCTGAGCCCTGCTGGCCTCTGCTGGAGTGAGTTCCTGATCACAAAGAGGGACCTCTCCTGGACGTGGACCCTTGGCTGGCATCAGTTGAGCATCTGCAACGCCCAACTGGATCTTTATGCTACAGCGACAACCATCTGTGATGCCAGGCTGGCTCTTCACGCTTCAGCGATGACCACCTGTGGTGCCTTTCCTGCTGCTTTGGCCTCCTCCACTGTTAATAGAACTCTTTGCGATGGACTTTGAGAAGGTAACATTTTCAGAGGAATACCTGGTCCCTGCATCCAAATTGTGCTCCACCATGGTCGTACTGAACTTGTCATTAACCCCCAGTCATGACCAGTTGACCATGAGTGGCGCTATTTGTTTTCAGGTGCTTTATTTACCAGAAATCTTGGAATTGCATTGATTTTACTGACTGAATTTTTGTAATTCTGGTATACTTTTACTTTTCACAATTTGCTCCATTTTCCTAAACTGGTTTGGGATTTTTCTTGTGCTGAGTTTTCCCATTATTACTATTTGTGTGCTGAATTGATACTTTATACATTGCCTCTAAGTTTATTCTGACCGCTTTGTGCCAAGCTACCACATTTTTAAGCACATAGGTTAATGTTGTGACTTTTGTGGTTCACTCTGACAAGTATTGTGAATGTTGTCTGAGTGGGGCTTCCACCCCTGCAACCAATGACCTAATTTCCTACAGTCTCCCAAACTACACAGCAAATGGGAATTTATGCAAAATTCTACACTGGCCTCAGAATGCCACTCCGTGAAGACGGTCAAAAACTGGTGGGATCATTGTCTTACTTTTCTGAGTCCCAAATTGCAGCAATGTTCAAAAGCGTACCACAACCAACAGGAGTGAACAAGAACACTCCTATCCTTTCAGCATCATCGACAAAAAGATTAAACTTGCTACACCAATGCTCAAACATCAGCCATACTACTACAACATCACACATGCCAGGGAAGCAAAACAAAAGCCTGGGATACAACTACAACAGTAAGAAGTCTACTGATAATTAATGCCTGTGGTTTGAGTCACAAGACTCTAAATGTGATTCTTGAAAATTTTGCAGTGGATCATTCATCATTGGGTCAAAGAAATTAGAAAGGGCAGACAAAGCTATAGCAAAATATGCAACAAAATCAGTAAAAGGAATACTGAGATTTATCCTGGAATTCAGATAATAATACCCAAAGGTCCAGGCAGGAAGAAATATTTGCCAGGGTCACATTACTGGCTGATTCCAGTCTACTGACAAAACATACCCATACTTTCATTTATGACTAATTATTATCCATTACATTGTTTTTCTTTATGAGCCATGAATGGTGCACATTTTTCATCTATTCTAATAAATAATATTGCTAAGTGAAACATGAAACATAAAAGCATATATAAATCTACGACAAACTTCATATTTAACAACAGGCTCTCCTCAATTTTATCTCATATCTCTAAGGAAGTTTACACCAGTGTTTCTTCCTCACTTAATAACAATGAAATAAATCAAAGAAAGCAACCTTGTTACATAGAAGTTCAATACTGAAAATCAGGATCTCATTCAACCTTCTTTTAAATCTTGGATGAACTCGGTCCAATTAATGCTTCGGTCCAATTAATGCTTTGGCACTCTCTTCTGTTGGTGCCAGCATAATTTGAAGAATCAATTCCAATGTAAATCATGTATCTGATAAAGGCATGCTGCACTAAAAAAAGCCCAAATTATCTGAATGTATTAATCCAACACTCCGGGCATACAAAAGCGCAAACTCATTTCAACCTACATGGTCAAGGGCTAATGCCCTGCTACCATCTCCCAGCAGGCAGCCATCCCAAAGCAGCACACATCCTTTGGCCATGCACAGCGAGGGATGGCCAAAGGGCTTGGCCTGCCACCAGGCCCTGTGGCCAAATCCCTCAGCAGGCTGCCAACCCAAAACCACAGTGCAGTGTAAGGTTGACCTTCGGTCCCCGGGGACCCCATGCCCTGGGACCAAAACATATATATTAAGGGGAGGTGGTGTGCAGCCCCCTTCTCAGCCCTTATTTGGCCCCCAGAAACCCATCTCCCAGAGCCAATTTCAATAAAAGGAAGCTAGGGAGCGTGCACAGCCCGCTCACTGTGCCAATTTGGGCCCCATCCCAGGGCCCAAAATGGAAATAAAAGGGATGGGGGCCACATGGCCTCCTGTCCTGAGCCTTTATAGGCCCCAGATGGCCCCATCTACTGCAGCTGTACTTTTTTTTAAAGGGAGAAGGGGCTGGGCAACCCCCTCCCGAGCCTCTTTTGGCCCTTCAGACTCCATCCTGTGGCCCGCATCAAATATGGATGGGGGCTTCCCACCCACCAACCAATATGTTAGGGACCGCGAGGGGACCCACAGGGACTCCTGACTTAATCCAGCTCCCAATCCAGCTGGTGCAGGAGCCAGCTTTGCCCCTGCCTGGAGGGAGCAGCTATTATGGGTTTCAAGGAGCCCATTGGCCAGTCAGAGACCGGCTTGTAATCCATATGGATGGCGTTTTACGCTTTCCAGATTATGATGCTCGGTTTCCAGCAGGCTTTACATGCCGGACTATGCTTTCCGACATGGAAAGCCTGTAGGAAAAGGAGTTTGTCCCCTTCTGTTTACAGCCTCCGGTTGGGGGCCAAGGGGACACCTATGGTGCCCCCTTGTTGATCCCTACACCAAGTGGCAGGCACCCTGAGGTGCCTGCCTTGCGGTACATGGATGAACACAACCTCCCATTTCCCTATGGGAGCTTGTGCTATGGCCAGTTTATAGCCATAGCACATGCTCCCATAGGGAAATGTGTGTATGCAACCACACTATGTGCAGTCCCATCGTAATTTGACATTTCAGCCTCAGGGGATGGGCTCCCCGGGGTCTATAATGGCTAGGGTAAAGTGGCCGCCTCCTCCCCTTAGTTAAAGAATGTGGCCCTGAGCCACAATTTTCATATTTTTATTGCAAGAGTCCCACAGGTTCAATGTAAAACTTGCCTTTTTTTAAACAAATTGGCCCAGGGAGCCTCTTGGTCCACCCATGGGGCCTAGGGTGGCAGGGTACCCCCCACCATGCCCACTTATAGCATTTATTTGTTAAATTTAGGACTGGGGACTAAGTCCCCTAGTCCTGTAATGTCTGCCAGCAACATTTCTCTCATGTTGCTTGCACACCATCAGAGCACTCGCTTCCGCAGGAGTCTGACTCCCACAGGAGTGAGATGACCCCCCCAAAAAAAGCTTCATGGCTCAATAAGAATGCTCAATCGTTAAACTGGTGCTCCCCGAGACTCTTGCGAGACACTCACATACCCAACAATCTAGATGTACAATATTTTTCAACATTAATTTCTGAAAAATTACATAATGGATTTACACCAAATTACAAAAAGCACAATCGTTGGACTAAGATCTAGCCTCCTGCCAACTTTGGGGTAATTCGGTTCAGACGATTTTGTGGTAGCACTGCCTAAAGAAGTCTATGGAAAATGCATGGGGAAATTACCTTTTTTGACCCCTTCCTTTTTTCTCAACCCCCACTTGATGGATCATCCCAAAACCTTGCAGGAATGAGGTGAGGCAAATTTTCTGTTTTTGGGAAAGTTTTGTGAAGATTTGTCAAATGGCACAAACGTTACTAGTAAAATAATAAATGCCTTGTCTATAGAAAAGCTAGCCTAACTATAACTATCCAGTGGCAGCTGCCACTGGTCAATAAATATATATATTTGAATAAAGCCCTGCAGAGGTGGTCATCACTGGGGCTAAAAAGAGACATTTGGTCTTCACCAGGCTTCAGAAAGCATTATTAATAAAGCTTGTCGCATGTGGATTGGTAGGGTAGAGAGTTTCCAGGCGCCTAGCGAGTAAATCAGCAGAGTATGTCTGGTGATATTTTACAGAGAGGCCATCCAGTTCAGGGCACTTCCTGGGAGCCATGCCTCGGAGGGCCTTCTGTAATTGTTCCGTTGTATCGCCACCACCAGGCTTTCCCTTTAGTCTTCCAATAGTCCAGAGAATGTAACTCCATTAAAGAATACCCCCGCCCCTTGCAGCACATCTCACAAAGGGGCCACATACAACCTTACCAAATGGTCCTGCAACATCAAATTGATCGCATGTCCCATTACCGTCCCACCTTCTGGCTGGGTAAGGGAAAGGATTATCAGAGGTGGCTACTCGATGGAGGGAAAAGATTATGTTTGATCCTGAGAAGACCTCAAATCATAAGTATTTCATCTTCTGACACTATTCTATATTGAAGGACAGGCTGTTGAGGTCAACACCTTTTAAATAAAAGAGATTCAAATTAGTCTTCAGGCTAAAAAGTTGATGCAGTTTATTCAATAATAAAAACAATGTTTATCAAGAAAGACCTTGGCCCACACGTGTTTCGCGACTAAGAAATAATTTACAATTTGTCACTTCTTCAGGACCTACTCATAAATAATTGCATAATGACTGCTAAAAACACTGGAAATAAAAACTATTTTTTACACTGATTTATGACTAATTGAAAAAAATCTAATCATACAAATCGGAAATCAAATGCCAATACCATAGTGAAAGTAATTGTTTTTTTAAGTCAGCTGATCCTAAGTTGAATAAATGGTTAAGCAATATGTCACTAAACATGCATAATTGGGATTGAAACCGAACACCAATTGTAAAGTAACCTTAATCCTGATAGGTCAGCATTTTGTTGTTTCAAAAGTCATACATAAATTTGACTTATATCTACACAATTGAAAAAATAAATTCTAGCGTGAAAGTTTTAAATCACGGCTTGTAAATCAATTAATAAAGTCCAAATCTAATATGTGAAGGTTCCAAAGTTGAACCTAATTTCCAAACAGTATTATAATCTCATGAATGCCTAGCATGAACATTGTCAGCTGAAATTATTAATTATTTACAAACATATATACGAGTCATGAAGGTAGAAATACAGAGCAGACTTGACCCATGGGTATGCACAGATTATAGTATCTTGCATTAACTTGATACATGGAACATATTTAGGTGCTTCCCAATAGCTAGGAAGAAGGAGCTATCTGACTAGCATGGTACTGAGATACAAACACAATAACCCAGTTTCCTAAAAGGCCACAATTCAATTTAATTTCACAGTGACCAATGACATAAAAAATCTGATACATTTTCAAGAGCCATGAGGAGGTAAGTTATAATGTATTGGATCATGATAAAAAAGAATAACATTTATATAGGAAGTTAAACTGGTTAGCGAGATTGATTTCCAGCTAAAATAGTTTTGCCAAAGCACATGAGATGAATGTTGCACAAAATTATACCTCATTTAGGAGCCATTATTCAGAGAGAGAGGTATATCTCAATTTAATTGGATCATTATTACAGAGCTCTAATTAAATACACTATGCCAGATACATGTATTTTTATGAGATTTAAAGATTGGATTTTTTTTCTCTGTAAGCATACAAGGTTGATGAATTTATACCTGCGAGAGAGCATGGTAGCTCATGTCGATCTTCTGTCAGTTTTACAGCTTGTAGCTGCCATAAGCTTTATGCAATTTATGGTGGTGGCCATCATAGGGGTACCACGTGTCATCCTCTTAATAAACCAACTTTACGGTTTGTAAATGCTAGATTGTGAAGTTACCAACATATGCATGTAGTGTAAGGCTTTGTACTTTCATGTAGAGGAAATCAGAATTAAAATGTTTAAATTGCTATACTTTCAGTTTAAGCATAAAGTATGATCTTTACAGCAGATTTGTATGTTAACACTCAATATAAAATAATGTTGGTAAAAAAAATTGAAGCAATGAGAGTTGGATACTTAATGATGGCAGTCAGTGGAAATGTTCTATAGCGTTATAAGCTATTTGGAAGGAGGCTAATCAGAAAGATATAGTATAGATCTATTAGCACATCAGCATTTGCTGAAAGAAGCAGAAGCATTGTGAAAAAGTGTGAACACTTTTAAATGATTAATTCATTCAATTATAAAACATGTAATGATTATGTGATCACCTCGAAACTCTAATTACAAATTTAGACATTAAATCTGAGAGGGAATAGACCTGATGTTAAGCTTAGATTGAACATTGATG
This sequence comes from Lissotriton vulgaris, assembly GCF_964263255.1. NCBI lineage: Eukaryota > Metazoa > Chordata > Amphibia > Caudata > Salamandridae > Lissotriton > Lissotriton vulgaris. Next base: position 557,827,837 of record NC_141685.1, on the reverse strand, counting down.
GCATAACATTCTCTACCATGATCTAATGTTGAAGTTCAAACTAGGGATTCATGAGAGTTGTGCAATGATATCTAGCCTTCTGATGTGCGATGAACAATCTGGAACAATAATATTGAATTGTATGATTTAAAAAATATATATAATTCTTCATCTTGATGAAACTGATGTGTGAAAAATTCCAACTTAAAGATACAAAAACCTTCTATTTATGTTTTCCAATATGAGCTTTCTTATGTGGTTTAATGCTTTCAAATGCTACAAACTTTATTTTGAGATTGTTTTATACTGCATGCAGAATTTTCAATATGTAGTAACATGGGATATCTAGCATCAACATTTTTAAAGGCTATAAGGTGTTCCTTCCAACTTTCTTTGACAGATCTAATGGTTGACCCTCTTTACATTTTAGAACATGCACAAAAGATCCTACAGAGACAAAGGACCACATGTATGCCCATTTCATTTTGCGACTGGCAAAGTGTGATTTTTTTATGATTCACAATTAGGGAATCGCAAAATGGCATGTACAACAGTGTCTCAGACACTTTGCAATTCCCAAATAGTTCTCAAGGAACCTGCCTCATTAATATTCATGAGGGAGGTTTCAATTTACAACCCTTTGTGAATCACCAGCACCCACAAGGATAGTGGCCTGCTGGCGTCAGCAGACCACCATGTCTGCGACTGCTTTTTCAATAAAGCAGGTTTTTTTAAATGCAGCAATTTCCTTAAAGGATGCATTTAAAAAAGAAAAAAAGTAAACATTTCAGTTTAATTTTTTAGGAGTAGGCAGTGGTCCATGTGCTGCCAATCATTAAGGGCCAGGGTCTCCTGAAGACTCCTTCCCATTTGCGACTAGCTTACCACCTACTTGAAGTAGGCGATAAACTGTGATAGTTTTGCAACTACATTCTGGTTGCAAAATAATCATACATGCCCCTGTAACTTGCTATTAGGAAGGATCATCCTTGGTACATCCCTTACCAGGCTTAATAGGGTTGATACATGCTACAGGTCGTTTTAGCAGTTGTTCATAGCTCAATTCGCTGTTTGCGACCGCTAAACATGGTCTTACATGTGTTTAGAATATTGAATTACTGTTTATAAATTCATTAGTAGGAAAGCGTTCTCAGTTTTGAGAGTCCAAAAATTCTAGTTGTTTGTTGTTAGTGAAACAAAAACAAATGCACTCTCCAACATTTGAAAAATCCAAGTGTTTTAAATTATCTTTTCAAGGGTTGGTTACTTTCAATATCTAATAGTATCACTCAGGTCTAATAGATTTTGAGGGTAATTCCTCTCCTAAATTTAATGGCTAGTATGTCTTAATAGGCATTGGAATATTTCCTTATCAAAGCATAAAATATCCCAATGTCTGGGTAAGGTTCTATAAATTTTCAAACTCTTCATGTTGGATCCTGTGATGAATCAGACTGTTCGATCAACGTGATTGTCTTTCCTGAATGTTGTCTTTTGGTAAAACAGATAATTTTTTTTCAAATTGTCCAGTTTGGAAATTTCTTTATCATTAACCTTATGGTGAAGAACCTCAAAAGTGTAAAAACCAGACTGCAAACAGGATAAAAACACATACAAATTTTAATAGTGTGTACAATCTCAACTATATTGATGATTGATCAACTTACAGTACTATATGAAGGGCTGGACTTCGTTCCATTACAACATATATATGACATATTTTCATTTGAACTGTATTTTATCTACATCCTTAGCAGTCACTATGTAATTAATTCTGAATAGGCCCTGAAGAAGCTACATATTGTAAAAGATTTCTTAGTCACAAAACACATCTTGGCCAAAAAATATCTTGATAACGATTCCTTTATATTTAAATAAAGTAAAACAGCTTTTTACTACTCACAATGTACCAACACAGAGCATGGGACATGAATCCATGAGTTCTTAACTTTGAACAGCAATGGGGAGAGTGTCCAGCGACTGGGCACAACAGTGGTGTCAAGGAGCTCTGGTGAGATGAGTCGCTGAGACTGGAGCATAGTCCTGTGGCTGGCTACATATTAGCGATTTGCTCTCTACACTTTGAAAATTGACCTTCAATCTGAATTCTGAAAGAACTAAAAGCCTGGATGATTGCAATCCACACTGACACCGCCTTGTTATGTTGCCACCAAAAATAAACCAAGCAGAAAGGGAAAAGCAACGTTTTCACTCCGAGGTCTTCCACCCTCAGGGACACAATCAATTGTACTTCTGAGATGGATGGAGATGCAGATTGCACTCTAATAAAAACAGTGTCACTGCTAAAGGCAAAATGGAAAAAGTAGCAATGTGTCAGACTAATGACTCAAAATAAAAGTTCTTTATGCAGGGGTGAATTTGTAGAATTGAAGGGCCTATAGTACTCTAAAAAGAGTGAAATGTCAAATTAATTCAATTGAGAAAATAGTTGAGGGCTGTGGAGACAGAGCTCGTGAAAGTAAGAGGTTTGAGAGATATGAATACTTCTCAGTTGCCACCCTGGAGTTCTCAGTGGAATACTCAGGAAATGGACAAACATTTTGAAAATCAGAAAACTGGAGATGCCGATGTCTCTCACTCACAAAGCCAAAAACAGATGCAAAGTTTTAAGTTAACCGTGGTGCTGGTGAGTACCCTGGATGCACATGTGAATATTCATAGGGTTATCCAAGAAGGGACTGGTAAAGGAACATTTTGAGAGGCATTGATAGCTGTCTTTGGCAGCCCCTAATAATGTGATTGTTGACCAGGAAAGGGATTTGAAAATAGAAAATAGAGATGAAAGACACAAGGGTTCACAAGTTTCTATAATCCTTGTCATTTTGACAAAAATACTTACAGGCCATAAAAGAAGATGTGGCTTCCTTGGGCTCAGAGGACTCTCTTTGAATTTATGTTGAATAATATAGTAGAGATATTTTTGTTCTCTGATCCCCAGCTTCCTGAAGATGTTTTTGGTCTCTTATTCACAGTTCCTGAGAGCATATGGACTCGTGAAAGGGACTTAGAGATCAGACTGCTTAGGAAGCCTAGCCTGACTCCTCCATTCTCATAGTAGGAATATTGCTGTTAGTGTTCAGATCCATCTAGAGAGAATCCTACCCGAAGTATGTGGTGTCTTCAGTTATGAAACTATTCCTTCCATTTCTGAGATCTGTAACTGGACATGCTTAGGCTGTTTTGTGGTCTTACTCTGCTACCCTTCCACCTTCCTTGAGCGCATGGGAGTGGGTTAAGAGGCCAAAGGTTTTGATTTGGTTATTAGCCTGAAGATGTGAACATTTTAGTAATATTCTGTTTATGAAGGACTTTGACAGATTGCTATAATAATTGCTGTGAGTACTGTTGCCTGATCACTGCAGAGCTGCACTGGCCATTCTGCCACTCTATCATTTTCCTTGTTTGCTTCAGGATGTGAGACTGTTCTTAAAACAGGATTGGCTGCCATGACCCAAGCATGCCTCAATGACTTGTTTTGAGTGGAGGTCTTCTGTAGTGTGAGGGTGGTGAAAAAGTTTTACCAGGACTGATTTTGATTTCCAGGGTTAGCTGTACCGGATTTATGTATTCATTAATTTTGTGTCTTTCCATAACATGAACTTGGCTCAATCACATTGAAATGTTTCAAAAGATAAAAAAGGGAGTCAATTATGGATAACAATCATCATATAGCAAAAGTAAGAGAACACAGTTAATCTGTTTATTAATAAAAAAATAATTTATCATTAAAAAGCACACCCTAGAGCCTTAAGCAGAAATTTTCCAAAAGAAGGAAATTAAAATATCAGGCGCTCTGTATGCCTGAGGGTAAAGGGCATTCTGGTATATCAAAATACACATCTGTAGGCAACTGGTTCCCATCATTACCAGATACCACCACTCTGGGCAATCTTTACAGAGATGCTGAACAACAACCATGAGTGTTTTATCATTATTCATTCCTGAATAACTGGAGAAATTAATATTGGCAACCACTGTATCCTTTTCTTCAAAGAGTCTGATCAGAAATCGATCCGAGAAGTAAGTTTGTTTAGTGAGCTAATGAAAAGGAAGCCACAAAGTCATTTTATATATTTTTAATATTGTGTACCAAAGGTGCACTCAAACGTATTCATCTTAAGGTGATGCACAGGGTTATGAAGCACTGGTGTAGCTATTCCATGCAGAAAACTCAAGAAAATTGCTGTACCATGTGAAAAACAGATTCCATCACCACAACAACAGCACGAAAACCATTCTGCAGATCTTTAACAGACAACATCTGGACATACCCTTGGCCACTTAGGGCATTTCATCAAACACACAAAAGGCAAAAGGAGAATGCTTGCAATAAGTCAATCAGGAGTACTTACCACAGCTTGTGCGCACTCAAGTTAAACCAATATGCAAAGTTTACCTAGTAATCAATAATATTCTAACTTGGTGTGCACTCCCTGAAGTGGTTCCACCCTACCACCAATTCAAATAGAAAATATAAACTAGAGCGCTATGTTCTAGACAGGGTGTGCACTACCTGGTACACTCCTACGTGAGTGTGATCCGAGGAATCCAGTCCTTTCAAGATGGCCACCCATTAGTGCTTTGTAACGACCTAGAATCCTTTCTCCATTCTTACTATTCACGCACGCAGCGCACCCAACGTTTATTTATGGCGGGGTTCCTTGAAGTCTGGGACAACATTTCAGCATCGGACACGGTTCAGAGGAGGAGGGCACATCACTCACAACCATAAGTGATTTCAACACTAGACTAGAGAGTATTTTGTTTGGTAGTGTACCCGTGACATTGTAGTAATAGACTTTTTATCTCGCAGAACATTTCTCATCTTTGGAGGAGAGTTGGAAACTGAGAGCTACATTCAGAACTTAGTAAGTGTTTTGGTGTTCGCTGACAGTGATTATACATTACTTGCAGATAATACTCGACCGTCTGATCCTTAGTGAATCTATTCTGCGTGTTTTTGAGCACATAGCACGGCTACAAGCGGCGCTGCCATACGCCGGGTGAGTTTAGAGTACTCCTTGTTACTTGCAGGAGTACTATGGTATACACGCTGGTTATCCACATGAGGCTCAAGCAATCATTGAGACTGAATTCATTTTGGCTCCACAGGCAGTTTCAGATATATTTGGATTGTTTAACTACAGATCTGGTCTCAGGCCTTTTTTGGATTATAATTAGGTAGATATATTTTTTCATCACGTTCGATAGCACAGTGTTTCTTTTCATTCAACACACAGGGTGAATTGGCACGTTTGGCACTTGTACTACTTGTGTGCTTTGATGATTTTTTGTCACCACAATCACTATATTCTGGTGGTCTTTCATCAACTAGTAGATTTTAAGTTCATTTTATATTGTACTTCTGGACTTTCACGGATATCACAGGTCTATTATAAAATGTTAGTGCATGTTACAACTTAAACAGCAATGTTCATTCAATATTTTTGAGATACAAATACAATATATTTGTTGGTAGATATCCACTGAAGAAGGGTGCTGGTTACACCCGAAATGCATTGGGATTGAAGAACAAACCGCACTTCATTGTTTGGGATCAGAGTAATACGGACTGTTGGAATTCATTTTTAATTTAGACTTCCTTTCCATGTGTGAATAAAAGAAGCGCATCAATAAGAAGGATTTGGTTGATGGTCTATTCACTTCCTTGAACGAACTTGGTTTTTGGAAATGATTTTAATCAATGATCAATGTTGTTTTTCTTTTGTGAAAAGTCTTTAATGTATTTCAGATTAACTGTTTATACACACTCATGTAGGAGTGTACCAGGTAGTGCACACCCTGTCTAGAACATTTTGCTCTAGTTTATATTTTCTATCTGCAATAAGTCAATGGCATTCACTCAGGGTAACATTTCAACCCATCATTCTTTTGCTCACCATGCCACCTCACATTAGACCCAGCTGTATGCACATCAGTCTTGGCCCTGCTCCAATGAGATTATCACAATTAAATTGGAATTATTGGCCATACATATACCTCTAGACCATGCAAGATGGCTAGATGCAAACTCTCTTTTCAAAAATGTAACATAAATACTTTGGAACATAGAATGTGGCTACTCCACATGACAATGTCCATACGCTACTAACGTCTATTAGAATGGCACTATCATTGTCTGGTTGAGTTTCAGCAGTAAAGATGAATATTCCAGCTAAAATATTATTCCAATTTCAGACAGCCCTACAATTGTGTCCAAGCAAGAATTATTTCAGTTAAAACACATTTGTGATATTTTGTATTGGAGGATGGTAAGTATTGACGATTCGTAGGAAGACCGAGAACCACCCCATTCAATAAGGTGATTTTGGGATACCAAGCATTAAATGATGCTATCAATCTAGCACAGCTTTGATACTTTAAAGTATGATTAGACTGCACCGGCTGCACTGTGGGCTAGCGAAGGTTGGCCTGTGGCTGTGGCTAATGGCCTGGGGGAAAGTTGATTCCCAGCTCAAACCTGCAAAATTAATGGTAAGGATCAGTTGGCTGTTCTTCTGGAACCAGCTTCAGGGACACAAGAGAGATGAAGAAGCCCCAACCGGCAAGTGGGTAACCACAGCAAAAGTTTTGCTGCTACCAGTTACTGCTACACAAAAGGGCAAATCTGAGATAGCCAAAAGTTTTGCTCTAGTCTGCCAGACGAGGGAGTAATATCAGAGTCTAGATGCATCGTACCCAAGTGACACCAACTCCACCTAAGGATTTATTTCCAACCACAGGGCATAGAGGCTGGTAGCCCAAAATCAGCTGGTGTGCTACTGCAATGCAGGGGGACCTTGATCTTTATGGTCAAAGTTGCCCCTCATCAACCATGGACTGAGGGGCCACCACAAATACATCCCTGTCAAATGCACCCCAACCGTAGCATCCTTTGACCATCATTTTGCCTGTTTCTCAGGATCAGGACCACTCCATTGATGTATATGGTGGTCTTCCTGTAAGGTTTGGAACTTGTCTTAAAAATGCTCTGGTGGCTAGGTAACTGTCCTGAGGTTTCTGTCTGGCCCCTTAAACCTTTTCCCTGTCGGTTTTGTTTGCCCAACCTGGGCTGGAGTACACACACTAACCCGAAGTTTACAAATGTTTTGTTGACCAATGCTTTTTTGCATTTGCATTTTCAAGTAATAAAAACATTTTTATATCCGGAACCCTCTGGTGGATTTTGATGATCAAGGTCTCTAAAAGTTAGTAACCACTGAAAGAGACTGCCAAGTCAAAATCGCAAAAAGGTTAACTAAGTTGCCAATATTTGAAATTCCAAAGGTACCGTTTTTCTTGAAGAAAAGCATAAAGTAGCAAAACTTTTCTCCTGCAAGTCTTCAAAGATGGAGAGCAGATGGAGAGGAGGGGAATCGACTGGGCTGCCCTGCCCACATTCAAGATTAATATTCTGATGTCACTGTGCAGTGAGAGAAATCTTTTCCCAGGAAATACTGCATCTAAAAAAGGGTATCTTGAGAAAGTCCTCAAAACTTGGGAGGAATCAAGGAGGACCCAGCTCCAGCTGGAAGAGGAGATCCCCCCACTGACAGTGGAGAAGAAGGTGATGATGTGGAATTCGAGGAACATGATGGGGACAATTAGAGTGGGGTCCCAACAATTCGTTTCAAGTTAACTCCCTGTATGGGAATGGTACGAGCACTTCCTCAATGAGGAGATCATAAAATGTGACAGTCTAGCTCATCCTCCTTTAGATCTAAGAAAGGCAGCTGGCACTGAATTAACCCTAGAAGTTAGGGGAAGGAGTCAAGCTGGGGATGAGATTCCAAGAACATTGTGTCAGCAACGGAGAGGCAGAATAAATCACAGGAGGTGCATATGATCCCATGTTGCTCAAGGGAATTGTTCCTAAATACACAGAGGGGATGACATAGAATCATAGCTAGCATCCTATGAGGAAGCTCCTAGGATGAGGAGGGTGAATGCACAACAGTGGGGGTCCTTACTTTGGGAACTGATACCAACAGTTGGGAGAGATAGACTGCTCACACTTGAGGATGTGGTGGCAGAGTTCTACACCCACATGAAGAAGGCACTCATTGAGCTGTTTGGTCTTACCTCAAAGTAGTATAGACAAAGATTTGGGAGCATACACAAGGGGACAACACAGACATGGGTATACTTTGTGGATGACTCTGTGAAGTCACTGGATGGCTGGATTATGGTTAAAAAGGTTAATACATAAGAGGGCCTACACAATTTAGTTGTAAAAGAACACATACAAATTGTACCTCAGAGATGTTACACCAGCATCTGGTAGACTCAAAGTTATCTAGCCCTAGCGAGCTGGGGAAGATAGCTGATGAGTGGATACGCACACAGTGCCCAAAAGCTCCCACGGTGATGAGTGTTAGGGCGGGCCCCCTCCAGGTGAAAGATGGGGCCACATTTAAAAAGACAGAGAAACCCAAAGAGAGCCTAAAAGAAACCCAAAGCGGTGATATGTTACATTCAAATTCAGACAGGGTATCAGGGAAAGGATTTCGATCCAACAAAGCCTGGGCTGTGCTGGTGATTTGACCAAGGGAATTGCCACTGTAGGGATTGTGGTGAAAAGTGTATCTGTGGATTGCAGGAGTTACACTGAAGCCACATTCGTTTCCCTGGGTGGTGAGGAAATTGAAAACTTGGCCCACTGGTCCGACAGTATAGTAAAGTGCAGGCAGTGACCAAGAATCTATGGGATGGAGGTTCAGGCCTTGAGGGATACAGAGGCCAGCATAACCATGGTTATGGGTAAGCTGGTTTCCCTCTATCTCTGTGCTGCCCGGGCTTCCTGCTGTCTCTGCGCTGCCTGCTGTCCCTGCGCTGCCCTCTGCCCATGTCCATGCCCTGCCTGCTCTCCCCGTGTGGCCTGCTGACCCTGCGCTGACCTCTGCCCCTGAGCTGACTGTTGTCTCTGCACTGCCTGCTGCCCCTGGCTGTCCGCTGCCCCATCCCTGTGCTGCTTGCTGCCCCTGTGCTGCCCTCTGCCCCTGTTCCTGCACTGTCTGCTTCCCCTGTGCTGCCTGCTGCCCTGTCCCTGCAGTGCCTGATGACCGTGCACTGCCTGCTGCCCCTGTGCTGCCTGCTGCCCCTGTGCCACCCACTACCCCTGTCCCACCCGCTACCCCTGTCCTTGTGCTGCCTTCGACTCCTGCACTGCCTGCTCTTGTACCACCCACCAGGATTACTAATGGAGGCCTCTGCACGACCATGCGGCAGCCACACGCAATTGGTGCATCACCAGCGCACTGCTGGTTGAAGAACGCCTAGGACCAGGACCCTGGCCATCCCACCACCCGACGCTAAATTTCTCCTGGACCTGGACCTTGGATGCAGAATCAGCTGCATCTCCTCCTCCCCACGATCTACCAAAGGACCTTTCACCTTATGACACTGCCACTTTTCCTGTGAACAACCTTCGAAAGATCTTCACCACTCCAACCCACAAGACAAAGACTTACCCACAACTATTCCATTGTATCCTGGTCAACACCCGCTCACTCTGCAAACACACCATGGAAATCTAGGACACCATCTCCACCCTCTCCATGGACATTGTCTTCATCACTGAAATGTGGCTCAACCCCTCTTCTAACCCAGACATCACCTCCACCACTCCTGAAGGCTGCAAGATGAAACACTGAGACCGCACCAACAAACCAGGTGGAGGCGTCGCCATCACATCACATGGAATACCTCAACTTCCTACTACAAACCGTTCAGAAGACCACGAAAAGAGGCAAATTCGTCTGCAGACCCCCTGGGTCCGAGCATTCCCAACCTCATTGCCCCCTAGCAATTGACTTCCACCACTGCATCCTACTCAGTGACCTCAACTTTCACATTGACTACCCAAGTTACGTCAACTCCATCGCCCTCCTGGAGAACCTCAACAACATCAACCTCATCCAACTGGTCACCGAACTCACGCACAAAGCTGGACACACACTCAACGGCATTTTCACATCCAGCAACAAAATCAAATTCAGCTGTACCACAGAACTCACCTGGACTGACCACACCATCGTACACTTCACCATCACCAAAGCCCAGCACACCAGGCATTAGATCTCCTACCACCGCAATTGGAACAAGGTCACCGAAACACAGTGGTCAGAGGCCCTCACCACCTTTCATCCTGAGACCTCAACAAACCTCAATCAGGCTGTCCAGAACTTCACTGCCTGGATCACCAAAAGCGCCGACAAAGTTGCTCTACTGAAACCTACAAAATCCAAAAAAATCCCCAAACATGCCAGCTGGTACATTCCAGAACTCAGTACCATCAAGCGCAACTGTCATCAACTAGCCACCCAATCTCTCACATTGGGGACCGCGGGGGAGTCTGAAGGCCCCCGCAGTCCCTGCCTTCTCCCAGCATTCTGCGGGAGCCAGCATTGCTGTTGGACAGAGGGAGCTGCTAAACATGCAGCACACTCTGTCCAAAAGCAATTCTACCTCACTTTGTGCAAGCAAGAGCATTTTACATGCTTGCGCTTGTATGAAGTGGAGTAGAGTTTGCTATGGCTTGGCGTAGCACACTGCATTGGTGTAGGCACCCCAGAACATTGCAGGAGCCGGCCCTGGGGGGTGGCGGTCCCCAGGGCCCTCTATGGCTCCAGGAGGGGGGCTGCATAGCCCCCTCTTTTATTTCTATTTGCCCCTGGGAGAAGGTGGTCCCCGTGGCATGGGGAGGCTGTGTTACCCCCGCATTCAAAGGTACAAAAGCTCCAAGGAGGTGGCGGTCCCCCAGACTGAGGGGTGGTCCACGTGGCCAACTCTGCTTTTCCAAATTTAAGCCCCGGGGAGGTGGCAGCCCATGGCAATTTTTTTTAAGAAAAGCACCGGGTAGGTGGCGGTTCCCCAGGGCTCGGTAAACTTTAAGAAGCCGCACAGAGGTGGATACATATATATATATATATATATATATATATATATATATATATATCATGCAATACTGTACCTCAGGTATATTGACGACCTGTTTTTTATCTGGAGGGGTTCAATGGAAAGTGCTGTCGATTTTGTTGCAAAATTGAATGTGAATGCTCGATTAAGGCCTCTCCTCTATTGGAGACGGCTTTGGACAACCCCAGAGATCCGACACTATGCTGATGGGTTTTTAGCCTTAATCAAATCAGATACTTTCCATAAAATATCATGGTTGAAGACACTCAGGGTTGTTCTTGGTGAGCTTGGTCTCCCTAACCTTTGGGAAAATCGCTCCGGGGAAGTATTCCCAAGCAAAAATACCGTCAAGGCCGTCTATTGGGATCACGTAGAAGAAAGGCTCTGGGGGAGTACACAATCCGAAACAATGGGGGGTAGATTTCTGGAAATTAAAACGAGCCCTGTATTAGAACAATACTGGGACAGTATTACTGTCCCGATAGACAGGATGTTATTTTTCCAGTTAAGGTCAGGCTCCCTCCCCCTGAGGTCATTGACGGGTAGGTGGAGAAGTTCGAACACCTCATGCTGCCCGGTGTGTGGTGCTCCTAACGAAAGTATAGCCCACTTCTTATTTTTGTGTGAAGCCTATGCAAACCCAAGGAGAGCATGGTTGGCTCCAGTTTGTAGAAACCTTGGGGTATCTAGTGGTGTTGAGGGGTTGAGAATTATTTGTACCTCCACTGACATGCCCATTGCGCTGGGAACAGCAAAGTACTTGGGGTGGGCATGGTCCATTAGGCGGAGGGCTTTATCTCCCAATATGAATTGAAATTTATAGTAATTTTTATCATCCTTCTTGTTAAAGCTTGCATAACTGTTCTAAATGTAGTTTTATGTATGGAATATGAATTTTAACTACAATGTATTTTAAAATGTATGTATTTTAAAATGTATGTTTGTGCTTTTATGAGCCTATAACTCGAATAAAGCTTTTCAATCAATCGAATGTGAATGATTTAAACCTTCAATTTACTTCAACTATGAGTAATGTTTCAGTAAATTTTCTGGATGTAGAAATATATGTTGAAAACAGCAAAATAGAAACCAAATTACACAGAAAGGCAACCGCCGGAAATACTTTGTTGCATGCCTCTAGCAACCACCCTCGCCATCTTATTCGCAGCATCCCCTACGGGGAGATGTTGCGAATAAAGCGCATTTGCAGCACGGAGGATGAATGTAAACTGGCTCAAAATCAATGTAAAATGCGCTTCCTGGAGAGAGGTTACAGCCACAAAATGATAGATGATGCCATAAAGAAAACAATGAAACTGACAAGAGAACAGTTACTAGGAATCTGTCCTAACCCTACTACTGCAGTTGAAACTATAACTGCATCTAATGAGAAAATGCAGTGTAGGGCGATTGTCACATACAGTCGACAACATGCTGAGATTCGCAGGATTTTTTCCAAAAACTGGAACCTTGTACAAGGGGATCCGGTTATTGGCGATCTAGTAAGAAACAGACCAGAGATCACCTTTAGGAAGTCATCTTCGCTAGGCAGTGCGATTGTTAGTAACACCTTGGGCGTTCCCAAGAAATGGTGGGAACGTATTACAGGTTTTAAAAAATGCCAAGTTTGCAAAGCCTGGAAGCACGCCATCAATAAAACCCGTTATGCAAGTCCTTTCCATGATAAACCAATTGCCATTAAACAAAAGCTGGGGTGTAAGACGGAATTTGTGGTGTATATACTATTGTGCCCATGTGGCTTACAATATGTTGGGAGCACTCGTCTTCCTGCCCACAAGCGCATCCTACAGCACCTACGAGCAATCTCAGGGAAGGACCAGGCCTATCCAGTAGCGAGGCATTTCGAGAAGTGCCATCAGAGCAATCCAGACTTGCTACAATACTACTTGGTGGACTCTGTCCAACCATTGAGTAGGGGGGGAGACAGAGATGGCAAACTGCGTCTACTGGACACCCGATACATCCTCGAACTTAATAGCAAACAGCCTGGGGGATTGAACAGCACTGAAGATCTTCACACATGTCTATGACTTTGTGAAGAGATTTATAATGTATCTTGCCGGCAAATTTATAGTTGATGAAATGCTTTCAGATCTATATGAATGTATTCGGCAGCCTGCATATTAATGAGAATTTTATGAACATTAGTTTAAACCTTTGGTTGCACAGACACTTTAATTTATGTTTGTATTAACGACCCTCAGGGAAGTAACTGGTAAAAAACAGACATGATATAGATCGGATGGTTGATAATAGGTATCACCATTACCCACTTGGGTATAATTCTCATTACACCGTTAAATTTACTCAACTCCCACAACATCATATCATAAACTATGTAAAACTTTGAATCCTAGTCTCACAAAAACAACGTAAACATATGAGAGCTTCTCTCTGGGATTCATGAGGCTTGCTCTAATGTTTTTTACCTATGATAACTATTGTAAATAACAATAATTATTTATTGTACATTGTGTAAATACATGAATTAAGGACTTGTTCTTAAGAAACTACCTTTTTTTTTAGAATTGTTCTGATTTTCTTTATATAGACTTGCCTCTGTTTGCACATAAATACTGAAACTATGGCATTAATTGTTTACATAGAATGTGAATATGAAATGATCAAGTAATTTTACTCGGGATTTGACTACTGTGTAAATGGGGCACTGTGCCCTTTACTCTATTTTGGTGTATATCCCTTTAATTCAAACAGGATGCACTACCGAACATGTGATTATCTTTACTATTTATGTCACTTCCTTTCTTCTTTACATGACATGTGATCAAGCCTCGGCTGAGGTGAAACGCGTCATGGCGACTGGTGGGCTGTTATTCTTCACGAATAAAGAGCACTGAAAACGAGAGCACGGAGTCTGTGGCTTTACTCGATTTCCGTTTGCAGCGTGAGCGTGAGCTGTGTTGATTCGGACTTGTCAAAAAAAAAAATATATATATATATATATATATATATACAAAAAACACTTCAAAGTCTGAAGAAAAAGAAGAACACCAGACCGGACTTCTGAAAGATAATGGTGCTATTTATTCCCAAAAGAAACAGCCTTGTTTAAACCTGACGCGTTTCAACTATGTAGCTAGTCTTGTTCACAGGTGAGCTGTCTGACTGGATTTGCTGCGTGGCTCCATGTTTTATACGCCAATCACGGACTTCCTTGTTGTTCCGTAGTCCTTACATACTGCAATCCCCAACATGCATTTGGAAGGTTGAAACTTTTGTGAAAATGAATCACTGGTATTTCCACAGCAAAAATGTCAAATGTGCAGAGTTCCTTCCAAACCAATAATCATTTGCTCAGTGTTTTCCGCTGTTTCTTTTCTCTCAATACATGGCAGTACCTTAAAATTTCAAAGTCCATCGTGAACGGCATGTATCCATTCACTTTCCCTTGCCGTGCAGCGTTACACAAGAATACTGGGCTGAAATGCTCCGTGCCTTTGCTGCTTGTCACACTGCCGGCTGGTCCTGCTCCTGTTTCAAATAACTCCAACACAGCTTGTCCGCAAGGAGCATGGACCCAACCAGGGCGGTCTCGGTGTAGGGGGCGGACGGCCTCCTTGCAGATCCAAAAAACACTTCAAAGTCCGAAGAAAAAGAAGAACACCAGACCGGACTTCTGAAAGATAATGGTGCTATTTATTCCCAAAAGAAACAGCCTCGTTTAAACCTGACGCGTTTCAACTATGTAGCTAGTCTTGTTCACAGGTGAGCTGTCTGACTGGATTTGCTGCGTGGCTCCATGTTTTATACGCCAATCACGGACTTCCTTGTTGTTCCGTAGTCCTTACATACTGCAATCCCCAACATGCATTTGGAAGGTTGAAACTTTTGTGAAAATGAATCACTGGTATTTCCACAGCAAAAATGTCAAATGTGCAGAGTTCCTTCCAAACCAATAATCATTTGCTCAGTGTTTTCCGCTGTTTCTTTTCTCTCAATACATGGCAGTACCTTAAAATTTCGACGTCCATCGTGAACGGCATGTATCCATTCACTTTCCCTTGCCGTGCAGCGTTACACAAGAATACTGGGCTGAAATGCTCCGTGCCTTTGCTGCTTGTCACACTGTCGGCTGGTCCTGCTCCTGTTTCAAATAACTCCAACACAGCTTGTCCGCGTGGATTGCAGTATGTAAGGACTACGGAACAACAAGGAAGTCCGTGATTGGCGTATAAAACATTAAGCCACGCAGCAAATCCAGTCAGACAGCTCACCTGTGAACAAGACTAGCTACATAGTTGAAACGCGTCAGGTTTAAACGAGGCTGTTTCTTTTGGGAATAAATAGCACCATTATCTTTCAGAAGTCCGGTCTGGTGTTCTTCTTTTTCTTCGGACTTTGAAGTGTTTTTTTGGATCTGTAAGGAGGCCGTCCGCCCCCTACACCGAGACCGCCCTGGTTGGGTCCATGCTCCTTGCGGACAAGCTGTGTTGGAATATATATATATATATTCACTGAAAAAACCATAGGTTTCACACCAGTTATAGTTAGGAATTAGCATTTAAAAAACCTATGAAATTCACTGAAAAAACCATAGGTTTCACACCAGTTATAGTTAGGAATTAGCATTTAAAAAACCTATTAAATTCACTGAAAAAACCATAGGTTTCACACCAGTTATAGTTAGCTGGAAATTTTACTGATATAAAACCATTGAAATTCCCACGTTATAGTTAGATGGACTCACTATAACTTGCGCGTGCAATGCACTGCTGATGACATCACATATTACATCACTCATGACATGGTGAGTGACATCACTCATGACATCACTGATGACACCATCCAGTGAATGTGTGTCTTTCTGAAAAATAAATATATTTTATATATGTATATGTAAAAGTTGATGGAAGAATAAATGTTTAAATAAGTGTCTAAATGGATGGTTTTTAAAAATTGATTGGTTAACTGGCTTAATAAGACATCATCAGCAGTGCATTGCACGCGCAAGTTATAGTGAGTCCATCTAACTATAACGTGGGAATTTCAATGGTTTTATATCAGTAAAATTTCCAGCTAACTATAACTGGTGTGAAACCTATGGTTTTTTCAGTGAATTTAATAGGTTTTTTAAATGCTAATTCCTAACTATAACTGGTGTGAAACCTATGGTTTTTTCAGTGAATTTCATAGGTTTTTTAAATGCTAATTCCTAACTATAACTGGTGTGAAACCTATGGTTTTTTCAGTGAATTTCATAGGTTTTTTAAATGCTAATTCCTTTGTATATCGAGTTTCTAACCTTTTTTTTTTTTTACAATTTGCTGTTTTTTTTTAAGTATTCATTTTTTTTATATAATTTTTTTCTTTTGCGCTCTGGGTGCGCGCTCCGGGAAGCTTTCAGCTAAGCTCTCCTGTAAGCTTCTCCGAGAGCTCATCTGAAAGCGCACCCAGAGCGCAACTGTCGTTCGTGAAAAAAAAATATGAATGAAAAGTTAATAATAATGCAAAACATTTCGTACCATACAAATAAAATTTGTTTTTTTTAATATGGAAAATGATTATGCATTTCTATAAAAGATTGATGACGTCACTTCGGCGCGCAACGTAAGTGCCCTCGGAAGCGCCTACGTGCGCGGCGCCTAAACGCACGCAAAAGCGCCTACGATCGCGCCACGTTTGCGCCCCAGAAGCGCCTACGATCGCGCTGCGTAAACGCACCGGAAGTGCTCCGGAGCGCGCAGCGTAAACGCGTCGGGTCATGTGACCCTAAAATAACACTTTTCATTGGTTGCTAACAGTTTTTTTTTACAATGAATGAAATCCCCACCCATTTCCTTCACTTCTTCTTTCACTTTTGTGACTGAAAGACCTGCCTTTTTTGCTGCTCCATATTCCTGGATTCATCATGGCTGCCAGACCATCCAGCAGTGAAGATGACTCCAATGATTTCATTGATGAAGAGCCTCCTCAGCCGAAGGTCAAAGAACATTTCATCTGGAAATTTTTTAAGTTTCCAGCAGACCAGAAGAAGGTGAATGCACCAAAAGTAGAGTGCAGGATCTGCAAACAGGTCCTGTCACGGGGTAACCCCCAAAAAAAATACTCTTTTGGCAACTTCACCATGATTCGCCATGTGGAGAGGAGGCACCCCCAGAATTTTGCCCGGGAAAGTGTCAGGGCTCTGGCACAAGAGGTTCCCAGAGATGGGGCCTCTACATCAACAGGAGGAGCAACTTCTTCTGGAAGAGAACAATCACAGGGGCAGGTAGCAAACATTCAACCTGCATTTAACCATGGGGTCGTCAGATGCAGATACTGCAATCAACTCCTCACCTATGGGGAGCAAAGTGTCCTGCTCATGGTTCGGGCATTGGAGAACCATCACTGCCCTTCCCACCCCTAATTTTTTTCTTTTCTTTTTGCTCCTGTTGAGCAGTTTCTATTCCCTGTTTTTGTTCCTGTTCAGTTAAAAGAAGAAAACCAAAAGTTCTTTTCAGAACTACCTCCAATTCTCATCAAAGAGCTATAATCTTAAAAAATGAAGAGTAAGTGAAATATAGTGCATTGATAATTGAAAGGAGAATGAGTAAGAAAGAACAGAAAGGTATGAGAGGTGAAAGGAAGTGAAGTAGGAGGAATGAAAGAAGGTGAGTGTTAGAAAAGAAAGTTATGACACAGTGAATAAACTGGAGGCCTCATTTCTGAAAAGTGACGCATCGCTACGTGAAAACAGCGATGCGTCACTTTTCTGGACGCACTCCTTATGACATTCCAGATATGTCATATTTAATATATGACTAATCAATTCGCAAGGAGTTACAGATATGTCAGTATTTCTGACATATCTGTAAACACAAAAGTAACGCATTGCAGGAGTGCGTCACAAAAGTGACGCAACTCCAGTAATGTGTCCTTTCACATGGAAAAAGCACCATGTGAAAGGTTTGCTGTGAAGCAGGCGCAAGATTTTGGCGCAACTGCATCCTAAAAGTGACGCACTGCGTCATTATTACCAAGCTTTTTGCAAGGAACACCCCCTCTGCATGCATTATACCTGACACTATTTTTTAAAAAGTGACGCATCTAGGTACATGGGTCACTTTTTAAAACTCTGCGCCATATTGTATCTGCATCAGGTATAATGTATGCAGAGGGGGCAATCCCTCGCAAAAAGCTTGGTAATAACGACGTACTGAAATCTATGAGATTTCTCTGCGTCACTTTTAGGATGCTGTTGCGTCAAAATCTTGCGCCGGCCTCGCATCACTTTTATGTTTACAGATATGTCAGAAATACTGACGTATCTGTAACTCCTTGCAACATGATTCGTCATACATTAAATATGACACATCTGGAATGTCATAAGGACTGTGGACAGAAAAGTGACGCATCACACCAGCAGTGTAATAAAATGTGCCTCGTTGCACTATATTTAAAGGATGCAACAGCATCCTAAAAGTGACGCAGTGAAATCTCAAACATTTCACTGCGTCGCTATTACAAAGCTTTTAGTGGGGGAACACCCCCTCTGCATGCATTATACCTCACGCAGATATAATGTGGCGCTTGATTTTAAAAAGTGACCCATCTACCTAGATACCTCACTTTTTAAATATAACGCAACGAGGCACATTTTTTTACACTACTGGTGCGATGCGTCACTTTTCTGTGCGCACTCCTTATGACATTCCAAGTAACGCATTGCTGGAGTGCGTCACAAAAGTGACGCAACTCCAGTAATGTGTCCTTTCAAATGTGGAAAGCAGCATGTGAAAGGTCTTGCCTCAGTCTAATACCTGCTGTAAAGCAGGCACAAGATTTTGACGCAACAGCATCCTAAAACTGACGCAGTGAAATCTCAAAGATTTCACTGCGTCGCTATTACAAAGCTTTTTGCGGGAGAACACCCCCTCTGCATGCGTTATACCTGACGCTATTTTTAAAAAGTGACGCATCTAGGTACATGGGTCACTTTTTAAAACTCTGCGCCACATTATATCTGCGTCAGGTATAATGTATGCAAAGGGGGCATTCCCCCGCAAAAAGCTTGGTAATAACGACGTACTGAAATCTATAAGATTTCTCTGCGTCACTTTTATGATGCTGTTGCGTCAAAATCTTGCACCTGCCTCGCATCACTTTTATGTTTACAGATATGTCAGAAATACTGACGTATCTGTAACTCCTTGCAACATGATTCGTCATACATTAAATATGACACATCTGGAATGTCATAAGGAGTGCGCACAGAAAAGTGACGCATAACACCAGCAGTGTAATAAAATGTACCTCGTTGCACTATATTTAAAAAGTGACGCATCTAGATAGATGCGTCACTTTTTAAATATTGCATAACAATGCGCATTTTTTTACACCGCTGGTGCGTCACAAAAATTGACGCACAAGAAGCGCAAAACTAACAGCGCAAGGCCTTCATAAATATGGTCCTGGATTTTCCCCGTGCTTCGCCGGTGCGCGTACCATGCGCTTCCCCCGCGCAAAACGAATTTTTTTTTTTAATGCCCTGCAGGACCCTATTTTAGTCCCTACATCAAACCTAGGGGGTCAGAGGGGGTCTACTCTTCCCCCTTATGGTCATTTGCCCCTTTTTTTTTCAAACCCCTTGTGTCTCGATTTTACCGAGACACAAGATGGCGGCCGCTCCGGACTGTTTAGAATGTTTACAGACAACTGAGAGCCAATCAGCTTCCTGCGCGCAAGTCGCGTGTCGCGCCTGGAGCGCACTCCGGTGCGCGCACGGGAGAGCGCCTATAGATATATATATTTTTTTGAACCTAAATTACTCAAAATCCACTGGAGCACATATCTTGAGACATAGCAAAGGCACATCGGGCTACCAGTCCCTACAATTTTGCCAAGTTTTGTGGAAATCTATTCAGCCGTTCGGGCTAAAAGTGAAATCGACCGCCCTATGGAAATTAACATGGGGAAAACGCGTTTTGGGACCCCCCTTTTATCTCGGCCCCCGCTTAACGTATCCCCCCCAAACTTTCAGGGAAGGACCGGAACCCCGCGAGGCCATTTTCAGGAAATTTTCAGGCAGATTCGTCAACCGGTGCCAAAGTTATTCCAAATAGAATTTTGAGATTTAACATTGAAAAAAATCCTAACTATAACTACCTACTGGCGACCGCCAGTAGGTAATATATATATATATATTTATATATAGGTCTTAAGCTGCCGCAACTTTAAATCGAAGGATGCATCGTCTTAGGCGGGCTGGCCAAGCAAAGTCCGTTATTAATTACCAAGAACCTCTACCAAAGTACAGGGAGACGAAGCCTTGTCTTGCACAAAATTGTAAAATTTAATTACAAGAAACGTCTGCTGGACGCGTATCACATCAGCTTCTTCTCCTACAAATTCCGTAGATAAAGACAGGGCACAGCAATAGTTGATTTTCTCCATATTGATGGGGGTGATTCTATTCAGCCACCGCCTAACAACACTCACCCAAGCCTACAGCATTCTGGGAGCTGTAGTTGTGGCAGAACTACAGTGGGTTGGCACACATGTGACCTCAGGTCAACGGACTTCCGCCAATGGCAGTGACTCTGGACAGTAATAAGTGGGGGTGGAGTTAACCTCGGCAAACACAGCAAGCATCTGAGGAAGGCCTAAACGGCCGAAATGCATTATGCACACGCTGTTCAATTTGTTTTAATTAAAGATCCTCCAAACGGTATCCCCTGAGTGGCCTCTACCTGTTCTTTGCGGAGTGGGAATTCGTTGGATGTTTTCGCGCCGGCCAGAGGCGCGTGGGAGGTCCCGTTCCTTCAAGGGGCCGGAGCTTCACTGGCACCCGCTGCGTGCAGCATTCGTTTGATTCAAGTTATTGGAACAGACTCCGGTCCGCCTCGAAGTACATGCCTGAAACCTTGGCCTCTGCGTGATGCAGCTTGTCAGTGACATGGAGACGGGTTCACTGCAACTCAGTTTCAAGGTCCAGAAAACGGCACACATACGACGAGGATGGAACGTCGAAGGGGACAAGAGGAGGACCGGCGATTAATTCCTTGCCAAGACTCGTGATTTTAACGCCCCACACTGTTCCAGCACAATGCCCCATATTGATGGGGGTGATTCTACTCAGCCACCGCCTAACAACACTCACCCAAGCCTACAGCATTCTGGGAGCTGTAGTTGTGGCAGAACTACAGTGGGTTGGCACACATGTGACCTCAGGTCAACGGACTTCCGCCAATGGCAGTGACTCTGGACAGTAATAAGTGGGGGTGGAGTTAACCTCGGCAAACACAGCAAGCATCTGAGGAAGGCCTAAACGGCCGAAATGCATTATGCACACGCTGTTCAATTTGTTTTAATTAAAGATCCTCCAAACGGTATCCCCTGAGTGGCCTCTACCTGTTCTTTGCGGAGTGGGAATTCGTTGGATGTTTTCGCGCCGGCCAGAGGCGCGTGGGAGGTCCCGTTCCTTCAAGGGGCCGGAGCTTCACTGGCACCCGCTGCGTGCAGCATTCGTTTGGTTCAAGTTATTGGAACAGACTCCGGTCCGCCTCGAAGTACATGCCTGAAACCTTGGCCTCTGCGTGATGCAGCTTGTCAGTGACATGGAGACGGGTTCACTGCAACTCCGTTTCAAGGTCCAGAAAACGGCACACATACGACGAGGATGGAACGTCGAAGGGGATTAGAGGAGGACCGGCGATTAATTCCTTGCCAAGACTCGTGATTTTAACACCCCGCACTGTTCCAGCACAATGCCCCATATTGATGGGGGTGATTCTATTCAGCCACCGCCTAACAACACTCACCCAAGCCTACAGCATTCTGGGAGCTGTAGTTGTGGCAGAACTACAGTGGGTTGGCACACATGTGACCTCAGGTCAACGGACTTCCGCCAATAGCAGTGACTCTGGACAGTAATAAGTGGGGGTGGAGTTAACCTCGGCAAACACAGCAAGCATCCGAGGAAGGCCTAAACGGCCGAAATGCATTATGCACACGCTGTTCAATTTGTTTTAATTAAAGATCCTCCAAACGGTATCCCCTGAGTGGCCTCTACCTGTTCTTTGCAGAGTGGGAATTAGTTGGATGTTTTCGCGCCGGCCAGAGGCGCGTGGGAGGTCCCGTTCCTTCAAGGGGCCGGAGCTTCACTGGCACCCGCTGCGTGTAGCATTCGTTTGGTTCAAGTTATTGGAACAGACTCCGGTCCGCCTCGAAGTACATGCCTGAAACCTTGGCCTCTGCGTGATGCAGCTTGTCAGTGACATGGAGACGGGTTCACTGCAACTCCGTTTCAAGGTCCAGAAAACGGCACACATACGACGAGGATGGAACGTCGAAGGGGACCAGAGGAGGACCGGCGATTAATTCCTTGCCAAGACTCGTGATTTTAAGACCCCGCACTGTTCCAGCACAATGCCCCATATTGATGGGGGTGATTCTATTCAGCCACCGCCTAACAACACTCACCCAAGCCTACAGCATTCTGGGAGCTGTAGTTGTGGCAGAACTACAGTGGGTTGGCACACATGTGACCTCAGGTCAACGGACTTCCGCCAATGGCAGTGACTCTGGACAGTAATAAGTGGGGGTGGAGTTAACCTCGGCAAACACAGCAAGCATCTGAGGAAGGCCTAAACGGCCGAAATGCATTATGCACACGCTGTTCAATTTGTTTTAATTAAAGATCCTCCAAACGGTATCCCCTGAGTGGCCTCTACCTGTTCTTTGCGGAGTGGGAATTCGTTGGATGTTTTCGCGCCGGCCAGAGGCGCGTGGGAGGTCCTGTTCCTTCAAGGGGCCGGAGCTTCACTGGCACCCGCTGCGTGCAGCATTCGTTTGGTTCAAGTTATTGGAACAGACTCCGGTCCGCCTCGAAGTACATGCCTGAAACCTTGGCCTCTGCGTGATGCAGCTTGTCAGTGACATGGAGACGGGTTCACTGCAACTCCGTTTCAAGGTCCAGAAAACGGCACACATACGACGAGGATGGAACGTCGAAGGGGACCAGAGGAGGACCGGCGATTAAATCCTTGCCAAGACTCGTGATTTTAACACCCCGCACTGTTCCAGCACAATGCCCCATATTGATGGGGGTGATTCTATTCAGCCACCGCCTAACAACACTCACCCAAGCCTACAGCATTCTGGGAGCTGTAGTTGTGGCAGAACTACAGTGGGTTGGCACACATGTGACCTCAGGTCAACGGACTTCCGCCAATGGCAGTGACTCTGGACAGTAATAAGTGGGGGTGGAGTTAACCTCGGCAAACAAAGCAAGCATCTGAGGAAGGCCTAAACGGCCCAAATGCATTATGCACACGCTGTTCAATTTGTTTTAATTAAAGATCCTCCAAACGGTATCCCCTGAGTGGCCTCTACCTGTTCTTTGCGGAGTGGGAATTCGTTGGATGTTTTCGCGCCGGCCAGAGGCGCGTGGGAGGTCCCGTTCCTTCAAGGGGCCGGAGCTTCACTGGCACCCGCTGCGTGCAGCATTCGTTTGGTTCAAGTTATTGGAACAGACTCCGGTCCGCCTCGAAGTACATGCCTGAAACCTTGGCCTCTGCGTGATGCAGCTTGTCAGTGACATGGAGACGGGTTCACTGCAACTCCGTTTCAAGGTCCAGAAAACGGCACATATACGACGAGGATGGAACGTCGAAGGGGACAAGAGGAGGACCGGCGATTAATTCCTTGCCAAGACTCGTGATTTTAACGCCCCGCACTGTTCCAGCACAATGCCCCATATTGATGGGGGTGATTCTATTCAGCCACCGCCTAACAACACTCACCCAAGCCTACAGCATTCTGGGAGCTGTAGTTGTGGCAGACCTACAGTGGGTTGGCACACATGTGACCTCAGGTCAACGGACTTCCGCCAATGGCAGTGACTCTGGACAGTAATAAGTGGGGGTGGAGTTAACCTCGGCAAACACAGCAAGCATCTGAGGAAGGCCTAAACGGCCGAAATGCATTATGCACACGCTGTTCAATTTGTTTTAATTAAAGATCCTCCAAACGGTATCCCCTGAGTGGCCTCTACCTGTTCTTTGTGGAGTGGGAATTCGTTGGATGTTTTCGCGCCGGCCAGAGGCGCGTGGGAGGTCCCGTTCCTTCAAGGGGCCGGAGCTTCACTGGCACCCGCTGCGTGCAGCATTCGTTTGGTTCAAGTTAGTAGAACAGACTCCGGTCCGCCTCGAAGTACATGCCTGAAACCTTGGCCTCTGCGTGATGCAGCTTGTCAGTGACATGGAGACGGGTTCACTGCAACTCCGTTTCAAGGTCCAGAAAACCGGCACACATACGACGAGGATGGAACATCGAAGGGGACCAGAGGAGGACCGGCGATTAATTCCTTGCCAAGACTCGTGATTTTAACACCCCGCACTGTTCCAGCACAATGCCCCATATTGATGGGGGTGATTCTATTCAGCCACCGCCTAACAACACTCACCCAAGCCTACAGCATTCTGGGAGCTGTAGTTGTGGCAGAACTACAGTGGGTTGGCACACATGTGACCTCAGGTCAACGGACTTCCGCCAATGGCAGTGACTCTGGACAGTAAAAAGTGGGGGTGGAGTTAACCTCGGCAAACACAGCAAGCATCTGAGGAAGGCCTAAACGGCCGAAATGCATTATGCACACGCTGTTCAATTTGTTTTAATTAAAGATCCTCCAAACGGTATCCGCTGAGTGGCCTCTACCTGTTCTTTGCGGAGTGGGAATTTGTTGGATGTTTTCGCGCTGGCCAGAGGCGCGTGGGAGGTCCCGTTCCTTCAAGGGGCCGGAGCTTCACTGGCACCCGCTGCGTGCAGCATTCGTTTGGTTCAAGTTATTGGAACAGACTCCGGTCCGCCTCGAAGTACATGCCTGAAACCTTGGCCTCTGCGTGATGCAGCTTGTCAGTGACATGGAGACGGGTTCACTGCAACTCCGTTTCAAGGTCCAGAAAACGGCACATATACGACGAGGATGGAACGTCGAAGGGGACAAGAGGAGGACCGGCGATTAATTCCTTGCCAAGACTCGTGATTTTAACGCCCCGCACTGTTCCAGCACAATGCCCCATATTGATGGGGGTGATTCTATTCAGCCACCGCCTAACAACACTCACCCAAGCCTACAGCATTCTGGGAGCTGTAGTTGTGGCAGAACTACAGTGGGTTGGCACACATGTGACCTCAGGTCAACGGACTTCCGCCAATGGCAGTGACTCTGGACAGTAATAAGTGGGGGTGGAGTTAACCTCGGCAAACACAGCAAGCATCTGAGGAAGGCCTAAACGGCCGAAATGCATTATGCACACGCTGTTCAATTTGTTTTAATTAAAGATCCTCCAAACGGTATCCCCTGAGTGGCCTCTACCTGTTCTTTGTGGAGTGGGAATTCGTTGGATGTTTTCGCGCCGGCCAGAGGCGCGTGGGAGGTCCCGTTCCTTCAAGGGGCCGGAGCTTCACTGACACCCGCTGCGTGCAGCATTCGTTTGGTTCAAGTTAGTAGAACAGACTCCGGTCCGCCTCGAAGTACATGCCTGAAACCTTGGCCTCTGCGTGATGCAGCTTGTCAGTGACATGGAGACGGGTTCACTGCAACTCCGTTTCAAGGTCCAGAAAACGGCACACATACGACGAGGATGGAACATCGAAGGGGACCAGAGGAGGACCGGCGATTAATTCCTTGCCAAGACTCGTGATTTTAACACCCCGCACTGTTCCAGCACAATGCCCCATATTGATGGGGGTGATTCTATTCAGCCACCGCCTAACAACACTCACCCAAGCCTACAGCATTCTGGGAGCTGTAGTTGTGGCAGAACTACAGTGGGTTGGCACACATGTGACCTCAGGTCAACGGACTTCCGCCAATGGCAGTGACTCTGGACAGTAAAAAGTGGGGGTGGAGTTAACCTCGGCAAACACAGCAAGCATCTGAGGAAGGCCTAAACGGCCGAAATGCATTATGCACACGCTGTTCAATTTGTTTTAATTAAAGATCCTCCAAACGGTATCCGCTGAGTGGCCTCTACCTGTTCTTTGCGGAGTGGGAATTTGTTGGATGTTTTCGCGCTGGCCAGAGGCGCGTGGGAGGTCCCGTTCCTTCAAGGGGCCGGAGCTTCACTGGCACCCGCTGCGTGCAGCATTCGTTTGGTTCAAGTTAGTAGAACAGACTCCGGTCCGCCTCGAAGTACATGCCTGAAACCTTGGCCTCTGCGTGATGCAGCTTGTCAGTGACATGGAGACGGGTTCACTGCAACTCCGTTTCAAGGTCCAGAAAACGGCACACATACGACGAGGATGGAACGTCGAAGGGGACCAGAGGAGGACCGGCGATTAATTCCTTGCCAAGACTCGTGATTTTAACACCCCGCACTGTTCCAGCACAATGCCCCATATTGATGGGGGTGATTCTATTCAGCCACCGCCTAACAACACTCACCCAAGCCTACAGCATTCTGGGAGCTGTAGTTGTGGCAGAACTACAGTGGGTTGGCACACATGTGACCTCAGGTCAACGGACTTCCGCCAATGGCAGTGACTCTGGACAGTAATAAGTGGGGGTGGAGTTAACCTCGGCAAACACAGCAAGCATCTGAGGAAGGCCTAAACGGCCGAAATGCATTATGCACACGCTGTTCAATTTGTTTTAATTAAAGATCCTCCAAACGGTATCCCCTGAGTGGCCTCTACCTGTTCTTTGCGGAGTGGGAATTCGTTGGATGTTTTCGCGCCGGCCAGAGGCGCGTGGGAGTTCCCGTTCCTTCAAGGAGCCGGAGCTTCAGTGGCACCCGCTGCGTGCAGCATTCGTTTGGTTCAAGTTATTGGAACAGACTCCGGTCCGCCTCGAAGTACATGCCTGAAACCTTGGCCTCTGCGTGATGCAGCTTGTCAGTGACATGGAGACGGGTTCACTGCAACTCCGTTTCAAGGTCCAGAAAACAGCACACATACGACGAGGATGGAACGTCGAAGGGGACCAGAGGAGGACCGGCGATTAATTCCTTGCCAAGACTCGTGATTTTAACACCCCGCACTGTTCCAGCACAATGCCCCATATTGATGGGGGTGATTCTATTCAGCCACCGCCTAACAACACTCACCCAAGCCTACAGCATTCTGGGAGCTGTAGTTGTGGCAGAACTACAGTGGGTTGGCACACATGTGACCTCAGGTCAATGGACTTCCGCCAATGGCAGTGACTCTGGACAGTAATAAGTGGGGGTGGAGTTAACCTCGGCAAACACAGCAAGCATCTGAGGAAGGCCTAAATGGCCGAAATGCATTATGCACACGCTGTTCAATTTGTTTTAATTAAAGATCCTCCAAACGGTATCCCCTGAGTGGCCTCTACCTGTTCTTTGCGGAGTGGGAATTCGTTGGATGTTTTCGCGCTGGCCAGAGGCGCGTGGGAGGTCCCGTTCCTTCAAGGGGCCGGAGCTTCACTGGCACCCGCTGCGTGCACCATTCCTTTCGTTCAAGTTATTGGAACAGACTCCGGTCCGCCTCGAAGTACATGCCTGAAACCTTGGCCTCTGCGTGATGCAGCTTGTCAGTGACATGGAGACGGGTTCACTGCAACTCCGTTTCAAGGTCCAGAAAACGGCACACATACGACGAGGATGGAACGTCGAAGGGGACCAGAGGAGGACCGGCGATTAATTCCTTGCCAAGACTCGTGATTTTAACACCCCGTACTGTTCCAGCACAATGCCCCATATTGATGGGGGTGATTCTATTCAGCCACCGCCTAACAACACTCACCCAAGCCTACAGCATTCTGGGAGCTGTAGTTGTGGCAGAACTACAGTGGGTTGGCACACATGTGACCTCAGGCCAACGGACTTCCGCCAATGGCAGTGACTCTGGACAGTAATAAGTGGGGGTGGAGTTAACCTCGGCAAACACAGCAAGCATCTGAGGAAGGCCTAAACGGCCGAAATGCATTATGCACATGCTGTTCAATTTGTTTTAATTGAAGATCCTCCAAACGGTATCCCCTGAGTGGCCTCTACCTGTTCTTTGCGGAGTGGGAATTCGTTGGATGTTTTTGCACCGGCCAGAGGCGCGTGGGAGGTCCCGTTCCTTCAAGGGGCCGGAGCTTTACTGGCACCCGCTGCGTGCAGCATTCGTTTGGATCAAGTTATTGGAACAGCCTCCGGTCCGCCTCGAAGTACATGCCTGAAACCTTGGCCTCTGCGTGATGCAGCTTGTCAGTGACATGGAGACGGGTTCACTGCAACTCCGTTTCAAGGTCCAGAAAACAGCACACATACGACGAGGATGGAACGTCGAAGGGGACCAGAGGAGGACCGGCGATTAATTCCTTGCCAAGACTCGTGATTTTAACACCCCGCACTGTTCCAGCACAATGCCCCATATTGATGGGGGTGATTCTATTCAGCCACCGCCTAACAACACTCACCCAAGCCTACTGCATTCTGGGAGCTGTAGTTGTGGCAGAACTACAGTGGGTTGGCACACATGTGACCTCAGGTCAACGGACTTCCGCCAATGGCAGTGACTCTGGACAGTAATAAGTGGGGGTGGAGTTAACCTCGGCAAACACAGCAAGCATCTGAGGAAGGCCTAAATGGCCGAAATGCATTATGCACACACTGTTCAATTTGTTTTAATTAAAGATCCTCCAAACGGTATCCCCTGAGTGGCCTCTACCTGTTCTTTGCGGAGTGGGAATTCGTTGGATGTTTTCGCGCTGGCCAGAGGCGCGTGGGAGGTCCCGTTCCTTCAAGGGGCCGGAGCTTCACTGGCACCCGCTGCGTGCACCATTCCTTTGGTTCAAGTTATTGGAACAGACTCCGGTCCGCCTCGAAGTACATGCCTGAAACCTTGGCCTCTGCGTGATGCAGCTTGTCAGTGACATGGAGACGGGTTCACTGCAACTCCGTTTCAAGGTCCAGAAAACGGCACACATACGACGAGGATGGAACGTCGAAGGGGACCAGAGGAGGACCGGCGATTAATTCCTTGCCAAGACTCGTGATTTTAACACCCCGCACTGTTCCAGCACAATGCCCCATATTGATGGGGGTGATTCTATTCAGCCACCGCCTAACAACACTCACCCAAGCCTACAGCATTCTGGGAGCTGTAGTTGTGGCAGAACTACAGTGGGTTGGCACACATGTGACCTCAGGCCAACGGACTTCCGCCAATGGCAGTGACTCTGGACAGTAATAAGTGGGGGTGGAGTTAACCTCGGCAAACACAGCAAGCATCTGAGGAAGGCCTAAACGGCCGAAATGCATTATGCACATGCTGTTCAATTTGTTTTAATTAAAGATCCTCCAAACGGTATCCCCTGAGTGGCCTCTACCTGTTCTTTGCGGAGTGGGAATTCGTTGGATGTTTTCGCGCCGGCCAGAGGCGCGTGGGAGGTCCCGTTCCTTCAAGAGGCCGGAGCTTTACTGGCACCCGCTGCGTGCAGCATTCGTTTGGATCAAGTTATTGGAACAGCCTCCGGTCCGCCTCGAAGTACATGCCTGAAACCTTGGCCTCTGCGTGATGCAGCTTGTCAGTGACATGGAGACGGGTTCACTGCAACTCCGTTTCAAGGTCCAGAAAACGGCACACATACGACGAGGATGGAACGTCGAAGGGGACCAGAGGAGGACCGGCGATTAATTCCTTGCCAAGACTCGTGATTTTAACACCCGCACTGTTCCAGCACAATGCCCCATATTGATGGGGGTGATTCTATTCAGCCACCGCCTAACAACACTCACCCAAGCCTACAGCATTCTGGGAGCTGTAGTTGTGGCAGAACTACAGTGGGTTGGCACACATGTGACCTCAGGTCAACGGACTTCCGCCAATGGCAGTGACTCTGGACAGTAATAAGTGGGGGTGGAGTTAACCTCGGCAAACACAGCAAGCATCTGAGGAAGGCCTAAACGGCCGAAATGCATTATGCACACGCTGTTCAATTTGTTTTAATTAAAGATCCTCCAAACGGTATCCCCTGAGTGGCCTCTTCCTGTTCTTTGCGGAGTGGGAATTCGTTGGATGTTTTCGCGCCGGCCAGAGGCGCGTGGGAGGTCCCGTTCCTTCAAGGGGCCGGAGCTTCACTGGCACCCGCTGCGTGCAGCATTCGTTTGGTTCAAGTTAGTAGAACAGACTCCGGTCCGCCTCGAAGTACATGCCTGAAACCTTGGCCTCTGCGTGATGCAGCTTGTCAGTGACATGGAGACGGGTTCACTGCAACTCCGTTTCAAGGTCCAGAAAACGGCACACATACGACGAGGATGGAACGTCGAAGGGGACCAGAGGAGGACCGGCGATTAATTCCTTGCCAAGACTCGTGATTTTAACACCCCGCACTGTTCCAGCACAATGCCCCATATTGATGGGGGGGATTCTATTCAGCCACCGCCTAACAACACTCACCCAAGCCTACAGCATTCTGGGAGCTGTAGTTGTGGCAGAACTACAGTGGGTTGGCACACATGTGACCTCAGGTCAACGGACTTCCGCCAATGGCAGTGACTCTGGACAGTAATAAGTGGGGGTGGAGTTAACCTCGGCAAACACAGCAAGCATCTGAGGAAGGCCTTATCGGCCGAAATGCATTATGCACACGCTGTTCAATTTGTTTCAATTAAAGATCCTCCAAATGGTATCCCCTGAGTGGCCTCTACCTGTTCTTTGCGGAGTGGGAATTCGTTGGATGTTTTCGCGCCGGCCAGAGGCGCGTGGGAGGTCCCGTTCCTTCAAGGGGCCGGAGCTTCACTGGCACCCGCTGCGTGCAGCATTCGTTTGGATCAAGTTATTGGAACAGCCT
Source organism: Lissotriton vulgaris (assembly GCF_964263255.1). Lineage (NCBI taxonomy): Eukaryota > Metazoa > Chordata > Amphibia > Caudata > Salamandridae > Lissotriton > Lissotriton vulgaris. The sequence goes on along the minus strand of NC_141685.1, from coordinate 557,797,152 downwards.
CCGGTCCGCCTCGAAGTGCATGCCTGAAACCTTGGCCTCTGCCTGATGCAGCTTGTCAGTGACATGGAGACGGGTTCACTGCAACTCCGTTTCAAGGTCCAGAAAACGGCACACATACGACGAGGATGGAACGTCGAAGGGGACCAGAGGAGGACCGGCGATTAATTCCTTGCCAAGACTCGTGATTTTAACACCCCGCACTGTTCCAGCACAATGCCCCATATTGATGGGGGTGATTCTATTCAGCCACCGCCTAACAACACTCACCCAAGCCTACAGCATTCTGGGAGCTGTAGTTGTGGCAGAACTACAGTGGGTTGGCACACATGTGACCTCAGGTCAACGGACTTCCGCCAATGGCAGTGACTCTGGACAGTAATAAGTGGGGGTGGAGTTAACCTCGGCAAACACAGCAAGCATCTGAGGAAGGCCTAAACGGCCGAAATGCATTATGCACACGCTGTTCAATTTGTTTTAATTAAAGATCCTCCAAACGGTATCCCCTGAGTGGCCACTACCTGTTCTTTGCGGAGTGGGAATTCGTTGGATGTTTTCGCGCCGGCCAGAGGCGCGTGGGAGGTCCCGTTCCTTCAAGGAGCCGGAGCTTCACTGGCACCCGCTGCGTGCAGCATTCGTTTGGTTCAAGTTATTGGAACAGACTCCGGTCCGCCTCGAAGTACATGCCTGAAACCTTGGCCTCTGCGTGATGCAGCTTGTCAGTGACATGGAGACGGGTTCACTGCAACTCCGTTTCAAGGTCCAGAAAACAGCACACATACGACGAGGATGGAACGTCGAAGGGGACCAGAGGAGGACCGGCGATTAATTCCTTGCCAAGACTCGTGATTTTAACACCCCGCACTGTTCCAGCACAATGCCCCATATTGATGGGGGTGATTCTATTCAGCCACCGCCTAACAACACTCACCCAAGCCTACTGCATTCTGGGAGCTGTAGTTGTGGCAGAACTACAGTGGGTTGGCACACATGTGACCTCAGGTCAACGGACTTCCGCCAATGGCAGTGACTCTGGACAGTAATAAGTGGGGGTGGAGTTAACCTCGGCAAACACAGCAAGCATCTGAGGAAGGCCTAAATGGCCGAAATGCATTATGCACACGCTGTTCAATTTGTTTTAATTAAAGATCCTCCAAATGGTATCCCCTGAGTGGCCTCTACCTGTTCTTTGCGGAGTGGGAATTCGTTGGATGTTTTCGCGCCGGCCAGAGGCGCGTGGGAGGTCCCGTTCCTTCAAGGAGCCGGAGCTTCACTGGCACCCGCTGCGTGCAGCATTCGTTTGGTTCAAGTTATTGGAACAGACTCCGGTCCGCCTCGAAGTACATGCCTGAAACCTTGGCCTCTGCGTGATGCAGCTTGTCAGTGACATGGAGACGGGTTCACTGCAACTCCGTTTCAAGGTCCAGAAAACAGCACACATACGACGAGGAGGGAACGTCGAAGGGGACCAGAGGAGGACCGGCGATTAATTCCTTGCCAAGACTCGTGATTTTAACACCCCGCACTGTTCCAGCACAATGCCCCATATTGATGGGGGTGATTCTATTCAGCCACCGCCTAACAACACTCACCCAAGCCTACTGCATTCTGGGAGCTGTAGTTGTGGCAGAACTACAGTGGGTTGGCACACATGTGACCTCAGGTCAACGGACTTCCGCCAATGGCAGTGACTCTGGACAGTAATAAGTGGGGGTGGAGTTAACCTCGGCAAACACAGCAAGCATCTGAGGAAGGCCTAAATGGCCGAAATGCATTATGCACACGCTGTTCAATTTGTTTTAATTAAAGATCCTCCAAATGGTATCCCCTGAGTGGCCTCTACCTGTTCTTTGCGGAGTGGGAATTCGTTGGGTGTTTTCGCGCTGGCCAGAGGCGCGTGGGAGGTCCCGTTCCTTCAAGGGGCCAGAGCTTCACTGGCACCCGCTGCGTGCAGCATTCGTTTGGTTCAAGTTATTGGAACAGACTCCGGTCCGCCTCGAAGTACATGCCTGAAACCTTGGCCTCTGCGTGATGCAGCTTGTCAGTGACATGGAGACGGGTTCACTGCAACTCCGTTTCAAGGTCCAGAAAACGGCACACATACGACGAGGATGGAACGTCGAAGGGGACCAGAGGAGGACCGGCGATTAATTCCTTGCCAAGACTCGTGATTTTAACACCCCGCACTGTTCCAGCACAATGCCCCATATTGATGGGGGTGATTCTATTCAGCCACCGCCTAACAACACTCACCCAAGCCTACAGCATTCTGGGAGCTGTAGTTGTGGCAGAACTACAGTGGGTTGGCACACATGTGACCTCAGGTCAACGGACTTCCGCCAATGGCAGTGACTCTGGACAGTAATAAGTGGGGGTGGAGTTAACCTCGGCAAACACAGCAAGCATCTGAGGAAGGCCTTATCGGCCGAAATGCATTATGCACACGCTGTTCAATTTGTTTTAATTAAAGATCCTCCAAATGGTATCCCCTGAGTGGCCTCTACCTGTTCTTTGCGGAGTGGGAATTCGTTGGATGTTTTCGCGCCGGCCAGAGGCGCGTGGGAGGTCCCGTTCCTTCAAGGGGCCGGAGCTTCACTGGCACCCGCTGCGTGCAGCATTCGTTTGGATCAAGTTATTGGAACAGCCTCCGGTCCGCCTCGAAGTGCATGCCTGAAACCTTGGCCTCTGCCTGATGCAGCTTGTCAGTGACATGGAGACGGGTTCACTGCAACTCCGTTTCAAGGTCCAGAAAACGGCACACATACGACGAGGATGGAACGTCGAAGGGGACCAGAGGAGGACCGGCGATTAATTCCTTGCCAAGACTCGTGATTTTAACACCCCGCACTGTTCCAGCACAATGCCCCATATTGATGGGGGTGATTCTATTCAGCCACCGCCTAACAACACTCACCCAAGCCTACAGCATTCTGGGAGCTGTAGTTGTGGCAGAACTACAGTGGGTTGGCACACATGTGACCTCAGGCCAACGGACTTCCGCCAATGGCAGTGACTCTGGACAGTAATAAGTGGGGGTGGAGTTAACCTCGGCAAACACAGCAAGCATCTGAGGAAGGCCTAAACGGCCGAAATGCATTATGCACACGCTGTTCAATTTGTTTTAATTAAAGATCCTCCAAACGGTATCCCCTGAGTGGCCTCTACCTGTTCTTTGCGGAGTGGGAATTCGTTGGATATATATATATATATATATATATATATATATATATATATATATATATATATATATATATATATATATCTCAATAAGCACAGTCCATATCCCACGCTCTCAGGAAACAACTCGGAGACACCAAATTGAAGCCAGTGCTGTTTTAATTCACAACGCGTTTCGCCGACAAACGGCTTGATCACGTGACTTACGAGCCCCGAGACTTACACGCATTGCGATCTGTGGGCGTAGGCATAATGTTACGGTGCGGATCCATTGGTGTTATTTGCCCCATCTTTCCGCTACGTTTATGCCGTGCGTAGGCTGCTTTCATTTATGAATTTGTCATTCTTGTGATTTACATGTGAATTCAACATTGTTCTCACAACATGTCGCCAATTTACTTTATTAATGTTTGAGTTTGTAAACGTACCACTTTACATATTTTCTCTTACTATGAAGTGTCAGGAGAGTCCTCTCTCTATTCCCTCTGGTTTGTGATATATGGCACTGATTTGTTAACGCTAATTCACGTGATCAAGCCGTTTGTCGGCGAAACGCGTTGTGAATTAAAACAGCACTGGCTTCAATTTGGTGTCTCCGAGTTGTTTCCTGAGAGCGTGGGATATGGACTGTGCTTATTGAGAACTTTTCTGTCGGTTTCACTCCGCCGGCGTCCACGCCACCTTTCACGGGTCGAGGGATCCGGAAGGAGTTTTGTTGGGAAACTAATATATATATATATATATATATATATATATATATATATATATATATATAGATATCACATCAGCTTCTTCTCCTACGAGTTCCGTAGATAAAGACAGGGCACAGCAACAGTTGATTTTCTCCACTATTTTATTTTAAACACCATGTGCAAAGAAAAGTGCATCAAATGGACGGTCTACGCGTTTCGGCTTCCTGCCTTCAACTGGACCATAGAGTCCCTTGGTCTAGACCTTACTTAAATATAGTGCTGTGTATAAGTACCCTCTACCATTTCCATGGCCATCTAGACCTCTAACCCTGCATAGTTAGCTCCATGGCTGGTACATACTCGTAGTCATTTTATATGAGTATTTACAATTCACGTGAAGTACGATAATAAACCCTTTACCACAAATGAAGTATTTACAATCAGATCAAGTAATTTTCTATATACAGTGAACTAATGGGAATTTTTGCTCATTTCAGTAAAGTACTCCCATTTAAGGGAAAGGGGAATTCAAAAATCATTGTAGATATTAAGTTTCTACATTTTTCAACCAAATCCATTTAAGTAAGAAAGGGGGGGGGGTTGTAAGTAACAGTGTGAAAAATGGAACAAAGGGGGAGTTTTTTCTAAATAAATGTATAACATTTCAAATTATGATCGGTATTTACCTACTATTTACAATTATATACATTTTAAGATCATTTTCCACCCTTGACACACATTCTTCCTTACTTACTTAGTGTTATCTAAGAGCAGGACTTTCCAATGTTTCTGAAGGGCTCTCTTCATGTTTGTACTTTGGTTATTGAAGTCCACTATGAGTCTGGTTATCTCACTCCCTTGACTTGTCTTTGATTGATTTTTGGTTTCTTGTTTTTTGTAGTTAATAGCTCATCCCTCTTTTTCAGATGCATCCTACTTTGTGCATAAGAGATCACTTCCTTTGGGTATCCCCTTTCAAGGAATCTGGCACTCATTTTCTCTATTTCCTCTATTAAGTCTTCCTGTTCGGAACAGCTCCTTTTCGCTCTCAACATTTGACCATAAGGAATACTCCATTTGAATCTGATGGGATGTCCGCTATTCGCATGTAGAATGCTATTACATGCAGTTGGCTTCCTATGGATTTTCGAACAAAGTCTGTTATTTCTCACAAATATTTCCACATCCAGGAAGATTAGAGAGTGAGAGCTGATTGTTGACGTGAATTTTAGGTTGTATTTATTATTGTCTAGAGATCCAAAAAAGTTTCCAATGAATTTTTGTTTCCGTCCCATATGACAAACAAGTCGTCTATGAAACGACACCAAAGCCTGATTTTTGGCCCCTCTGGATTCTCTTGATCTTTTTTTATCACGTCGCTCTCCCATGCCCCCATTAAAAGGTTTGCATATGTGGGTGCAAATGATGTCCCCATAGCGGTCCCCTGCTTCTGGAGATATGTCCCCCCCAAAAACAGGAAAGCATTATGAGTCAAACAGTATCGGAGCATGTCAAGTAACATGATTGTATGTTCCAATAAATTCACAGAACGTGCTTTAAGTACTTCCCTCACTACCTCAATGCCGTCCTCGTGGCGAATTGAAGTATAGAGTGATGCAACATCAATTGTCGCCATTGTATAAGATGGTTTTCATTCACATGTGGTGATTTATTGTAAAAAGTCCATTGTATCCCTCAGAAAAGAAGGTAGGTTTGTCACATAATTCATAAGAAAAATGTCTATGAATCTTGATGTAGATTCCAAGAGGGATCCTATCGAGCTCACAATTGGTCTACCTGGTGGACATTCCAGTGACTTTTGAATTTTCGGTAGAAAATATATAGTTGCCATGATTGGGTTGTCAGTTTTTAGGTAGCTATATTCGTCAAAGTCTAATAGACCTCTGTCTTTCCAGTTTAGTAGCATAGGATGGTATTCACTTGTCCATTCTTCCATAGGGTTTATAGCCAACTTTTCGTAGTGTTCCTGGACTTCCAGTTGTCTATTTGCTTCCTCAATGTAATTTGAAACATTTTGTATGACGAGGTAGCCCCCTTTATCAGAAGATTTAATGATTATTGATGTATCATTTTTCAATTCCATCATGGCTTTATGTTCTTCTGGAGACAGATTTTGTTTCCTCATTTGTCCATTTTTTGTAGATTTATCTGCAATTTTTATTATTTCCTCGACCATAAGTTCTTGGAATAGATCCACTTTGTTGCCAGGTGGGAGTTGCGGGCAGAATTTTGAACTTCTTTTCAATCCACTATTACCTCCTAGATTTGTGGATATCCCAATGTTTTTACAAAAGTTAATTTCCATTTCCGGAGTTATCGTATTGTCCTCTTGGCAAGTGGAGGGGATTTCTTTAATTGACGCCAGAGTTATCATTGCTGTTAAATCTTTTTGTGCGACAGTTGATATAGGTTCATTTGTTTTCGAAACATATGTTTTTTGGTTGCTTTGATTTTTTTCGGCAAAATATTTTTTCAATTTCACTTTTCTGCAAAATTTGTAAAGATCAATGCGTGCGTTGAGTACATTTATAGTTTTTGTTGGGCAAAATGAAAGGCCTCTATTTAGGAGTTTCAGATGTGTGTCCGACAATTGTTTATTTGATAGATTTATAACTATATTGTTGGATATAGACATTCTCTTCTTCAAAGCTATTTTTGCTTTCCTTTGCCTCGCTTTGCTTTTGCTTCTTTTTCCACCCCTTCTGGTTTTTGGTTTGTCGGGGGTTTCTTTGGTGGACGTTGTTCCCTTCCCCAAGCATTGGATCTGCCTCTTCCTCTTTGTCGCGTGACCATGTGTGCTAGCTTGATCTCCCCCCGAAAATCCAATGGTGTTGCCGTGGATTCTCCCTCAACAGAGCTCACTTCTGAGCTATCCACGTCCTCTGTCGGTTCATTGGTTCTATCCATATTTTTATCCATGGCAACATGACTTCTTAAAGTGTCATATTTACGTGCGAACGTATAAATTTGTCCGTTCATATAGTCCAACCTATCCCTAGTGAACTTATTGGCCTTTCTCTTCTCCACCTCCATCTCATGTTTTGCCACCTTCTTTTCCATGTTCTCAATTGCCATTTTACTCTCCTCAGATGTCGGAATGTCGGCGAGTTCTGATTCTAGTGCCGTTATTGTACTCGTGATTTTTTCTAATTTCCTCTCCACATGAATGATTAAGGTCCTCATTAGCTTGAAGGAGCATTCATTTGTGTCTGTCTGCCATAGTTTTATCAAATCTGTGTCCAAGTCATTTAAGGTCGGCATTATTAGGATCCTCAGGCCTCGCGGGACCCTCTTGAATTCAATATATTTTTCTAAAGATGTTTTTTCCCACCATTTATTAATTTCTTGGATTCGCTGAATTTGCAGTTCTTTAACTATGTTGACAATTGTTCTTTCCTTTGTCCTTTCTCCTCCATCCCCTTTGGCATCAGCGGTCATTAAAGGAGGATTATCATCGTTCAGAAGCTCGCTCACCCTTAATTGGCGATTCCTTGTTTTATCCGCCATTTCTTTGAACTATGCAGGGTTGGTTTATTCAGTTTCTTGTTGATACACTATTTCAATAGACAGGTGTGTGTTGTTTCTTGTAATTTATTGAGGATAACCAACTCCCTTATTCCAAAGGTATGTTGAACCCCAAAGAAACGTGTCTGTTGCTTCCTGCTGAACACTCTGTGTTCACTCGCTTTCCAGAAATGCTGCACGGCCCCTTTAAGGATTTTTTGTTCTTGCCGATGACGTGTTTTCTCGGCTTCCTTCCCGGGTGACTTGCTAATCTTCCCCGTTCAACTCGGGTATGGCCAGGCTCTGTGCGTTTAAGGTGAGCGTTATTGTATAAGTTAGGACTTGAATCTCCTACGTTTGATCCCACGCTACACCCCTGCTTCACTCACAGGGGTTTGTTTCCCGATAGGCGGCTGTCCCCTCACCCCACCCGAACGCAGCCTCTGCCGCGCTGCAGAGTCGGGCGAAACTGACATGCACCCCGCCGGTTCACTCACCCCTGATCCGGTCACCTTCGCACTCTCCCGTCGATGTCCTCTTACTGCAAATCTCCCCGCAGCTTTCTTCACGGGAGCACCCGGCGTTGCAGCAGAAGCGTCGGTCGTTTCCTTCCAAATTAGAAATCACTGGATTAAGATTTCCCAATCAATTGCGACCGCTTCACCTCTTCCTGGAGTGCCTGTGTTGCGCGTTCCAGTGTACACGCCAAATTTCACATCAGCTTCTTCTCCTATGAGTTCCGTAGATAAAGACATGGCACAGCAACAGTTGATTTTCTCCACTGTTTTATTTTACACACAATGTGCAAAGAAAAGTGCATCAAATGGACGGTCTACGCGTTTCGGCTTCCTGCCTTCAACTGGACCATAGAGTCCCTTGGTCTAGACCTTACTTAAATATAGTGCTGTGTATAAGTACCCTCTACCATTTCCATGGCCATCTAGACCTCCAACCCTGCATAGTTAGCTCTATGGCTGGTACATACTCGTAGTCATTTTATATGAGTATTTGCAATTCACGTGAAGTACGATAATAAACCCTTGTGAAATATATATATCAATACTCGAAGGTGTCCACCATTGAGTAGCATGTGAACAGCTGCTTGGTTTATGTATAGGTGAGGACGGGGATCCACTCGAAGACGCCGCTCCGTACGGGATCTGCCCGACGCGTTTCGAAGCTCCATCTGCTTCTCTTCAGGGGCTTTAACGGAAGCGGTGTGCGCAACCGCCGACCCACTTTCCTATTTTATGTATAACACACCCACCGATGGGAGGCTCAAATGAGACTGTGCATTCTGGGAAGTGTGGTATGGGAAGCAAACAATCAAGTCCTGTATGGACTCCACAAGTGGGCCCGTCCTCGATTCCAAGTACGACTGCTGCTTCACATTAGTGACCCCCAGGGTACCGGTGTGGTGCATACTCCGTGGCTGGACGGCCGCGTATAAATCAATGCTCGAAGGTGTCCACCTTTGAGTAGCACACGAACAGCAGCTTGGTTTATGTATAGGTGAGGACGGGGATCCACAAGTAGATGCCGCTCCATACGGGATCTGCCCGACGCGTTTCGAAGCTCCATCTGCTTCTCTTCAGGGGCTTTAACGGAAGCGGTGTGTGCAACCGCCGACCCACTTCCCCATTTAATGTAAAACACACCCACCGATGGGAGGCTCAAATGAGACTGTGCATTCTGGGAAGTGTGGTCCGGGAAGCACACAATCACGTCCAGTATGGACTCCACAAGTGGGCCCGTCCTCGATTCCAAGTATGACTGCACCTACACATAAATTAAGCTGCTGCTCGTGTGCTACTCAAGAGGTGGACAACCTGGAGTGACAATTTACATGTGGCAGTCCAGCCGCGGAGTATGCACCACCCCGTTACCCTTGGGGGTCACAGAAGTGAAACAGCAGCCATACATGGGATCGAGGACGGGCCCACTTGTGGGGTCCATACAGGACTTGATTGTGTGCTTTCCGCACCACACTTCCCATAATGCACAGTCTCATCAGAGCCTCCCATCGGCAGGTGTGTCATATGGAAATTGGAGAAGTGTGTCAGCGGGTGCGCACACCGCTTCCATTAAAGCCCCTGAAGAGAAGCAGATGGAGCTTCGAAACGCGTCGGGCAGATCCATTACGGAGCGGCATCTACAAGCGGATCACCATCCTCACCTACACATAAATTAAGCTGCTGCTCGTGTGCTACTCAAGAGGTGGACAACCTGGAGCGACAATTTACACACGGCAGTCCAGCCGCGGAGTATGCACCACCCCGTTGCCCTTGGGGGTCACAGAAGTGAAACAGCAGCTGTACATGGGATCGAGGACGGGCCCACTTGTGGGGTCCATACAGGACTTGATTGTGTGCTTTCTGCACAACACTTCCCATAATGCACAGTCTCATCGGAGCCTCCCATCGGCGGGTGTGTCATATAGAAATTGGAGAAGTGTGTCAGCGGGTGCGCACACCGCTTCTGTTAAAGTCCCTGAAGAGAAGCAGATGGAGCTTCGAAACGCGTCGGGCAGATCCATTACGGAGCGGCATCTACAAGCGGATCCCCGTCCTCACCTACACATAAATTAAGCTGCTGCTCGTGTGCTACTCAAGAGGTGGACAACCTGGAGCGACAATTTACACGTGGCAGTCCCGCCGCGGAGTATGCACCACCCCGTTACCCTTGGGGGTCAAGGAAGTGAAACAGCAGCCGTACATGGGATCGAGGACGGGCCCACTTGTGGGGTCCATACAGGACTTGATTGTGTGCTTTCCGCACCACACTTCCCATAATGCACAGTCTCATCGGATCCTCCCATCGGCGGGTGTGTCATATGGAAATTGGAGAAGTGTGTCAGCGGGTGCGCACACCGCTTCCGTTAAAGCCCCTGAAGAGAAGCAGATGGAGCTTCGAAACGCGTCGAGCAGATCCATTACGGAGCGGCATCTACAAGCGGATCCCCGTCTTAACCTACACATAAATTAAGCTGCTGCTCGCGTGCCACTCAAGAGGTGGACAACCTGGAGCGACAATTTACACGCCGCAGTCCAGCCGCGGGGTATGCACCACCCCGTTACCCTTGGAGGTCAAGGAAGTGAAACAGCAGCCGTACATGGGATCGAGGACGGGCCCACTTGTGGGGTCCATACAGAACTTGATTGTGTGCTTTCCGCACCACACTTCCCATAATGCACAGTCTCATCGGAGCCTCCCATCGGCGGGTGTGTCATATGGAAATTGGAGAAGTGTGTCAGCGGGTGCGCACACCGCTTCCGTTAAAGCCCCTGTAGAGAAGCAGATGGAGCTTCGAAACGCGTCGGGCAGATCCATTACGGAGCGGCATCTACAAGCGGATCCCCGTACTCACCTACACATAAATTAAGCTGCTGCTCGTGTGCTACTCAAGAGATGGACAACCTGGAGCGACAATATGTATGTATATATATATATATATATATATATATATATATATATATATATATATATTACGGTTCATAAAGCACAATGAAGACTGTGCCGATGCACTCCACTCAGGTGGCACATTAATCACTCGAGCAGTCAGGTGTGCTTGTCAAGGTGGTGTTTATTTCATATCGGGTCCACACACAGGTACATGAAACAGCCCAACGCGTTTCAGCTAACCAGTCGCCTTGATCAAAAATATATATATATATACATATATATATATATATATATATATATATATATATATATCAGGAACTCCCTCCATAAAGAAAGCAGAGGCCAGAGGGGAAATCTTCAGAGATGCCTTTATTGCCTCGAAACAAAAGTCAGTGGTGGCGAATGCATTTCGGCTTTAAAATCTGCCTTCCTCAGCGCCATGCACCGATTGAAGACCTTCATCCACAAAGTATAGTCCTGCTTCTCATTTGATGTCATAGACATTCACACGCTCCTCCCCAAGCAGTTAAGGCTCACCTGTTGCTCGTAACTCATACTTCAACTACCAGAATGTAACATGATCATGCATCTGGGTCGGTGGTGTGGGGAGGTGTTTTGCATGGAAAAACACGGTGATATGTATGCAGGTTGTGACGAAAAGTCCCCAAAGTTGCACCAAAGTTCAAAAGGCGCCTCCTCAGCTCCCCTCGAACTGCTACAGCCCTTCAACCCAGGTGAGTAAGCGGGGCATTCATGTGACGACATAATGCCCTACCGGAGGTAAAATACCTCTTGCCACTGTAATGAATCCAGGCGTTGTGGCAGACACCGGACCTTCTGATTCCTCGGATTGCGAAACAGCCATGGAGCATGCCAGTGAAATCCGGGTCACTTCTGTAGCAGGGCCATCTGCGCTCTGCCTCTGGCTGGCGCAGGAATGATGACAGGAACTCCCTCCGTAAAGAAAGAAGAGACCAGAGGGGAAATCTTCAGATATATATATATATATATATATATATATATATATATATATATATATATATATATATATATATATAATATATATATATATATATATATATATATATATATATATATATACATATATATATATTCACACACCCTGTTATTAGTTTTTTTCTACATAAAAGACTGCTATTCATAAGACTTAAAATTCGCACATTTGTTTAGGAGCATCTGATTCGTTTGGCTGTCCTTTTTTCAGTAACCAAGATGTATCTTTTCGAGACTGATCACGTGACGCCTCTGCAACTTATACCAGCACACACGTTAAAGTCCCTGACAGATTGCTAATGAGTTGATGTTGGAATTATTGCATATTCTGTTATCATTTGTCCATTCACAGTTTCTTCAGCAGCCCATCTGTGCATGAAATACTGCCTTCCACGGAGTCTTCAGGCAGGGACAGTTTCTCCATTTACACCTTTCACCATCAAGGGCCTTTAGGAAAGCCCTTTACTAATTAAAGATTTTAATAAACATATTGTCAGATTTCCAACACTGTCATCAAACTGCTTGCTCTTGTTGTGGAAGATGCTTCTTATCAGTCATTTATACATGTAAGAGGATTAAATGATGTGTTTTTGTTTGTTAGCATAACAATTTGGAGTCAATATAAATAAAAACTGCTCTCAGCGCATGTGTCTGTGTAGATAGAGATGAAAACAGACGCTGGCACATATTTCTTACACAAGCAAGCAAGGAAACCGACCCAGAGGGATACCACATATTATTTTTGCTCAGACATTGGGCACATTTTTATATTTGTATACGAGATTATGTCAGCTTTCAAGTGAGTAATTACAAATAGTCAAAATTCAAGCTACGTCATGGAAGAGCTCAATATCTGTTTCCCGAGGGGGGCTGGCTTAGATCCGAGCCACTGGGCCAATCCCAGAAAAGCCGCGTCTAGCGCGGTCAGCTCAGCTTCCTTCGTGTGAGATCGGCGAGGGATCGGAAGGTTTCCTGAGGATTTACAGGGGAGATTCAGGTAGAGATTCTCCAAACCTCCCCACCTCATTGGGTCAGCCCAGGATGTGACTGAGTGTTATCGCGGCCAGCTCTAACACCTTTGACTGAAGACTCGAATGTATATTGCAATTCACTTAAGCGAAATATGCACTATAAAGATTACATTTTTAGAGCAAAGTATACCGTTTTTTCCTATAGTTGGAAATAAATCGAGGGGGCCAACATGTTTATCAGTACTAATGAATACTCAAATGTACTTCCAGGATAAACATTGAAGTAAAACCAAAATTCTGCATCAACATTTCTGAAACCGGTGATTTGGCCATTGCCGAGGTAAATTTTCATGGTGTCTACTTCACTCATTTAAAGCATTGCTTTGCCCATTGGGTTCTAATTGCATATCTACATGTAGAACATGTGCTCGTGTGTTTTTAGTGAGTAGATTACGTCAATATCTTCGGAACATGCAGAAGAGAAACTTCCTCACATTTTTTCTCACAAGTTGGGCAACATTATTTCGTTTCTAGTTTCGCTTTTCAGACGGGACATTCGTTTTTTAATCGAAACTTGTTAAAATAAAGTCTCTTTGTGGTAATTGTCTGCACACACTTGCCTGCCCATAAATCTTGTTTAGCAAGCAATGTACTTTTTGCAGGGAATTGTATTGAGCAGATTACTCAAACATGAAACTGGTTCTATTAATTGTGCCCTGTTGTTCATCCATAGTACCAGTAGATAGGCTTTTGGCTACACATAATAGGTTAAGTTGTGGCATGCTGTGGTCTCATTTGGTCTACATTACGTCTGTTGGACTTGCCCCTTTCTGCAGGGTCATCACCAAACCTTTTGCCTTCATCCTCTTGGGTTCTGAACCTGTTTTAGTTGGCTTTGTCTTTTAGTACTCCGCACACTTTACTACTGCTAATCAGTGCTAAAGTTCTTGTTCTCTCTTCTTAAAACATGGTGAAATTGTCTTATACCGAGTTGGCACATTTTATTTACTTGTAATCCCTTGTAAAGTGATACTGATATTGCAACCCACTTAAGTAACCCTTTAAACATATCTCAGGCTTGTCATTGCAGCCTGTGCACGATGTTTAAACTGTTATTTCGACCTGGTGAAATGAATCTTTTCAATATAGATTTATCACTGCACTCCTGGGTTCGATTGTATGTGATCCACAATTAAAGTGTTTGTGATGTTTAGGGTGCTGGTGGGGTATCACCCACTAATCATGGGTGTCTCAGAAAATATTCACCAATGTACTTTAGCAGACTTGGTGTAGTGTCTCCTCCGCACTCCTAAACAGTCCCTTGTGGGTTCTGGCTGATTGTTTATCAAATCCCCATGTGCATAATGAGTTTCTTGACAAAATAATATTTGAGATAACTATCTCAATTTTATTGTTTCAATCTCATTCATTTAGGTACATTTAAATCCTTTGATTCTGTGAGAGAGCGCAAACTGACCAAAATGTAGAAGTGCGTCACACTTACACGTAGTAAGCACAAGTCATGAAGAGAAATGCCATGAGTGCTGATAGTACTTACATTTATATTCTGAAATGTGCAGTTAATGTAGAGATTTAAGTAGAAGTGGAACTAATACAGAAATGTGTGAAACGAATGATATAATTAAACGTGATTATTCCTGAAGCCATGTTGTGTAGCTGCTAAAATATAAGATGGCATACGGAAACGCTGAACGTGGTAGGCCTCAGGGCCAGAGCTAGAAGGGAGGGGGAAGGTGGTTCAATTTCACAACGTGGCTTGCACTAATGTTTTAGTAATAACAAATAGACCATGATTTATAGATGTGTTTACTGAATAGCAGAATAAGAGTACTAACATGCCATAATTAAAGAAAAGTCGAAAGTTATAATCATTATGAGAAATGTTGTAGGCCTGAAAAGTTTAACGTTGATTTACACATATTAGTCTGGGCCGGGGAATGTTGCAACGATGTTGGAAGTCTATGAGAATTGGGATTTGGCTGCAACTATCTGTCTGTAAGAGAAAAGGGGGTATTCAATTAGGAATAAAATGAATAGAAGTCTGTTCAAGAAGCGGACCAGACATGGAGGAGGGTTCCGGAATGTTTAAGGGGTATCAGCGGGCCGGAGACGAGTCTGAGAAGCAAGGTCGACTCTAACCACAAGGCCTCATCATGGAAAAAGCCAGAAGCTACACCACGTGAGGGGCGTCTCACGAGGGGCGTCCTAAATGTTGTTGTATTTTTGTATTAGGGACAGCACCCCTGGGGGGAGTTAGAGCAGAAGCCTGAGGACCCTTAAGAGAGCAGATGGGTAGGCAGAGAGGGGTCATGATTGGAGAACTATAGGTTTTCACCAAGAGACTGAGAGTGGGTGACTTCCCTTGGGGGTCATTCACTGCTGACACCTTTGTTAGGTAGGGACCTGATTAAGTAGGGATACCATCTAGATCGGGGTAGGGACAGCCTAACCTGTCTTTTCCCTCCGGCTGTAAATGACTGAGAGATCTCAGTATGTGTCTATGCTAATAGCCCTATTATTTTTAGAACTGGTTCTGGTAGTTTCCGTTGCTCGTCTGAGGGCTTTCAGAGAGCACATGTATGTAGTTGGGCCCGTGTATCTTGTGAATCTCATCTTGAGATGCTTGTACCTGCAACTTATCTTGACTTTATAATAAATGCTTGAAAGCTAGAAGTTGTTTGTGATCCTTTGAAGCGGAGTCCTTTATTGGGTGAACTAACTTGGTAAGAGATGCACTTTCTTCCCTCAATGACAGGCAATAAAGATTCAGTCGACCAGATCGAGGTTTAGATCAATAGTGATAAGATATCGATCAAAATCTCGCCCTTCCAGTTGGTAGCAGAGGATGGTTGCCTTCTTGAGGAAGGTGATCTAGGCCAGGTTAGATTACCCCAAGGCCCCTAGAGATCGATGATCGGAAGAACCGCCCGCCGAAGAAGGACCGGATGACGTGAGACAGAAAAGCAGCAGTATCGGTCGAGAGTGAGTATAAAGGGTCATGCGTGTTAAGATTGCGGTGTTTTGTATTGTATCTATGTTGTACATGTCTGGCGGAGTTGAATGCTTGTAGAGTGACTGTGGAACAGGTTGTGAGCGCGCACAACCGGTGGAAATCTTAAGTTCAAGGAGAGCTTAAGTGGTTCGGGTGTATCGGACACCCAGAGTAATTGCTAACTAGAGTGAAGGGGGTCACGAGGTACCACTGATCACCCGAAGGACCGAGATAGGGGGAACGTAAGAGTGAGTGCGTGAGTAACGGACGCTGGTCGGAAGTTACTGTGTGTGTAAAGAACCTATCAGAGAGACGATAGACATCTCGTCAGTTGTGTTGACAATTACAGATAGACTGTGGACGTACAGTCGAGGGAAGTGACCGCTTGGTCGGAAGTAGTCATTTTTCGGAGTATGAATGGGACGCATGCATGACCGCGAAGAGAGCTGAGAAAGGAGGGGTGCTGCTGCGAAGCGGAGACTAGTGACGTCAGAAAGTGCCGCGCTGGGATTGGCCGGCCGGTGAAAGACCGCGCTGCGATAGGCCAGCTAGCAAAGCCGCGCTAGGATTGGTGGATTGTCATCAGGAAGTAAACAGAGTATTCAAGCTGGAAATTTTGCGCATAATTATGAAGTGTTTTAAATGGTTAAGAGCGCTGTTTAAAAGAGAGCGCAGGGGATCGTATGAAGGGGAAGAAGCCCCGCCGGAGGGTACACCAGCCCGTTATATGGGGACAAATGTTGGGCTGCATACGATTCTATGGATCACAGAGTGGAGTAAGATGACAGATGGAAATGAGGAACTCACGTTCCCGAAGTACGGGACGTTCAGATTAGAGGTGCTACACAGATTAAAAGCAATTTTGACCTCAACGAGACCCTTGCCTAGACCAACCCAGTTTGAAGCCCTTAATGCATGGATTAGGGCAGCGCATGAAAAGAACATGAACAGGCGGCAAGAAAGAGTGAAACGCTCGGTAAGGGCAGTACAGGATGCCAAGTGGGATGCGGATGCTAAAAGATGGAGGGTGCATAACCTGGAAGTAAATAAATTATATCCAGTGTTAGAGATGCCCGGGAACAAAAGCCCCCTAGAGGAGGATGACGAGAGCGAGACAGAGGACAGCCTGATAAACAGATTATTGACAGACAGGCCACCTCCGTATAACAGAGCAGGGGGAGATGTTGAGAATAGTGACAAAGGGGGGGGCAATGCAGGAGAGCATGGGCCGCTTCCCAGCCCCGATTGGGATCCCGCTGCAAGGAAAGAACTGTCCCAGCCTAGCCAGGTGCAACAGGTGGTCGGGAGGTTTGTGGTGCAAAGGCCGCCAGAGACGGAGTGTGCCACATCCTACGCATTACCTGATGCACTACAGGTACCTGTTACCATAGGTCCTATAGTATCGATATATGACCCAGAGAGGGCTAGAGGGGAGGAACGGGTACGGAGGGACAGAGAAAGAGCAGAGATGGCAAGGAGGAATGATACGATCAACTCCCCAAGCCAGATGCCGATACCAAGAGAGTGGAGCACCCCAGTACCCACGGCAGGGGATCTGGGGGACATTAGATGGCCAGAGGATATGAGGGGATCAGGACGGAAATCCTTTCAGGAGTTAAATGAGTACATGAAGAAGTGGGATGAGGCAGTAGAGGCTCACAAGAACATCATAACGGCGGAAGCTGAAAGGGAAAGGCAGGACAGCAGAGCCCGGACTCACTGCGGGGCTGAAGAGAGCAGTCCGGAGTGGGACGGGAGGGAGAAAGACAGTAGGAGAGGCACCCATTGGGCCCGGAGTGGAGTTAGATCAGACCTGGAAAACGGGGGGGTGTCTCGCCCAATACGTAGTGATGAAGACAGAAGGGCTCGGGAGTACAGAGACAGCTTTAAGTGTATCCACTGCGTGCCAGACAATAGAGAACAGAGTGGGAGTCGCGAAAGGCCGCACCATAGTCTCTGTGATGACGGACATGAGCGCAGCCCAGGGAATATGGGAAACCAGGAAGGATCGTATCAGATACTGAGTGATACGAGGCCAAGAGAGAATGGGGATCGAAGGGAGAATAGCAGAGAGGCTTACTGTGAAAAGAGAGGAGAGAATGGACAAAGTAAGGTAGGGGGTAACAGGCCCGTGTTCCATCACCTTCCCAGATCGGATGGCCGAGCATGGGACCTGGAGAGATGGGAACAAGAGAGAGCACTCCCCAACTCTCCCGAACCCAAACGTAGGGCCCGAAGTTGGGATGGGAGAGAAACCTGTGAACCCCCCTCGAAGGAGGTATTGCGAGCAGAAATAAAAGCCAAAAGACTCGATGTCTCCAGCTTAAAGTCGGATCTGGATGACATGGTAGACGGTACCCTGCCCTTAGAAAGAATGGACATGTATGAGCAGGATGAAATTCTGTTCATGGCAAAGGACGTAACTCGAAAGGCGAGGGCAACCCATGAGAAATTGGTAGAACTAGCAGGCAAATATATGGTGGACCTGTCAAGAACCAAAGCATTACAGGGCAACCACAGACTACATTACACAGACCGAGATCTAGATGAGAGGAGAACCATCGGATTGAAAACACACATAAGGGAGCTGATCACTGGAATAAGGACATGGAGGGCCCTAGATAAGTGGGAAGAGAGGTGGTCCAAGAGAGGGACCGTCAGGAGAAGCACACTTGGTATGACACCAGGAGGACAGCAGGGAGTAGAGACATACCCTTTGAGGGAAGTCGCAAATGGGACCTATGTCCACGTCCCTTGGAGTAGGGGGGATTTAGCTGCTTTTACCACCTCTTTCCCCAAACTGCGGGAAAACCCAGTGGAGTGGTATAAGCAAGTTGAGAGATTCGTAAAAATCTCAAAGGTCCTATGGATAGATTTGAACACGCTGTTTGACATAGTAGTGCCAGGAGATTTGTGGACCGCATGCAAGGTTAGCGCTGAGTGGCCCACCATAGAGCCCGAGAGAGATGCTAAGACTAATGGGCCGTCCGAGAGTGTGATGGCAAAGTTCGAGAGAGTAATGACTTGGCTGAAAGATAAAGTGCCAATGCAAGACATAGATTGGGTAAAAATTGACCGAACAAGACAGGAACCCAAAGAGACAGTTCACGAATACTATGAGAGATTGCTGAAGGCGTTCAAACAGTATAGCGGTCTGGATGTAATGGATCCAAAGGACATAGGGCAATTTGTGTCCAAGTTTGTCTTGGGCCTGAGACCGGATATTAGTTTAATGATACAGCAACACTTGATCTGTTGGCAAAATAAACCCCTAGACGAAATACTGAGCTATGCCAGGTACTGCTGTGATGAGATAGACTCCAAGGCTAAGAAACTAAAGGAGAAACTGATGGTGGTACAGATGCAGGCAGCTGGGAAGGGGGGACAGCAGCAACAGCAACCAGGAACCGGTACTGGAGGAAAGAAACAGTACAGTCAGAACAAGGGCAATGAGGAGAACTCCACCTTTAGACCCAGGATAGATATAGCTGCCTTAAAGAAAACAACTAGGTGCCACCAGTGTAACGAGGTGGGACATTGGAAACGCGAGTGTCCCTATAATGTTGAGATAGGAGACCAAGAGGTAGAAGAGGAAGTGACCCAGAGTGCGCCTGCAAGAGGGGTAACGCAATACCAGGGAAAGGTGCTCAAAGGGGGGGGGCCACCTCCCCGAGCTCAGTTCCCGCAGCCACCCAGAGTAGGGACTATGGGTAAGACCTATAGACAGATGCCACTGTTTGTTGGGGGAGAGGAATGCTATTATGTGGACCCACTAACTGGACAGAGGGTAGAAAGGGATGACTGCACCCTCGGGGCAGCTCTGGAGGTAGATCAGAGGGGACCCTATGTTGAGGCCGAAGTGGCAGGGTTCCCCACGACATTTCTAGTGGACACAGGAGCCACCCGATCCACGATCAGGTCAGCCGCAGTGCCAGGCCTGCCCATGTCTGGAGAGACCATACAAGTGGTGGGGGTTGCTAACAGGAGAATGACCAGTCCTCTGACTGAACCCGTGCAGGTGAAAATAGGGAAGTACAGTGATGAGCATCAGTTTGTGGTTTGCGATTCTAGTCCTGTATGTCTGCTAGGAAGAGACCTTTTGTGCAAGTTAAATTGCACCATATACTGCACACCACAGGGCGTGGAGGTATTGACTAATGACGATGATGCAGATTTTAGAGTCGCAAATTCCAGAATATGTGTGGAATTGTATCCCACTCTGACAGTAGATGAGCTCCCCTGGGATCTGAGAGAGACGGTCGCTCCAGAAGTGTGGGATTTCACTGGGGAAGAGATTGGGTTGGTGAAAGGGGTGGACCCAGTGAAAATTGTAGTGAAACCGCATGCTGAGTTTCCAAGAACACCTCAATATAAATTGACTCCAGAAACGATTGCAGGCATCAAACCTGTGATCGAATCCATGATTAAGCAGGGAATACTGAAGGAAATCGTGGGTAGTCCATGTAACTCCCCGATTATGGGTTTGCAGAAACCAAATGGGAAATTCCGGATAGTGCAGGACCTCAGAAAGATTAATAACATAGTCGTTTCGTGTTGTCCAGTGGTACCGAATCCATCCGTGATACTGTTTCAGATACTGTTCCAAGCAGAATGGTTCACTGTAATTGATCTTTGTCAGGCTTTCTTCTCGATCCCTCTGGACGAAGAAAGCCATTTTCTTTTCGCATTTAAGCTGGAAGGTCGCGTCCTAACATGGTGTCGTATTCCTCAGGGGTATACAGAGAGCCCATCGATCTTCAACCAGCTTTTAAAGAAAAATCTTGAAAGTCTAGTGCTGCCCCAGAGGTCAGTTCTGGTCCAGTACATAGACGACCTCCTTGTGGCGTCAGAGACAGAGGAAGCTTGCAGGGAAGACTCTATTGCTTTGTTAAATCACCTAGCTGAGAATGGGCATAAGGTGTCCCCGGGAAAATTGCAGTACTGCCTGACAGAGGTGCAGTACTTGGGACACAGAATTGAGAAAGGTAAACGGAAAGTGTCACCAGACAGGATAGAGGCCATCATGAAGATGAATGCGCCTAAAACACAGAGAGAAGTCAGGATGTTCCTAGGAATGGTGGGTTATTGCCGACAGTGGATTGCAAACTTTTCACTGAAAGCAAAGCCCTTGCAAAAACTGACGCACAAAGAGGTGAGCGATCCGGTACCATGGGACAAAGACTGTTTGATGGCATTCCTGCAGCTGAGAGAGGACTTGTGTCGTGCTCCGGCTCTGGGAATGCCGGATTACGATAAACCATTCTTGCTCTACTGTTGTGAGAGAGAGGGTTGCGCGCTGTCTGTGTTAGTCCAAATTCATGGGAATGCCCGTAGACCAGTCGCTTATTTCTCGGCTACTTTAGACCCAGTAGCCGCAGCGTTGCCCGGATGTCTCAAATCCGTTGCCGCAACAGGTGTCAGCATCGAGAGGTGTGAGAATATTGTCATGGGGCACCCGTTAGAGGTGCACGTGCCCCATTCTGTTGAATTGCTGATGACCAGGACTAAAACACAGCATCTGACGAACAGCAGGCTCACGCGCTATGAGCAAGTCATTCTTGCTGCAGAGAACGTGACCCTCAGGAGATGCTCTGTTTTAAATCCTGCTACCTTGATGCCACTTCCAAACGATATTGAGGATGATGAAGATTGTACAGACCATGACTGCCTCGATGTGACTGAACTATGCACCAAACCAAGACCCGACATCGTAGATGAGCCACTGACTGACCCAGATGAAATTTTCTTTGTCGATGGCTCATGTGTAAGAGACGAAGTTGGGCAGTTAAGAGCAGCTTACGCTGTTTGTACAATTACTGGAGTTGTGGAAGCCGGATGCCTGGAAGGAGTACACTCCGCTCAGGTAGCCGAGATTATTGCCCTGACACGTGCCTGCCTGGCAAGCAATCAAATCCGAGTCACCATATACACTGACAGTCAATATGGTTACGGGGTAGTTCATGATTACGGGCAGTTGTGGTCTCAAAGAGGTTTCATGACCTCTTCAGGCTCTCCCATTCGCAATGGAGAATTTGTGCGCCTGTTGTTAGAGGCATTGCAATGTCCAGCAGGTATCGCAGTTGTGAAATGCACCGCACATACCAGAAATATGGACTTCGTGTCACAAGGCAATAGATATGCCGACGAAGTCGCACGGTATTGCGCGGAAACAGGGTACTCTTTCACAGAGGTGGAAGTGGGTGGAATAAATGTAAGGACTGAATTAGCCATGATATTAGAAACTGTCGATACATGGGACGAACTAAAGGAAATGCAAGAAAATGCTCCTGATTGTGAAAAAGAAACATGGCAAAAGGCAGGATGTGTGATGGGTGAGGCCCATTTCTGGGTCTCAGCAGATGGCAGAGCAGTGTTGCCCAATGAGATGGTGAGCCCAATGGCCAGACACATACATGGTCCTGTCCACTTAGGAAGAGATGCTATGCTGAGAGTGTTTAGACAGAGCTGGTACAACCCTAAGTTCAGAGTACCAGCCGAAGCAGTGTGCCAGCGTTGTGTGACGTGTCAGCAGTTGAATGTAGGGAAAAAGACACCAGTTGCACTGAGCCACATTGGGAGGTCAGGAGGTCCATTCAATCGAATGCAGATAGATTTCATTGAAATGCCAAGGTGCAGCCGCCTCCGTTATATCCTGGTGGTTGTTTGCGTTTTCTCCAGATGGGTTGAGGCATATCCTACACGTAGGTGCGACACCCTCACAGTAGCCAAGTTACTGCTTAGGGAGCTTATCCCGCGCTTCGGGGTGCCGGCCTCTTTGGAATCAGATAGGGGGACGCATTTCAACAGCTCGCTTGTGAAAATGATTTGTGCAGCTTTGAACATAGATCAGAAACTACATTGCAGTTATCGACCAGAGGCTTCAGGAATTGTGGAGCAAATAAATGGCACCATCAAGGCCAGAATTGCAAAGGTGTGTTCATCAACATCCTTGAGTTGGCCTGATGCGTTGCCATTGGTCCTTATGAGCCTCCGTAGTACCCCGGATAGGAGAACTGGTTTGTCTCCTCATGAGGTATTGATGGGAAGAGCAATGAGGTTACCTTCTGTCCCAACTGCTGCACTGATTAGCATCACAGATGATATGATCCTGGACTATTGTAAGGGGCTGTCTGACGCCATTCATTCTGTGTCCCTTCAGGTGCAGGCTGCCGAGGTACCATCGTGCCAGGACCCGTGTCATGACTTGCTTCCTGGGGACTGGGTCCTGGTGAAAAAGCACGTGAGAAGAAGCTGCTTGGATGTTCGTTGGCGTGGGCCCTTTCAGATCATCCTGATCTCGAACACGGCAGTGAAAGTGGGAGGCCTGCCCAACTGGATCCACGCGTCGCACACGCGGAGAGTACCAGCACCTCTGGAAGACACAGCTCCTCTCTCGGATAGACGTCCAGCTGCGGACCGAGAAGCCATAGAGGGGGCTAGCCAAGCTGTAGAGGTGCCAGCGGAAGAAAGGAACGAGTCTGACCAAGCTGAGGACGGTCAGTACAGCAGCGAAACAGACGACGCTACTGAAGGAGAAAGTAGCTGGGAGTACGAGTCAGACACTGACAGGTCTGACAGAGAGCGTGAACAGACAAGGAGGAGAAGGAGTAGAAGGGTACGTGGAGAAGCGGATTGGCCGCAGAGAAGAAGCTCTAGTCTGAGGTCAACTCCAGAGAGAACCCTTCCTCCGATATCAGAAGATTCAGACCCGGAAGAAGGTGCTCAGGGCGCTGAAGCACCGGTCTTGAGGAGGTCAAGAAGAGTGCGTGTACCTAGCAGGAGATACTCCACCCCTGAGTGGACATATCTGGCGACAGATGGCTTCGAAACCAGTGACAGGGAGGATCCGAGCGGTGGTGGTGTCCAGTTCTGAGCCCATCATAACAGTAGAGATACGACTGTTAGTGCCCGGTGTCGAACAAGAAGGGTCACTGACATTTATGGTTCCCCGACCTCCCCGCCTCAGCAAGTTAAAGCACATGTTTCTCACAGAATTGCAATTCCCCGATTTTGGTACAAAGATATCAGCCCAAGAAGAGCACAATCTTCGTATGGAGATATTGAACTTTGCTGTCGAAGCTGCAGGCGATCGCCTGATAGTGGATGCTTAAAAGACTTTGTAAATAAGCGAGAAGAA
This sequence comes from Lissotriton vulgaris, assembly GCF_964263255.1. NCBI lineage: Eukaryota > Metazoa > Chordata > Amphibia > Caudata > Salamandridae > Lissotriton > Lissotriton vulgaris. The sequence goes on along the minus strand of NC_141685.1, from coordinate 557,773,224 downwards.
AAGAAGATTACCTAGCGCCCAGGAAGCAGAGAATCTTAGGGACCTTCCCTTGAGTTACTGGAGAAGGGCTAGGGTTGTCTGTATTGGACTGTAAAGAACTTTTGCGAAGAAGGTTGTCAGCTTCCAGTTGTGTGGTTCTAAGGACAAAAGGAGTAAGAGAGACTGTAAAGGAACGAAAGGAAAAAACTTTGTGCCAAGATAAGAAAGAGCCATACAGTCTGACGAAATGGAGGCCGGCACCCAGAACCGCAGAGCGAAATGTATAATAGGTACACTAATAGTAGGAGTGATAATATTATTAGCTTTAGTAGTAACAGTCTCTTATGTAAAGGGACGTGAGGAAGAGGCAAAGGTAACTGATGTGAAATCTGTAGAGGCGCTTACACCCACCGTTGCTGGTGAGAAAGGGGAAAACACTCAAGAAAAAGCGTTATTAGCTGCAGAAGCCCGCAGGTTACACGTAGATGAGTCCCAAGGAGACTTTAGGTCTAATGCTTATGCTAAACTTCTGTATGAATACGTGGATGCCATGGAGGTTAAGGACTGTTACGTCTGCATGCAGTTGCCGGCGTCTGTAGATGAAGGCATTCGATATCATCACCTCCCGCTGACATATGGCATTACATGTAGCTTATTGCTTAGTATATTTTATGGGAGAGATAGTTTTGAATACTATTTCTCCAATTACGATGGAGTGTTACCAGAAGTCCTTAATTATAAACAAATGAATAAATGGGACTACTGGAAGAGTGAAGACAGGTTGGCAAAGTTTTTCATTCCTTGGATTACCTTAGATACTTCACATGCCCGCAGAAATAACCTGACATGCAAGGTGTCAGAAGTCGAGAAAAAGTTCATAGGGCAGGTGGATGATCGAAATAGGAGACAAAGGATTTTGAAGAAATCAGGGCAATGGAAAACAAATTGGACCGAGGAAGAGAAGGCACACAAAAGAAAGGGTAGTAGTGGTCCAATAGCTTTAGATAGAACACAGAGAGGAAAGTTATGTCTTCATAGAGCCAAAACGTATTATGAAAATGTATACGTGGGAGAAGTTAGCTGTGAACATGCTTTCAATTTAGAGTACTATACTAAAGACTTCCTGAAGGGAATGCAAGCGATTCCAAATGTATATTTTGTATGTGGGAGAAATGCCTACGTAAGACTACCTGACAACTGGTATGGATCATGTTACTTGGCAATTATCTTCCCTAAAATATATCATGCCCAAGACTTAGAGATCATCGAGGGCAAGACATCATCGAGGGGAAGGAGAGATGTAGGAGGTGTAGAAATGGTTGGAGATGTCTTTGGAGCTGTGTTCCCTCTTTTGGGATTAATCCTTAATGATGTCAAAATTAGACGACTGGCAACAGTCGTAGACAGGTTGTCTGCCAGCACTGCTCAGTCCTTAATGCTGGTAGAAGGAGAGATGCAATCGATAAGGGCTATGGTTCTTCAGAACCGTCTTGCCTTAGACGTCCTATTAGCAAAAGAGGGCGGAGTCTGTAAGGCTTTGAAGGTCCAGGAATGTTGTACCTACATTCCAGACAATTCGAAGCCCCTTGAGAAAGTTATTAGGAACATAACTGATATTCACAAGGAGATCGAAGACCTGAGCAGAGAAAATGTCTGGGAAAAGGTGGGCCATGGAATAAGTGAGGCTGGAGGTTGGCTCACCACCTTAGGCAAAAGCTTTGTGTGGAAAATACTAAAACCTATCATCATAATATTGATCTGTGGGATCGTGTTGTGGGGATTGGTGAGGGTATTCAAATGGTATAGATCAAGAAGGTCAGAGAGGGCTCGGAGAAAACAGCTGCAGAGATTGGCTGCCATACAAGATAGTCAGTACCGGAGTCTGAGGGCTTTGGAAACACAGAAACGAGTTATGCTAGCAATCACTGCAGTTTGAATGTTAATGATGACCCCGAGAGGTCATCAAAGGGGGGAACTGAGAGAGCGCAAACTGACCAAAATGTAGAAGTGCGTCACACTTACACGTAGTAAGCACAAGTCATGAAGAGAAATGCCATGAGTGCTGATAGTACTTACATTTATATTCTGAAATGTGCAGTTAATGTAGAGATTTAAGTAGAAGTGGAACTAATACAGAAATGTGTGAAACGAATGATATAATTAAACGTGATTATTCCTGAAGCCATGTTGTGTAGCTGCTAAAATATAAGATGGCATACGGAAACGCTGAACGTGGTAGGCCTCAGGGCCAGAGCTAGAAGGGAGGGGGAAGGTGGTTCAATTTCACAACGTGGCTTGCACTAATGTTTTAGTAATAACAAATAGACCATGATTTATAGATGTGTTTACTGAATAGCAGAATAAGAGTACTAACATGCCATAATTAAAGAAAAGTCGAAAGTTATAATCATTATGAGAAATGTTGTAGGCCTGAAAAGTTTAACGTTGATTTACACATATTAGTCTGGGCCGGGGAATGTTGCAACGATGTTGGAAGTCTATGAGAATTGGGATTTGGCTGCAACTATCTGTCTGTAAGAGAAAAGGGGGTATTCAATTAGAAATAAAATGAATAGAAGTCTGTTCAAGAAGCGGACCAGACATGGAGGAGGGTTCCGGAATGTTTAAGGGGTATCAGCGGGCCGGAGACGAGTCTGAGAAGCAAGGTCGACTCTAACCACAAGGCCTCATCATGGAAAAAGCCAGAAGCTACACCACGTGAGGGTCGTCTCACGAGGGGCGTCCTAAATGTTGTTGTATTTTTGTATTAGGGACAGCACCCCTGGGGGGAGTTAGAGCAGAAGCCTGAGGACCCTTAAGAGAGCAGATGGGTAGGCAGAGAGGGGTCATGATTGGAGAACTATAGGTTTTCACCAAGAGACTGAGAGTGGGTGACTTCCCTTGGGGGTCATTCACTGCTGACACCTTTGTTAGGTAGGGACCTGATTAAGTAGGGATACCATCTAGATCAGGGTAGGGACAGCCTAACCTGTCTTTTCCCTCCGGCTGTAAATGACTGAGAGATCTCAGTATGTGTCTATGCTAATAGCCCTATTATTTTTAGAACTGGTTCTGGTAGTTTCCGTTGCTCGTCTGAGGGCTTTCAGAGAGCACATGTATGTAGTTGGGCCCGTGTATCTTGTGAATCTCATCTTGAGATGCTTGTACCTGCAACTTATCTTGACTTTATAATAAATGCTTGAAAGCTAGAAGTTGTTTGTGATCCTTTGAAGCGGAGTCCTTTATTGGGTGAACTAACTTGGTAAGAGATGCACTTTCTTCCCTCAATGACAGGCAATAAAGATTCAGTCGACCAGATCGAGGTTTAGATCAATAGTGATAAGATATCGATCAAAATCTCGCCCTTCCACTGTGTCTCATATAATCATTTGAATCAAGCGTAACTTGAACACCTTCTCAAAACAATCCTCAATGCATTTCGGACCCCTGGTCCTTCATATCCGGAGGTCATATTGACATAACAAGAGAAAATAATGCAGTTGAGCGAATTTGTATTTACTCAAATAATATGTGTTAAGTGAAAATTCCTTTAAATGTGTTCATATCACTTATCCCCAAAAAAGAACATTTAGGCCCTCATTAGGATGGCGGACGGACCTGCGTCCGTCTGCCACCCCGAGGTGGAGGGACCGTCCGCAGGGGCAGCGGCGGTCCCTCCGGTGCAATTAGGATGTGACCACCACCCTGGCGGTCACATCCTGTATCTTTAACCTTGCGGCGGGTGCTGCTTGAAGCAGCACCCGCCGCAAGGTTAAAAAAGCATGTCTTACATTTACATGCACAAAGCGGCAGGCACTGCACGGTGCCTGCAGCTTTGTGCATGTAAATGCTGGGGGGGTACCATAGGTACCCCCCATGAGCAAACCCTGGGGGCCCGCAACAGGCCCCCAAACACCAAAGACCACATGCTTTTCCACGCGGAAAAGCCACCGTGGAAAAACATGTAGCAATGAACATCTTAATTTGGCTGACGGTGTCTTGCAGACACTGCCACCAAATAGCCCTCCAAAACCCGCGGATCAGCGACGGACGGACCTGCCGTCCGCCGCTGGTCCCACCGCAATCTCACTGCCATCCTAATCTGGCGGTGGGTGTTTTATATGGCCGCGGCGGTGAATCCGCATCCTCCGGGCCGGCGGTGGCTTCCGCCGGCCCGGAGGATGCGGATTCACCGCCATCCTAATGAGGCCCCTAGTTAGCTAACTTGCTGCTTAGGTCTTTAGATGATTGTATCACACATTATCTTTTCAACAATTATACAATTAATCTTCACAAATGGACCTGAAATCAGGCAAATATCAAAAATGTTTGTAACATCCTTGTATCAATTAGTCTTTGCACTAAAAAGTCATGTAAAAAACATCATGCTCACCCATAGTTTCCAGTGTGAGATACCATCACCATTGTGAAAACGTTCCATTTCTCAATGACATGATCAGATGGAAAACTTTTAGTATCCTACTGCAGTTTAAACGTGTGAGTCCTCTGGTTCTTAAAGGAAATGTTTAATGGCCCCCTGTGATTCAATTAAGGAATTTAAAAATGCATGGGTATGTACAATTACTTTTTATGAAATGAGCATATTTCCCCAAAAATTATAATGGTGAGAGGAAACTCTTAAAAAAGCTTACCAAAAGATCACTGGTCATTAATAGCGTATTGCATGTAGTACATCATTCACCTCCTGTTACTCAATCTTGTGAGACTCCCGTATATGGATGGAAAAGCTTTGTTTCATGTAATTCGATGGGTAAATCTGAAGAACACATGTATACGTAGTTATTATCTAAGTGAGTGCTTCTCCTCAAAGAGTAAGAGGATCATGAAAGAATTTATAAATGTGGCTTACCAAGCATTCCTTAATATTACTTGCCACTTGTCCATTAATACCATAAGTCTCCCTTTTGTGAATGGTAACAATTAGTTTCCTCATGTACTTCACTGAGTAAACCTGGAGGAGATAGGTATGTGCTTAATTATTATCCAAAAGAAGCACTTATCTGTGTGAAATTAAGCCAGTAAAAAAGAGAATTAAACAGGAGCTTACCAAACATTCGTTCTATGCCGCATATCGCATCCGGCATCCCCATCAAGCACCAAGTTGATTTGCAATACTGTTAAAAAGCTACAACTTGGTAGTGAACCATGAGGTAGCACTCATTTGTGCTCACGGAGTATTGCCTCCTAATCTGGCAGCCATATTCCAGGTGGTGTAAGATATTCGCCTGGGTCATATAAAATGCATGAATGCTTTGTCACTAACTCTGAATAAGTTGTGTCACTAACTCTGACCTTTCCCGACTGTATCGATAAGCATTTTACTTTTCTACGGGAAATTAAACCGGTAAAAAAGAGAAAATTAGACAAGAGCTTACTGAATATTCGTTCAATACCGAGTATTGCATCTAGCGTCCCCATCAAGAATCATGTATATTGGTTTGCAACACTTTTAAAATGCCAATACTTGGTAGTGAACCTAGGAGTAGAACTCATTCTTAATCACTAAGTTTTGCCTCCTAGACTAGCCGCCATATAAAAGGTGGGAATTATTTGCCCGATTCATATTAAATGCATGGATGGATATGTCAATAACTCTGACTCGTCCCAACTGTATTGATGAGTGGTTTGCTGATACCATCATTCAGTCATTTTAAACAATTTCTATTTAGCTGTAATGATTTAAATGATAAATAAAAGGATGAATAAATATTTTGCTAGGCCTAAACCTTCCTTTTAAATACATACAAGTCACCCCCAGGGTAGACCGTGAACAGCCCAGAGGGCAGGATGCTGGGTATTTAAAAAGAAAGACATGCACATTTAAGTTTCACATATGCGGGTAATGAAACCCTCCTCAATTCAGTTTTCACTACTGCAAGGCCTACCGCTCCCAAAGGATAACATTGGAGTTACCTCATTACATTTAATAAGTTGTAACTTCCAATTGGGAGCAGGTAGACAGATGACTGCTCATCCTTGATACCCTAAGAATTAAGAGGAATGGGCTGTACTTGGCTCAGTATCCAGAGCCATAGCAGGATAGGACTCAGGGCACGAGTGGCAAATTACTTTAACCACCATGATTGGGGCCAAATATCCCTTGCCTTCCCTGAGACCCCTGGAATGGGACCTGACAAACGTAGGGGCTGATATATGAAATGCAATTTCCAGTATTTCATGAGAAAGAGAAATTGAGCATGCCCCCAGCACCAGAGGAAGAACTATTGGCTATTCTTGAGGTTTTTTTCTGAGAAAATAATGAGTACCCCTTCCTTGGATTAAAACATTTGGACCTATTAAGAAATGGCATTTGGTAGTATGTTTAGTAGTACTGCAATAATATTACTCGCATACTACAAAATGGTATTCACAAACCTCCTCTGCTCCTATCTTTTCTTTGTGGAGATCTCCGTCCGACTGCAGAGATCTCCGCTCATGTATGCATATGCCTTTATAGTAAATGTGGGAGGGACAGGGACAGTGGCTAAATAGTAGTACATTCCTGATAAAATTGGAAGGGGTTTAGGGAGGAGTTAGGAAATGCTAAGGAGGGCTTTAAGGAGGGACAAACACCCACTCACAAAAGTGTAAGCACATTTCTATTCACAAATTTCACTTCTGAAGTTCCTACAGCCTAAAAGCAATCATAACTGTTTTAATTGTACTCTATCTTGGTCTTGGAGTCTGTCCAGCACCACACATTGCTACTCATCGATACTGCAACACTATCCCTTAAAAAAAATATAGTAATCAAATACCTATAGGAATGTAACGAAGAATAAAGATACCTTTTTTAAGATCCAATAAGTTTGTACATTTTTAAGTAAATATCATTACACATTTTTTTTAACATCAATTTGTTTAAAGCTAATCCTTTTGAATGCTATAACAAGCCTTGTAGCACTTGCAACACATCTGGTAATGCAAGGACTGACTTTTCTCCACACATCTGTAGTTGAAAAACAATTAATCCACAACCCTTTCTGACTTCACTATGTCAGTGAATGTTTTGCTGCTTCATAGCTCATTTTGATGAATAGATATTTAAGGAGCGAGAGGGCTTACAGACAAAGAATCAACATCTTTGGGATGCATAGAGAATCTGTGCTCAATAGATACCACCTGATGTGATCTTTGACATGGCCTGCAGACTGGGAGCTGCTTTGGCTATGCCTCTGTATGACAAAATACTGGCTGCACTTCATTTCATGGCCATTGCATCTTTCCAGAGGGGAAGCTCTGATAATGTAGGCATGTCACATGCAAGCCAGTCTCCAGGCTTTCATCAGGTACTGAGATGCATCAACAGACAAATAACTAGTATATCACTACACAAAGTCATGGCAGAAATGCAAAGGATAGCAAGGGAATGTTATGCCTTCCCTCTTTCCCTCATGGCATGTGCCATTGACTGCACCCATGATACACCTCAGCCATCTCACCATCCATCACATCTTTTCCACAACAGACAACCCTGGCACTCCATCAGTGTGCAAGCTTTCAGTGATGCCAGGGGCTACTTCATGTGCATCTGGGGGCAAGAGTTAAAATATACTAATGAATTATTACAATACTGTACAAAGTTATTACCCTGACACCCATTGTATATATGTAGGCATGACATATTGCATTTAGAATAGAGTAGCCTTTTTAAATATTTCACATTTCTTTGTTGTCAGGTATACTCTCTCTCTCCCCACCTCCTCCCATCTTGCAGGTGCCCAACCACACTACCTCAACAACCAAGAAAGTCCATGCAGGGAGATTGTTAGACCTCGCACCATCCATTGGCGTGGGTCTCCCTTCCCTTTTTCGCTGTTGTCTTCTCTGTTTTTGCTGGGATTAGATGCTCTGGGCGCTGTGCCACTTCTATTCAGTGCCACGGCGCAAATGCTCCCTGTGTAAATATGACATGGAATTGGTATATAACCCTATTTGGTTTACCTGTTTGTCCCTAGTAGTGTGGCCTGTGTGTGCCCAGGACTGGTAACCCAAATTCTGCTGGTGGGCCTGCGGCACTGGTTTGCGCCACCCACAGAAGCAGCTTGTACAGTGTTCCTCAGACCTGCCACTGCAGTGTCTGCTTGCAGTCCAGAACTGCCATCTTGGCTGTGAAGTTCCCACACTTCCCAGCCCCTGAACCTTCCCTTAGCATCATGTCAGTCACCCCTATGGTAGGTGCATTGTGTGTGTAAGGTAGGGCATGGCTTGATATGTGTAGCATGTCCTGGTAGTGAATTACCCTCCATTTTATTTTTCACTACTGCAAGCGTACCTGTTCTCCATAGGCTAGAATGGGCAGACTGGCTATTGCATCTTATAGTCCTCCTATATGACTCAGGGAACATGGTAAAAATTCGAGTTTAGTATGCCTGAACTCAGAATGATAACATACATCTTTTTGTGAAGTTGGTTTTAACATTCTGTGTTTGAAATCACCACTTTTAGAAAGTGGGTATTTTCTTGACTAAGCCTTCCAGTATGCTCTGTTGTTATGTGTATTGGCTGTCTGGGTTTAGAGGGGCAAGGCAGGCTGAGTCAGACCTGAGTTGAATAGAGAGATCTGCATTGAGTACTGGGGAGGGGTAGCTCCTTGACCTGAATAGGGCTGTGCCTGGCAAGGTGAATGCTGTCTCCACCTCCTACTGTACGTCTGATGGCAGATCCCCTCTTCCTGAAAGGAAGGATATAGCCTGGTAAACAAAGTGCTCCAGGCCTGAGCAGAACTGGTTCTGGCTGGGTTCAGTGACTAGAGACGTTTGAGAACAAAGACTTTTGGGGTATAAATACCTGTGCCCAAACCCCTCATTTTTGTATTGCTCCTGGATGTCAAGAGGAACCTCTGTCCATGTTACTGAAGGAATCTGTAGGAGAGGACTGTCCTTGTGCTTGTGTGCTGGTTCTTGGATTGGCCTGCAGTAGTTCACCTTGGACTTGGAAGAAGAGCGAAAAGGACTTTTGAGAGACTTTTATTTTACTAAGCAATCACCCAAGGACTAGAAGAGAGCTAACCTCCTGCTGGAGTCACAGGCACATCTGACTCCCCCACCAGCCTCCTGATTCCTCCCAGCGAGGATTTCTATCTGCAGGGGAGGCCCCTGTGAGTTCCAGGGCCTCTAGTTCTACTACAGAGAAGAGAGTGCTGAAATCGTTGCTAACACCCGTTTGCGAGCCGCTGCAGCTGAAGAGCCTAAGAAAAATCATCACGCTACTGCCGCCGAGCGCTCGCAAACCAAAGATCATCGCATTGCACGCTTGCGGGCCATAACATGCTTGCTAACCCCCTAGATCATCGCATTGCATGTTTGCGGGCTTGTCGAAGGCTCACTAACCCCGGATCATCGCATCGAGATCATCGCATAACGGGCGCCGTGTGTCCACCATTTTCCTCGCATCGCACCCAGATCGTTGCTCCCTCGCAGGGCGCCATTTTCTTTCGTCGCAACAAGATCGCACACGCAACAGGATCAGAGCATCATCTTCGCTTGCGGCAAGGATTCAACGCATCGCTGGCCTAGCGTGAAGAAGTCTGTTGCTTTGTCCCGCATGCACCCGCAGACCGGCGCATCATCCTCCCTTGCAGCAAGGATTTAACGCATTACCGGCCGAGCATGGGGAAAATCATTGTACAGCTCGTTTGCGACATTTTACTTGTTTTGCTATGAAATCCAGGTACTTTGTAAGTAGAAGGGTCGCAGAGACCCCTGCTTTGAGCTGAACTCCTATTTGAACACTTTGAACTCTTTTTCCAGCTTTTCAAGAGTACCCCGCTTTTTCAGTATTGTGGCTTTTTACCGTATTGGTCTTGTGTTACGTCTATATATAAAGATACTTATTTTTATAACTACTTGTGTGGTGTCCCTTTGTAGTGTCCTTCACCGTGTTACTGTGTGTGATCATAAATGCTTTACACACTGCCTCTGGGATAAGCCTAGCTGCTCATGCTACGTTACCACAGGGTTGAGCAGGGGTTATCAAAGGGTGTAGCCCCCTTACTCTGACTTAGGAAGAAGGGTCCCTACTTGGACTGTGACCAGCCACTGCCAACTAGAGACCCCCATTTCTAAAAGAGATGAAGTCAGTCATTTTTAGGTAATTCTGACCCTTGCTCTCAACACCACAACACCATCATCCCCCATTCAGTGGCTCCTTTCTTTTTCATAACCCTAACATGGCTGAGCGACAGGAGGAGAGGACCTCCTCCACATTCACTGATGAAGAACTTATGACCATTTGTATGATGGTCCTCCAAAGGTGGCCTCAAGTTTATGGGAATCCTGAGACCCAGCTGACCAATTCAGTATTGGCCATATTTAAAATGCAGACGGTGTCCATACCTGATAGCGGAAGCTATGTTGCAAGCAATGGGAGAACCTTTGTTGCTGGACCAGGGTTAAGGCCCCCAGGTCATTCAAGGATGGTCCTCCCAGCTACACTCTCAGCACATTCAATGACAACACTATACAGGAGGGTCCTGAGAGCAGCTGGGGTGACCCTTCACCATCAGCTAGAATTGCAGTAAACAGGTAGTACGTGTTTATTTGCATATTCCCTTATAGCTCATCCATTTTGAAAGGGGTGTGCTGTTATGTGTTCCGTCTGAGGTTTGTTCTAGCATTCCATGTTGAAATTAACCTCTCATTTAAATGTAATAAAAGGCATGAAAGTGCCAATATTGTTGTAGTTTTGGTTGTATATACTAATCAAGTTATCTGAGCACATTGAAGATGTTTTTAAAATCGTATATTTTGAGTCAACCCAACAATTAAAACATTACTTCAGCAATGGTTGTGATGCTGATAGTGGGTGAATTTACCTTTTAAGCGTTCAAAACATCATATTTATTGTCAATAAATAATATGTAATTTCACCAATTATGTAAAAATGAGCAAAATAAATACCCTGAAAACACCAAGAAGACATAATTTTTGCTATATTGCCATGTATAAATACACTCTAATCTGAGATGGACTATGTGTTGAAGATGTTGCAAACTGAGTTTTAAAAATGCAATCAGAGAATGATGCAAATAAATCCCTCTTTGATCAAAAAAGGAAAGAGTTTCTCCTTCTTTCAAAGCTGAGAGATAGCCCTCCAGTGCAGCCCACTCCATTCCCAAGAGTGTCTCCTTGGCTGCTTTCAAAGAGGTCAAAAGGACAGAGAGGTTCACAGTGCAATCTTTGACAATATTCGGGACTTAGATGGAGCAGACCGGATACTCTTAGAGCCGGTAACTGAACCACATCGAACTAAAAGGCTTCATGACTTTCTTGATAGCAAGTCTTAAACCACATCTGCTTTCGCTATTTACCCCACCACCTTTTGTCACATTTCCCAGTTCATCTGTTCATCTGTCATCCCTGTTTCTTCTTCTTTGTTGCCTTTATACCATGAGGTGTCTTGTCCTGCCACATCAGAGGAGGCCTTCAGGATCGTGTGGTGTAGTCAGAGAGCAAGTGTGACCAGGAGCTTTTGTTCCTAAACCAGGAACACTACTCAGACACCCCTCAGGCTTACAGGATTTACTTTATTATAGATTAGGACAGTGGACTGCTTTTTGCACCACTAATGGATTTTCTTTTTAATTGTTCACATTTGTATATATACTGTTTCCCTTGTCATTTCCTGATTTTATTTTGTATTTGCCTACCCGGCTTCAAGTTTTCATTTCCCTTCTGGGGTGGTGTGGAGTGCAAAAAAAACGATGGATTTAGGCCCAGATCTCTGTACTGGGGTGAATGTATGACATTGTTCTGCATTCTGTCCATCAACTGTTGTTTTTGTATTTATAGGAAGAGTGTGTGAAATTATACAGATATATCCTTTAGTTGAGGGCTGTGTGGAGGTAACTCTTGCATAATCGGACCATGTAATCTAGGCTGCTTACCTAATGGCTGGAGTGATTTGGGAGGAAGACTGCTGCCCGGAAGTGAAGTGGCATATTTTAAGATGTTCTGTGTGGGGGTAAAAGTGTCCTCCTCCTTGTCGAATCCTTCTCCTCGAACAGCTCCAGCTATTTTTAATTTTTTTTTTATTTAAGGAGTTTGATATAGCGCTGGCCAGACCCGAGGGTATTGCAGCGCTTTACAACAGACTAGCAGCCCGTCCCGACATTGTACGGGTATGAATTGCTGCCGGCCAGTAGTATATTGTTTTGTAGGATTTCGTTTAGATAGCATTTCTTATCTGTGACAGGCCTGTGAAACGCTCCGATTCACAGTGCACTGCTGATGCACTTAAGAGTGCGCGTTCAGTAGTGTGTGAACTCGAGCTTCCCTACTTTATTTTTCCTTGCAATATTATATAGCGCGAACTCGACAACATGGCATGAGCACAATTTACATTACAGAAGAACACATTCATTTGTCGTAGGCACGGGGAGACAAAGCGATTTGCCTGGAATCACAGGATGTTGAGCTGATGCCGAGATTCGAACGTAGCTCCCCAGCTCTAAAGTTCGCAATTCTAGAACTTGTGGCGGGAGGTGTGTCTAAAAGTGTATGTCGGTGCTGGCTATCAATGAGAGAGACCTGTGCATTTTTCAAATGGGTGGTAAAAAAATATGAGTATGTTGCTGGAGATGTGGGCCGCCGTGCCACCAATGTACTTACCGGGGGAGGGTAAACACCCATTATTCCGCAACTTTCTTTCCGCATACCATCACTCCGCATACTTTCATTATGAAAGTATCATGACTCCGCAATGCCATTATAACGCATGACATTACATTTTATATACTTTTACCACACATACATTTACAACGAAATTCGTTGTAAATGCATGAATGGTAAAAGCATGGTTTTTTTTTAATGGTTGGATAAGGTAAGTATGGGTATAGGGGTATATGTTTTGGGGTACTGAGGTATATGTTTTGGGGTGTTTGGGTATTTTAGGGGTTCAGATATCGTTTTGGGTTATGGGGTACAGGGGTAGTTTTAGGGGTTAGGGATAGGTATGGGTTTTGGGGTACAGGGGTATTTTTAGGGTTCAGGGCTAGGTTTGGGTTTTGGGGTAAAGGGGTATTTTTAGGGTTCAGGGGTAGGTTTGGGTTTTGGGGTACAGGGGTATTTTAAGGGTTCAGGGCTAGGTTTGGGTTTTGGGGTACAGGGGTATTTTTAGGGTTCAGGGCTAGGTTTGGGTTTTGGGGTACAGGGATATTTTAGGGTTCAGGGCTAAGTTTGGGTTTTGGGGTACAGGGTTATTTTTAGGGTTCAGGGCTAGGTTTGGATTTTGGGGTACAGGGGTATTTTTAGGGTTCAGGGGTAGGTTCGGGTTTTGGGGTACAGGGGTATTTTAAGGGTTCAGGGCTAGGTTTGGGTTTTGGGGTACAGGGGTATTTTAGGGTTCAGGGGTAGGTTTGGGTTTTGGGGTACAGTGGTATTTTTAGGGTTCAGGGCTAGGTTTTGGTTTGGGTCACAAGGGTATTTTTAGGGTTTAGGGTTAGATTTGGGTTTTGAGGTACAGGGGTATTTATAGGGTTCAGGGCTAGGTTTGGGTTTTGGGGTACAGGGGTATTTTTAGGGTTTAGGGATAGGTTTGGGTTTTGGGGTTTATAGGGTTAAGATGGGTTAGTGTTTAAGGGTGTTGGGGTATTTTAAGGAGTAAGGGTGGGTTATGATTATGGGGTACAGGGGTATTTAAAGGGAGTAGGGTGGGATTAGCACACAATATGAGACATGGCATGAAGGGCGGAATGCACCACATGCCCCCAGCGTTTGTCATGCCCCCAGCATACGCCCACAGCCTAACGCAGACACGCCCACAAAGGACTACTTTGCTGGCACGGTTCTTTTACCTTTTAAATGTATATGGTGGGCGTCTGCATAGCCTATGTCCTTCTGCTGCAACTGCCCTTCCCAACGCTGTATTGGGTGTTGTGATTGGTGATGTGGTTCCTGAGATTACCCGCCTCAAAGGTTTGGGCACTCTCTTTATTATATTAGTATGGATTGTAATGCAGGAGTACCAAAATAAGGCATAGGTATACATATTGGTTCATAAAGTCCTGGCATGTGGTGCGACAAATGAGGCAAGGCAGTCCTGGGTTAGCATGGGCGAATTTTGCGAATCTGGCGTTCGCAAATTTGCTTATTTGCGAATTCCCAATCCTCAAAATCCCCGAACTATCGCGAATTTGCAGATTTTTTTTTTGTGTTCGCAAGGGTTTCTGCCAGTTCGCGAGGGTTTGTACCAGTTCCCAATTGCGAACTTACTTGTCGGCTCGCAACGGTCGCAACTTTGTTGTTTCTACGTCTGGTTCATCATCACAGGTTCACAGCACCCTCTGTTTCCCACTGCCATCCTCTGGTTCACCCATGCCACCCTCTGGTACATCACTACCACCCTCTGATTCATCACTGTAGATTATGGGGGGGAAAAGCAAGCACACCTGCCCTGCTTCAACTGATATGAATTAATTTCTGGTTCATCACTGTAGATTATGGGGGTGAAAAGCAAGCACACCTGCCCTGCTTCAACTGACATGAATTAATTTGGGGTTGATTAATGTGTCACTGAATTTAAACTTCCTGTCTGGCACCTGCTTCCTTATCTGTAATTTGCTTTCTGTTGCAGTGCAATTTTTTGTCCCAGGACCTTTGTGGCCTACTTGTAGCTATTCTATGAGCCTGCTGTGAGGATCAGAGCAGGGTCATAGAATAGTTGCAAGTAGGCAACTGAACTCTGGAGGGCCCCCGCAGGAAGCACTACAGGGGATGGTTACTAATGATGAGTTTGAACTTTTGCACCTGCTGAGTGCTTTTAGTTTTGTAAAACTTGTTTTTCTGTGGGGCACTTCCGTAATATCCCCCCCCCCATGAATAGTTGCAAGTAGGCAACTGAACTCTGGCGGGCCCCTGAGGAAGCACTACAGGGAATGGTTACTAATGATGAGTTTGAACTTTTGCACCTGCTGAGTGCTTTCAGTTTTGCAAAACTTATTTTTCTGTGGGGCATTTCCTTCCTCCCACCCCCCCGCCCCCAAAATGGACTCCTTGCAAAAAAAGTGCAGGCAAATGTCAACCTGGGGAGTAATTCTGATAAAAATCATCATTTTCAGAAGGTTTATGCTGCTTGCTGGTGGATTTCTTGTGCAGAATTGCTAATTTTGTAATCTCGCGATTGCGAGATTGTTGCTGCCCGCCGCATCTACATGTTCGCAATTGCGAACTCTCGCGATGCGTCGCCAAACTCCCGCGGGATCCCGCAGCAAGATCCAAAATGGCGCAGCATTCGCAAAATATCGAGAAAAACAACTCGGCAAACGCTGAATGACGGTAAGTGAACGCCGCACGCCGCAATATTGTATCACCAAGCAAAAAAATCCGCTGCATGCTAATTTGCGGATTTTCGGTAAATTCGCGAGAGTTCGCGGATTGCGAATTTACCGAAAATCCGCAAAATCCGCGAGCGGAACGGATTTTCCGCCCATGCTTAGTCCTGGGAGCCTCGCACGATGTCTTGAGCAGAACCATTTACAGGGCGGGGGGATCGGGGAGGGGCATAGGGGCACTAGGAGGAAGTAGATGTTGGTGACAAAGTGGCATGGTGCTGCAGAAAGATGGCAATTGCCCGACAGCGAGAGTTAACTGTTTGGGAAGGCGCGATTGAGGAAGAGGTCTTTTAGGAGTTTTTAAATTTTACAAAGGACGGGATAGCCTAATGTGTGATGGGATGGAGTTACAGATTATGGGCGCGTTTCCAGGGAAGGATTGTGCAGAGTTTTTTTGTATGCGTTTTTTCATAGGGATGAGCAGTAGGGAGTTGGAGCTCCTGAGGTTCCTTGTCTGGTCAGCCTTTTTGAGTTTTGAAGCCAGATATTCCGGTTTCCCTGTGTGGAGAGCTTTGTGCGTGAGACAGGCAGTTCTGAAGCTGGCACGCATCTCTACTGGGAGCCATTTTAGTTCTTTGAGTGCAGGTGCAATGTGCTCAAATTTCCTGACTCCGATGACCATTCTGGCTGTGCTTTTAGAGCAGTTTTGAGGGGGGCTAGGTGGAATTTCTCTGTACCAGTGAGGATAGCATTTCCATAGTCGAGTCTAGACATCTCCAGGGATTGGGTGGCTTGTTTGAGGTCTTTGGGTGGGATGAAGGGTTTTATTTTGTTGAGAAGCTTCAGATTAAGAAAGGCACTCTTCGCGGAGGTCTTGATGTGGCTGTCCATGACCAGTTTAGGGTCTAGGGTGATTCCTAATGATTTTATGGAGTTGGCCGGGGTGAGATTGCCGTTAAGAGCATTGATTGCTTTGAGCCATTCCATGGTTTGGGGATTTTTTTCTTTGTTGGAGATGAGGAGGATTTCAGTTTTGTCTTGGTTGAGTTTGAGGTGGTTTATGAATAGCCATTGTTGAACTTCTTTGAGAGTGTTGTTTAGTCTCTGAATATCTTCAAAGGAGGAGGTTTCCAGATAGATCTGGGTGTCGTCTGCATAGAGGTGGAAGGTGATGTTGGCTTTTTTAAATACGGAGGTGAAGGGCTCCATATAAACATTGAACAGTTGAGGGGAGTGCACTGATCCTTGTGGGGCAGCTCCATTGACGGGGTGAGAGTCGGATGTGAAGGTTTTGAGTTTTATTTTTTGGGAGCGGTTTTGTAAGAAGGAGGAGAACTATTGTAGAACCACCTCAGCAGCACCTACACTGTTTTGCAGAGCCTTGATCAGTAGATTGTGATCCACTGTGTCAAAGGCTGCCGATAAGTGCAGGAAGATGAGTGGGCAGCATTTGTCGGTATCTAGAGATTTGTGCATTTCATCTACGATGTTTAGGATCGCGGTCTCGGTACTGTAGCCTTTTTTGAATCCCGATTGGTGGGGATCTAGAACGTTGAAGTTGTCAATGTGCTGAGTTAGTTGTGAAAGAACGCATTTTTCAAGGATTTTAGCAAAAAGGGGAGGTTGGAAACGGGTCTGAAGTTGTTCAAATCGTTGGTGTCAAGGCCGGGTTTTTTCAGGAGAGGTGTGACTTGGCCGACTTTGAGGCAGTTGGGAATGATGCCGGAACTCAAGGAGCTGTTTATGATCTTGCACCAGAAAGGATCAATGGAGAGTTGCAGCTTTTTAGTCAGTTGGGTGGGTAAAGGGTGAAAGTGCGTGAGATGCGGGTTTGGAGGTGGCGATCAGTTTCAGAATCTCATTTTCGGATATGGGGTTGAAGGATTTCCAGGATTTCATGGGGTATCTGCATGTGTTAGCTTTGGTTTCTGGGGGTGGGTTAGTGCATGAGGGGTTAGGGCTGATGTCAAGTGAGAGCACAATCTTGGAGGGTTTGTATTTAAAGAAGTTGGCAAAGTTGTTGCATAGGTCTTTGGAGGCCTAGCCAGGGGCAGCTGAGGGCTTTGATGTTTGTTGTCTGATGATGTTGAATAGTTCTTTAGGTCTATTTTTCGCTGTGTCCATGGTGGTGCAGAAGAAGGTGGTTTTTTCATTGGTAATGTGTTTTTTGTATTTCCTTGAGTTGCTTGTGGAGGATTTTGGAGGGGTTGTTCCTTCATAGTCATTCTGCAGCTCTTAGTTGTCTTCTTTCGGCATTGATGTCAGAGTTGAACTATGATCCGGATGGAATGTTCCTGTTTTTTTTAGTTTCAGGAGGGCTACTTGATCAAGGATGGAAGTCATAGTAGAGTTATAGAGAGTGGTGAGTTCCGTTGTAGAGAGATCATCCGTGGAGGTAGGCAGGAGTGAGCATACCCTTTTTTCAAAGTTGTACGTGGAAATCTGCCTAAGATTTCTTGTCAATTTGGGGGGGTCTTGGGTGAGGGGTTGTTGTTTGATTGGTTGATTGATGTGGAATAGGATAAGGTGATGGTCAAACCAGTCAGCAGGTAGGATCTGTCACAGATATATTGATTTTATGGATGATTGCTATACATCCGCTTTTTTGGTCATTTCGATCTTTGTTGATGATTACAAAGCCTGGTGGCAAGAGAGTGTCAAAGATGGGTGTCGAGCAATCGTTTAGCCACATCTCTGTGATGAAGGCTATGTCTATGTCATGGGTGAGGATGGATTCTGCTAGTTCAGTTGCATGTTTAGTGGCTGATCTACAGTTAATGAGCATGCAGTTAGTGGTGGGTGCCTCTTTATTGAGGTTCTTCTTAAGGGGGGCCCTTGGGATGTTGGTAAAGGAGGCAGGGGGTCTAGGGTGATTAAGAGGGGAGGGGTCCCTTCTGAATCCAGTGATCCCCAGGATTTTGGATAGAGAGGTGGTGGTGGAAGGGATGTCGTAAGAGGCGGCCAGTTCGGCTGCTTCCATCAGAGACATAGCTATTCTTTCTGTTGGTATTTTAGTATTTATTTTTTATTTATAGCGCAAACTTGATCCCAAAGGATATCAGAGCGCTTTACAATTTGACATAGACAGCATCATAAAACAACTGAAATTTTTGCAAAAAAACGGGCGTGCAATTTGCACCCACTATTTGTGGCCTGCCTTATCACACATCAGACCCTTAGTCATGAATTAAGAGGCTCACCTCCGGAAATTACAGTTTCGCTCACTTTCTCAGATGTTATTTTCCTTTTGTTAGTTAGGATTAATGGTATTCTTTTGCATTATATAACAGCCTCAAATCTCAAATTCAACACAAAATAATTATGTATCAACTCAATGCATTTCCAGTGATTTAGTGAGAAACCTTCTTTTGGTGTATCATTTTAGAACTTTTTTTGCCAAGAGTTTTTGTCTCCTTTCCAGAATGTATACGTTTCTTATTTGTTTATCTCCTAGAAACAAGCACCTGTTGCGCTGGTGCTGAAAGACAATTGTGAAACCTCCACCAAGCTTGTTTTGGAACAATATGAACAAGCAACCTTAATCTACTCCGTGATAGAAAGCTCTTTATCCAAAACCCTGGTTGGCACCATGACCAGTATGGCTTCCAACTTCACTGCATTTCAAACAGCTGTAATTTTTTGTTACTTGTAACCGTGAATGTACACTACTCGGGACCTGTACTGATTTTGATTCACAGGGATTGAGGTCTCTCTGTGGAGGGGAGTCGAGGGGCTCCCATGGTGACTAGGGTTGTTGACAGTGGGGGTGAAGTGGGAATTTGGGTGAGGTTTACGGAGCGAGGCGAGGTTAGTAAGGATTTTGTTGAAGC
This sequence comes from Lissotriton vulgaris, assembly GCF_964263255.1. Taxonomy (NCBI): domain Eukaryota; kingdom Metazoa; phylum Chordata; class Amphibia; order Caudata; family Salamandridae; genus Lissotriton; species Lissotriton vulgaris. Next base: position 557,754,123 of record NC_141685.1, on the reverse strand, counting down.
CATTGATAACGATTGCTAGCTGGTTTTTTGCAGCAGGGTGAGACATTGGCCTATCTCTTCAAGGGAGAAAATATGGGGGTTCTGAAAGGGGGCCTCCCTAGAGGGGGGTCTTGACGCTGCTGCCTTGACGTCTGCTAGATCGTGAGTTGTCCGTGTGGTCATTGGGTTGGGCTGAGTGCACAGCGGGAGGAGGATTGTGTTGTTGCCGCTTTCCTATGAGTGTGGGTATAGGGCAGTAGCTTGGACTGAGTGAAGCGGTTGATCATAGACGATTGGGAAGGGTAGTAGGTAGGGGTGGCCGAGGAGATGCTCGGAGGGAGGAGCTGCATTCTTGGTGGCAGCTGAGAGGGTGGTGCTATGTGCCTGGAGGCTAGTGTTGTTCTTGGGGTATGTGTGAGAGGTAAGGGTGCTATGCTGGAGGGACCGACTGTCCAGGGAGTGGGGTTGGGTTGGGTAGGGTGGGGCAGGAGGGGCATGAGAGGAGGTAGACCGAAGCGAGGGGAAGAGTGCATCTAAAGTCTCAAGGTTGTCGTTGTTAGCTTGGATTAGGACTGTGCCTTTGGGGTATATGGTCACAGAAGTATTCCCCCTTTGCCTCGAGCGGTTGGGGAAAGAAATTGTTAGTTTGCAGCTGAGGGGTGTATTTGTCATTTCGGAAATGTGAAGTTGTGATCTAATGATGGACGTCCACTCATCAGGTCTTTCAGTGTGAAAGATGAAATCCATTTGAATCTGTCCTTTGGAGGAGCAGTGATATATGTCTGTGAATAATGATTCTGGGTGCTGCCTAATCAGTTTGTGTTTAAGTTTTTTTGCACTTTGGGTGAGAGGTTGGGGAGGAAAGTGATCGAGTGGGAGTTCGGGCCGTGCGGTTTTAGGTAGTTCGAAGGGGTCAGGATGTGGTGGTTAGGTATGACCGAAGGCATGTTATTTTTATTGGACTGGGGGTGAGTTCCCAATAGGTGAGCGCAGGGTCTGGATGGCCAGTGAAGTAGAATGGAGGTTACGAATGGTATAACTATGTCGGGCCCACATAACAACCTGGCTGCGGTCGGAGGTTCGGGATGAGAGAAAAGCAGCGGCACGTTCGCCTCTCTTATTGAAAGGTGTTGGCTTACCTAGGTTGTATGGTCATCCTGAGGGTTCAAATCCTATGGCAGCCATCTTGTGGTCAGGCATTGGAGGTTCCATTCCGGGGCACGTCACTATCTCAGGATTAGCATTGTTGCGCTTCGAATCCTGTTCTGATCAAGCTTAGGACCAGGGTCCCGACAATGGGGGGGACACTCGTAGGTCCAGGGCAGATCCCTGGTGTAGTTGTCCTTGGGTTAGCACTTGGTGGCCATCTTGGGGTCAGGCCATGATGTCAAGCAGCTTAGGAAGGCTGTGTGTAATAGTGCTTGTGGTATAAAGGTTCTCATTGTGGACTAACCTTTTGATTAATTTATTCCTGAGTCTTTGCTAGTTGGGTTTTATCTGTCCAAAGCCAATTCCTGGTGCCGTGTTACAAGGGATTAGTTGATTTCTGCCATCTTGAGGTCAGGCCTTATGGTACATTTGATATTTTGATATTTATGGGTATTTGTAAAGCGCGGGCGTTCGCTCCCAAGGGAGCATCATGGCGCTGAGCGAGCTGCAGTAAATAACTGAAAAGTGGAATGTGGTGAGAGAATTGGAACTACATGGCAGACAGTACGGAGGTGTCAGGTTGTTGGTACACCCATGTCTTAAGGAGTTTTCTGAAACTGTTCTCGTTTTCAATAAATCTAAGGTTGGCTGGAAGGTTGTTCCAAGCCTTGGCTGCCAGGACAGTAAAAGATGGCTGGGGGAAGCTATGTCCCCTCCGATACGGGGCCCTCATCATTTCTTGGCTGTGGCCAGCAGGTCGGGATGCGTGTGCTGCGGCACCTTAAACCCTTCTTTAACAGTTTAAAGTGTGATCGCCTTGCCGCTTCAGAGCCCGGTTAGTTGAATGAGGCCATCTTGAGGTCGGGCCAGTGAGTACAAGGCCTGGGAATGCGGTAGTCGCCTTGATACAGGGCCCTTTAAGAGACAGAACGGGGACCAGCGGGTCAGAATGGGAATGTTGTGGCCGCATAGATGCTTAATATGCAGAGCTGGAAGGACGTCTGTGCGGTGTGAGCATTAAGCCGAATTGTAAGTTGGGACCGGCCATCATGGGGTCAGGCAGTGGCAGTACCATCAAAGGCTCGTGGGTTGGTCGTTGTGTTTCGGGGGCCCTCATCGCTCCATGGCTGCAACCGGTGGGTCAGGTTGAGCGAGATATTGTGGCGCAAGTTGTATTTGAGAGTTGCTGGGTCCCCTGAGTAATTTGTTCGGCATTTCCAATTTTGCGGCCATCTTGGAATCAGGCAATGGCGGCGCTCCGGTGCCGCACTTGTCCACAGCCTGCAAACTCCCCTGATGATCTTCCAGTGCTGTTGCGACTTGAGCACAAGGACCATGGCACTGTGCCAGTGGGTTTTGCGCGGTCCAGTGCGGTGTGTCTTCGAATCGAGCAAGGTCTGCAGAACACCGTTCACCTTCTAGGCACCCATTGCAGTCTTGGAGGTGTCGGGACGCAGATCCTCATTACTTCACTTTTTGATGTCCACTTAGCAAGATTCAGGCTTGCCCATTGCAGGAAGAGTCTGGTGAGTCGGTAGTGTAGTTCATATAACCCTAATAGGCTCTGCGCATTGGAATAACTTAGCCCATAGTTTTGACATAGGACTGAGGTCGGTATGTCTCTATCGAGTACATTAAACCTAATTACTTGTGTGTGTCAGCTAACTCAGAGGTCACTAGAAACCTCTTGAATAAACACGAAGATATTAGTTTCTGACAACCGCATAAACATGACAACTTTGTTTCCCTTGTAATCGGAACAGTCTCAGAATCATGGAAACAATAGATAACAGTTTCACTCAGTTAATCGTGTATGCTTTGTTTCTACAGAGTTTACACAGAAATAGGTAGACGGGCGTTTCAATAAAAAGGGTTTATTGAACAGTCTTATTTCTTGTGCAAGAGATATGAACTGCGACAATCGTAAGACAGAATGCGAAGAATAATACGTACAGCGTTAGCAGTAAGATAAAATAATACTGCAATAGCATGGTTTGTAGCTATGACATATATTCATAAAAATACATAGATAAATAACACAGGCTAAAATGTGAATACTCATCTGGTGCTTCTGGCTAGTTCTACCCCAGTGTACCTAACCGAAGTGTAGTACGAGGTAAGAAGTAGGTGCTGTTTTTCTATAGTCTAGTTTAGCTGTAGTCAAGATTGGTGCTGCCAAGATTTGCCAAAAGTCTCCCTAGGTTCTAGTCCGCTCCATACTTTAGTATGAGAGAGGTTGGAATCCCTTTCCAGGTCTCGATCTCTAACACCCCGCAAGGGCAGTCAGAAACACTGTAGCTGGATTATATGCGAGGAGGATGACAGCGTCTGGTCAGTGTATCAGGTGGGGACTCGACTTCCTTCTGAACTTGTCGTGGCGAGCCGTGTCGTGCAAGTATGCAGCCGAACCGTGGTTTGCCATGACAAGTGAAGGTATATTTATACCTTGAAGATGTTTAGGAATGCCAGTATTGACATAAAAGTCGGGCAGAGGAACTTCATGAATGAACCCCTAAGGAACAGATGTTCATGCATAATAAATGAGTTCTTGAAGAAATCAATAATCCAAGGAAGGGGAAGTCCTAAAGTCTTAAGCGTCTGGTTTTCCAAGAACTCGTTGTGACGTGGATGGACAGATGTAGGTGGCCATGCCTGTATTTGGTTAGCATGGATAATGCCTAAATAAGGGTGAGATTTCTATGCCTAAATATAGGCAATGCAAATTGTGTCTCTATAAGCGGATTAATCGGTAAACCTATATACGGTATCTAAATCGATACACAACACCCACTCCACTTTCGTATGAACGACATTACTACATTCTAAACATCTCTAAAATATACCTACACATGAAGTGCTAAAAACATGTCTAAAATACATGGTAAAAATTCATTAAAAACTGTTGCTATGCATAAAAATGCAATGGTGCTGTACATATTATAGCAATGTTCCATTCCAAGCATATATTTACAGTGAATGCTAAATGAACGAACATACATATATATATACATGTGATGAAATGGCTCGTAAATATAGAAGAAAAAGGTCGAAACCATTTAATGTCAAGTTACATAAAACAATTTGTTATTGACGAGGTGACATATTGTCTCTGAAAGTGTTTCAAAGAATTATGTTCTCTATAAATAGTTCTACTGTAAGCAGATTACTTTGCCAAAAAATAAAAAATACAAATTTGGGTAAAAAAAAAATTATCATAGGAAAAAGTTCCATGTTTAGTCTCGTTTTGAAAAATTAAGGATACATTTAGAGGCTTCCCGGTACGCTGTGTGCTGAATCAAAAGTCATTGTATGGGGATGGAGAAAACATGAAATCTTCTAATCCTGTAGACAAAAAGTAATCTACAGTTGAAGGTGAAAGTTGGATTACCTCGTTTAGAAGACTAACCGCACATAGATGAGAAGCATTGCCTTCAGCCTTGGTCGCATCAGCAATGTTCGTATTGGATGTCACCTGTGTGTTTTTTGTTTCCTCTCGTACCTCAGCAGTAGCAATTTGCGTCTGTGAGATCTCAATGAATGCCGTCATCAGGATTGGTAGCTGCTGGGGACAACAGAGAGCATGGGTCATCACCGGGTCCAGCAGTATATCGATATCCGCAGGCATGACGGATGTGAGTGCTAGACAAATGTCTAGCACGTATTCTTCACCGCAAACCACGCAACATAGAACAGGTGAGATGCAATCTTGCCAGTGATCTGAATGACAGAAACCATGTGGTATTTAATTCTCGTAAACGAGGTTAACCCAAAATTTGGATGATGTGCTCAAGACACTTCATCTCCAGTAGAACTCTGTGTATGGTGCTTGGAATGATGCTGGTGATTTGGCTTACCATATCGCAGCAGTAGAAGCAAAAATAGGATCCCTGCAACGAGTGCTAAAAGTAGTGGCAGTCCGCCAAACACGGAGTGCACAAAGTTGGGAATTATTCTGAGGACTGCTTGAAAAGCTGCTAACAGTCTTGAACACACGGTCTTTAATACATGTACAATACAGCTCGTATCAGACATGTTTAAGATACGTTCCAACATTTCTGAGAAATGTATAGGGCAGTTTGTATTCAAAGGGCTTGTATCTTGGCTGAAGTCCTTGCGACTTGTAGATCATAGGTTTCTTTGGCCGAGGTCAGAGGCGCTGTTCGTTGTAAAAGAATGGCTTCCATTCTGCTTAGAGTATCAATTCATATAGAAGAGATGTTCAGTGAAGGCCATAAAGGTGACTCCCTGGCTGTCCTAATCTGAGGGAACAAGACTTGCATACAGCAAGTGACCCTGGATGTAACCGTTACTAAATATGGAATACCTGGCAACAAGCCACAGCAGCTGTGATTATTCAACATAATGCAACTTCCATTCAAAAGTTGGCCAAAAATTGGACTAATCACCGCAGCTGGTGAACCTTGCAGGTGGCAGGATAAGTTTGTAGTGGAACCATCACAGGCCCCGTGTAAATTAAAACCCTGGCATAGGAGAGGGTTTTCACAATTTGTACCGCTAAGAAATACTTCACACCCCCCACTCCTAAATCTGTGTGTGTAAGGTAAATCCCAGGATGTCTTGATGTATTCTTTACCCAACCTTTCATATTTGCCTGCTGGTATATGTTTTAGGCAATACTGAAAATGGAAAGTTGTAACAGGCACAGTAATTTTACCATGTATGATCCATCAGTAGCTGTTTTTTTCTGCCACCATGAATGGTAATTTTTCCAGTTTTTCAATGCTCAGCACCGTATAGTCTGCTCCTCTTTGTACTAGTTTGATCTGTTTATCAGTGAGATTGAAATCGGAAAACAGTGACTTAGTGTTGATTAAACTCCAAGGCACATAGCCTGCATGCAGGCTTTGTAGTGCCTAGCCTAATAGCATGATAGAACGTTGCTGAGACCGACCACGCTGCAACATGACCAAGTATTCTTTCAAAATGTCTATGGCAGAGGATACAATGCTGTCCAATGAATATATCCTGGACAACAGAGTTGTTAGCCCATTGTTTACTACAACAAGAGATTTCTCTAAATTATTACGATCAATTTCTCGTATTCTTTCTACAGTTTTAGCTTGGGTAACCTTCCACATTTAATTATAAGCAGCGCAGATACCTGCATATATGAAACATTTTTGAAGCGGTCTTCTTGGTCCTAGCAAGAATTCCCTAAGGTCCGCGCCTTCTTGAAGTAAAGATAAGTGTTGTTTCACATCCTCTAATGTAGCTTTCTGAAGCCAATCAATGCAAAGTTTCCCTACACTGTATGTTGTTACTACCCATGAATGCTGTCTTTGAATATAGCATGGGTCTGGCCTATTGGTAGTGAGACCCTGTGTTTTGTTCAGTAATCGATTTTAACAGTTGTTTGTGTCTCTGGGCCAGAGCAACCATTTGTTCCAATCTGGATCTGGTCTGTTGTGATGCAAAATAGTATGTACGTTGACCTACCCCTGTGTATTGCTATTACTTGAAGGTGCAGGTATGGACGGAGTGTTCATGTCTTTGATCTTCGCTAACCCAAGGCATGACGTTTCCTGGACTGTGTCATTCAAAAACATAATTTGCTCAGGGATGATACAGGCTCTAAACAAAGCTTCTATCCCCTGCACTTCTAATCTTTTGTACCCCAGACAGATTTTGTCTCAATGTTGTCTTTCCAAAAGTCGAAACCCTGTCTAGACAGTTGGGCAATAAAGGCTGCAAAATGTAACTGTTTTGTATTGGTTAACATAATTTTCGTTCTTGTCTTGTTCATATTTTTAAAGAAAAACGTTTCTGGATTTGCCAAGTTGAACCCTGAAAAATATGGAAATTTCTTTGCAAAAGTTTTTGAGCTACCCTTTGGAGGTGTAGGACAATGTTCACATTGGTTATACATAAATACATTTCTAGGTGTTGCAGTTTTATGCAAGAAATCATGAACCCTCTAAATATTCATGATTTGTGAATACTGCAGACATTTCTAGATCATAAATCATGTTATTAACAGCCTCGAAGTCCCAATCATTAGAAAAGGTACAAGAGGTAATAGAGTCACTTAATGAAATCTCACATAAGTGTGGAATCCTCAAAAGTTCAGACGGGCCAAAAATGTCATATTTAATTCTGTCCCAAACTATAACATCTGGTATAGGAACGGATGTGATGTTCACTGCTGACACCTCTCTTGCTTCAAGATGGGATGATTTTGTGTGGCTGGAGAAGTAAGTTCACTCTTTTACTTGCTGTGTCCATTTGAATATATCTTCCATTTATCAGCGCACCCTGAGTAATTACCAGAGCTACCCAAAGTAGAACGAAGAATATTCCCAAAACAATCCATTGTTCAATCCATGGTAAAACCAGATAAGTCTCTTTCAAGAGATGAAAAAAGTCTGTTGCTTGTTCTTTGAAAGTTCGTTGTGCTGGCGTTGTTTCAGGTTCACTAGGATCCTCAGAAAATGTATCAAATTTAATGAAATAGCCAGAGGCAGTTCTGTCAATGGTTGGATTTGCATCAGGATTTGTTGAAATTGCTGGAACCAGTTGATCACTTGTTACTTCGTTGTAGACAGGTGTATCAGGATGAACTGTTATTTGGGTCTCAAGAGGGATACTTTCCATAGCAGTGTTGCTTAGTCCTTCATTTCTCACTATAGAATCTTCAAAGGTGATGAGTCTGTCAGTTTGAACCTCTTGGATTGTAGCTAGAGGAGTGCGTCTACTACATTGTTGGAGTCCACTTGGCATACTGCTTAGTATCGGCTACATAGTGTGGTTTGATCAGGTCGATGAACACAAATCTTTTCTACTTTTTACCATCAAGGGGCGGTAAAAGTACTGTTTTTGATCCATAGATTGCTAGGACAGGTACTGGTTGTCTGTAAGAAGGCCCAAATTCCTTCTTGCCACCGATCTTTTTTCTGACTAAGTCACCAAGCTTTGGGATCCAGACAGGCCTTGCTGGGATGGCTGGTTTTTCCCCAGTGGTTGTTGGCTTCAGGAACACATTACTTTGTTTACATCTTAGTTCATTTGAGGCCTGTAAAACAGCCAAACGATCTTTGATATAAATTGTTTTATATTCCACCACTGTGCCTTTCATGTCAAGTTCCGGTATTAACATTTTAGTCCCAAATAGGACCTCATATGGAGTGACACCCCCTAGTGAACTTCTTGGCAAATTGTTTAATGAGCGTTGGACCCCATTAAGATGTTTGACCCACCGGTCACCCAAACTTACTACCCTAGCTGTTATAGACTGCTTCATGTCCCGGTATTTTCTTTCCACAACATAATTTCCCTCAGGATGGAATGGAGAAGAATAGCTTCTTTGTAAGCTCGAGAGCTAAACGCAGGACCCTGGACAGAGTGTAGTGGGCCATTTGCATATGCGCTGATAAAGACTTGCAAATCTTTTATAACAGTTTGAGCGTCAGGCGAGTGCTGAGGCCACATCCAAAGGAACCTTGACTTAGTGTATGTAGAACTACATTTGTCCAAAAGGACGCCTGCATGTAGATTGTCTAATGCTGTCTAACAATAGTGTCTGAACTGGGCTTGCTATGTTGTAGTCAGGTGCCTGGTGGCGTCCTATACTGCAATCTCTATTGGAGTCAATGCAGTTATTGATGAAAATGTGAATCAATGTATTCATTCCTGGCCACCAGTACATCTCTTTTAGTTTTAAAATTGTTTTAGAGATCCCCTGATGTGTCAGACCCTCTCCCAGATGTGCTTTGTAAATCAAAGCTGCTCTTCGTTCCATGTTTGGGATTACACTATCCCCCACTCCAGGGATTCGAGCAAACTAAATGCTGTTTGCATCAATTATATATGAGTATTTGAGTGGAACCTTTTTAGGTAACGCTGCACCGCTGCCTTTGCTTGAAGCATTGACAGCCAGTATTATTTCACTGTCTATTTTTGTTTTCAAACTAGTGATTGCAGCTACAGAAGCAGTTTGCACAGCCCCCATCGCAGCTTCATCAGCCAATGAATTCCCTTCAACGTTAACGCCATCACAGTGATGACTCAGCGTGTGTATCACAGGAGTGTTTTGCAGTCCGTTTCGCAACTGAACTACTGGATCCCAAAGTGTTTTGTGCTTAATTGTGCCACCTTTTGCATATTTGAAACCATTTTGAAGCCAATTCTGTAAATATTAATTGTAAGATTGAACACAATAAAAAGAATCGCACACTATAAGTGTGGGGAATTCGCGATCTGTATTTTCAAGTGCCATTTTAAATGCTTGTAGTTCTGCTTGCTGAGCTGTAAAATCGCCTTGAGATTGCGTTTTTGTGACCATTGGTCTGAATTTGCCATCGCGCATATGACCTGTAATGATCGCGCATGCTGCAGTATAAGCTTGTTTACCCCCCCGTAGCGAGTTGTGCAGATCCGTCAGTACACATTAGTAGTGGTCAGGAGGGAGAATTTCAGTAGGCAGAGGATATTCGTGTTCGTATTGCAGGAATGCTTTTGTTTTCAAATAAGGATCAAAAACATATTTAACATCAGTTGCAGCAAGTGAATTAACCCATTGTATCCATCTTGGATGTAAAGCTTTGGCATTCGGAAAACTAGCTTTTGTAGCTGCCTCTAAGGCTGGTACAGGAGTTACGACTATAATGTGTTCCCCCTGAGCTAGGACTCTTTCTTTTGCTACAGCGGTTTGAACTGCTTTCAGATTTTTTTCTGTTGATATAAATTTCATTTTTGCTTGTGCGTACAAATGTGATTTGTAGGCGATTGGTATTTTTTCACCTTGGTTAAAAGTTAAGTAGGTGAATCTGCATTGACCCGGAATGATTCACATCACTAAGTTGCGTACGTTTATGCATGTTTTTAAGTGTTTTGTTTCTAACATATCTGCTTGAAGTGAACGCAGGATATATGTGTGTTCCTGTGTCCAATGTGTGATTTTAAATTCAGGTTTGATTAATTCATAGAGGGGTTTAACCCTCTATGCGTAGTTTAGAATGTATGTTCTTCCAAAATTCAGGAAACCTAGAATCGATTGTAAGTTTTTCAGCGTTTTTGGAAGTTCGAGCAGCGCACACTTTTCTAAAAAGTTGGCTGCCAGGCTTTTGCCTTCACTTCATATTTCATATCCTAAGGAAAGGTCATTGAGTTGGCAATTCTTGATTTTTTTTAATTTAATTTATACCCCTTAGAGGCGAAGCCCAGTATAATGGTGTTCACCCTGTTCAAGTGCCTGTCCAGGTCATCATCTGTCAGATAGATATCATCGACATATGACAATGCTCTCCCTCTGTCAGCCTCCCTTTCCCTCCCTCGCTCTCCCTCCCTTTCCCTCCCTCCCTCTCCATCTGTGTCTACCTCCCTCGCTCTCCATCCCTCCCTCGCTCTCCCTCGCTCTCCCTCCCTCGCTCTCCCTCTGCCTCCCTTTCCCTCCCTCGCTCTCCCTCCCTTGCTCTCCCTCTGTCTGCCTCCCTTTCCCTCCCTCCCTCCCTCGCTCTCCCTCCCTCCCTCGCTCTCCCCCCCTCTCCCTCCCTTTCACTCCCTCCCTCACTCTCCCTCTGTCTCCCTCCCTTTCCCTCCCTCCCTCCTTCTGTCTCCCTCCTTCTACCTCCCTCTGTCACCCTCTTCATCTCACCCTGCCTGTGTGTGCCCGGGTTGAGACAGCTTCCGGGCACACACACACACAGCCGCACCCGAGCACTTCACAGGTCTTTAAAAGACCATTTGTATGTTAATGAGGCTTTTGTATTTCACCTCTTAGTGCCCCTGCAGCTCCACTCTGACTATCACTGGAATGCCCGGGCCCCCACAGAGCAGCAGAGTCTCGGCACGCAGTGTTTGCAGACACTCTATCTGTTTTTTTTTTAAACACGGGTAAATTGTCTGCAAGGTTGGCGACTTGGCGGACCGCCCAGGAAGGTTTGCCGGACCGCTGGCGGCCCCCGGGCCGTACTATGAGTACCCGTGGTCTAGTACAATGCTCCCAAAAATAAGATGAAAACAGTTAAAGTTTATCAAAAACAGGTTTGTGTTTAAATCACAATATTTTAATTGACATTATTCTGCAAAAATAAAAATTAAGTTAGGACCCTTTGAGAATAAAGAAAAATATGAAATGAAAGGCTGATCCATGCATAGAATGATTATATCTTGACAATGGCAACTCATTAGCTTGAGCAACATATAATTGATTTCCAGCTATTCCAGTGCAGTCAGCTTTGAACTTGTGCCCTGTAGTTGGAATTTCCAAGGCATCTCCTGATCCAGCAACTAAATGTTAAGAATAATATTCAATGTATATTGTCAATTTATAAAAGTAATCATGACCACACACGCTGACACATTGGAGATGCATACATTAAATATAAACAATCAACACTAATAAACAAGAACTTTTTGCATTTTATTTAAAAAATTAGGTAAGTTATTGAGAGTTCATGTTGCAGGAGGTACTGGATGGGACAACAGCATAAGGCCTTAAGAGGGTTAAAAAATGGAAAGGCATAATAATATGAAAATGTAAATGTTATGGTTAGATTTCATTACAATTATAAGCCGTTGCAAAACATATATATCACAAACCAAGTGACAGAAATGCCCTTCAGTGTTTTAGTGACATTGTTAGAATATGGGCAGTCCTGTGTGTGTAGTTTGGTTGGGTTCTGTTGCAAGAAGTGCCTGTGTGTTACCCTGCTGCAAGGGCAATGACTCCTGCCCAAGCCAAAGCAACCAATATACTCTAAGTGGCTTAATAAAATCAGTAAAAATAAAGGAAAGATTATAAAAACATCCATGTATTTCTAGGGTGTGTGTTAGTGGATGTTTTTGAGTGATATGCATTTGATTGGTGCCTAACAATGTGGATATGTGTAAAGGACAGATGTGAGTTGGTAACTATAGAGGGGGTAGAATCTTACCTAGCACCACAGTGGTGCACTGTGGAGAGGACAACCTCCACAAGTACTGGAGATTAAGTCAAGGAGCCACTCTAAAAAGAGCGTGGGCCAGCTGAATTCTGGAAACGTCTTCATCTGTCTCCTCTCATCTTGCTTTCTTTTTATATCCCCCACACAGCTTGCCTCCTCCTACCCCTATGCATTGACAGAGTCTATCACCTCCTACAATAAGGCTGCCATCTGTGTTCCACTAAGGGTGAATCAAGACTACTCATCTACCTATTTGTAGTGTTTTACCACACATATTATGACAAGAGCTATCTCCTCCTTATTCAAATGTATTTTCCTTTTGAGAAGTGCGGTGTGCATCCTTCAAGCAGTATTTGGTGACTGCAGGATCTAAAAGACGAAGTGAAAAAAAAACAGACATTATATGTGGAAAGTATTTATATTGTTTCAAGGCAAAGTGTGTCAGATGTTTATAATTTTGCTTAGATGTACATAATTGTCCTATTTACTTCCATGTGGACGTCTCTCTGCCCTAATGAGGCAGGCTCCGCGCCAATTGCGGAGTTCTCCCCAAAATCCCCAGAAACGTGATACGGTTGTAATGTTCCTGGAAATTTACAGTCATATTTTATGTTTATGCAGACTCCACATCTAAACTGAGGGGTGGATACCTGTAAATCTACATTTCATTTTTTTGCACCTTTGTGCTTAGAAATGCTGTATAACCAAAAGTAGTAAAGTTAGTACAAAGTGAAAGGGTAAAATTATACATGTACATTTACCTTTCAGAATGAATCCTACAAAAGGGAGATATTCCTCTTTTGATAACTTCAGTCTTTAATTCAACAACCTAAAATGTTATGGGTCTTCCACAGGACTTGCACTAGGCATGCGCCTATCTAAATAAAACTTCCTTTGAGAAGACCACATTTTGGGTTGGACAAAAACTGCAAAATGGCCAAACAATTGTGTAGACTTCAAATGCCTTGCCTTGAACAACCTGTTAATTTAAAACAAAAATCATCTTGATAGACAGTTCGTTTCGAATTAACAATCCTAAATATCAGGATTAAAAAAAGGATCAAAGTGAATTTTGCTAATAGTTGTCCAATCATCATTGATGCAGCCTATGTGTTATAGACCAAGCCATGAACCAGAGTACTTAACTCTTTACCAAACCCATTCAAACCACTCAAAACATTTCTCCCTAAGGAAATGTCGCATTGAATCCTATGTTGCAAGTGTATAGGTAACCCACTAACTAGCATCACTCGATGTGGTGGTCATTGTGGAAGTTTGGGTAGCTGTGGTTTACACTACCAATCCTTTCTTTCTGTCCCTTACTCAGGCCCATCTTTATTTGCCAAATTATCTTAAAGTACTGCATTCATTTGATGAGAAAAAGTGAGTGTGATTTGATGTACATGGCTATGTTTCAAATAATTGATAATCTCTGTTTTGAGAGGATACAAACACTCACTTGTGCAAAGAAGTATTAATCAGCTGGAGCTCAAGGAAAATGTGTGTCTTCTTCATGAAGGGAGATTTCAATCATGAAATAGAATGGGGAACTAAAACAGAGAGATAAAGCAGTCTCTAAAAAGTCCAGTTATCTGTTATGTCCTCCCATTTGAAATGAAACAGCAGCAAGTAAACCTCTTGCTTCTAAAAGCTGTGAGATATACATATCACACATTGGAATCTGTGCAAAAGTCAATTATCTTTTCATTTGTATGAAGCCAATGAGCATCACTCTTGTGCATAAGATGGAAGTGAGGGTACTTTCCAAGGCAGTGGAATTATACTGCTGACATTCCTGAGACTGGAGGGAGGAAGCCGGACATTTAAGTGGGGAAAGAGGAAACAGACTTTCCTTACTTTTATTATGTTCTTCAGCAGCAGGTTATTCTTCCAGGGGGCTGCTATTTGGTGACTGTTAGGAGTTAAACATGGAACTGCATTTCTGGTTGTCAGAGTGTCATGGGTCCTCCACAAGATTCAAGTTATTTGTGTGCCTTCCTGATCTCTGTCAGTGTGGCTGTTAAGAGCTAGGTGTGGATTGCTTACACTTCTTTGTGCCTCTGTTGTGAGTTCTCCAATCTGGAGCATTTCACATCATGATCACTCTACACAAAGACTGAGGGCCTGATTTTGAGTTTGGCGGTCATGGTACAGCAGTAGAAAAACTGTCTGGATTTACCTATCCCAGCTGGCGATCCACCAACCCTATTACAATGCATGTGATTTTACAGGCGAAAGACCGCCGTGGTCCTGCCACCAGGAAATCTTGACTGCTGTGGCAGCGGGATAGGCCAGGGCATATGTCCGAGGGCGGACTACCAATGTTCCCGCTGACCCAATAAGGATGTGCCTTCTCACCAACGTGACTGTGGTGGACAAACATCCACAGCTGAGCTGGCAGACAGGGTTGTATGGAAGGCTGAAACTCCCCTGTACTTATCTTCACACGTCCTGTATTGCCATGGAACAGATTGCAGATGAGCTCCTGCTGCTGCTCCTGCTTGATGATGCCCAAAACAGACATCGTTGTGGACCCAACCAACGGTAAGCCACACTCTTATCCATTTCCATCGCCTCCTCAGCAAATAGATGGCTCACAATGGATATGTCAAGGAGTTTTGGGTCTTTGGGGCAAACATATTTTGTGGGCCCCTGTTCGTAATATTTCTGAATGTATTATCCAATTGCAGGTCTAAGATGCCCTGTTTGGCCAGGTATCTGACACTGCACAGGCACACTACCAAAGTGGACATGTGTTTACATCTAATAATCAGGGATAGTGATGTGTGCATTAAATTGCGTAGCACAACCGCACTTCCTCATTAATATCATAGCTATTAATCTCTGTGATACCCTCACATTGCTCTCATGCTAGACCCTGTTGTGATATCAAAGATACATCTGTATGGATGTGTCATGAAACTGATACACACCTTCTCTGCTAAATCTCTGCAATGGACTCTCATGCATCACCACATTTAAGGGTAATGTTAAGTAAATGAGATTCAAAATATTCAGAGTGAGAAACATTCAAAGGTCACAATTTAAAGGCTCTGAGCAGATTTGGTTTACCTCTACCAGGGGAACGCCTGGAAGGCTGGGACTCTGGGCCGCAGTCCACTTTGCACATGCCTCAAAACCTCTATGTGCACAGGACCTGTGGCTTGAAATATATCAGGGACAACCACAGCATAATCAAGTGCCATGCATATGTTGGAAAAGTGCAAGTCATGAAAGCAAACACAGCAATAACAGCATTTGTTGCACATTAATATAAAGTAGGTA
The DNA here is from genome assembly GCF_964263255.1 of Lissotriton vulgaris. Lineage (NCBI taxonomy): Eukaryota > Metazoa > Chordata > Amphibia > Caudata > Salamandridae > Lissotriton > Lissotriton vulgaris. Next base: position 557,738,809 of record NC_141685.1, on the reverse strand, counting down.
TAAGGTGCACACAGAAGAATAGACACATATCAATTAAAATCTCTAATAAGGTATGACAATTTACCACCATCCACGTGTTGTTGGACAAATAACTAACTTGCATATATCAAACACAAATGCAACCTACATCATAAGGAGAAGTGCAGCTAAATGATATTGACATTGGTCAAGCCAAGCTGACATACCACATGAAATACCACCCAATGTAATGTGCACCCCAATTGGATTTCATACCACATATCCATTAATTGAACATTTCCTCTAGTCCTATGTAACTTCAGCACTGGTTCCAGTGTCAGACCATACTAACCACTTCAAATGGATCAGCAATCAGGGATGAAACACAACTGTAGGCACACATCACAAAGTATCCAATAACATCAAATAGCTAGAAAAGTAATGGCAGGACTAATGTGCTCTAAACAAAGAAATTTTGCAAAAACAATTAGATACAGTAAACCAAAGGCCAATCACATTGTTTGGCCCTGAGTTGCCCAGCACACTGCTGTGCCACTAAACCCGCCCTTCATGACACTGCCAGGGAGTCTCCACACAAAGGGGCATCCATTGGGCATGGCAAGCAACTTGAAGCTGTTACTTGGGATTGGGACATTTGGGGTTGGGAGGGGTGTCTTTGAGTTTGGAAGGTGGGGGGGGGGGTTGAAAAAGGAAGGGGTGGACTGGGGTTTAGGAGGGGGGTTTGGGAGTCAGAAGGGGTGGTCCTGCATGTTGCAGTGGGACCCTTGCAAGTGGAATGGGTGGATTGCTATGGACTATGGGTTGATTTGGAGGTGCAAGTGGTGTGTTTGTGTGTGGCAGGGGTTGGAACCTTTGTGGAAAGGGTATTAGGTGGGTTAGGAGGGCAGAGCGCCAGGTGAAAGATTGGATCCTCAGGTGGGAACTTGTGAAGGGTTTTTGGAGTGAGCAGGGTCTTGGAGGTAGACGGACTGTCGGTGTCTGATGTGTTTGAGATGTTGTGGGTGCAGGTGCAGTTATATGTCTTGCAGGTACATGTCCTGCAAGTATGGGTTTGTCTTGTTTCTCAAGTGTCTGTTGGTGCATGATTGTTTCTGTTTGAGTTTCTTAGATGTGTATAATGTGAATGATGTGTCTGTGGATGTTGGTGCAGTGGAAGTGCAGGGTGTGTGTGTTGTGACTGCTGATGTGGTGGCGACTGTGGGTGTTGATTTCTGTATTGTCTGTATAGATGTGATGGTGGTTGTGATGGTGCATATGAGTGTGAAGGTATCTGTGCTAGTTGGGGATGTAGAGGTGATGTGTGTGCATGCATGTATGTTGTCTCCTGTGCTCTGTTTTGAGATGTGATGGGGAGTGGTGTTTGTATGTGGGTGTGGTATCTGTGCATTTGGATGCATGTAATTTCTTTTTGTGTGGGGGTGCTTGTGTGTGTGTGTGCTGCTTGGGTCTGTATGGGTGGGTGGGTGGCAATGTTGCGGGTGGTTTGAGCAGGTTTGGTAATGGAATATTTAGATGGGTACAGGCAGGGTGTAGGAAAAAAATGTTTAGGTAGACGGGAGACTGTGGTGAGTGAAGAGGCCAGAGCCTGAAAAGATCTTTGTAAGCCAGACTTGGCACTGTGAATGCCTTCCAGGTAGGCCACTATCTTCTGCAGATGGGCGCCTTGCCCCTGGATGACATTTAGGAGTGCAACCTGAACCACAGAGATATGCCTCTGGAGGTCAATAGCCTCCTCACTCAGTGCAACAGGTTGAACAGGGACAGGGGCTGAGGTGCCTGGAGCAAAGGAGATGGCTTCCTATCTTAGGGGTGCGGATCCAACCAACTGTTCGGGAAACAACAGGGAGGGTGGCGATAAAACTTGTGATGGCAGAAAAGAATAAGGGGGGGACTAATCCTGTGGGTTCAGCCACCACTTGGGAGTGTCCTAAGGAGGATAAGTCTGTATCTTAAGAACTCTAGCTTGTGTCCTCCATGGCACTCCACACACCCTCCTGGTCACTGGGTCCCTCCATGTCCGAACTGTAATGTTCGGCCCCACTGTGAGCAGTTCTATCCATAATGACATTGGCACCTTTTTTTTCACTTGCCCTAGATGAATCAGACACAACATGTAAAATTAGTTTATTGCGACAGCGTTTCCACACCTGACCGTCACATATCAAAGAACACATTTAATAGGTGAACATATCATGACAGCTTCATGGTTCACCATAAAGGCTTCAACATTAGCATAAACACATGCATGCATGCTACATAACCTGGAAACAGTTGGTCCCAGTTATGTCATAACCCCCAGCCATCTCTAAATGCATTTATGGACTTGTTTATGCTTCATCCTTATGTCTATACTAGGATAGTTGATCACCTTGTATATTTTGGCACTTGTAGAATACCATAGTAAAATGATGTTACCAAATAGGATATCAACAAAATATGCATTTTTTTCAAATGTTCACACAAAATACAGTTTTAACCAAATGTTCATTTACATTACAACACATCATGATGTCATGAAGATCAAGTTAAAGACCAATGTACCATCAATATGTGCTGTAGCAGAAATCATGTTACATGCAAATGCTCATTGCACACTGATGACACTTTTGACTTGAAACTTCATCATATATCCACTTCCAAAAAAGTGGTACCATTGTTTCTCCCTTGACAGAGCTGACTTCCAAGAAGCATCCCTGTCAGGTGAGCTGGACAGAGGCATGCCAGAATGCTTTTGACAACCTAAAGTAGGCCATGTGCATCGCGTCGGTTCTCTTGGTTCCTGACTTCTTCAAGGAATTTGTGGTGCATACTAATGCCTCAGAGCATGGTGTGGGAGACGTACTTTCACAACTAAATGAAGAGGGTCTAGAGCAACCTGTTGCCTTCATTAGTAGGAGGTTATGGGCCTGCCCCAGGGAGCAAAGGTGGACTGCAATAGAAAGGGAAGCTTTTGCTGTAGTCTGGGTGCCGAAGAAGCTAAGACCTTACTTGTTTAGGACTCACTTCCAGGTTCACACAGACCACATTCCCCTCAGATGGTTAATGCAGATGAGGGGTGTGAATCCTAAACTGTTGAGGTTGTCCATTTCCTTACAGGGAATGGATTTTATGGTGGAACATCGGTTTGGAACAGAGCATGCCAATGCTGATGGTCTTCACAGTTTCCTCTGCCTTAGGAATGTGAACTCCCAAGAGGTTGGGTAGATTTCCCTACTTTCAGTTGGGGGGATATGTGTTAGACCTGGCATCTTTAGACATGGTTTTTTCTGTCTTTTTGCCTGTGACCTCCTGTTTGTGACTGTGTGCTGGATTTTATTTTTGCTGGCTTCAGGACTCAGGGCACTTTCCACTGCTGATCCTTGCTAAAGTGCAAGGGCTCCCTGTCCAAAAAGTAATGGTATTTGGCATGATTGATGCTACTAGTGGCCCTGAATCACTGATTGTGCCACCCACATGAGTAGCTCTTCAAACCTGTCTCAGGCCTGCCACCGCAGAGCCTGTGTGTGCAGTTTTAAACTGCTACATCAACCTGATAGTGCACTCACTTGCCAGGCCCAAACCGTCCCTTTTATTACATGTAAGGCACTCCTAAGGTAGGACATGTGTGTTGGTGTTTCACACATCCTGGTAGTCAAAAACAGCTACATCTGTTTTTCACTACAGCAAGGGCTAGCTCTACCATAGGTTAGTATTGAAACTGACTTGTAACATCTTAAAAGTGTATCTTCCAATTGGGAACTGATAGAAAATTGGAGGTTGGTGCCTCTAGACTCACAATTAAAAAATACATCTTTTAGTGAAGTGGTTTTTAAATTGCAAGTCTGAAAATGCACATTTTAGAACATTGTGATTTTCTTACTGTAGCCATTATGTGCCTCTGCCTGTCTCTGAAAACACATCAGGGTCAGGGTGACAGTGTCGGGCTCTTGGGCATTCACTCTACGAAGTCACACAAAAGGAGCTGTGGTGTGCCCTGCATATTCTGATGGCCCATCACCTGCTGATGGGACTTCCTGAGCTAGCGTGGTAGGAGGAGTTTACACAGACAACTGAATAGGGCTGTGCCTGTCCCCACACAAAGAAATCTCCACCCCTTGTAGTGTGTCTGGAGCCAGGGCAAGGAAGGGCAGGGTCTTGTACATAACAAACACCTTTATTTGAGGTTTGCCTACTTCAAAGACTGAAAAGGGTATTAGTACTGAACCTCTGACACCATATACTCAGAACACTTCTGGACGGAGGACATTCTGCCAGGAAGAAGCTGTGTTGCTGTCAGAAGGGGCTGCCACTTTGCTGTTTGCTTTGCAGTGCTGGGCTGCTGTTTCTGTCCTGGGAGTGAAAGGAATGAACCTTGCTTTCTACATCCTGCTTTTCAAGTTTCTCCAGGGGCTTAAATTGAGCTTGCCTCCTGTTGGAAGTCTCAGGGTCATCAAAGACTTCATCTGCCGCCCCCTGGGCTCCTCTGCTAAGAGCCCTGCTCTGCCAAGTGGTGCCAATTCCAGTTCTGGGTCCTTGGAAGTGAGTTCTGGTGCAACAAGAAGGAAAATCAACGTATCAACTTCAAGCAGAATTCGGAATCAGCCCAACATCTCAAAACTCATTGCAGCGCTTCTGCCTGGACTGAAGCATGGTCCACGCTCAATGCAACAATTATGGCTTTCAACACAAGCCCCAAAATTTTGATACAGCAACTCGAGCACCATGTCAATGAAGGCCGTGAACACACCACTCCGACTCCGACTCTGACTCAGCGCCGGCTTCAACGCTGAGGAATCAACGCAGTGTGACTTGACTCTGGGCGCCGAATTTATCATCGACACCACACCACAGTAAGGAACTAAGGTATTGAGCCCATAAATGATGCATCACCTCCCCTACGCAATGCATCGTCCCCGGACGTGGATGGCTCAATGACTCTGCACTGCCTTAAGAAACCAACACGTCCCTGTCTACAGCGACGTATCACCTCCTCTGCGCTATGCAATGTTCCCGGCTTTACCGTGCCAGCAACCTACAATAGCAGTAAGGAACCAAAGTATTGCAATTTTTTTGATGCCTCACCTTCCCCATGCCCCACATTGTCTTTGATTTTTAGTGCATTTAAGGTTCCTGTAGTGATGGAGTCAACGCGTAGGTTTGAGGAAAGTAGTTTTAATGCAGGAATGACAACTTGACATCCACAAGCAGAGAAGAGCAGTTAACTCAGCGAGAACCAACAGCAGAATGGGCTGCTGACACAGGAGCATTCTACATGACATACAAAGGTTCTAAGAACGACATCATGTAGGAATACAACACACCTCCCACCGAAAAAAAAAAAAAAAAAACAATAAACCCAAAAATAAAAGGAAAAGAAATAAATAAATAAAAAACATTAAGAGCAAACATAATCCTTAAGCTTTACAGGAACATGTTTTACACGAGAACTACTGCGTAAACAAACAGGCTGTGAAGAGCACGCCTGAGAAACAGCCTTTTGAGAAACATCATGAGCATTGGAAGAAACAACCTGTAAAGAAAAATTGTTAGGACAAGCTTGAGGAAAAGATACTTGAGGAGAATGCAAGTTATCAAAGACTTCATGAGAACCATGAAAACCGGAATCAAAATCAGGAACAGATAGGCTTCCAGAAGAACTAGGATCCAAACGAACATTCTTTTTATCCACAACATTGGACTTGCAAACTGAAATACGCCTGAAATTCCAAATTTTACCACCCTCTACTCTAACGGCCTTACTGAAGACCTCCGTAACTTTGACAGGAGAAGACCACCTGGATATGCCTTTAGGAATGATACCGCCAAACTTCACCCTCACAAAGTCACCAACAGAGATTTTAGGAGAGACAGGTCTTGGGGAAGAACTCTTAAGCATTTTGTCTTGGTATTTTCCAACGCGGTCTCTAATACTATTCATATCTAACTCTAGATACCCAGTGTCTTTCGTCTTCAGCCACCAAGGAAAAATTTTGGTACCAGGTTTCCTGCAACGCAACATTTCAAAGGGGGATAAACCAGTAACAGAGTTGGGAGACATACGATAGGTGAATAAAGTAGCCTGTAGAGCTTTTTTCCACTTCAATCCACTTCGCAAAGCCAATTGGCAGGACTCCTTAATCACTCTGTTAAAGCGTTCCACCTGGCCATTGGATTGTGGGGAATAATTTGAAACTCTTTTGTGAAGAATGCCACAAGTTTCTAAAAATGCAGAAAAAACCTCACTTACAAACTGCGGCCCATTGTCGGAAACAATTTCTTCAGGTAAACCCTCTCTACAGAAAACTTCATTTAAAAACTCAACAACAACTTCAGAATTAACCTTTTCAACAATTTTTAATTCGGGCCACTTGGAGAAATAATCCACAAGCACCACAGCAAACATGTCTTTCCCTGACTGGTAATTAAAAGGACCTATGATGTCAATTCCCAACTTTCTCCAAGGTCCAAAGGCAAATTCAACAGGGGAAAACCCAGAAGAAACAGGTTTCACAGATTTGTCGCTCAGAGAGCACGGAGAACAATTCCTTACCCACCTGTCAACCATAGTGTCCATACTAGGCCACCAATAAAACTCTCGGATCCTCCTTTTAGTCGTGGACATCCCCATGTGACCTTCATGGGCTAAATTGCAAATGGATTCACGAACATTAAGAGGAGGAACAATTTTATCATCTCTGTAAACCATATCGTCGATTACCGACAATTCATCTTTTACTTTGAAGAAAGAAGCTAAGTCACCACACAACTTCCTCTCTTCAGGCCAACCAGCACTCAAGAAAAATTTGACCTTAGCAAGAACCTCATCGTGACGCATAGCATCAGACCAAACACTTTCAGTGATGGAGTTTTCTAAGTCCTTACCACCAATTAGATTAACGTCACAAAGAGTGAAGGCAACATCACATTCATCACAAATATCCGTGTTAGAAGTATCACAAACTGGAAAACATGACATACAATCTGCATGTACATTAAGCCGTCCGGGGACATAGACAACTTCACACCGGTACTCTTGCAACTTAGCAGCGAGACGAGCAAGACGAGCAGTGAGAGTTCTACCACCACCAGCTGACAACATGTTGACAAGAGGTTTATGATCAGTCCTCAAAGTAAATTTCGTATCCCAAAGAAATTGGCGAAAATGCTGAGTAGCCCAAGTGCAAGCAAGAAGCTCCTTCTCTATGGTAGAATAATTAAACTCGACGTCCCGTAAAGTCCTGGAAGCATAAGATACAACATTTTCCCCAAAACGATCCTTATGCATCAGAACGGCACCAAGCCCTACATTACTGGCATCTACGCAAACAATGCAGTCTTTGTGGACAGAAAAAGGTTTAAGAAAAGGAGCATTGACAATTTTGCTTTTTAAAGAATCAAAAGAGGTTTGCTGTTCTGTACCCCAAAGGAATTTAGCTTGTTTTTTCAGCAAAGACCGCAAGGGGTGTACAATGGTAGAGTAATCTTTGACAAATTTACCGTAAAATTCAGAAGTCCTAAGAAGGACAACAATTGTTCCTTCGAGGAAGGAATGGGAGCATCGGTAATACTTTTTACATGATTGAGTTTAGGTTTTATGCCATCTTTAGAAATCTCATGCCCTAAATATTCAACTTTAGGTTGTCTAAATTTACACTTGTTAAACTTTAAAGTAAGACCCTTCTTTTGCACATTGGACAGCACACAATGCAAATTGTGATCGTGTTCCTCAACATCTTCTCCAAAAATCAGGATATCATCTTGGAACGCAATGGCTCCTTTACAGTCAAGAAGAACCTCTTTCATCAGGTGTTGGAACACAGACGCAGCACTGGCGAGTCCAAAAGGCATTCGCAAATACTGGAACATGCCTTCAGGAGTCACAAAAGCTGTAAGTCTTTTTGAATCCTCGTGTAGCTCAACCTGATGGTAGGCACTAGCTAAATCAATTGTTGAAAAAACAGTGGCACCTGTGAGAGAAGAAATTAATTTGTGGATGTTAGGGAGAGGATGTTTATCTACCTAGATCTCCTTGTTTAAACTGCGGAGATCCACACACAGATGGAGCTCGCCAGAACTTTTGAGTGATAAAACAAGGGGAGAAACCCAAGGAGAGGATTCTATAGGTTCAATGATCTGTTTTGATACAAGATCACCAAGAATGTCCTTTAGTTTCTCACGATAGGCTAATGGAACATTCCTGACCCTGTGTCTGACTGGAATGGCATTGTCATTCAGGATAATCCTGTGCTTAAAATCAGCAAATTTACCTAGGGTGTCCTTAAAAACATCAGGATTTTTTTTTTTAGTGTTTTCTACAAACAGAGAATTGTCTCCCAAATCGCAAATACTCAAAACATATGGCTCACCTAAGTAAACTGGGGGGTTGACATTGGGATCAAGTTTAATGCCAAGTAAACGTTGATGTGGCCAACTTAAGATGGCAACACCTTTGGTGGCGACATAAACTTTCCCTTTGGCAAATCTATCAGCAACCTGAATGTCAGCCCAAAAGAAACCTTCCATATTTATTTTCTGCCCAGTGTAACCACCTGGAGATATATCAGACGTCAATAATTTCCTGTCGCCCCAAAGATTTTTAAACAGATTCAAACCGATAATGGAATACCATGAGCATGAATCCATCATTAAAAGAATGGGTTGGTTATCAATTAAAATGGTGTAAGAGGGAAACTCCTTCTGCTCAGAATCATCCACAGATAGAATACAATTGAAACTTTGTAGAACTTCTTCCTCTTCCTGAGAAATATAATTGACCCTTTGGGAAGAACGACAAACATTAGCAAAATGCCCTTTCTTTTTACATTTGACGCAAACTCTATCCCAAGCTGGACATCCCCTGTAATTTCCTAAATGGTTAGAACTACCACATCTGTAACAGTAAACATTTTTCCTGTAGGAAAACTTATTATCAACAATATTCTTATTTTCAGGAACTTTCTTCTCATTGTCCTTTCTAGGAGGTAACCTATTAAAATTAGATGAAGTATTTTGACTCTTCACCAACGAAACTTCAGTATCAGGAACTTGAGGCTTGGATGTTTGACCTCTGATTTCCGAAACAAACAATTCGGATTGCTCAATGCCTTTAGCAATGTTGATAACAGCGCTCAAGGAAGATTCTGTACCCAACCAAAGTCTTTCTTGAATTTTCTTGCTTTTGGTGCGCATCATTATCTGATCTCTGAGAACTTGTTCGTAAGAAATGGTTTCAAAAGCACACGAACAAGCCAAAGATCGTAAGGCAGAAACATAATCCTCAATAGATTCATCCTGTTTTTGGACGCGGGAATAAAATTTGAAACGTTCCATAACAGTGTTTATCTTCCTTCCGAAACGAATTTTCATCTGTGCACAAGCTTTCTCAAAAACATCCATATCTCCAGCATCATCAATTGATGGAAGATTGTCAAATTCTTTAATGCCAGCTTCACCAAGACAATGTCTGAGAAGAGCTAACTTGCGTTTAGCTGAACACCCATCTTTTTCTAAAACATCAAAATAGGCTAAGAACATTGGGTGCCATAAATCCCATTCAATGTTAGGATCACCAGCAATTTTTAAAAAATGAGGTGGAGCAGAGATATTGGACATGCTTGTTATTATTTTAAAAAATTAAATTTGACCTGAAAATAAAATATTAAAAAAATAAAAATAATGTAGAAATTCAAGTACCTTATTGTTAGTAGACCGCCAAATAACAAATCCGGTAGAAAAACGAGGCAAAATGACGAAGAGATGATGAAAATAAGAGTTGCTTCGTGAAATTTGCTTTTCCGACTCACAAAGTAAATAAACAAGATGGCGGCACGTTGTGACGTCAGACGTAGTAGAGGTGAAAGGGTATTACCCAGAATGCAGCTGATTTCCAGAATTGGAGCGTCGTCATAGACGAGTGTAGATCGGCACGTAGAAGCAGAAGCTCTTCGGCGTTGCTAGGCGCTGCAATGGAGATTCCTCCGTGTTGCCAGGACGCAGCAGGTGCAGAGATATGCGAGGCAAAGTTCCACGCAGTTTGAAGGATGCGTATAACGGAACTCAGCACACGGTAGGAAAGGCTATTTTTGCCAAGTTAGAAAAGGTACAGAAAACTCACGGTTAGCACATTAAAGGTGATAAGTCCAGGGCACGACGATGAAAACGTCGGCAGTGCTAGTAGAAAGGCAGTCTTTGCGATTTTTCCAAAAGCTGAAACGTGAACGTTGTCATTCATAAAATCCTTCTTGCTAGCAGCTGTAGCTGTAGTTACCTAGTCGTCGCCAGAAATTATGTAGTGATGGAGTCAACGCGTAGGTTTGAGGAAAGTAGTTTTAATGCAGGAATGACAACTTGACATCCACAAGCAGAGAAGAGCAGTTAACTCAGCGAGAACCAACAGCAGAATGGGCTGCTGACACAGGAGCATTCTACATGACATACAAAGGTTCTAAGAACGACATCATGTAGGAATACAACAGTTCCCTTTCCAGATCAAGCGCAATCATTGATTTCTAAGAACTATTACTTTCTAGAAAATTGAAAATTCATATTTTGAGTTGTGTATATTGGATATTTGTCGTTTTGGTCTTGTTTTAATCAGATAAATATTGGCTAATTTTCTAAACTGGTGTCCCTTTGTAGTGTTTTCACTGTGTTACTGTGTGTGTACACATTCTTTAAACATTGCCTCTGAGATAAGCCTGACTGCTCTTGCTAAGCTACCATGGGGTGAGCACAGGTTATTCTGAGAGTGTGCTTACTTTCCCTGACTAGAGTGAGGGTCCTTACTTGGACAGGGTAAAATACGCTGCCAACTAGAGACCCCATTTCTGACAAAAAGCAAATGAGAAAGTGACAAAGGGCTATTTTGACAGAAGAGACATACAATCGGATCAGTGTTCTTTATTCCATGATTATGGTTGATCATTCTCCACTTTTTAAAAGCCAGAACATGGCCCATTCATAACTTCAGCATCCACCTCTTTGTGCACTACAGGATTTTATATTTTTGAATAAGGTTGTAATGCTGATTATAGTCTATTGCCAGGAGGTACGAGTGTTGAGATCTTGCACCACAGTCCTCTATGTCCTTTTTAATAGATCCTGTGTTAACCAGATTTTTCATCAGTTGTTTCTTCTGCTAAACTGATCTAGCTCTTAACTTTGATATTAATCATATATCTATCCCCCAGGATACCGCAGCACCAGTGGTCGGTCTATGTAGACAGTGCAGGTAATAGGCATGTTGTAAATTAACAGCGATTGGGTTAAGCATTAGCAGAAGACATGCTGTATTTGACCATTATCGTAGCAAACGTACCGACTCCATTTTGTATTTGTAGCGGCCATTTTGTATGCCATACATCGCCATGTGCTCATCATGTGCTTTGTCCTACCTCCTTGTTAACTGAGCTTGAAGACTGCTGGGCAACAGGCTATATTTAGCATCCCCCACTTCCAGCATGTCCAGACATGCTCAGTAGGGTCTACAACTGTTACTAATTAGTTCCAGATAGGAATGTGTTTACTAGTTTCCGAAGACTGTTAACTCCGCCCACTTATCGATTGTGCCTTCCAATATGTCCTTGTATGGTTATGAAACTGCTCTTGTATTCTGTACTTCCTTCTTTTGAGCCCCCTTATTGTGTATAAAAGGGGCCATGTGCTTTAGTTTGGTGTGCTACTCTATACAATACTGAAGGGTGTTGTGTGGACTGTAGTACCACCTTTAAAGGTTTAATAAACTTTGCTTTTGTATTTTCCAGTTTCATTGCCAACTTCTTCCTATGGTCTGAAGACTCCGTGCAGAGAAGGGCGAACCCCTTGCACTAAGTAGGCCTAGCTGAGGTTTGCTTACAGCAGGCATATGGTGCAAAAAGGACTCACCTGTCCATCGCCGCAAACAGGGTCATAATACTTAGAGTGAAGATGTTGCTGAAAGGGATCCACATCGAATTCTGCCTGAAAGAACAAGAAAGGGGTGAGTAAGCCCCCCAAATTCTTTGGTTCCGCAGACTTGAAGCGGGAGGTCTCACCACCATGGTCAGCTTGTGCAATAGCCAACTTGAATATAGAGGGTGGTGAAACTTCCCTGTACCACCCTATACCAGCATTCTTTCCACAACCGTGACCGCGGTGGTCTGCAGTATTCTGGCGGTGTCGACCGTACAGCTGCGGTTTTCCCAAATGCAATTTGCACAACTCATATTAAGACAGTCAGACAATCGAGATTGCGGTGTTTGGTTTGTGAGTATTGCAGTCCACGGACCGCCAAACTTGTAATAAGGCCCTTATTGTGCTATTCACTGAGCCTTTCGGTAAGCCAGCCAATTTTTACAGATAATCACTTCTGTAATCTGGGACATCTTATTTTCTATGTAGTAAAAATCCTGCATCCATAAAGCTACAAGTTACTTATCTTTGCATTGTTAGACTCCCTTAGAACTTCAATAGACTTATGGCCTAGTATTGAGTCTATCTTTTTTAAGGATCATGCACCAACATTTGCTCTCTGTTTTTGTTGATCAGTGTGAGATTATTTTTAAAAAGCAGACCTGAATACCTGAACTCTTTCACAATCTCCAATTGTTCTCCTCTAAACCACGTTTTCAGTTTTGATATTTGATTGATAGTGTTTGGAAATAACCTTATTTTAATTTTAGAAACTTTTATGAGTAAATCACTATTTGACCTATATTCCCAGAAGGAATTTAGTTGCCTCTGAATATCAACTTTGGTTATTCCAAATAAAACTCTATTATCTACGTACAAAGTTGACAAAACAGCGTCACCTTCTAATTTTGGCGGAAATGAACGGGCCTATCTTAAAACTCCTGGGACATCTGCAAAATATAAATAGAAAAGAGATGAGGCACTAAAATATACCCTTGCCTTGTCCCATTCAACAGATAGATTTTTCGATGCAAGGGTCTATTATTTCCAAGTTCAATTCTTGTCCAAGCCCCTTCATGTAGTTCCATTATTAGTTTCAATAAGACTGATGGAATTTTCCAATATAGCTTCTTTTCAAAAGACGCATGTATGATTTGCAGCAGATGTTTAGCATAAATGTTGCTAGATTTGTCCAAAAATGTTCTCATGCAGATTTTTTGGGACATGTGAACTTAAACCTCTTTTTTAAATATGGGAACCCTTATGCTGCCTTTCTAAGACTTTATTTGCACTAACTACTACTGAAAATACGGGAGTTAAGATTTGAGCCCACAAATCTTGGTACCAACTTCAATATGTTAGCACTTAAGCCAGCTGGTGCTTGAGCATAAGATCTTATCTTGATTTGTGATGATTACCTTAATTTTCTTGAATGTTGGAATTAAGGCACCCAGGTCAGATTTGTCTATAATACACTCCCGATTTTGAATAGTCAACAAAGGCATTTGATTATTATTGTTTTTATTTTTCATTTCATGTAGGTCTGATATATATTTACACTACTCCTCTGCTACTGGTGGTGCTTCTATTTTCTTTCACTCTTCCCCCCCAATGTTTTACTCACACTAGCCCAAAAGGGTTTCGTTTCTTTTGTCGAAGAACCACAATAGCTTCCATTCATATTCTTTCTTTCTTACCCCATCAAAGCTAGCTTTCTAAGTGTTTTCGTAATTCTTTTCTGTGTTATTTTCACTAAATATGCTCTGTTAGCAGGCTCACACTGAAAGGCCTCCCTCAACTACTGTTATGAGTTGTGCTAAATAGATGAAGACTGACAAACAATACCATATTCTATTTATTGTCTAAATCAATTGTATGCGGTCTCTGTAAATACTGAACTATTGTAATAAAAACTGGGTTGTCTTTTTAAGAGAATGCCCACCATGCAAGGGTCACTTTTAAGGGAGAGCTAAAATGTATTTCTATTTTTGTCATCCATTGCTTTCGGTGGACAGGCTGGCTTGAGGGAGCTGGGCCTGGACGGACTCATGTTCCTGACTACTGGAGAAGTCTACTTTCCGCACCTAGATTTGTATATGTTGAAGAGTCCACTTTAGGGGCATAGGGGCAATATGTTCCATTTCTGATAAAACACAGATTTTTAATGAGGGTCGGTGTATGTTTCCCACAGGGATCAATCAATCAATCAATAAAGGTAAAGATAAAGGTCTTTACCTCTCCAACATAAACTGTCACCAGCCAGACAGGTATACCAAAGCAGGTTAGGGGCGGGGATATTCCCTGAAGATGAAATGAAGAGTCTTTTGATGATCCTTCCCAATGCATAATCCAGTACCCTGCCTTAGGTACACTTTAGGGGTTGTCACAACAGGTGAAAACAAAGTAAGGAACTTCCATGACGAAAAACTAAAATAAAGTTATATGGTGTAGGGTTTGCTACAGTACTAAAGATTATAAGGCCAAAATCTTGTTCACCTAATATCAGAAACCAAAATGTCATGAACATAAGTGCAATAGGCAAGTATAGATTTACTATTCTTAACTTCACAGCTGAATACCTTCAAGATATATGTATATATATGCATTATCAAGACACATATGGGTGACGTTTAGTGTAGTAATCTGCTTGTACTTACCTTCACAACGTGTATCTCGATATTTAGGCCCCATATTATTTTGTACTCAATATTATGATGGTAAAATACCTATGGTGGTCAGCCATGACAGAGACCTGGGGAATCTGATCACTCTTGAGCCACCATCACCATGCTCACCCAGGATATTCAAGCAAACAAATAGAAACTGTGGTATTCTGCTGCTGCAGACTTCATTTCATTGGAACCACTTACTCGAAATTATGAAGCTAAATTGATCCCCACGTTGATACCTGATGGCGCCATAATGGTCTGGATACCCGGACCCAGGTGGAGTAACCATGCTCACAGAGGGTTATAGCTTGAGGAAAATGGACTCTGGTGTGCTATGCATCAATTCGTTGGACTGCAGTCACTGTGTATAAATTGCTTTACTTTTAGCTTCTTCTTTGGATTATAGGTAATACAAAGTTTTAAAAGAGATTTTGTAGTTAAGGCTAACAAGTATCAAATACATCTGCAATTGAGGGTGATTGTTCGCATGGGTGTACGGAGTTGCTAAGTTGGCTAGTTTTCAACGCTGCTTCATATTTTTTAAGTTTGCCTTTTGCATGTGTAAACCGCCTTCAACCAGTGGTGTAACAAGAATGCCTTGGGCAGCAGTGTAAGCAAAGAAAATGCGCCCACCATGCCGCTGCTTGTGTAGTAAAATACACTAATAAGAGGAGTTCAATGGGCCCTTGGGGTCTCTGGGCTCCGGTGCTACTGCACCTGCTGCACAATTGGAAGCTACGTTCCTCCTACTTGTTTTCCCGCCATAAACTTCCTGGTGCTTGAGGCATTTAATTAACGTGACTCTCCGGCGGCAGTGATTGGTTTGTTGCCGAAGGATACCCCAACTTTTGTGGTCAAAGCATGCTGCGGCACCAGCCGCTCACTGCAGCTGGGCTCTGGCAAAGCTGGGAAATGTCACCCCTCCCCCGCCCCCGATGCAAAGCATGAAGCGTTCCGATTACGATATATTAGGATACTAGTTCCTAAGAATAGGGTTTATCAGCTCACTTTCACCGAGAAAAGAATACACAATTGCAAATTAAATTTTAAATTAAAAAAAAGTTGAAAAAAATTCTTCTTCTTAAAAGTCAACTAGATGACCTGTAAAAAATGTTTATGTAAATCTGTTTTTTTCGAATGGTATATGTTGTGTTCTTGAAACGGGGAGTGGCAGCCTTAGGGGTAGCAACTTGGGACCCACACTCCGGGGCATCTAGGTCTAACTAGGCCTGACACGTGGCCCTAGAAATAACTGAGACGGACACTGGGAATAACTTCTTGGCTCTCCGTCCGCGCATCTGACTGCGTACGTGCGTGCGGGCCTCTCTTTATTATAGCAAGTCACATGACTCAACGTTGCATGCTCATGGCGTCATGGGCGTGCCAGATCCAGGAACATAACATTCCTCCTAAAACATGAGGAAAAACAACAACAACATATACCAACATTATCGAACAGTCTGTCATGATATTTTCCTTTAGCCCACTATGCTCAAAATGTTGTTCCAAACTTGTGGGGCATGATTACTGACATCACACTCATATTTTTCCTTGGAACAGTCTTACGTGAAATAGTCGCGTAGCCAACAGGAAGGTGTGGGGTTTCTTCTCAGTCCGTGTTACGACTCTCTCCGACTCGGGATGTCCTTCTCCGTGACTGGGGCCGTTGTTGGCGCCTCCCTGTCTGCCACCTCCGGATATTGCATGTCTTCCGGTGCCCCAGGACTTTCAATCAGCTTGTCACTCTCGGCTGCTCTAGCATTGCTTCTCTGTGTGACCTTGTGGCTGGGTGTTGTTTCCTGGTGTGAAAAGCTGATTGCAGTTTCAGTTCCATTGTCGGACATTGGGGGACAGGGTGATGTTGGCTCAGGATGGAACCGTTTGAAATGGGATACATTTCTTGTTACTGTTTCCCGCCCCCGGGCTGCTATGATGCCGGTGCCTTTTACGCCAATCACTCGCCATGGTCCTTTTTCATAGTTCAGCCTGAACTTGCCACTGGTTACCCCGTTTCGAAGAAGCATTAGATCGCCTCTGTTGAATTGTTTCATCACAGCCCTTCTCTTCTTACTGATTTGAGCAAAAGTGGCCTTTCTTTTCTGCGCAATTCTGTCTTCGTTTGCCCCCTCCGGTGACCACCTTGGATGGTGAGGGATAGAGTCAGTCACCACTCGCCCATGAGGATATGTGCTGGAGCTACCCCTGTGGTTGAGTGTGGGGTCTGTCGGTAGCTTCGGAGGAACGTGAAGATGGCCATCTCCACTGACTGGCTTTTGTCATGGGCGATGCGAATGACCTTGTTCAGGGTTCTCATAAATCGCTCTGCCTCCCCGTTGGCCTGAGGCCAGCGAGGAGTGATGCGCCGATGCTGGGTGCCGAGGGAGGACAGATAAGTAGCCATTTCTTGTCCCTGAAACGGGGGTCCATTGTCGGTGCGGAGTTCACGCATCGCCCGTGAGTGGCAACAATTTTCTCTATTTTGGGGATGACGTTCTCGGCGCTTGTGCTGGTTAATATTTCCACTTCCGGGTATTTGGAATGGTCATCGATCATTACCAGTGTGTGTCTCCCGTCCGGGAGGCTACCAAAATCCATACTGACCCGTTCCCATGGCTGTCGGGGCCGGGGTTCCACTATGATCGGGGCTTCACGAGGAGCATCTCCGGTGACTTGGCAAGCTGTGCATTACCTCACCGCCTTCTCCACCATTTCGTCCATCAGGGGGAACCACACTTTTGTTTTTAGACGTGCTTTGGTTTTGACCATTCCCTGGTGACCCACATGTGCCAGTTGCACCACCTGGTCGGTCAACGCAGCGGGTATTACTAGACGATGCCCTCTCAGCAGGCACCCAGTCGCGTCCTCGTTTAGCTCTTCCCGGACATGATGCAGGCTCTCCATGATCTTTTGGGCTTCCGACGTGAGCGCCTTCCAACTCTCCTTGGCTCGGTGCCAGTTTGCTGTTCGGAGAGCCTCTTTGGCCCTCTGTAAGCAGGCATCCTGCGCCGTGGCATTCGCAATGTCGTCTACGGAGAGAGGTCGCGGGCATGACCGCGCAATCACCCATTTGACGTAGGCTTCCTTTTTTTCGGCCTCCTCCATTTCTTTCGGGGTGGCTGGCCTGGGGTGGTGTGAGAGGTAGTCCGCCGGGTTCTTTGCCCCGGGCTGGTATTCAATGTTGCAGTTGTACTCCTGCAGTTGAAGCAGCCATTTCTCGATGCGGGGCGGCGGTTTTGTCGAGGTCCCAGAGAACAGGGCCACTAATGGTTTATGGTCAGTTACCACCGTGAACGGCTTGCCATATACATATAGATGGAAATGCCGGCACCCCCAGTGGATGGCAATGGCTTCTTTTTTGATTTGGGAGTACCGCTGCTCCGTGTCTGTGAGAGATCTACTTGCAAAAGCAACCGGCACCCAGTCCATTTCGTCCCTTTGTTTCTGCATCAGGACAGCTCCGAGTCCGGCCGGCCCGGCATCTACCGCTATGAGGGTGGAGTTTCGGGGATCAAAGAACGCGAGTGTTGTGTTACTCGAGAGGGACGCCTTGATGTCTTGGAAGGCCTTCTCCTGTTCCGGTCCCCAGGTCCATGGTGTGGAGTCCTTTGTGAGTTCACGCAGGGGGAGTGTGAGGTTGGCAAGATCTCTGATGAACCTCCCGCAATAATTAACCATGCCAAGGAAACTCCGAACTTCGGTGACAGTGGTGGGGGGTGGTGCGTCTTTGATGTCTTTTACTTTGTCGGGGTCTGGGTTGACTCCTTCTGCAGAAAAGACATATCCAAAGAATCCTATTTTTGTTCGTAGGAACTCACACTTCTCTCTATGGAGCGTAAGTCCCGCTTCTCTCAGCCTGCAAAACACTTGTGTTAGTCGGTGATTGTGTTCTGTAATGGTGCAGGCATGTATCATTATGTCGTCGCTGACATTTATCACCCCTGGTATGCCGGTGATCAGTTCCTGGATGACATTCTGGAACACCTCCGCTGCACTGGAAACTCCAAAACTAAGCCGGGTGTACCTCCGAAGGCCAATATGAGTTGAGAAGGTGGTTATGTTTCGCGACTCTTTATCTAGTACTAGCTGGTGGTATCCCGACCGTAGGTCTAGCTTCGAGAACCAGCAGGCCCCGGCCATTTCTCCGATGAGGTCATCAATGGTGGGAGTTATGTGACGCTCTCGTTTTATGGCTGCATTGGGGAGGCGCATGTCCACGCAGATCCTGACTGCCCCTGGCTGTTTCGGTTTTCTGGTGACCACGATGGGCGACACCCAGGGGGTGGGGCCTTAGACCTTTTCGATGATGCCAGCCGCTTCCAGTTTGCGAAGCTCCTCTTCCACCAACGGCCGAAGATGGAACGCAATGCGTCTGTGTCTCAGGGCCAGCGGCTGTACCGTGGGGTCGACGTGCAGGTGTATTTGACGGCCATTGAAACGTCCGATGCCTTCAAATATGTCAGGGAAATCCATGAGGAGCTGTTGTACCGACTCCTCGTGGACCCCGAAGGCGAATGTTACCACACCCAGGTCCCTGGCCGCTCTGCAGCTTAGTAGCATGCCTTGTCCCTCTTCTGACACGAAGATGTTCGCGTTGATTGTCTTGTCCCCATGGCGGACTGCCGCTCGGAACTTCCCTCGGATCTTGAGGGGGATGTCTTGTCCATATGCAAAGACAGTGATGGGAGTGGGGCTCAGGGCCGGAGGCGTGGCCATGGTTCTGTAGAGCAAGGCACTCATGAGGTTTATGGATGCTCCCGTGTCCACTACCGCCATTATGCCTTGGTCCGCCACACGGATTGAACATTGAGGGAGCGTTCTGGTGCGACGAGCGGCGGTGCCGATCATGTGTACTTTGTGCACTGATCGTTCTTCTTCCTCGTCATCGTCCATGTCACTGTGGCTCTGCTCGCCTTCCGTCAGAGTGTTTACCACTTGGCGAGGCCTACGGAATTTCTTCGAGCGGCACACTTTCTCGTTTAGCTTGCCACATCCCGAGCAGCGTTTTCCCCTCGCTGGACATTCTGGTGCCGGGTGACGCGGGCCTCCGCAGTATCCACATGAGTGTCCAGATGCCCCGCCCTGTGTGTGTGGTGTCTTTTTATGCCACTTGGGTGGTGTTTGGACTTGAAGCTTGTGGACAGGTTCGACCTTGACGGTTGCTTGCAGTGCGGCCTCCATGTGCGCCGCTCTGGCTTTGGATAATTCTTTCGTGCGGCCGAGAGTTAGAATATCGGCTAGCGGTTTGCCTGACTCCTCAAGTATTCTTTCCCTCAGTTTGGCAGAGGCGCAGCCCTGTATGATTTGACCACGGATTTCTTCTGTTACATCTTGGAACCCACAGGACAGCGCTAGCTTTTTGAGTCTGGTGTGGTAGGTGTCCAATGACTCTTCTGGCAGCTGACGCGCTTGTCTGAATACAAATCGTTCATAGTCCTGGTTGGCCATGGGTTCAAAGTGGGCATTTAGGGCATTTATCAGCATGTGATGTGTTTTGGGGGTCGCCTCTGTGAGTGTCCGAGCGATGGAGTGTATGTCCTTGCCTCCTAGGTGGAGCACCATGGCTCGCTTTTGTTCCTTGTGGACTTTCGTGGCCTCGAAGAATAGTAGGAGTCTGTCCACCCACTCTTTCCATTTCGGGGCAAGTGTTGAGGGCGCACTCTCCACCACAAACGGTTAGATGGGCGGAATCGTGGCCATCGCCCTGGCGGCGCCTGATCAGGCCTTCGACGGGCCGGAACTTCACCTGATCTGGCGCGCGAAGGGGCCGGATGTGGGCCTCTGCTAGGCACAGGACTGCAGGCACCCGGAACCCGTCCGTTCCGTGATCGTGGTGTTCTCAGCAGGGAGCCCGGAAAGGCGCGTGCGACCGGCGTGCTTACTACGGGCAAGCAAGGCCAGCGGCGAGACAGGCAGGCGCCGCGTCCGCTAGATGTGTGAGACGAGGCAGGGCGCCGCCCAGATCGTCGTGCCAGACGGACAGAAGCGCGCTTCACACACGTGCCGAGGGGCCAGGTGCGGCGCTGGGTGTGAAACCACCGATGAGAGAGCACGCAGCTTCCTGCCGCAGGTGGGCAATCGTGACGATGCGCACTGCAGGATGGCGCTGAGCAGCACGGCTCACCTGTGATCCCCCCAGGGATCGAAGTCTTCCCTCCAAGCGCACCCCGCAGGGGCGTGTGATGCCGTGAGGCACGAGCACCAGGAGCAAAAGGACGGGCTTGCGGCCACCGCACGGGACAGCAGACACACACGCACCCCAGGCGAGGATCCGGCAACCACCCTCGTCGCCAATTGTTGTGTTCTTGAAACGGGGAGTGGCAGCCTTAGGGGTAGCAACTTGGGACCTACACTCCGGGGCATCTAGGTCTAACTAGACCTGACACGTGGCCCTAGAAATAACTGAGACGGACACTGGGAAAACCTTCTTGGCTCTCCGTCCACGCGTCTGACTGCTTACGTGCGTGCGGGGCCTCTCTTTATTATAGCAAGTCACATGACTCAACGTTGCACGCTCATGGCGTCATGGGCGTGCCAGATCCAGGAACATAACAGTATAAATGATCTAATCGGTAGTAAAAGGGGGGGGTGGAGTATGATGTTTACCAATTTCAGTCAAGGTGTAGCCTCTATTTATGTGCACTGAACCAAGCTGGTGCTAAATTCGGAAGGGGAAATTGCACAAACCAATTACTCAGGTCTTACCTGTACGGGGAGCCCTAGTCTATTGGAATCCATTGAACATTCGCTACGAGGATGTTCTTATTAAACCACGATAAGAAGCAATAGCAGGAAACTTGTGCTGCGTGAGTAAAACATGTTTCAATGTACAAATAACATGTGTTTTTACTGTCACAGCAGACAAATGTACAGCATTTGTTTTAGGTCGATGGTATAAGCCTTTTAGCAAAATGAAAATGTAAATTTGAATATCTGAATTCCATAAATAATATCAGTATGTGTTTTCATTGTATAAGCTCTTATTTGGAGCGCGAATTCCAATGAAATATACTTGAATTTCAATTTAAAGACATATCCAATATAGCATGGGTGGGACAATGGTGCATTTGGGTGGGCCACTGAGGCAGTCGCGGCCTGACTCGCGGGGTGAGGAGAGAGAGGGGGCAGGGGGCAGGGGGTTCACGCGGGGGGAGGGTGGGGGGGTCATGTGGGGGAGTTTAATTTAATAATATTAATTTATAAAAAATGTAGCTTACCTTTCCGCCGGCCGGGTCCCATGTCTTCTCGGCTCCTGCTCTCCTGCCTCCGGACAAAATAGGATGCAGGCAGCCAGGCTCCCTCCCCAAACCCAATACCAGTGCTGCAAGCAGTGTTCTGATTGGTCCGGACGACGTCCAGCCGGGGGCTTATGTGGAGGCCCTGGTCTCCATGCAGGCTGCATTGCCGCAAATGCAGCCGGCATGGAGAAGTACAGGAGACAAAGTGGTCCTAGACATTAACATTGAACTACTACAATAAATGATACATGTATTACACATTTTCACCGCTACCAGCAAAGCGGTTGACAAGGGACTCTTCCCCTTATTTTGGATGTTTTCACTACAGCCCATTTGACTCTGTTTTGAGTTATAATGCACACCACTAACGGGTTTCCCACCGTGTTGTTGGGGGCGTTACATGCTTCAAACTAGGGTCTCTCCATTCCCCGTACTGAGGAAAACCCGTAGCTGAGGAATTCACTTACCCTTAACGCACCAGGGTCGAAACGTCGATGACTCCCCCCTTATTCGGGCCTGTACTCTATGTACCCCCACCCCTCAACCATGAGCACAGATGAAGCATTGCTGTACATGAAACAATGAGAATTGGATATGTTGTGAATGACAGCAGGGGCAGGCTCTTATTCAATTGCTAAGGATATTTGCCCTAGCAGGATATAATACAGTAGAATTATCCACTTATTTTTCTCTGACTTTATCACCTTTTCACATGAGCATCAATCTCTTCACTTCTACACACTACCTGGTAGTAACCCCCTCTCTTCTGAATTGATGGTAAACTGTTTGTTCTCAATTAAGTATTGAATAAACTGCCTGAAAGTTAATTGACTGTACTTTCGGCATAACCATATCAGTGGGTACTGGTTCAATTGCGTATGTATCTGGCTTTTGTTTTCTTTTTCAGGATCTAATCACACAGGAATATGTAATACATGTATCATTTATTGTAGTAGTTCAATATTGATGTCTAGGACCACTTTGCCTCCTGTACTATTCGATGCCCAGGTCCTTTGACTTTTTGGGATACCCCATTTATGCATGGAGAAGGGCAGAGTGGGCATGACTAGTTTGGGTGGCTACAGAGGGCTGACCAAACAGTCTTTGTGCACTCATGACCTGACAGCTTATTAAATAAACAAAAACCAGAAAGGGCATGACAGGGCAGGCTTTAGCACTAGTGCGAAAGTCTTGTTTGACGCCCCATCAATAACCTCTTTCACCATAGATACCATTACTACCACCCTCCAACAGTGCACTTCATCTCTCTGTAGCCC
The DNA here is from genome assembly GCF_964263255.1 of Lissotriton vulgaris. NCBI lineage: Eukaryota > Metazoa > Chordata > Amphibia > Caudata > Salamandridae > Lissotriton > Lissotriton vulgaris. The sequence continues at coordinate 557,715,781 of NC_141685.1, read as the reverse complement.
CTCTTTCATATGCATTTCATTTGTTGTATAGCGCTACTCATATGAGTGCAGAGGTCTTCAATCTGTGGGGCGCGACCCCCAGGGGGGTCGTAGAGTCCTTGGAAGGGGGTCGCAGATTCTGTCAGAGTGCAGTTCCGGGCTTAGGCTGATCGAGGGTGCTCACGGTTGAGGCCTAATTCACATCAACGCCTCATTAACAAGTTTAAAGGTCTTTTAAAGAGCTTTCAAGTACTGGGTGTGGCTGTGTGTGTGTCCCTGAAGCCATTTCGAGCTGGGGAGGAGGGGAAGTGGGGGGGGGCGGAGGGGGGATGGATGAGCAGGCTGTAGTGTAGCCCTTTGAGGTCAATGGATATTGCAGAAGGAAGAAGACGCAGAGAGATACTGACCCCCCCTCCTCCCCCCCCATGAGAGAGGCACAGAAAAGGTGTGTGAATGAATGATGGGTGAATGGATGGATGTAAGGATGAAGGATGGATGGATGTGTGAAAAGGTGGGTGGATGAATAATGAATGGATGGATGAAAGGGTGGATGGATGGATGAAAGGATGGATGAAAGGGTAGATGGATGAAGGATGTATGGATGGATGGATGTGTGAAAAGATGGGTGGATGAATGATGGGTGAATGGATGGATGAAAGGGTGGATGGATGAAGGATAAATGGTTGGATGAAAGGGTGGATGAATGGAAGAAAGGATGGATGAAAGGGTGGATGAATGTTATGTTATGTTATGTTAGGAGGTTCTTGTAGAGCGCACTATCACCGTAGGTTTCCTGGCGCTGATTGGGATACTGAAAGTGGCAGATTAGAGTTTATCCAGATTGGGGGGAAAGCCAGGTTTTAAGGGATTTACGGAAAAGGATGAGTGATGTGACGGATTTGAGAGAAAGAGGAAGAGAGTTCCAGAATGTGGGGGCAAGATATGAGAAACTTCGGCCTCCCATCCTCGTAAGTTTAAAGGGTGGGATGACCAGGAGGTGAAGATGAGAGGATCTGAGGGTGCGAGGGGGGCAGTACAGAGTGATAAGAGATTTCAGAAAATTAGGAGAAGGGCCAGTGAGGGACTTGAATACTAGGCAGCCGGTCTTAAAGGCTGCCCTGAGATTGATAGGGAGCCAATGCAGTTTAGCAAGGAGGGGCTTGGCCGACTGCCATTTGGGGGTCCTAAATACAAGTCGCGCCGCTTGGTTCTGCACGACCTGTAGCCTGTAGAGCAAGGTTTTAGGCAGGCCATGATATAGAGAATTGGAAAAGTCCAAACGGGAAAGGACTAAGGCCAGAGTGACTTGAAGTAGGACTGCGGGGGACAGGAGGTAGGCAACCTTCCTGACCCTGCGGAGTTGGTACATGCAGGAGGAGACCACTGCCCCCACCTGGGCCTTGAGAGAGAGTTCGGAGTCAATAATGACACCCAAGCTCTTCACGGATGTCACAGGGACAGGGGGAGGGCCGAGTTTAGAAGGCCAAAAGTGTGGACCCCAGTAGATGGAGCTCCTGCCAGGAAGAAGGAGCTCTGTCTTTCCAGGATTCAGCTTAAGCTGATTTTGGCTCATCCAGAGGAGAATATGAGACATAACAGAATGAAAATTAGAGACAGCAGAAGGGGTGGAGAGAGGAAAGATGAGTTGTAGGTCGTCAGCGTAATTAAAGACGGTGACGTCCCACTGCCTCAGAGAAAGAAGAAGGGGGCAAAGATAGAGGTTGAAAAGGAGGGGAGACAGCGAAGAACCCTGGGGGACACCACAAGTGGAGGAGACTTTGGGTCCACGAAAGGTACCCAGACTGACCGTCTGAGACCTACCAGATAGAAAGGAGTGGATCCAGGCCAGCGCCGGGCCCTGGAGGCCGGCCTGCTCGACACGGCGGATGAGAATGTCATGATCCACCGTGTCGAACGCGGCCGACAGATCTAACAAGACCAGGGCCTGGGGGATGCCCTTGTCGGCATTGCCTCTCAGAGTGTCGAACACGGCTAAGATGACTGCCTCCGTGGAGTGGCCGGGTCGGAAACCGGCCTGGTTAGACTCCAGGAAGTTCGAATGGGTGGATGGATGGAAGGATGAAAGGGTGGACTGATGAAGGATGGATGGATGGACGGATGGAAGGGTGGATGGATGTATGGATGGAGACAAGGTAGCATGGATGAATGATGGATGTGTGAAAAGGTGGGGAGACGAATGATGGGTGGATGGATGGATGAAAGGGTGGACGGATAAAGGATGGATGAATGGAAGGATGAAAGGGTTTATGGATGAAGGATAGATGGATGAAGGATAGATGTATGGATGTAAGGATGAAAGGATGGACGGATGAAGGATGAATGGATGGATGAAAGGGTGAATGGATGAAAGGGTGGATGAATGGATGAAAGGGTGGATGAATGGATGGAGAATTGTGGCTCACTGGTTAGAGCAGGCAGACCCTGAAGCAGAGATCAGACCCGGGACCAGGGTTCAATTCCCGACGCGGCAGGGTCTTGAGCTCAAATGTCCATGGACTCGATAATTCTCGCTTCGGTGCCTGACCTAATCATGGGTTCACACTCTGCAACTCTGGGTATTAAGCTTGCTTAATCTCCACAACGGCCCCCCGCGGCAGGATGCCTGGCTTTCACCTTGGGGATGCCCTGTAGGGGCTATCTCACAGGGAAAAAGCCAGGACGGGTTCCAAAGGCAAGTGTGGAGATACCCCTTCGGGGGTCGATTCAGGCGCTATATAAGAAACATAATAATAATAATAATAATAATAATAATAATAATAATAATAATAATAATACTAAAAGGTTGCATGGATGAATGATGCATGGATGGATGTGTGAAAAGGTGGGGGGATGAATGATGGGTGGGTGGATGGATGAAAGGGTGGGTGGGTGGATGGATGATGGATAGATGTATGGATGGGAGGATGAAAAGGTGGATGGATGTATGGATGGATAAAAGGTTGCATGGATGAATGATGGGTGGATGTGTGAAAAGGTGGGTGGATGAATGATGGGTGGATGGATGTAAGGATGGATGGATGTAAGGAAGAAAGGGTGGATGATGGATGTAAGGATGAAAGGGTGGATGGGTGAAGGATATATGGATGAAGGATAGATGTATGGATGTAAGGATGATAGGGTGGACGGATGAAGGATGGATGGATGGATGAAAGGGTGAATGGATGGAAGGGTGAAAGGGTGGACAGATGAAGGATGGATGGATGGATAAAAGGTTGCATGGATGAATGATGCATGGATGGATGTGTGAAAAGGTGGGGGGTGAATGATAGGTGGATGGATGGATGAAAGGGTGGGTGGATGGATGTATGGATGAAAGGGTGGATGGATGAAGGATGTATGGATGGGAGGATGAAAGGGTGGATGGATGGATAAAAGGTTGCATGGATGAATGATGGATGGATGTGTGAAAAGGTGGGTGGATGAACGATGGGTGGATGGATGGAAGGGTAGATGGGTAAAGGATGGATGGAAAGATGAAAGGGTGGATGGATGAAAGATGGATGGATGGATAGAAGGATGAAAGAATGGATGGATGTGTGAAAGTGTGGGTGGATTAATGATGGATGGATGTGATGAGGTCTAACAGGCGCATTTATGGTTGTCAAAAGATGTTGATGAGGAGTACCAGTTTCTATAAACTTTTGTCGGAAGGGGGTCCTTACCCCTAAAAAGGTTTTACAAGGGGGTCTCGGCATCAAAAAGTTTGAAGACCTCTGGTGTAGGGTGTCACAGTACTTTACATCATGCACACATTATGCAGAGACAATGAATCATACAAGTATGTAAATCAGTCTATAGGGAATGTCACATAAGCCAATGAGGATTATAAGGTGTAGGACTCACGTCACCCATACTGGTGGGCAGTATATTTCAATTAATTAATTAATATTTCAGGATTTAAAGCATACCCCAATGGTTGGTGGGTTGGCTTTACAAATAAAAATGTATATCCGCCCAAGCTAACTCTTTCTAGCAACATTAGAACAATGAAAGACTGAGGAAGTTCTAACTATATTGCAAAACAAAAAAAGTGAAGTTCTAACTAAACCATTCAGGTTTGTATGCACCTCTTGGATGGCAGTTCATAGGTCACTGTCCTATGTAAGGATTGTAACTTCTGAACTGCAAGTAACACAAGAATCACTGTGACAAAGACAGTAACCCACTGAGCTATCCACATGAAATACAGTTTATCTGCATTTCAAAACTACCAACAAAGGATTGCTCTCCAGCAGGATCATTAATCACCATTTATCTGGACATTTTTACTGTTGCCTTGCATCCATGGTCATGATAAAGATAACAAGCATTTGCAAAGCAATAGGTCTGGTATTTACGCAAGTTTAAGCTATTGGCATTGCAAATGGCAATGCCTTTTATTTATGTTTTAAAAACCAAAACATAAAAAAGGCATTCTTATTTACAATGCCAATAGCTCAAACTTGCATAAATGCGAGAGCTATTGCATTGCAAATGCTTGTTGCTGTTACTCAGTTTGTAATTCATGCTCAGTGTGACTAGAGAGGAGGAAACCAGGCAGCTGAGGCATGCAACACGAATGCCGAGTTAATTGATCATTCAATAAGTGACTTCGCAAAAATAGACTATCGGTTCACTGCGCGCGTGGTACAACTCAAGCATGCTGCCAGCTTTTAATATAGTTAGTAGAAATGTTTACAGTTCACCCAAGTGCATTGGAGAGGTCAAATACTTATGCTAGGTCATACGAATTGTGAAATCTGGACTTTGGCCTCAGACTTCTTAGTGACCACCACAAGGACACGATGCTCCAGGCCTGGCTTTTCCTTATTCAAAGTTTGTAATCTGGTAGTTGAGTCTTTGGGCTCCTTGATGACATCAAAACTGCAAGTACCAGAATGCATTGCCGTCTTTAACAACAGCCCTGGTCAGGATCATTGTGACATGGGGCCAGCTGGTGCTCAACCCACAGTACCCCCATACAAATGTAACGATGATTGTATAATAATCTATTCCAGAATAGTTTTACCGAGGTGTTTTTTTTGTCAACATGGGTTATTATTCATGCAAATTCCAATTTTTAAAAGTAATCAATGTTCCTTTTGTTCAACGTGTCTGTTGCATATCGGGTGTATATAACCTTTCTGTATTGTTCATTTAAATCGTCTAACCCCTGCTTGCTCAGAAATTCGTAATGACATTCACACGGACAAGTTGTATATTTACATTCAAGTGACGAGCTGAGTTCTAATCTCGTCGCTACTTAGCCCAAACAAACCGTGTGATTCTAGGCTAAGGAAAATCCCATTGCACTACGTTTTAAAAAGCCCGCCCCCCAATCACATTCAAATGTATATAACTCTATCTGAACCTGACCACAAGCCATATTGTTTTATGTAGGTACCTCGCTTCCTGTTCTTTAGACCGATCGGGGTTGTTTTTCGGAGCTACGCGCTGCCTCACAGGAAAACCCGGCTAAAAATAATTGTAACATAACTTAAACAATAGGTGTAGAAAATGCTTGCTTTCTGTTGCTTCTCACAGATAACTCTTGGTGACAACTGTATTGGAAGCTTTTTTCAATTTGCGTTTAAAATCCCCTTTGTTTTGAAGCCTCCTGCAGGACAATGAGACCCAGGGGTTAGGGAACAGGGGAGGTGCCCTCCTGGGAAGCCGATAGGGGATTAAAGAATGCCAGGTACAGGGCACTATGAAAGATAAAGAGCCAGAGGCGGGGGTTGGTTTCTGGTTAAATGCTGAGTTTGAGATGGGAGGTTGGTACAGTAGGGAGGATGCCTTGCCTGGCCAGCATGAATTGGAGTCGAGCCTACCATCCACTACGTGGAGGGAGGGAGCACAACCCTGTTTATTGCCCCCATCACTTTCTGTTCCAAGGGGAGTTGAAACTCTGGCAGCCGTAGCAGCATCTCCCGTGTTAAGGCCTCACTGTCATACTTTAAGGCCAGGACGGGAGCTCCCACCACATGCTGTGACTGCTGGGTTTGGCCCATTGTCATTCTATATGTGACAATGGGCCGTGATAATCTGTGCTGGGCTGCGCAGAGGCTGCAGCAGCCTCTTGAATTGGGATCAGGAGAGCATGCCCGAACACAGATGGGGGAAAAAACGGCCTCAGGTAACGCCCGAATGCCTGTCTTACCAATCCATCGCCCAAGGCTCATGTTTGGGTGGGCCAGGCTCATGTTTGAGTGGGCCTGGCTCATCCGGCCCACCCGCTAGAACCTGGCCTGCTGGTGACATGGCTGACTTTGCATCTTGCTAGTATGATATAGTGAGGTCCATGGATGATCAGGGGCACAGCTGGATTAGAACAGACCCATGAAAGCAAAGAAGTCAGAGAGCAGTGTTGTTGTGGATCTTTAACAAGACCAATCAATTAATCAGGGGATTGTAAAGGTGGCTACTCACCTGTGAGGGTCTCAAGGAGCGGGGCTTCTGGTCCCTTTGGGTGTAGGATCATTCGAAGAGCCAGGCCTTGAGGTCCTTCTTGAATTGGGTCAGCAACACGGACTGCCTGAGGTGGAGGGGCAGAGTGTTACAGGTCTTGGCAGTGAGGTAAGAGAAGGATCTTCCTCCAGTTCTGGTCTTGTGGATCCTGGGGGCGGGGGTTAGAGCGAGTTGGGCGGAGAGGAGTTGTCTTGCGGGTAAGTGGAATGCGAGGCAGTGGTTCAGGCATGCTGGTCCTTCTTCAGGGGGTCAGACATGCTGGTCCTTTGTCGTGGAGGGCATTGTAGGCACGTGTGAGGAGCTTATAGGTGATTCTCTTGTTGACTGGGAGCTAGTGGAGTTGACAGAGGTGTTGCATAATGTGGCTTTGGTGGGGGATGTCGAGGAATTTTGGCTGCAGCGTTTGGGATGTCCTGTAGTTTCTTGAACTGTTTCTGGGTGACGCCGGTGTAGAGTGCATTGCCGTAGTCGAGTATGCTGGTGATGAGTGTGTGTGTGACCATCTCTCTGGATTCTGAGGGGATCCATCTAAATGTCTTTTGAAGCAGGCGGAGCATGTAAAAGCAGGCTGAGGAAATTGTGTTGATTTGGCTTTTTATTGTGAGCGATGAGTCCTGTATGATGTCGAGGTAGCCTGCTTGGTCCTTTGGGGTAGGGTGGGATCCCAAAGTAGCTGGCCACCAAGAGTCATTCCAGGCTGAAGGGGTGGGAACCAGGATGAGTACTTTAGTCTTGTTCGAGATGAGTTTGAGGCAGCTATCTTTCATCCAGGTAGCAATATTCTTTTTTTTTTTTTTTTTTTTTTTTTTGGTGTAAGAATTTTATTGCACTTTTGTTCATTACATACAAGACAAATCAGGTAACATCAATAGCTTGCCTGCCTACATCCTCATGGGCCGGCGTTCAGCAACTACTATCAACAGCCACATTGTGAGATGCACACAGCCCATCAGCCGACATCCAGAGGACCGGCGGCGCCTTGTTAGCAAGAGTCCAGTCGCACGACAGTGCCATGGCCGCTGTCTGTTACATCAATAATCTTACTTTTTCAGTTTTTTTTCCCTTTAAACTTATATGTAACTTAACTGTACATTCCCCAACTTGTAGTTCCCTCCCTGCATCCTCCCCCCTGCATCACAGCATCCTCCCTCCAAGGTGCCAGCACTTTACATTCGTTCGTCCTATGTTGTCTCCATCAGAAGACCAATTACATCGCTTCCGATTCTGAATCTGATTTTCCATGTTCGAGTAAATAGTCACGTAGGTACCCCCAGTAGTCTCTGGGCCTAGAGCCAATCGGTAGTTCCTCCTCGTACGTGTTGAGCGTGTCTCGGCAATATACCATGTCTTCAATCCAGCGTTTCACCTCTGGTGCTCTTTTGCTATTCCAATGGATGGACACCCTCCTTTTAGCTGACAGGAGGGCAACAGCACAGAATTTACGCCTCAGGGCTCTCAAATTCGGAGTTATACCCAATAAACAAATTTTTGCTTCGCACGGCATGTTAACCCCCAACATTTCATTCAAAACCTGCATGACTTGTTCCCAATATCCCGCCACCTTTCTGCAGTGCCATGCTAGATGCATGAAGTCCGCATCTGCTTGTCTACACCGGCAGCAGTTGGAATCTTCCCGCAGGCCATGCTTGTGCAGCCTCTGGGGGGTGTGGTAGACCTGGTGTAAGTATTTGTAATGTATAATTTTCAAATTCCCGTTGGGTGTCAGCATACCCGTAAGCATGCATGCGGTGTCCCATTCTACTTCTGTCAGGGGTTCTGCTAGCCCTGCACTCCATCTTTCCCTGGCCTTTTGTGTATTGTTTCCCACCGCCCCTTGTGTACTCGCATACAGTTTGGACACCATGTGTGATGCTTTGGGCGTAGTCAAGAGCAGTTGTAGGGGCACCAGGGTTGTTGGCTCCTCTGGATATGTTGGGTAGTGTTCTCGTATTGCTCGCTGCAGCCTGTAGAAGTTAAAAGTAAACAGCGGAGATGGGTTTACGATGTAATGCAGTTTATCTAGTGTCTGGAATTCTCCATCTTTGTATAGGTCCCCTACTGTGTCTATTCCGGCCTGCCTGAGTAGATCCATGCCAACCCTTTCCTGTGTCACCGAGAGGGCTGGATGATGTGCTAGTGGGAGCGCGGGTGCGTACAGTGGCAGGCAACTTGCTTCCTTGCCTATTAGCCGCCAAGCCTCAGTGGTCGCGTTGACTGTATTAATATCCCGATCGTGTAGTCTGGTACGTTTGTGTGTGAGTATATTGGCCAATGGAATCGGGTCCGTGTCGCCCGCCTCCACCGCGACATGAGTCAGGAAGGGCACTTCATGATACCAAAAATGTGCGTATTGCGCTTGCGCGCACAAGTAATAGAGGTAAAAGTCTGGTACCCTGAACCCCCCCCTGGCATACGGCAATGTCATGGTGTGCAGGTCCATCCGCGCCTGCTTGCCCGCCCATAGTAAATTAAGCACTAGCGTTTTGATATTGCGGAAGACAGCGGCGGGGGGTTTTATTGGGATGTTGTTAAATAAATAAAGAAATTTCGGCAAGAGCACCATTTTTATTATCGCTGCCCTGTCCGCTAATGAGAGAGGCAGTCTGTTCCATTTCTTGATTTTATCCTCCAGGGTTGCAATTGCCCTCCCGTAGTTCGTCCTAATGACCACCTCTGGGTCTCTGTGGAACCATACACCCAAATATTTAGTGGGTTCGTCTTGCCATTCCAATGGATAGTCTAGTTCGATTGGTTTCGTGCTGTCAGTTAGTGCTAACACCAGGGACTTATCCCAGTTTATCTGTAGGCCTGCTTGGTGACCAAATTTTATATATTCCCTCAGTAGGGGATTGAGGTGTTGTTCCGGGTGTTTAACATATAACACCATGTCATCTGCGTACAATGAGATGTGTATGGGTCGGGAGGGCATTTGAATCGCTGAGTGGTGGTAGTGTTGTCGGATTTTGCAGGCTAGAGGTTCTAGCACTAGAGCGAAAAGCATCGGTGAGAGCGGGCACCCCTGTCTGGTACCTCTGCAGATTTGTATGGGTTCTGATACGTATCGGTTCACTCTGATGCGTGCCGTCAAGTCTGTGTAGAGCATCGCTATCCACCCTCGAAATATCCAGGGGAACCCCATGCGCGCCAGCACCGCGTGTATGAAGGGCCAGTCTATTGTGTCGAATGCCTTAGCAGCATCTAGGAGCACTGCCACAGCTTTCGTTTCCGGTGCCAGATAGTGTGCCAATGCGAACAGCGTCCGGGTGTTGTGTGTGGTGGCCCTGTCTGGAATGAATCCTGACTGGTCGGGTCTAATCAAAAGAGGCATGAGTGGCTTCAGCCTGTCTGCCAGCAGACTCGCTATAATTTTGGTATCCACATTTAACAAAGATAACGGACGGTAGGAGTCGCATTTAGTAGCGTCTTTGCCCGGTTTTAGTAGCGTGATAAGCAGGGCTTCCCTTAGTGAAGCTGGCAATTTCTGGGCCTCATGTGCCATCCCGTACATTCGCACTAAGTGCGGCGCAAGGAGGTCTACGTATGCCTTATAGAATTCCGCTACAAAGCCATCAGGACCCGGTGCTTTGTTGTTTGGTAGGCGCCTGATGGTGTCCGTGACTTCCTCTACCGTTATGGGGCGTTCTAGGTATTTTCTATGCCCATCTGCTAACCACGCCATTTCAATGTCTTCCATGTATTCCAGTAAGTCAGGTTGGGACGGCGAGGGGCGTGCCTCGTATAGTGTGCCATATGTGCCCATGAATGCTCGCAGTATACCCTTAGTGTCCGTGACCAACTCCCCGGTGCTAGTGGTTATGGATGTGACAGTATGTGGTGTTTTGCCTGCGCATATCTTTGCGGCCAGCTCCCTGCCAGGTCTACCCCCCTCTCCATACCTTCTCGCCGTGGCTCGTTTAGTGACGTAGTTAAGTTCGTCCGTTGCAAATTTAGCATGTTCCGTCAATAGCGACTGGATATCCCCTAGTAGCTTGGTGTCTCCCGTCTGTGTGTAGGATTGTTCTAGCGTTTGAATGGCCTGTTCCCTCGTGTGCAATTGGCGTCTGATATCCTTTAGGATGCCCGAGGCCGTACTGAGGCAGACTCCCCGGATATTAGCCTTGAAGGCCTCCCACAGCAGACCTGGGTCTTCCGTGGTCGGGCCGTTTAGATCGAAGTAATCCCCTATCGCCTTGTGTATGGTGGATGCGTATACTGGGTCTTTCAATGAGGCTGCGTTAAATCGCCAGGTGAAGGGTGGTGGGTCGTAGTGTGGGATGTTGACTTCCAAAAGTACCGGACTGTGGTCTGACAGCGTGCGTGGCAAGTGTGTGATATCCACAACCCATGGGAGTATTGCTTGTGTGCCCAACCAGTAATCTAACCTGGACCAACTGTTGTTTGCTGCGTTTATGTGCGTCGCTGCTGCCACTCCTGGGTTGCGAACCCGCCATAGATCTACCAACTTTATGTCCTCCATCACCTCTTTCACCATAGCCCCGGCATTTCCATGTTGTTCTAAGGTGTGAGCTGCTCTGTCTAGAGTGTCCTGCAGTGTAACATTAAAATCACCTCCCCACAGTACCTGCGGTGCCTGCATGTTAGCAATGTTGTGCCAGACCTTGCTATAAAACCCCGGGTCATCTATATTTGGGCCATATGTGTTCACCAATAAAATCTGCTGTCTCCTAAGTCTGCCCGCTAGCATAACGCTCCGCCCTTCTGCGTCTCTATGTACATCTGTGACTTCAAAGCCCGTACCCCTCCTGATCAATATGCTCACTCCCCGTGAGTACGTGGAGTAGTTAGAGTGAACCACGGTCTCAGCCCACCTATCCCCCAGCGTGGAAGTGCCGTTTCGGTCTAGGTGCGTTTCCTGCAAGAAAACAATGTTAATGTGCATTCTATCAAAATATGCAAATAGTCGTCGGATCTTCCTTGGGTTTCCCAGGCCCCTAATATTCCACGTTAGGAATTTCAGCGCGTTACTACGTGACATGAGCGTGTGTTTGGTGATGATTTGCACACTTCAGTTGGTCAGACATCATGTTATATCCTGCATGTGTGGTGCCATGGTGTGCCTCTTGCAGCATTGACAACATTTTTCGCTGATTGCAAACAGTAAGTACATTCCAGCATAGCCCCAAGGAGTTCGCCATGCTTCTTAGATACAGAGGTTGCAGTCGGTTAGCTTCTGATTCCCCCCCCCTCCCCCCCCCCCCCCACTTCAGCGCCCAAACTGTGCCAAAGCCATCCCTGAGTTAACTTTAACTTTAACTTAAGCAGTAACTTATATGTCCAACAGAGTTCGGGGTACACCCGCCTGGGGGTGTCACCAGGTTCACACATCTCCACCCACGTAGTGGATGTGGACGGTCGTAAGTGTGTGTTAGAGTATAGCGTGATTGTGACATCCCCCAACCCCCCGCCTCCCACTAATCATAATGGCATCCCTACAGTGATACATCACAATGGGTCCAGACTCCCCCATGTCTCTAGTTCCGGCGTGTACATGGGCCATGCCGCTTAATGCGTGTTATGTCCCCTGTATGGGGATCCGTTGCGCCACCAGGTCGGCTATGGTCACGGCTACTTGTTCGCTGCCCCACATCCTGGCAGCCGGCCACCCCGACCCTCCATAGCAATAATGTCGTTTCGCATACTCACAGTTGACGTGCCACTTCCTCGGCTCTACAGCCATCGGGGCCACACTTACTGTATGTCCGCAAATGCCAACCTCTCACGACCTGCGCCACCAATGTGGCCACTATGGTCCATGCGAATGTCTGCAGGCCAAACTGTTTTTAGTCAGTCGCTACGCATTGGCGAAGTCCTTAATTTCATCTTGCTGGTTAGCGTCCTTCCCCGCTCATTCCACGTCACTGGTAGGTTCCGTTCTGTCGTGCTGTTTTCTCCTCTTGCCTTGTTGTTTGACAAAGTCCTGTGCTGCCTGCACCGTTTGTAGTACGACTGGTTTCCCGCCAGTTATGACTTTGAGCTTCGCCGGATATAGCATGGCGTACTCCAGTCCAAGTTCCCTGAGCTTCTTTTTAACAGGAGCGAATTCCTTCCTGGCCAGTTGCACCGCCATAGTGTGGTCTGGGTAAAACTCTAGCGTGTTCCCCTGGTGCGTTATTTTCCCCATTTCTTGTGCCAGCCTTAGGACCGTGTCTCTGTCCCTGTAATTTAGCATGCGGGCAATAATCATGCGCGGGGTAGCTCCGGGTTTCGGCACAGGCGCCAGTGATCGATGCGCTCGTTCCACCAGGAACACAGAAGATAGTTTGTCGGCACCAAAGATTTCTTTCAGCAGGGTCTCTATATAGGTCTCCATCTTCCCTGTGTTTGTGGATTCCGGCAGGCCCGAAATCCGCACGTTGTTCCGCCTGGACCTGGCTTCCTGGTCCTCAACCCTCGCTCGCAGGTGTTCTACTGTCTTCTCCAGGCCATCACAGGTCTTGGTCGTGGTTCTCTGGTCATCTTCCAGCTTTGAGATCCGCTGCTCCGCCTCCGTGAGGCGTCCGTCATGTTGTTCGATTTTCGCCGCCATGTTGTCGACTCTTTGCACCACGTTGTCGAGTTTTCCGTGCATTTCCTGCAAACTTTGCTGTATTGCTCGCAGAACTGACTCCATGCCTGCCCCCTCCGTTGAGTCCTGGCCCCCTTCAACCTCCAGGTCAGTCGCGTTACTTTTGCCCTGGATCCGCTTTTCAAACTGGAGCTTGGTTTGATTCCGGTCAGGTTTCCCCATTTCAGGGTGCTGTTTGGACGGGTGCAGTTCAGTTAATTTTGGGCTGCTGCCCGATGTTGCGCTGGCTGCGGAGATAGCTCGAGGCACTGACACTGCCGCCCCCCCTCTGGTCGATCTGGTGGTCATCTAGCGCCTGGATGTAATTCGGCGCCCAACCCAGACACCTCCGTCCCTCTCTGGAGGCGGTTTCGCTGTCCGGGCTGTTGAGGCACTACAAGGGCGGTATTTCTTAGCCACACAACCCGCTGTGTGTAGGGGGGCAGACCCTGCGTGGGCGGTGGAGCCCGTGCTGTGTCGAAATTTATTTGCTGCTGTGCATAGATCACAGGCGCCCCGCGTATTGCCTGGGCAGTCCGCTCACCTCCGAGGTTGATTCCCCCTGCGTGGTCCCGCTGATAGCGCCGGTGCAAGGCATGTACTTAGGTCTGCGCCGGGAGCCTCCCTTTATCGCCGGTTCACATTCGCGCCCCGCGCAGGCTGCTTACTTTGAGTTGTCGTCCGGCGGGAGCGTCCGCCGCCGCCTCCAGTCTGGTGCGTTTCATGGGCGCCGCCATCTTGCCTGTGGTGGAACGCACGCTTGTCTGTTGTGGCGCTGTGTCCAGGGGGCCTTCTCAAGCTTCGCCGTCGTCGCGTTGGTGGTCAGTGGCCACGCATCAGGTGGCGCTGAGTGTGCACCTTCGTTGCACTGCCTCTGGAGCCTCGGTAGGCACCGATCCGCCAGGTGTCCGGAGCGGCCATTTTGGTGATGTCGCAGCCCGGGGTCCGAGTTTTCGGCTAATTCTCCCTTTCACCGCATAGATCGCCTTACAGCGGTTACTCGGGACGATGTCCTCACCTTCCGATGCCCATATCTGCCATCTCCGCTTATTTTTGTGGGGTTTCAAGGGGTTAAAGGCCGCTAGTTACGCGACCGTCCGGCGGAGCTGACAAGCTAGTCAGCCATTCCGCAGTGCGCCCTCTAGCGCCCTCCAGGTAGCAATATTCTTCATTCCACTGTGGAAGTTGGTTCTGGTGGTTTTGGGTTTGTTGGTGATCAGCTGGGTGTCGTCGGTGTAGGAGACAATGTTGAGTCTGTGGCTTCTGACGATGGCTGCGATGGGGGCAGTGTAGACATTGAAGAGGTTGGGGCTCAGGGTGGAACCCTGGGGTTCTTGCAGCTGATATCTGTAGGTCCTGAGAGGAAAAGGGGTAGTCTGACTCACTTTGTCTGGCCAGTGAGGAAGGAGTGGATCCAGTTCAGTGCCTTGTCACAGATGCCAGGGTGATGGAGTCTTGTGATTAGGGTGAGGTAGGAGACTGTGTCAAAGGTGGCTGAGAGGTCCAGTAGGATGAGGGCTGCAGTCTTGCCCTGGTTAATGAGGAAGCGGATGTCATCAGTGGCAGTGAGGAGTGTGGTCTCCGTGCTGTGATTGCTTGAGAAGCTGGATTGGGAGGTGTCCACGGTGTGGTTTACTTCTAGGAACACAGAGAGTTGAGTGTTGATGACCTTCTCAATAACCTTCACTGGGAAAAGGAGGAAGGAGATGGGTCGGAAGTTCTTGATTTCAGTCGGGTCTGAGGACGGCTTCTTCAGCAGGGGTTGATCTCGGTGTGTTTCCAGTCATCAGGGAAGGTGGTGGTTCCAATGGAGCAGTTGATGGTGCGGCGAAGCTGGTGGCAACTGCTCTGTGGAAATTGTAGTGTGGACAAGGCTCTGACGGGGCTCCTGAATGGATGCTCTTCATGGTCGTGAGCATGTCCTCTGTTGTGAGCAGGGTTCAGCAGAGCATGGTCTGTTGGGATGCGACGTGGTTGCATGCAGTGGTGAAGGGTGAAGTGGCAGGGTCTAGAGTGTTGAAGCTGTCATAGTTCTGCCTGATTTTTAGGTGGAAGAAGGTGCCGAGTTTGTTGCAAAGGTCTTGTGAGGAAGGCACATCTGTGGTCTTGCTGTTGGGCCTGGCGAACTTGACGATGGTGAAGAGTTCTTTGTTGTTGTGTGCATTGATGCTGATTCTGTCTTGGAGTGTCATTTTCTTTGTGGTTTTGAGGAGGAGATGCTGTGCGTTAATGGTAGATTTGAAGGTAGCACAGGTTTTCTGGGTTTTGTTGTTTCTCCATCTCGAGTTGTCTGAAGGTGCGTCTGTACTCGTGGAGGGCGGGAGAGAACCAGCTGGCTTTCTTGGAGTGTTCACATTGATCACATTGAATACCAGCTTTTTTAACTGTACATCAAAGCCCCTGTGAACTTGTCCAGTGAATGGAACATGACTTTGAGTATGTGACAATTGGTTTATGCTGATTTCCTGGGCCACCTATTCTAGTATAGTTGGCTGTTTTCCTGTGAAAAGTGGCCATGGTCTTAATGGACAGGCTATATCCTATCTACAGCCAGCAGTATACAGATGATGATAGTCACACCACTACATTTACATTAGAAACCAGAAGCTAGGGGAGAAGGTACTCACCAATTAGCCATGTTCCCCTCTGGCACAGATTCTTCATTGATACTTGCCTGCTACCATTGCGTAATATCAGTCCGTGGAGCTGGGTAAAACAGCAGAATCGTTCTTGAAACTGTGGTAAGTATTTTACATTTCACATGGTTTTAGTTTGCCTCTACAGCCTGGCCTCATGATGCATGTGGAGGCGGAGGATACAAAATGGGAGGTACTCTTCCTATTGTGTTGGTTCACTATGTCTGACTTGTCTGGGCCATTTTCTCTCAGAGTGGGAGAAACTAGGGGTGGGCGTAACTTACATAGTTCCATATAGCGTAATCACAGAAAATTACCTCAGAATTTTGGGATATTGCACTTGAATTACTGACAAGAGTAATTCTGTGTTTAGCGCTATTTCTTAGAGCAAATATGCCCCCTTGCATCCAACATGGATCCAAGGATGCATTTTGCACTAAGAAGAAATAGTGCTAAATGCAACAGAATACAAAATGGAAGAGTGAACTGCCGCTCGCGTTCGCTAAATGTGCTCTTGGGGTAGGATTTTACCCCAACGTAGGCATTTAGCTCTATTTTCTAAGCATAAAATGCACACTTATGTCCAAAATGGATGCAAGGATTCATTTTGTGCTAAGAAACAGCTCCAAATAGAGCAGAAAAGGAATCATGAGCAGTTCCTCGCACTCACTAAATGTCCTCTTGTGGCCAGATTTTCCCCTCCAAATTACTCTTAATTACACGACCAGAAGTAATTGCCTAATTTTGGGCAATTCTGCATCAAAAAGTAATGTAAGTATGTGGCCTAACGGCTAGAACAATTGACGTCAAAGCTGGGGAACCAGGTTTGAGTCTTGGCAGGGACACTCAACATCCTGTGATTGTAAGCAAATCACTTAACCTCCCCGTTCCTAACAAAATGAATGCGTCCGTCTGTATCGCAACGGGTTCTCATGTTAATTGCTCTGGTAACTTCGGGTCGAGTTTGGGCTATATAAAACTCCCCCAAAAAACAAACAAATGTGGAATTATCGAAATTACTCTAATTCCTCTGGTGTATTCGTAATTCTGCCCAGGCCTAGTAGAAACGCCTATTGAGTTATGCACCCTAGTATGGTATGAATAGTAAAGAGAGGAAGAGAAGAATTGCTGTCTTGCATCAACAGAAGAAAGGGTTAGCTGAGGGGCTTCCTACCAATTGTTCAAGGTGCAAAAGTGAGGCTGCAGCCTCGTGCAATAACATAGGTTCAATGCCATGAGGTCCACACATTTGGATGGAACTGATGCTACAAGGCATGTTCATTTTCATGTCTTTTGTACACGTCAGTTCTGGGTATGTATCTGTTGTGGTGTTCATGTGAATTGCGGCTCTGATGAGTCTATGAAGTACACAGCTTGTCGGTATGATCTATTTGATTTTATGCCTCGACCCGGAGCCCAAGTCCTTGGCAAGCATGCGCTGTTTGGGCATCAATGGCATACGTTGCGTGGGATGATCTATCTGGTTCAGGGGCCATCATATTTTTCTATATATGTTTCTCAGTGTGATGAGAGAGTATAAACACCATTTCATGTGGATTTCAATTGTGATGCCATGCAGGTGTTGCCATCTACAGAGAGAATCATTCAAGGTGTGCCCTGGCTGTTGGCCCACAAGTCTCTGCGTGATTTATGCTGTTGGGGTGCTTCAGGTGCACTGGCACCGGGCTTGTGGCATAATAGTTTATATATTTCGGCCTGAGAAGTGATGGATCTTTCCCATACCTTTCCAAAATCCAAAAAAATCAGATTCTTAAATATTTTTACATAGATAGATAGATAGATAGATAGATAGATAGATAGATAGATAGATAGATAGATAGATAGATAGATAGATAGATAGATAGCCTGGGATAAAACGATTACAGTAATCTACATAGTGAACACCATTTATGCTTCACCTTGATTCAAATGACCTATTAATTAAGGGCTAGGACCACTGGCCATGCAGAGTAAAAAACATGCTAGTGTTAATTGACTGCGTAATTAAAATCATGGACTGCGACTCATGTTTCACACTGGATGTATTCAACGCTTCAGTTCCAGGCAGCTTTTAAAAGCTGTTATAGTAAAGGTGAAACTAAGGCTTTCAGATTCCCCGCACTGCACACGAGTAGGTGTTAAATACCGTAATTAGGACCAAATGTCACAAGCTCAGCGTGGAAAAAAAGTGGTTGGAAAAGTTCAATTTAGCGATCACAGGCATTTCTAGACTTGAAAATGTCAACAAACAACTAATCTGCAGAGGAGTCATAATGATGAGCTCAACCTCTGCCGGAGTCCTTGCTACCTTGTAAGATCTAAATGCAAAGACTGCTTAGATTTACAAGAGATTTTAAGAGACGCTGATGGCGCAGCAGTAACCTTGAAGGAGAGGACTTGGTGATTTTCCTCCTTAAAACGTTGTTCACATACAGTCAAATTGCGCACCTAAATAATTTTTTCATCATCTATCGATCAAAATGTGACAAACCTCAAAGAGTCAGTTGATTGTGCGTTCATTTAAAAAAATAGAGTAAAATTGCAATATATATTTGTATAAAACATGCTTCAGCAAGGACATTAAACCAATGAGACTTCTTGTTGTCATTAAATCAAATTTAAAAATCACATTTACCAATAGGCTATTGTAAATCCAAATATAAACTTTAGCAACTATCTGAAAAAATGTTAGTCTTCCTCTGACATAACTTCTCTACCCCTCCCCCTCCCCGGCCCCCAAATCCTAGAAGCATTCCTCCAGTGTTGTCTGCTCACCTCCTGGAACGGATGTGTAGCCTTAAGTCTTAAAATCCTCCGTTTTTTCCCCTTCCCTCTCCTCTTCCGGTTTTCACAGATATACATTTTTACCTTTGTCTGAAAAATCACAGTTTGCACTCTCTAGATTGCTTCTCTCTAAATTGTCTCTAATCTACTATGCCATATGTGAAATGTGGCCTGCCAATAACCGACACAATGGTGCAACAAGCATTGAAAAAGTTAATAGGTCTGGCCTTTAATATTAGGCGTAGGACTATTGTCTTTGTTAATACTTGTTTTGGTTGGCATTGATCCAGCGCACCAATTGAAAAACTGTCTCACAAAACACTATCTATCACCTCAATACTCACCATACCGTTAAACTCTTATACAGGCCCATAACACCAATGAGACAATTTTTTGAGCAACTGAATCAAGTGATTTGATTTATATTCTATTCACATAATATTTACACTTATATGTACAACTGCAGTTTATTCTTCATTATCATGATTTTAAATCAATTTTAAACTAAAATCAAACCACTATGTTTAATGGATCAACTAATGGAAACTAGACCATGAATAAACAAGACCAGCTTGTCATTTAAAATCTAATTTTATTTACTTTATTTTCATAAAGAAAGGGCATTTTACGTTTTAGAATCTTTATTTCATAAGGAATTACGAAAGCAGCATTTTAATAAGAAAATGAAAATTAGAACTGACATTTCAAAACAAGCTCAGAAACATGAAGAATTTAGCAAAATAACATTTTCCATTCCCTGAATCTATTTTCCCTGTCTCAATCTGTCTTTACCTAGAAAAGAATAAATCATTAAAAGTCTGCTGTCCTTACATGCGCCAAAGGTCCATCAGCATAACACACCACTCAGAAATCGGAAAGTACGAGTTTTTTCCCTGCTCATGGTGTCATAATTTATACCTTTCTCTCTGGCTAAACTTTCTACATTTTACATTCTTTCATAGAAATCCAAGCTTTTCATTGGCTGTCCCGTCTCAGTCCACGATAAAATTCATTAGGTCATTCGACTCTTGACCAAAATCCAGGCTTCATATAAGCCCATTGTCTTTCATTTCCACATCCTCGATTCCCTCAAGAATTATACTTTACTCGAGCCTAGGACATCTACTTCCTAACCTTGGCAGGCATAACAAAAATGCTGTCCTTGGCTGGCCTCCGTGAACACGCTCAACACGACAAAGGAATCGCTCCTCGTTTCATAACAATTTTGCAGCAAGATTCTTCACAGCTGCGCATGTGCAAGAAATCACTCTGGACAAGCTTTCGTATCAGCAGCTCTGTCAGCCATATTTCTGCACCAACTTTTAGGCCTCACTTCGGAAATTATTATTAAACAAAACATCAATTAATTAAAGAATTGAAACCCATTCTGTTACCCTTCCCCTTTGCTAATTAACCCTGTTAATTATGTTACCTAGCAGAAGCACAGTCAGGCAGCTTTATATTTACTCTTCCTTCAGGAACTGCGCGAACTCCAAAAGCTTTTGTCACAGAAGACGTAACATAAACACATTAAATAAGCACATGCCATTAAATTAAATTAAATGTAATACTGACAAAGACAATAGACAAGGTTAGTTTATTATTTTTCTTTGCATTTGCAACAAAAACCACATTAGTCCCGCGTGTGTTTCATGAATGTATCTTTTAAATTAAGTTGATTAATAATTTCACCACAAGCTTATTAGACTGATTACTTTTGTTAGGAGAGATTAACTTTGCAAGTTTGAACAAAATTTTGTTCATTACCTTGCTCCATCAACTCCCTCATCTGGTGATTTCTTAATCACCAAACAATACCCAAAATTTTATAAATTTTCACCCCTTGAACATGTTTTAGACTTTCTTAATGTTAGTATTTCTAAACTTTTGATTCATCTGTTTTTCTGCATTTCTCATATTGAGTTCTGCGAAACTCTTCAAATTCTATTTCCTTTTCCTTTTCATCTCAAAGGATCAAAGGATCAAAATAAGCTTTATTCGATATTACCAAAGAATATCATATAAGCATACAGTAACAGAAAAAATAATACAGTGCATTTAGGCAATTTCATTCAAATAAAAGATTAAAGAAAAAATGATCATCAATTAAAAAGAAAAATCAAAGGAACCGGTGTCAACTTAAATAAAAGATTAAAAAGATTAAAAAATCTAAAAAGAGGAGTAAACTTAGGTAAGACTTTGGAATGTTCAACATCACCGCTCCATGATTGCTACGTCCAATCTAAACCAAAAACAGTAGGATAGGATCCCAAACATAGTTAGTTCCGTTCCACCCCCTGGTTGAGATGGGAAAAATGGGGGTTAGAATTAGTTATTACCACTCCCAGTATTTCCCAAAAAGATCATGATATAGACCGATCATGTAGGGTATGATTTCACATAAGGGGGAAAACCAGGGATTGAGGGATAGAAGTCATATAAGTCCCATATAGATATTGGGCCGTCTGTCTCTTGTGGCGGCCAGGTTTTCAAGTAAGGGACAATGTTTGTGTCTCTGAATCTCACGAGTACCAGGTCCCCAGGAAGATCCTTATGAAGAGAACCTAGCCAGTCCACCCTCCTGACGCTCCTTATTGCTCCATATAGGTGACGAGGCAATGGCCTATTATTTGACAGCCAGAATTTGGTTTTGTTAAATAATTCGTGTTGGCTTTCAATTTTTCCAGGTGGAAGAGCAGGGACGCCAGCAAGTATGCAGACGAATGGGGCCGCTTCTGGTGGTAGATGGATTGAGTTAATCTTGTCATGAACTGCTCTAGATGTGGTCAACTGGGGAAAGGAGACACTTGGAAAGTGTTTGGTTACTTTTTGTCCCACTGTACTAGGGCCAATTAATTGTTTTTGGCAGCTTTTATCCCGTTTAAAGCCTTCATGAATAGGAGGTGACTTTGGACGGTTGAATGTGTCACAGTGTTTGTCAGCCGACAAATTTAACTTGATGGCTGACTCTAATCCAGTAAGCCTATCCCCTAACATGTTAATTTTTTCCAACAGCGGGGCTATCAGTGAGCTAAGCAATTGTTCAATGAGCGGTAATATATGCGGGTGTATAAGAGGGCTTAAGGGATCTTGGGGCTCAGCAGTCGATGGGATGGTTGGAGAATTAACAATGCGTGAGCCTGGAGGCGGTGTTTGAGTCATTTTCACTAATGGAACCTGGGGGGGTGCAATATGTGGACTACAAGTTTTGTTGAGTAATGTGGGTTGCTCCGAAAAAGTGGGCTTAACTGATAGTATGATGTCGCTTTTAGGCGAAAAGGGAATTTCTGATGGTGCATAGGTGGTTTGGCATAAGAGGTTTAGCTCGTCTAACCAAGAAAACTTTTGCCCAGTTCCTGCTACGCTAGCTGGGTGATCCACTCTAGAAGTCATGATAATAAGGGAATACCAGCAGATGCGTGAGCAATAGTCTTTACCTTCGTGATGTAGTAAAGCCAAGGGGGGTGGCCCGCCCCGTCCCCCTCGGGTCCTCTGAGGGCCACAGAGGGCCCGCCCTTGTCCCGGGCTTCTCCCGGCGCGTCCCGCGCGCGATCCCGCGGGACAGGAGGCGTTCCGGTGTTTGTAGGCGCCTCCAGGCGCAGCCTGCAACGTCCCAGGTGCGCCTCTGCCACCGGGGCACCTGGGAAATGGAGTCCTGTGAGCTGTGGTTGCCTGCCCGGCCGTTCCCCTCACGGCGCTCGGTGGGCTGAAGGATGGCGGTAAGGCTGGAACTGGGGGACTGTGCAGCTCTCCTCACGAGCTGCCAAGGAAAGTAGAGTTTTGACCCCCACGGAGCTATCGGCGCTCCGGTGTTTGTAGGCGCCTCCAGGCGCAGCCTGCAACGTCCCAGGTGCGCCTCTGCCACCGGGGCATCTGGGAAATGGAGTCCTGTGAGCTGTGGTTGCCTGCCCGGCCGTTCCCCTCACGGCGCTCGGTGGGCTGAAGGATGGCGGTAAGGCTGGAACTGGGGGACTGTGCAGCTCTCCTCACGAGCTGCCAAGGAAAGTAGAGTTTTGACCCCCACGGAGCTATCGGCGCTCCGGTGTTTGTAGGCGCCTCCAGGCGCAGCCTGCAACGTCCCAGGTGCGCCTCTGCCACCGGGGCACCTGGGAAATGGAGTCCTGTGAGCTGTGGTTGCCTGCCCGGCCGTTCCCCTCACGGCGCTCGGTGGGCTGAAGGATGGCGGTAAGGCTGGAACTGGGGGACTGTGCAGCTCTCCTCACGAGCTGCCAAGGAAAGTAGAGTTTTGACCCCCACGGAGCTATCGGCGCTCCGGTGTTTGTAGGCGCCTCCAGGCGCAGCCTGCAACGTCCCAGGTGCGCCTCTGCCACCGGGGCACCTGGGAAATGGAGTCCTGTGAGCTGTGGTTGCCTGCCCGGCCGTTCCCCTCACGGCGCTCGGTGGGCTGAAGGATGGCGGTAAGGCTGGAACTGGGGGACTGTGCAGCTCTCCTCACGAGCTGCCAAGGAAAGTAGAGTTTTGACCCCCACGGAGCTATCGGCGCTCCGGTGTTTGTAGGCGCCTCCAGGCGCAGCCTGCAACGTCCCAGGTGCGCCTCTGCCACCGGGGCATCTGGGAAATGGAGTCCTGTGAGCTGTGGTTGCCTGCCCGGCCGTTCCCCTCACGGCGCTCGGTGGGCTGAAGGATGGCGGTAAGGCTGGAACTGGGGGACTGTGCAGCTCTCCTCACGAGCTGCCAAGGAAAGTAGAGTTTTGACCCCCACGGAGCTATCGGCGCTCCGGTGTTTGTAGGCGCCTCCAGGCGCAGCCTGCAACGTCCCAGGTGCGCCTCTGCCACCGGGGCACCTGGGAAATGGAGTCCTGTGAGCTGTGGTTGCCTGCCCGGCCGTTCCCCTCACGGCGCTCGGTGGGCTGAAGGATGGCGGTAAGGCTGGAACTGGGGGACTGTGCAGCTCTCCTCACGAGCTGCCAAGGAAAGTAGAGTTTTGACCCCCACGGAGCTATCGGCGCTCCGGTGTTTGTAGGCGCCTCCAGGCGCAGCCTGCAACGTCCCAGGTGCGCCTCTGCCACCGGGGCACCTGGGAAATGGAGTCCTGTGAGCTGTGGTTGCCTGCCCGGCCGTTCCCCTCACGGCGCTCGGTGGGCTGAAGGATGGCGGTAAGGCTGGAACTGGGGGACTGTGCAGCTCTCCTCACGAGCTGCCAAGGAAAGTAGAGTTTTGACCCCCACGGAGCTATCGGCGCTCCGGTGTTTGTAGGCGCCTCCAGGCGCAGCCTGCAACGTCCCAGGTGCGCCTCTGCCACCGGGGCACCTGGGAAATGGAGTCCTGTGAGCTGTGGTTGCCTGCCCGGCCGTTCCCCTCACGGCGCTCGGTGGGCTGAAGGATGGCGGTAAGGCTGGAACTGGGGGACTGTGCAGCTCTCCTCACGAGCTGCCAAGGAAAGTAGAGTTTTGACCCCCACGGAGCTATCGGCGCTCCGGTGTTTGTAGGCGCCTCCAGGCGCAGCCTGCAACGTCCCAGGTGCGCCTCTGCCACCGGGGCACCTGGGAAATGGAGTCCTGTGAGCTGTGGTTGCCTGCCCGGCCGTTCCCCTCACGGCGCTCGGTGGGCTGAAGGATGGCGGTAAGGCTGGAACTGGGGGACTGTGCAGCTCTCCTCACGAGCTGCCAAGGAAAGTAGAGTTTTGACCCCCACGGAGCTATTGGCGCTCCGGTGTTTGTAGGCGCCTCCAGGCGCAGCCTGCAACGTCCCAGGTGCGCCTCTGCCACCGGGGCACCTGGGAAATGGAGTCCTGTGAGCTGTGGTTGCCTGCCCGGCCGTTCCCCTCACGGCGCTCGGTGGGCTGAAGGATGGCGGTAAGGCTGGAACTGGGGGACTGTGCAGCTCTCCTCACGAGCTGCCAAGGAAAGTAGAGTTTTGACCCCCCTTTTCATCTCTTAGCTTATACATTTTTTTCTTTTCTGTTACATATTTTCTTCTCTTATGTAGCATGCAACTAATTTTGCATAAGCGTTCTGAAAAACTCTCATCTTCTAAGGGTTCTATTTCTGAATGTAGTTCAGTAATGTTCCTAATGCACATCTCTATATTCTGACTTTTGTCAGGAATGTAAGTGCAACAATGTTGGACATGCAGAATTCCACAAACTCCTCCTTCTTTTGCCAGCAGGATATCTAGTGCAAGACGATCCTGCATTACCATGGTTTTCATGGCAACAAGTTCAGTGTTCACTAATTGAAATCCACTTGCTGTATCTGTTGACAATCTGTCAACAATTGTGGACATTTTTCTGATTTTTTTTGCATTCAGGGTTATTCCTATCATAGGTATTAATGCACCAAATATGTCTCCCAAAATTTCTGAAAAACTTTCCCTCCTAAATATGTTCACATGGTTGCTAATTTTTGCATTTCTGTCTATATGAACATTTTTCGGAAAAACTAAACCTACATAGCACGTTCCATACCAGTGGTCTGGAAGGCTGTAATAAGCTTTATTCCCACAAATAAAATAAATTCCAGGAAAAATTGGATCTTTACCTCCTTTAAATCCCCATTCCCCTATAATTTGATAAGCATCTTCACATTGACTTGCTCCAACAAAGTAATTATAATGTATTATCTCTTCTTATACAAAATTTTCCACCAACAGGTTTATCTATGTGAATTGCGACATTTTCATTTCTACCATTAAGCTTTTCATCCTCAATCTGCCAACATTTTGACTTAGTCTGTTTCGACATTTCATTTCGCTTGTAAATTGTCCTTCTCTCTTCCACCATATTTAAAAACGTTTTCTCTTCTGTTCTCAATTTACATGTTAAATTATTTCTAAAAGCGTACTCATAAGTAAGTTCATTAGTCGTTAGGAAAAATTCCCTCACCTGTTTAGCAGGTCTCACTTTATTCAGGTTATCTATAACTTTTAAATTTGCAAACATTTCGTCATAATCGGAATACTAATATTCCAGACGACCAGTTTTATAAAACAAACTAGTTATTACACTACATGTTATACCATAAGTAAGAGGAAGCATAATATAATTCACACCTTCAGACACAGAAGTAGGTAGTTTCACACAGACATAGCAATCTTTTGCATTCATCACCCTAACATATTCAGATAAAAGTCTTGAGAATGTATTGCTAGAAAAATCTCCAATAGATCTATCTTGATGAATCTCTGGTTTATGTACAATAATTCTATCAGTTTTATCAGATTTAACCACAACTTTACTTGTCATGTTAGCTTTATACATCTCTTTGTCTACACCAAAAGGAAAAATAACAGCTAAAATGAACCAAACTAAAATAATCAAAAATTACACATATTGAAGACAATTTGCAACATCTTTTAAGAATTGAGCATCTTGAATTTTCATTATTATAAGGCATCTTTACTTTTTTTAAATAACAGCTAAAAATAAAAATAAAAATTGAAAAATTACTAAATATACTCCCCTCTTTTTTTTAACAGATAATCTTATTTTCTACGAATTTTTCTTCTAAAAGCTTTTCTTCGACCTTATGTCATACATCAAATGTGTTTATCAGCTAACACAATTTCTTCGACCTTGTGTCTCCTAACACAGTTTCTTCAACCTTGTGTCATTTAATCAATAAGTTCAATCATTGTCACTTGCATCACCAACATTTTATTGACTACTGTTTACTTCTACTACTGGTGGGATTATTATGTAAGCCCACTCTGGCGATTTATATTTCTGGTTTGGCCTAATTGTTCTCTTTGCTCTGCTGCTTATCACTTCTATATTCTTTCCTGCCTGTTTTTTCTTACTCAAGTCTTCCTCTTTTTGACTTGTAATCTCATTTACCTGCTCCTTTGATTTATTCACTAATTTAAATGTTATGCCTCCAATTTCCTTTGGCCAATTATCCCCTTTTCTTGTTAGCTTCTTTTTTGGTTCTTTCAAATTATACTCCACTCTCCAACCTCTTTTTCTTGTTTTCTTCAATTTAGATTCATCTTCACTGTTATCTGTTTCACTTTCTGTGTTTTCAGCTGATTCATTAATGATCAATTTCTCTGAGTCAGATTCTTCATCAGATTCAGGTACTTCTTTACTCTGCAGTTTCACTTCTTTAGGAAAATCATCCTTATAGCTGGTACTTGGAATTTCTTCTTCTTCTTCTTCTTCTTCTTCTTCTTCTTCTTCTTCTTCTTCTTCTTCTTCTTCTTCAATTACTTCCAGTTCACCAGTTTCAGAATTTTCGTTCCTTCTTCCAAAGTTTCTAATCTGCCTTTCAATACTCTCCTTATCTTGATCTTAAAACACGTCTTGATCAGTTTCCTTTTCTGCTTCTTGCTCTAGCAGATCTTTGTCATTTTCTTCCTCAGAATCTTGTATTACAATTTCTTCATTTTCTTCATTCAAAGCTTCATTCGCATTTGAATCTTCCAGATCTCGACTATCTTGTCGATCTTCAGATCTCTGGATTTCCTTCAGGCTCTTCTTTTGAATCTGAATCAGCTGTTGTATCACCTTCTTCGTCAGGATTCTCAGGTCCTGGCACTCGTATGGTATGACTCGCATGAATCCACCTTTTTAATCCCCTACACTTTACTGCATTTGTCGTGACCAAAATCACCTGTCTTGCTTTTTGCCACCTTGGTACTAGGCAATTTCTTCTTTGATGCACTTTTGTCCTTACCAAGTCTCCTGGTAACAGATCATGAGCTTGTTCTTTTTCTTTTGGGAGCACTTCAGTTCCTACATGATGGAACACAGAAGTCACCACGTCAGATAGATTTTTGCAGTAATCCATAATGACGCTATCATTTATGCTCAGTAATTTATCAACTGGAACAAATGCTTGCCTCATGACCCTGCCCATTAATATTTCATGAGGACTCAATCCTGTTTTCTTATCTGGAATGCTTCTCAAAGTCATCAAAACAAGTGGCAGTGCATCTGTCCACTTCATTCCTGTTGCTAAGCACATTTTACTTTTTCAGTTTTTTATTGTTCCATTCACTTGTTCAACAACACCTGATGCTTCTGGTCTGTATGCACAATGTAATTTTTGCTTTATACCCAATGCTTCACAAATCAGTTTTAACAATCTGTTTTCAAAATGTGTGCCGCGATCTGTCTCGACCGACACTGGGAATCCATGTATGAACTCTCTCAACAGCAATTTTGCAACAGTGATTGAATCATTGTGACATGTTGGAAATGCTTCCACCCATCTTGAGAACAAACAAACAATCACCAAGACATATCTGAGTTTGTTGTGAGGTGGCATGTCAATGAAGTCAAGCTGTATTCTGGTAAAAGGACCTCCCTCCCGTCCTATGGTTCCCATGCTTACAACTGTTTTTCTGTTCGGGTTGATCTGCTGGCAGATCAGACATTTTCGACAAAATTATTCTGCAATTATTCTAAATTTTGAATTGTACCATGTCTGCCTAAACAAACTAATCATAGAATCTCCTGGACCATGGTACATGCGTGCCATGTCAGAAATCATACTGTCTGGCATGACTGCTCTGTCATCTTTGTAAACCCAAATCTCATCCTCTTCTCTTTGCCTGCATCCTGCTTTTAATCATGTGTCTTTTTCTTCATCACTTGCCTCATCTTGCAACTGTTTTACTCCTTGCCAAGTATCAACTACAGATATTAGCATAAGTGAGTTCAAAACATGTTCATTTTCTATTTCCCGATTAACTGCTGCATTATGTTTTGCATAAAATGTTGCTATTTCATCAGCATATGAATATCCTTTTGTTATGTAGTCCTCTCCTCGCTTGTGAGGTGTGCATTTAACTACTGCAATTTTTTTTGGTAGTTGAATTCCATCAATCAATCTTTTTATTAGCTTAGCATTCCTTATTGGTGATCCCGCAGAAGTTAAATAACGTCTTTGAGATCAGAGCTGGCCATAGTCATGAACTACACCATAACCATACTGACTATCAGTCACTATGGTAATCTTTTGCCCTTTTCCCAATTCACATGCTCGAATCAAAGCAATTAATTCTGCTACTTGAGCTGAACGAATTCCTTTGAGACTAGAAGCTTCGACCACATCTGCATCCGTACATACCGAATATGCTGCACTCAGAATACCTTCATCTGTTCTCAAGCATGATCCATCAACAAACAAAACATAGTCTGATTCAGGCAACGGGACATCTTTAATATACTGCCTTGGTTTTGTGCAATATTCTAATACATCCATGCATTCATGATCAACAATTTCATCCCTAATTTCTGTTTCAGAAGTGTCAGGTAACAATGTGGAAGGATTCAAATTCACACATCTCACAATCGAAACATTATCTGATCCAAGAATCACTTTTTCATATTTTGTCAACCTATTACTTGTCAAATGCTGTGTTTTGCTTCTAGTAAGCAGAATTTCAACTGAGTGTGGCACATATACCTTTACAGGAAATCCCATAATTATTCTTTCACTTTGTTCCAAACTCACACTTGTTGCAGCTACTGCTTTTAAGCAACCTGGTAATGCTTTTGCAACAGGGTCAACAACAGCTGAGAAATATGCTATTGGCTTTCTCATTCTTCCATGTCTTTGAATCAGAACTGATAATGCACATCCTTCTCTTTCACTGCAATACAGCTCAAACTCTTTTTCATAATCAGGCATTCCCAATGCTGGAGCTTCACACAAACTTCTCTTTAGCTGTTCAAAAGCTTCCAATTCAGTTTTTGTTAAACTAATCGGGTCTTTTATGTCTGGTTTTGTCAGTCTCTGCAATGGCTTTGCAATTACTGAAAATCCACTAATCCATTGACGACAATAACCTACCATGCCTAGAAACATTCTAACCTGTCTCTGTGTTTTTGGAGGTTGCATTGCTTGAATCATTTTTATTCTTTCTGTTGTCACTTGTCTGGTACCTTTTGCAATTCTGTGACCAAGATATTTCACTTCTTGTTTGCAAAACTGTAATTTCGCAGGTGATACTTTGTGTCCCTCATCTGCCAGATGATTTAAAAGAGTAATGGTATCTGTTACACAATTATCTCTTGTTTTTGCAGCAACAAGGAGATCATCAACATATTGCACTAACGTAGATTTTGCAGGTAAATCTAGATTTTCCAAGGATTTCTTTAACAACTGATTAAAAATAGATGGACTCTCGGTGTACCCCTGAGGGATTCTACACCATGCTAGAATACGCTTTTTGAACTGGAACGCAAAAATTTGTTGGCTTTCTGGATGCAATGGAACAGTAAAGAATGCATTGCATAAGTCAATCACTGTATACCATTCTGCATCATGCGGAATCTGATATAAAATTACCGCTGGGTTTGGTACAACTGGACAACATGGAACAACAATTTTGTTAACTTTTCTCAGGTCCTGAACAATTCTGAAAGTTCCATTTGGCTTTTTAATTCCCATAATCGGTGAGTTACATGGGCTACTCTCGATTTCTTTTAAAACACCGTGTTCTATGAATTTATCTATTACAGGAATAACTCCTTCAATCAATTCTGCCTTCATTTTATACTGTGGAATATTTGGATAATCTGCTCCTTGTTTTACTGTTATTTGTACTGGATCTACATTTTTCATCAGACCCATTTCATCTCCAGTGAAATCCCAGATTTTGGCATTCACTGTGTCTTTTAATTCTTCAGGTAGATTGTTTTTATCAAATACAGGAAATAATCTGCTTTCTTCTGCCTTAACCATTGACATTGTTAATTTGTAAAGGACATCTTCTGGAGTTTGAAGCTCTATACCATCTGGTGAGCAATATATTGCGCAATTCGTCTTACAGAGAATATCCCTACCTAACAGTTTTACAGGACTGCTGTCACAAACTACAAATCTATGCATGTCTTTAAATTTACCTATTTCAACTTCAACTGGTTTAGTTAAATCTGTTTTGATCTGTTGATTAGCTACACCTACTACTTGGATGTTTTCACCAGAGAGAGGAAGGTTTTCTATTTCCACTGTTCTAACAGTAGAACGGGTAGCACCTGGATCCACTAGGAAAGTAATTTCTACATCATTCAATTTACCATTTACAAATGGACCAGATTGATCTACCTCAAGAGTGGCTCCAAGCACGCACTCTTCCTCCTCTCTCAGGCACCGTCAGAAGTAATCCTCAGATTCACTCCCCCCATCTTCTTTCATCCAGAATTGTTGTGACACATTTGACACATTCACTCTCGGTGATCTGTTACCTGTTCACCTCCTCTGAATCCTGATTCTGTACTGTATCTCTGCAAATTTACACAGTTTGGAAGAGGTGGTTGTGGTAACTGCTGTGGTAACTGATTTTGCTGAATCACTACCTGTCGTTGTAGCTGTTGCTGCTGATTTATCTCATTCTGCATCTGTGGATTTAATGATTGATTTTTAACAACATTTCTGGGCGGATTCTTACATTCGCGCTTCCAGTGTCCAATTTCGCCGCAATTAAAACATGGGCGTTTCTGTTTCAACTCTTCTATATTTCCCATCAACTTTGGCTTATTATAATTACCTTTAAATTTTCCTTGATTCTGATCAGCATTTTTATTTCCTAAAGTAGCTATTTGTTGCTCAGCCACTTTCACCTGTGCCCACATTGCTTTTTCTTTCAGCTTCTTTTGTTTAGCATCTATTTCATCACTACAGTATTTTGCCTTTCTCAAAATATCATCAACTGTATGTGATTGCCAACCAACTATTCCAGTTCTTATCATTTCACTAATTTCAGGTCTCAAGCCATATACAAATCTGTATATAAAGTGGCTCATGTCCTTCTCACTCAGATGCTCATAACCACTGTATTGTTTAAATGCCAGCAGTAATCTTTCATAGAATGAATGTACTGCTTCTTTTGTTTCCTGGATCGTTCTGTCCGTTTTAACCCAATCTACCTCTTTTGGAGGAATCTTGTTTTTCAAAAACACAATCACTTGTTCATATTTTCTCATCACATCTGGTGAAGGAGCACCTGTTACTTTATCTCGTTGAGGTTCTTCTCTAGGCCAATCTATATCAGTTTTACATTCTGTCCAAAGATCTGATGGGACAATTATTTCAAATAATCCATCAAGATCAACCCACAAAACTTTTGAAACTTTCACAAATCTTTCTACCTGTCGATACCATTCCACAGGTTTTTCTCTCAATCGGGGAAAATCATTTGTGAACAGTAAAATGTCCTGTCTTGTCCATGGGACATGCACAAACCCTCCACCTGCTATTTCCCTCATTGGAAATTAATTTGCTACTTTTTCTTTCTCTTTTACAAGAAAATTTAAACTTGTTCTGTCTTCATCTCTTTTCTTTGTCCATTTTGCTCTTCATTTACTTAATTCACCCCATTTTCTCAAAATCACAATTAAATCTTTTATATGTGTAATTCTTCCTGAAGTATTCATGTTTTCAATGTCTTTTTCAGAGAAATCCACCCTATAATTTTTCTGCAAACTTTTCTGCTTACTTAGATCTACTTCTAATTTAGAAGCCATTTCTTCCAATTGATCATATCTGTTTTTCGTTTTCCATGTTATGCTTTTGCAAATAAACAACAATTCATCATCCTGATATGCCTTTAAATTGTCAGTTCCAATTGTCCCAATAATTAATTCTTCTGTATCTGCTTTCAGTTTTCCAACATCAAGTAATTTACCTTCTGGGGTTTGCGTTAAATTTATTTTATTTATACTCTTTTCTGGCGATCCAGAATCAGAATCTGCACCAATTGGGGTTTTACATGATAAGCTTTGATTAAGAGTTAAGTCAGGCATCATCATTCTCTCTCGATGTATTTCAGTCAAATCCGAATAACATTTTTCAGTTACTTTTTGTATTTCCGAATTTGATGGAACAGTTAAAGCTGAATGTCTAATTTCTTTTTGATCAAATACTGGAAGAACAGGTCCAATCGTTACAGGCACTGTTACTGCTTCCATGCTTTTAGTTAACTGTTGTATTAATTCATTTGCAGAACGAATATATTCTGAAGTATCTGGGAATGGTAATCCTTCATACCTATCTGCTCTGATTTCACCTCTTGAGGTTTCATTTCTTTGATCTGGAGTTTCAGTAAAATTACTATTTACTGGTGATATATTTGAATTACATCCGGTTTCTACTCTTTCTGGAGTTTTACTATTAGTCAAATTTGTTTCAGGGGATGTCTCAACAATTATTTCTCTAGGTGGGGCACTTGGAGGAGTAGTCCATGTACAAACTGGCTGATAAGGTGGCGGTTTTTTAGTATAAATTTCTTCTAGAACCACATCTTCTGAATCACTCTCTTCTCTAGTATTATTTTTCTTTTGGGAACGCTTTTTTCCAGATGTCTCATTAACTAGTCTCACTGGGTTCAAGCCATCACACATGTCTGCACTTCTCCATCGACGCATTCTATCCTGATGTGTTTCTCTAACTAATCTTTTTGGAATTCCTCTACTCTCTCATTCTAATTCATGCATCTCATCTTCCCATTGAACTAAAGCTTCAAATTGTGTAGGTCTTGGTTTCGGTACAAGATTTATCATTCTTTCTCTTAAGTTTTTCAAAACCGCTATGTTAAATGATCCATCTTCTGGCCATGCTAAAATACCATCATTCTCAGTATATTTCATCCAATTCTCAATCCAGAGACAAGTATGGTAACCATATTCACCCAACATATAAGCTGCAGGTGTTTTGTACTTATGAATTAATTTTCCTCCTCGCGTTGCAATTTTCTTGTCAGGTTTCATTTTATTTTTCAATTTCTGAAACCATGAAAGTTTCTCTTTCTCTTTCATAAAATAATAATCCATATTTTTAAACGTTTTCTTCAACTTTAGAAAAGATCGTAACAAGGAAGTTGTTATTCCACAACACCAACCAATCCGTGCACGAAACTCACTAAAGAACCAATCAGGTTAAGCCACGTCACTGTTCGGCTCAACCAATAGAATTACTGTTTTTCAGAATGAGCCAATCAGCTGCAAACTCGTCTTGTCACGTGAACCAATCTGTGCGCGAATATTGTGACGTATGTTAGCCAATCACAGCGCGACACTAGTGACGTATGCTACCGCGGCAGAGAAGCTGCTCTGTTTCTCGCTCCTTAAATTGACCCCTCCTTTACAAAAAAATAAAAATTCACATCGCCATATTTACAAAACTTTCGATGAAATTCAGCTAATACCTCCACAAAGAACAAATCATTTGTCTGTTTCGCTAAAATAAAGTGATAGTTTTCTCAGACATTCAAGTATTCTTTTCGCGTGAGATAGACAACGCTATTTTCACAGAATATTCAAATTCATAGATAAAGTAAGTAGTCTTACCCTACCCTTCTAGCAAGTAATAATGAACTTATTTCTCTCTAAATGCACATTCAGAGATTTTTACACCTCCTTAGAGACAATTCAGAGTTTCACTCGATCGTATATTACAAAATCATGTACACACATTCATACAGAAAAATCCCTAACCATGCATACTTAATTCTTTAGTAGGACTTTAACCCACCAATAGAAATCCTCAATCGTCAGTAAGATAGGTAACACTTCCTTACCCTTCACTCAAGCTTGAAAAAAAAATTCTACTACTCTCTTCACAGTGAGTTTTAAAACCGGACAGAAGTCCCTATACTCGAAAGCTACGATTTCATAGACAATCCTCACTATACATTTTACCTTATACACCTAAAATCCCTAAACTTGTGCTGTACGACCACAACACTAGTGATATACGACAATACCACTATTTTGAAACAGAGCAAATGCACTGTGTAACTTCACTTGTCACACTACTCATGCCGGCACAACTAGGAATTTTCACACTGCTGGAAAAAACCTTTCAACTACATATAACAACTAAACAAACTTAACAAGTTTTAGACATGTAATCCTATGTAGTTACTATGTAACATATTAGTTACCATAGTAACCAAACTCTGCTACCAAGTTATTGATCCAGCGCTCCAATTGAAAAACTGTCTCACAAAACACTATCTATCACCTCAATACTCACCATACCTTTAAAGTCTTATACAAGCCCATAACACCAATGAGACAATTTTTTGAGCAACTGAATCAAGTGATTTGATTTATATTCTATTCACATAATATTTACACTAATATGTACAACTGCAGTTTATTCTTCATTATCATGATTTTAAATCAATTTTAAACTAAAATCAAACCACTATGGTTGATGGATCGACTAATGGAAACTAGAACATGAATAAACAAGACCAGCTTGTCATTTAAAATCTAATTTTATTTACTTTATTTTCATAAAGAAAGAGAATTTTACGTTTTAGAATCTTTATTTCATAAATAATTACGAAAGCAGCATTTTAATAAGGAACTGAAAATTAGAACTGACATTTCTAAACAAGCTCAGAAACATGAAGAATTTAGCAAAAAAACATTTTCCATTCCCTGAATCTATTTTCCCTGTCTCAATCTGTCTTTACCTAGAAAAGAATAAATCATTAAAAGTCTGCTGTCCTTACATGCGCCAAAGGTCCATCAGCATAACACACCACTCAGGAATCGGAAAGTACGAGTTTTTTCCCTACTCCTGGTGTCATAATTTATACCTTTCTCTCTAGCTAAACTTTCTGATTTTACATTCTTTCATAGGAATCCAAGCTTTTCATTGGCTGTTTCATGTCAGTCCACGATAAAATTCATTAGGTCATTCGACTCTTGACCAAAATCCAGGCTTCATATAAGGCCCATTGTCTTTCATTTCCACATCCTCGATTTCCTCAAGAATGATACTTTACTTGAGCCTAGGACTACTACTTCCTAACCTTGGCAGACATAACAAAAATGCTGTCCTTGGCTGGCCTCCGTGAACACGCTCAACACGACAAAGGAATCGCTCCTTGTTTCATAACGACTTTGCAGCAAGATTCTTCACAGCTGCGCATGTGCAAGAAATCACTCTGGACAAGCTTTCTTGTCAGCAGCTCTGTCAGCCATATTTCTGCACAACTTTTAGGCCTCACTTCGGAAACTATTATTAAACAAACACAAGACATCAATTAATTAAAGAATTGAAACCCATTCTGTTACCCTCCCCCTTTGCTAATTAACCCTGTTAATTATGTTACCTAGCAGAAGCACAGTCAGTCAGCTTTATATTTACTCTTCCTTCAGGAACTGCGCCAACTCCAAAAGCTTTTGTCACAGAAGACAAAACATAAGCACCTAAAATAAGCACATGCCATTAAATTAAATTACATTTAATACTGACAAAGACAATAGACAAGGTTAAATTATTATTTTTCTTTCATTTGAAACAAAAAGCACATTAGTCCCGCGTGTGTTTCATGAATGTATCTTTTAAACTAAGTTGATTAATAATTTCACCACAAGCTTATTAGACTGATTACTTTTGTTAGGAGAGATTAACTTCGCAAGTTTGAACAAAATTTTGTTCATTACCTTGCTCCATCAGCACGCTTTAAGTAAACCAAAACAAATGTATACGAAAACCCATTCAAAGGGGACATATTTGTGTGCAAACGCAGGGAAAGCCATCTTGGAATGTTTTGGCCTGCTTTATAATTATTTACCACTTCAAGATGGCTGTCGAAATTTAGAAGAAACATGTTGGCCGTATTTCTATGAAGAAGAAGAATGAAATTTGACAAAACATTGAAATCGAGACGCCTATGTAAAACTGACATCCTTCTTTAAATGTGTTTTTGTTATACCTTGTCAAAAAAACATTCAACAGGGACACATGTGCGAGAACATGCTCACTCACATGGGAGGTCACTTTGAAATGGTGTTCTTTATATATAACCAAAAATTGCAAAGGTTATCCCTAGATGTCTGCTTGCATTGGGCGTGGCGCACTGCAGGAGGCAGCACTGACTGGGGAGCTCCTGGACTGACAAACATTTTTTCCAAGGAAATAAACCACAAAATTCCAAGCTAAAGCATGCTCACTCTCACCAGACCTGTCACTAAAGGGGTATATTTTGTATTGCAGATGTGCATCAGGGAAATGCTAGCACTCATACTATTGGGTGCCAGTTGGCCCTTTGCTGTACACTGTGGCGGATGGAAGATATGAGTAAATGACAATTAAACAGACCAAAGGATTAAAAACATTAGTCTGACGAGAAATTAAAAGCACACATAAAATTTGCCCTAGTAATTATCCACCAAGATAATGCAACCTTGCTCCTCCTGTTGAGTATAGTTTTTCATGCTGCATAAAAAGTCTGATAGCATTGCCAAGAAGGCTGCAAGATCCACTGATTGTCTGTTGGTAACCAGTAACTGCTTCGAAATCTAGGACTGCTCCCCTGGTCTTCTCACTCTCAGAGCCATGTCCTTGTGCCTGACTGTAGTGAATCTCATTTGCGGCTGCTCTTGTTGCCTTGAATGGCACTTTGTTTTGTTTTGCTGTTTCCATAGTATCAACTCTGTTGTAGTTCATAGTGCCAATATCAAGCAGCATTTTATGTCTGAGTGAGAGAAACATCTAATGGGCTATGCTTCCCAGTATGGTATGGATAGTAAAGAGAGGCAGAGAGGAAATGCTGTGTCTCTGCATCATGGTATGACGTTTTGAATAACTGATATCATGTCATGTAAAGGTGACGAGGGACCATGCAATGAGATGTGACCTGCAAACACATAGGTCACTGGGCAACAGTCAAAGTATGTCAGCAAAATTTGTGAATTTCCAGAATGTCCTCAAAATCCTGCAATTTGTGTTTTTGTATCATTTTTCTTCATATGGTTTATCCAGAACATATCTCTTGAAGATACATTTTTGTCAAGCCTCTCTCCTCCCAGTGTCTTGCATGACTTTTCTGTGCGAAGCTTATCTGTACTTAAAAAAGTCACGAGGTACCACCAAATCACATTTTGTGCTAAAATGCTTAACTTTAAGCAATATAATGAAATTTCGCCGGAAAAAATGCACATTTTCTCATGCCCCTACGTAGCATTCTTCCAATATCTTTTCATGAGACAACAATAAAGTCTTTCCGGGCAAGACGGAGAACCACACCTCCGTGTATCCGCAGGTGACAACGCACTCCCCAACTTCAATCGCGTTGCATCTCGGCAGCTCCGGCGTCGGCGGTAGCTGCTGAAATCTCCAGAGCAGAACGGAACCGACCTAACGCGCCATTTCCTGCATTTCCGCAGCCAACAGCAGATCATATTTGTATTAGATTTGGGAATTGTTGAAAAACAAGATTTTTACTTTTCCTTTTTGGCCGGCGGTGGTGCGAGAGGAGGCGGCAAAGACAACAAACTGTACTTTGCCAAAACCTGGTGGTAGAAAGAAGAAGATGACGGATAGAGGCAAAAGAGAGGCGAGGTGAGGAGGCTGGGAGGTGAGGTGCTGAGATGTGGTGAGGAGCAGCAAGTTAATTTAAAGGAGCAAGCAGTGGCAACAGTTTATTCCAGGAAAAAGGGAGAACCCCGGTTTCAGGCAGCACAATTCAGTTTACAGCAAATACTCTCTCAGGATTTGACAATGGGGAGACATAACAAACAGAATAATTTAGTCTCTAAAGTTGACTCCGCGACTGGCCTTAAGGCTAAAACTCGCCAGGCACAGTCACAGTTGGAGCAGAAAGAGCAGGGCCTTTGGCAAATCCCCCTGACCATAATTCCAGTTTTGAGAGCTCAGAGGACGATCTGGCGGAAGAGCTCTCTGGAATAAGCCAGGAAGCTAGAATCCCCCTCATGG
Source organism: Lissotriton vulgaris (assembly GCF_964263255.1). NCBI lineage: Eukaryota > Metazoa > Chordata > Amphibia > Caudata > Salamandridae > Lissotriton > Lissotriton vulgaris. The sequence continues at coordinate 557,677,706 of NC_141685.1, read as the reverse complement.
TGTCTACAAAGAAGTCCAGCGACTCTGGCAACCAAAAAGTGGACAATTCAGCATCTGCATTTGCCGAAAACAGTAAAGAGGAGGGTAAAAACGTTAAGATGTTTCCCCTTTTTCTGAAAAAGCTATTATAGTCAGTCCCTTCTCAGCCCAATTCGCCACAGGCAGTGGTCATAGATCTTGCTAGCATGAGCCAACTTCCACTAGATCTGAGCTCATCATCGTCGCCTGTTACCTCCTGTGCCTCATTAGCGCCTCTGCACCCCCAAATCTCACCTGCTCCAAACTATATGATACAAGAATTGAATACTAATTCTTTTAATCCCGCCCCTATGCCTGCGGAAGCATCAGCGCTGCAGTTATTTTCTCAGCCGGATCAGGATCAGATTTTAATAGATACCAACCCGGTCCCTGCTTCTGGGCCTAAGGTTCAGCTATATCAACAAAAGGTTCCAGTTCAGAAGTCAAAGACCACAAACACGTCACTAATGGCCTTTAGTGAGAAGGTGCAGAAGGTTCCTGTTACTCCTCAAGCTTCAGCCTTCGACTCAGCCCCAGATCCTGAAGAAATTCCAATAGATGATTTAACAGAGGCTGACACCACTAAACAATTAGACATCAAAACACTGCTTAACCTCATCCTCGATGAAATAAGAGACATGAAGCGGTCACAAGAGAATGAAATGGCTTCTCTACATCTCCAATTAGAAAAGATTGAAGACTCAGTGGTTTGTCTTTCAGTTAAAATTCAGGAAGCTGAGTCCAGGATCTCTCAATTGGAGGACCAGATGACCGGTTTGCTTACTAAAGTACGCAAAGTCACTAAAGATAGAAGCTCACTAGAAAATAAGCTTGAGGAGCTGGAAAATCACTCATGCCATTCCAACTTGCATATAGTAGGAGTTCCAGAGAATATAGAAGGAGCCCAGACACCGCAATGGATAGAATCCTATATTAAGGATAAAGTTCTCCCCGAGTTCAGCGGCGATCTAACTCTTACCAGGGCTCACAGAATTCCTTTCCATACTTTGCCAAGCACGAGCGCCTGTGTACCATCTTGGTTAACTTCGCTGACTCTTGTATTAAGGAGAGGATTTTGTCCAAAGCTATACAACAAAGACAATTTCCAGTGAATGAAGCCTATAACTGTAGAATTTTTCCTGATATGTGTGCAGCTAGGACTCGGAGGCGTAAAGAATGTGTTAAGCTGCTTTTTCTGTTTAAAGCTCAAGGCGCACAGGTGTCAATTGCCCAACAGTCAAAACTGCGCGTCTTGGTCAAAGGGAAATTCCAATTGTTTATTAACTTAGGAGATGCACAGAATCTTCTTAAGGAAATCTCGAGTACACAATGAATGAACAAACTTTTGAATTTTTTTTCTTCCTATTGTCATTCAGATGGTTTCATATTTCTCAGATTGGTTTTAAATAGCATTGCCTTATCGGAGGGGGGAGGGGATTGCGCACCCTGGGTGCAGTTTCATGGCACCCATAAAAGTAGTGGGGGGAATGAGAGGTGGTTAGTGCGGTGGTTCACCTTTCCCAAGGGGTGGGGAGGGCGAGGGGAAAGGTCTGAAGGGGGGGTGAAAGCAGTTGTAAAATGAGCAGTAGCAGGATTTTGATGGGAAAAAAAGGTCAGGAGTGTGTGTAATATTGACACAATTAGCAAGGCGTACAAATGATGAGCAAGTGCAATATTCTTTCGCTCAACGTAAATGGGGTCTTGAACAAACAAAAATATGGAGCTCTAATTAGATGGCTAGCTTCCTTTTCACCCCAAGTACTATTTCTACAGGAGACACATTTAAAAACTAATTCTCCTAGAATATTCCTCCCAAGGTGGTACTCGCATGCCTTTTTTGCTTCTGCAGGATTGGCAAAGAGAGGAGTAGCGATATATTTCTACAGGGGTCTCCCATGGGTAATTTGGCCAAGTGAATAGAGATCCTCAGGGGAGATGGATATTACTTAGGGGGTCATTAGGATGGCAGACGGAAGTGCCTCCGCATACCCTGAGTATGCGGAACAGGCCTATTTTCCGTGCGCCCGTCGCGGACACTCCGTCCGCCAAATCAGGATACGAAATACGTGGCAAATTCCGTCCGCGGCGGTAGAACACGGTCCGCCGCACCACCACACCCAACCACGCAGCGGACGTAACCTTTCCAGAGACTCCGCCGTACGGACTGACGACTAGGACCGTCCTCCAAATCAAGATGGCGGAAAACACACATAAAAGCGCGGCGGATAAACAACCTGCCTGAACACGGCGGATGCTCCACAGCGACCATACCCACCACGAGCCGCACGCCGACATGGACCCTGCACTACAGGCTTACCCGATACTCTACGCGATCCAGTACGTCCTCGTCTTGGCCCACCATCGACGACGACGCAGGTAGGCACCTAAGCATTCGCTGTCTGGAGAGGAGTACCGGCCAGGGCGGTGACGTAGGGAGGGGGGAGTGACATGTCCCAAAATGCACAAATGCCTGTGTACGGCAACGCCTCCAAGGGCCGTGACCCAGGTAGGGGAGAGTGACACGTAGCACAACCAGGGCTCAAGTCGGGGTACCACGCGGGTGGACGGCGTCCCCCCACTAATTCAACAGGGAGCATGATAACTATAAACTGCTACTGAGTGGAAGCCACCCTATCACTTCCTGTCGTGATTTCTGCGTCACCCCACTTCTTGTTGCAGGACTTGGGTCCTGAGCAGAACCCACCGCCCCCAAGAAAATACCAATCCACACCAGCATCACACACGCAAGAATGACTCTGACAAAGCACGACACATGAATCGCTATTTTATTTACGCTGATTCGGAGCAAAGTCACAGTCTAGAATGGAGCATGCCCATAGTGGACACCAGAGCAGGTACATCACAGGGCATACATCAGTATCAGAACAGCAACAGGGCAGTGTGGACACCAGAGCAGGTACATCAGAGGCAGTACATGAGAGGGCACAATGCAGTATCAGAACAGCAACAGGGCAGTGTGGACACCAGAGCAGGTACATCACAGGGCATACATCAGTATCAGAACAGCAACAGGGCAGTGTGGACACCAGAGCAGGTACATCAGAGGGCACAATGCAGTATCAGAACAGCAACAGGGCAGTGTGGACACCAGAGCAGGTACATCACAGGGCATACATCAGTATCAGAACAGCAACAGGGCAGTGTGGACACCAGAGCAGGTACATCACAGGGCATACATCAGTATCAGAACAGCAACAGGGCAGTGTGGACACCAGAGCAGGTACATCACAGGGCATACATCAGTATCAGAACAGCGACAGGGCAGTGTGGACACCAGAGCAGGTACATCAGAGGCAGTACATGAGAGGGCACAATGCAGTATCAGAACAGCAACAGGGCAGTGTGGACACCAGAGCAGGTACATCACAGGGCATACATCAGTATCAGAACAGCAACAGGGCAGTGTGGACACCAGAGCAGGTACATCAGAGGCAGTACATGAGAGGGCACAATGCAGTATCAGAACAGCAACAGGGCAGTGTGGACACCAGAGCAGGTACATCAGAGGGCACAATGCAGTATCAGAACAGCAACAGGGCAGTGTGGACACCAGAGCAGGTACATCAGAGGGCACAGTACAGCAACTTACAGCACACTATCAGGTGGATTGCGTGAAGTACCCGCATCGGACACACTGGCAGCACCAGAAACCGGAGTGTGACACACAGCCACAGATGTAGTGACTGACACGTGAGCCACAGACCCAGATACACTGCCAGCACCTGATACAGGAGTGTGACACACCGACACAGCCCGAGTTACTGACACATGGCCTATAGACCCTGATACACTGCCAGCACCTGATACAGGAGTGTGACACACCGACACAGCCCGAGTTACTGACACATGGCCTATAGACCCAGATACACTGCCAGCACCTGATACAGGAGTGTGACACACCGACACAGCCCGAGTTACTGACACATGGCCTATAGACCCAGATACACTGCCAGCACCTGATACAGGAGTGTGACACACCGACACAGCCCGAGTTACTGACACATGGCCTATAGACCCAGATACACTGCCAGCACCTGATACAGGAGTGTGACACACCGACACAGCCCGAGTTACTGACACATGGCCCATAGACCCAGATACACTGCCAGCACCTGATACAGGATTTGTCTCGACGGATACCCTGCCACTAACAGACACATGCGAGTCAACTGCACCAGCGCCACTGTGACCACTGAAATGATGAGCCACAGGACTGTATGGTCCAGGAGGCAGGGTGGCTCTGGGAGCGGGGGATAGTTGCAATTGGCCGATATCGGATTGGGCATGTGTCAATGCTGTGTGTCTACGCTTCTTTTGGACATGTGCCTGCACCCTGGACAGGACAGGAACCACAAGTCGACCGGACTGAGAAGCAATTTCACCCACCATGGGAGGTGCATGTGCTGGGGGGGGAATGGTCTCTGGGGACGTGCTGGAGCCTGCTTGTCGTTTGCTGTGTGGCTGCCTTGTGGCCTCTGCAACATGTGTCATGGGGGATGCCACGACAGGGTCCACCTGCATCCGTCCCTGACGGGCCATGATGGGAGTGGATGTAAGGGGTGACTCCACTGCTGAGTCTTCTGTATTCCGTTTGCCAGAAAACAGCTGTCTCAGAGCAACTATGGGTGATGTATGCCTGTCCCTGACAGCGCCACTATTCATGGGCGAGTCCTTGGGCCTTGGATGTTCCATTTCCGTAGGAGTACTGTACTCTGTGGACTTGCCCTGTTCCCTGGATGGTGCCCTCTTGCAGGCAGCAGACTTGTCGTCTGTGGTGTGCATATCAGCTGGACACCCCTTCTGCCCGTGTGTGTCCCTGCCCCTGGGACTGTCCGTGCTCCTCTTAGGTGCGTTTGTCTTGTGACTATTCTTGTCCCTGCCCTTGGGAGTGGCTCCTTCCTTCGTAGTCTCCCTGGCCTTGGGAGTGCCTACATCCTTCCTGCTTTCCCTGGCCTTGGGAGTGCCTACATCCTTCCTGCTTTCCCTGGCCTTGGGAGTGCCTACATCCTTCCTGCTTTCCCTGCCCTTGGGAGTGCCTACATCCTTCCTGCTTTCCCTGGCCTTGGGAGTGCCTACATCCTTCCTGCTTTCCCTGGCCTTGGGAGTGGCACCTTCCTTCGTAGTCTCCCTGCCCTTGGGAGTGCCTACATCCTTCCTGCTTTCCCTGGCCTTGGGAGTGGCACCTTCCTTCGTAGTCTCCCTGCCCTTGGGAGTGCCTACATCCTTCCTGCTGTCCCTGCCCTTGGGAGTGCCTACATCCTTCCTGCTTTCCCTGCCCTTGGGAGTGGCACCTTCCTTCCTAGTGTCCCTGGTACTGGGAGTATGCGAGCCCTCAAGAGATGTATTCGTCTTCTCACTGTCCTCGTACAGGGTAGTGTCAATGGAAGCGGGAGTGAGTCTTGGCCTGGTAGTACCTTGTGTGTGGGATGGCTGTGCAGCATGTGTAGCCATTACACCCAACCCCTCTTTTGCCTCACGTGTGTGTACTCCACTATATCTGACGTTGCCCTTGTGAACAGAGTTACCTGACCTAGGGGATGGGGTCTGAGGCCTCCGTGCCTTGACGTGCTGGCTGACGCTGCTTCTAGTGCAATAACCTGTATTGGAGTCCTGGTCAGAAAATTCACTCCCCCCTGACACATCCAGAGTTGTAGATGGCGGAACAGAAGTACCACCCAGTCCGTGCGACTGTACAATGGCAGACGACACACTGTTAGACAATGACTGCAGTGTCCTGTGTACACCAGCCAGATCACCATGCATACCTTCCATGAATGCCACCACCTGCCCCAACTTCCTATCGTGGTCTTGGAATGCATTAATCATATTTGTCTGGCCCACACACAGCTGTCGCAGCAGATCAACAGCCTCTGCACAAAGAGAATTTTGGGTCACCGAGGCTGGGGCAGCGGTGCCGACACCGAACGCCACTCTGCTCCCCCTACTCCTGCGTGCACGTACAGTACATGGTGCAGTTGCCGGCAGGGTGGGCCCTGTGTGCTGTGTCCCGACCGAAGGTGTTGGTTGCCCACTCCCAGTCTGTGACAACAGTGCTGACTCACCAACACTGTCGGAAGATGATGACGATGTTGTCTCCACATGCGAGTCCTCCGGGACGGTCCTGTCCCCCTCTCCGCCGCTGGCCCCTTCGGTGTCAGTCTGCGTGTGCGCGACGTCTGATCCGGATGCATTGCCTTCTGTAATCTCCGCCGTATGTGGCTGAGTGCCCTCTGCCAATGCTGAAAAGCACAGGAAATGGGTGTAAGTAATGGGCACACACACGTACAGTACTGCTGCGGAATCCCTAAAGCCACTGATGACACTGTCCATCGATCCCCCAACCTGCACACAGCCCACCCCAAGCAGTCATCCTCACAGGAATTCTGTGGCGTTGGCCGTAATACATGTACAGCATGCACACTGGGCATGAGGAACTACATCAGCACACAAGTGTTGGCAAGGGGTGACGGAGCACTACAGCATGTGCATGACAACTGAACAGCTTAGCAGGTGGCGGCTCAACATTCCGCATGTGCAAGTGCAAAGTTAACTGTGGCAATGTCACCAACATGCCATTGGAAATAGACTCACGATAGACGGAAGACCCTAATGTGTGTGCGCAACCATACATGCATTGCACTCACAAGCAACATACACTGACAGTAAGCTTACCGCCACGTTGATGTTCATCCACACGCAACCGCTCGGACAGGTCAGGATGCGTCACAGCTATGATACGGTGCATGAGAGGGGTCATTGAGCGTCGGGCCAGACGTGCCGTCCGTGGAATCAGCCCTAGTGTCACTTCCGCTACATTCTTGCTCAGTCTGGAAATGTCGTCCCAGCGTTTGTGGCAGTGTGTATGTCGTCTATTGCACACCCCCGCTGCTCGTACTTCACGTGCAATGCTCCTCCACACGTCCTTGCGAAGGTGCAGCTTTACCTACCATGATGGGAGACAAAAGGGTGGAAGTCAGTGGACAGTTGGCCAGTCACACAGATAGGAGCAACACATTACTCTCAGCAGCCATGCACATATCGATTCTTTAGTTGGTCACACATCACACCGCCAAGTTTCCAGAGCCCAGGTGCCATTTGACACCTCATGCACTACAACTTATCCCCCACTGCACTTACCGCCTGTCCGGGTGCGCCATACAGGCGTCCGTAGTTGCGGAGCACAGCGTCCACGAGGACATCCAGCTCCGCGGCGGTGAAGGGACGAGACCGGACCTCTTTGACTCTCGACATGGCAAGGTCACGGAGTATGGCACTAGAGCGGCAGTCGGTGGTCAGCTCCGCAGCAGCAGGTGGAGGTGATGGTCACAGGCAGCAGTCGGTGGTCAGCTCCGCAGCAGCAGGTGGAGGTGATGGTCACAGGCAGCAGTCGGTGGTCAGCTCCGCAGCAGCAGGTGGAGGTGATGGTCACAGGCAGCAGTCGGTCGTCAGCTCCGCAGCAGCAGGTGGAGGTGATGGTCACAGGCAGCAGTCGGTGGTCAGCTCCGCAGCAGCAGGTGGAGGTGATGGTCACAGGCAGCAGCCGGTGGTCAGCTCCGCAGCAGCAGGTGGAGGTGATGGTCACAGGCAGCAGTCGGTGGTCAGCTCCGCAGCAGCAGGTGGAGGTGATGGTCACAGGCAGCAGTCGGTGGTCAGCTCCGCAGCAGCAGGTGGAGGTGATGGTCACAGGCAGCAGTCGGTGGTCAGCTCCGCAGCAGCAGGTGGAGGTGATGGTCACAGGCAGCAGTCGGTGGTCATCGTAGAAAGTTTGCTTTTGCACATCACACATATATAGGGCCCAGTGGCCATGTCAGTGGCATACGGCGCCAGCCATTGGTCCGCCGTGAGAGCGTGTTTGGAATTTGGCTAATGATTGGCCCTGGTGTTGCGGTGAACACCATACGGTACTTGCAATTGGCCAACCGTGGCCCATGTCCACACCTCCCATTGGCTGCACTTGCACAGACCGTCACGCTCACACACCGGCAACTGCACGTGCTAGAGACCGGGACGGAAGCATCATTTGCAACAAAGTTGTAAGAGTGGCGCCACCATGGCGGGGCACGTATTCGGCGGGGGAGGTGGAGGCCAATACAGCCATAAGCTGATGTGCATGCACATGCCAGTTCATGACCCCCTTACAGTGACATTGCATCAGGCAGCCTACACCGGCCGGCCCAGCTCTACCCACTACCGCCGTGCCAGGCCTAGCCCTTGACCGCCGTTGCGGCCGTGCCAACTACCGCCGCTTCAGGCCCCCTCCACTACCGCCGTGCCAGACCTAGCCCTTGACCGCCGTTGCGGCCGTGCCAACTACCGCCGCTTCAGGCCCCCTCCACTACCGCCGTGCCAGACCTAGCCCTTGACCGCCGTTGCGGCCGTGCCAACTACCGCCGCTTCAGGCCCCCTCCACTACCGCCGTGCCAGACCTAGGCCCATGACCGCCGTGCCAGGGCCGCCAGGGCACGGCGGTAGTGGAGGGGGCCTGAAGCGGCGGTAGTTGGCACGGCCGCAACGGCGGTCAAGGGCTAGGTCTGGCACGGCGGTAGTGGAGGGGGCCTGAAGCGGCGGTAGTTGGCACGGCCGCAACGGCGGTCAAGGGCTAGGTCTGGCACGGCGGTAGTGGAGGGGGCCTGAAGCGGCGGTAGTTGGCAGGGCCGCAACGGCGGTCAAGGGCTAGGCCTGGCACGGCGGTAGTGGGTAGAGCTGGGCCGGCCGGTGTAGGCTGCCTGATGCAATGTCACTGTAAGGGGGTCATGAACTGGCATGTGCATGCACATCAGCTTATGGCTGTATTGGCCTCCACCTCCCCCGCCGAATACGTGCCCCGCCATGGTGGCGCCACTCTTACAACTTTGTTGCAAATGATGCATCCGTCCCGGTCTCTAGCACGTGCAGACAATTGGAATGTTGAACGCGGGCCGCGTATGGCCAGACGTCAACAGCGGAAGCAGTGCACCGCCATGGCGGCGTCAATGAGTGCATGTCAGCTGACGATGCACGATGCACTATGTTTAATTGTCTGCAGCTGCATGCTGAGGGTTGTGTGCGTGATTGCGTGACTCCACACTTCATGCTCTATCCCATGGTTTCCATACCATGCCCATCGGTGTGCCACTAATGACCGTCACTTTTGGGTCATGTCACATGCCTTGTTGGCAGTGATGTTGAGGTGCAACAGAGTGCATTGGACATGTTGCAACACATCATGTAGCTGGTGGGTGCACATTGCTACGTCAATCCATGTTGTTGTGACAATCAGAGGTGTCACACATAAGCAAATCGAACACTGCCTATTACATGTTGGATAGAGTGCGGTGACATGTGAGTGAGTTGCACACACATGCGTTGTATGTGAATTGACTTCCATTCCATTTACTCCCACACAGGAGGGCTCAAAATGTCCATCGCCCATATACTGTGCTGGAGGACATGGTGGACGAGGAGGTGGTCCGGAAATTCAGGCTTGATCGACGTCGATTGCTGGAGCTTGTGAACAAGTTGTCTCCTCACCTGCAGCCGCGGAGAACTTATCCAGGCTCAATTTCACCCACCCAAAAGGTGATGGCGGCACTCAATTTTTTTGCTACGGGAACATTCCAGTACACTATAGGACATGCCGGGGGAATGTCACAGGCCATGTTTAGCACGGTACTCAAGGATGTACTGACAGCCATGATGCTGTACAAGCATGAGTACATACATTTTCCACAGGCGGCAGAGTTGGCAGCGGTCAAGGCAGACTTTTATGCACTGGGTGGCATTCCACACGTTGTGGGTTCAATTGATGGCACGCATATTGCGATCATCCCGCCACGGGCACGTGAGCAGGTGTTTCGGAATCGGAAGCACTTCCACTCCCTTAACGTGCAGGTGGTGTGCCAGGCCGACAACATTATCTCACATGTGTGTGCAAGATTTCCTGGCTCTGCACATGACGCCCACATCATGCGGAGCAGCATAGTCCCACGACTGATGGCAAATCTGCGTCCGGCACAAGCCTGGCTTGTTGGTGAGTATGCTGTGGTGACTGGAGTGATATTTGGGTGGCTTGGTGTGGCCACATGTTCAGGTACTGATGTCTCTCTCTAATTCCCACATACACAGGCGACTCGGCTTACCCAAACAGGCCTTGGCTTCTGAGTCCAATTCGCAATCCCACCACAGCAGGAGAAATGCGATATAACGATGCCCATGGTAGGACACGTCGAGTGGTGGAACGAACATTTGGCCTGCTTAAGTCTAGGTTTCGGTGCCTAGATAAGACTGGAGGGGCCCTGCCTTACGCACCTGGCAAAGTATGCAAGATTGTGATGGCCTGCTGCATGCTCCACAACCTGGCTGTGCGAAATAACATTGCACTGATCTTGGACCCAGATGAACAGCAAGTTCCTCGCCCTCCCGACCCACCCATGTCGACTGATGAGGATAGTGATGAGGAGGAAGGTGTGGACCAGAGGCGCCAGCTCATAGCACGCTACTTCCCTTGACTGTAAGTGTGCCCCTCTTGTGCTGCTTGTGTATGCCCTGTGTAGGTTTGCTGCTCTGGTGTCATTGTGTTGGGGATCATCTATGTGTTTTGTTATGTGATGTATGCATGTGTGTGTGTGTCTTCATTTATGAGTACATGCACTTCTCCATGATGTGTGTAGTGTCAGCCATTCGTGTAGTGATGTGTGTGGTTTGTTGTAAGTTGCACTGCAGTGAGTTGGGATGAGTGTGATGCTGTTTACTAACGTCTGTTTGCGGGTTCTATGTTTCCCTAGGTCACTCCGTTGCGGCATTATTCTGTACCTGTTGGATCCCTGAACCTGGTTACGTCTGTTTCTGATGCAATCATGTGAATAAACATGGAGGCAACACATCATTGAGTGAGTAAGTGGTATTTATTTACAGATTGTGCATAGGTGTAGGTGCATATTTACAAAGGAGTGAAGGGGTGGGGGAGTGAGAGTCCAAGGTAATGGTAGATGAGATGGGCGTGCAGACACCACATAGGGTGGTGTGTGCCTAGTGCAGCAGGCCTGTGGCAGGTGGGTCCGGATACTTTCCAGGTTTCTGAGGTACTCCAAAGAGTCACTGTCGGCTCCTCTTGGAGCGTGTGTCATGTGCTCCAACACTGCTCTCGGCCACTTCCTGCCTCGGACGGCCCCTCCGTCTTTGTGCCGGCACGGGGTCAGCTAGGGGCGCAGGCTGATTCGGTAACACATCCGCCGCCAGGGGCGCAGTCGGCGGTGGCGGTGTTGTGGCCGGTGCCGGTGTTTGAGGGGGGGGGGGTGGTGTTGGCGGATGCCCTGGCGCTGAAAATGTCGACCAGTTGGCCAAGCCGCCTCTCGATGGCCCCCAACATGGCGGTGTTGTCCACAAAGTCCTGGTGGGCCCGGTCTGCATGTTCCTGGCTACGTGCATAGCCCGCCTCCACCCGGACTAGTGCTTCATGGCACTGTTGCACAGCAATCAGTGTTGTGTCCTCAGCCCTTCTTTCCGCCCTGCTCCTGCCTGCAGGATCTGCCCTTGCAGTGGTGGGTTGCCTGACTGTCTCCCTGCGTGGCTGGGATGGCACTGGCCCAGCGTTGGCGGCGGGGTTGGGCAGGGCGGCAGGGGCAGAAGTGGTGGTAGTAGTGGTGGTGGTGGAGGTGGTGCTGGAGGCAGCTGTGCAGGTCCGAGTCGCCGGTGTTGTTGTGATGCCAGTGCCCGTAGTCGTTGTAGTTGCAGGTGTGACCTGCGTGCCAGAGGTCCCTGGCTGGCTGCTCGATCCGGCACCATCCTCTGCCCCGGAGTTGGCTGCACAATCGTCCCATGAGTGCTCGGAGTTTGGGGATGCTGGAGGCCTGGTGTCAATGGCGGCACTCAGATTGGGATCCCCTGCAAAAGAATAATGTGATGATGAGTAATGTTGCCTATACGTGTACATGTATTTATGGTTGAAATTCAGTCGGCATTGGCACACACCCCACCCACCACCACCTCCCTCTCTATGGACATGGGGGCCTGTTGGAAGTTGTAGTTCCGACCCCTCACACACCCCACCCACCACCACCACCCTCTCTATGGACATGGGGGCCTGTTGGATGTTGTAGTACCGACCCCTCACACACCCCACCCACCACCACCTCCCTCTCTATGGACATGGGGGCCTGTTGGAAGTAGGACTAGTGACCCCTCACACACCCCACCCACCACCACCTCCCTCTCTATGGACATGGGGGCCTGTTGGAAGTAGGACTAGTGACCCCTCACACACCCCACCCACCACCACCACCCTCTCTATGGACATGGGGGCCTGTTGGAAGTAGGACTAGTGACCCCTCACACACCCCACCCACCACCACCTCCCTCTCTATGGACATGGGGGCCTGTTGGAAGTAGGACTAGTGACCCCTCACACACCCCACCCACCACCACCTCCCTCTCTATGGACATGGGGGCCTGTTGGAAGTTGTAGTTCCGACCCCTCACACACCCCACCCACCACCACCACCCTCTCTATGGACATGGGGGCCTGTTGGAAGTAGGACTAGTGACCCCTCACACACCCCACCCACCACCACCTCCCTCTCTATGGACATGGGGGCCTGTTGGAAGTTGTAGTACCGACCCCTCACACACCCCACCCACCACCACCTCCCTCTCTATGGACATGGGGGCCTGTTGGAAGTAGGACTAGTGACCCCTCACACACCCCACCCACCACCACCTCCCTCTCTATGGACATGGGGGCCTGTTGGAAGTTGTAGTTCCGACCCCTCACACACCCCACCCACCACCACCACCCTCTCTATGGACATGGGGGCCTGTTGGAAGTAGGACTAGTGACCCCTCACACACCCCACCCACCACCACCTCCCTCTCTATGGACATGGGGGCCTGTTGGAAGTTGTAGTACCGACCCCTCACACACCCCACCCACCACCACCTCCCTCTCTATGGACATGGGGGCCTGTTGGAAGTAGGACTAGTGACCCCTCACACACCCCACCCACCACCACCTCCCTCTCTATGGACATGGGGGCCTGTTGGAAGTTGTAGTTCCGACCCCTCACACACCCCACCCACCACCACCACCCTCTCTATGGACATGGGGGCCTGTTGGAAGTAGGACTAGTGACCCCTCACACACCCCACCCACCACCACCTCCCTCTCTATGGACATGGGGGCCTGTTGGAAGTAGGACTAGTGACCCCTCACACACCCCACCCACCACCACCACCCTCTCTATGGACATGGGGGCCTGTTGGAAGTAGGACTAGTGACCCCTCACACACCCCACCCACCACCACCTCCCTCTCTATGGACATGGGGGCCTGTAGGAGTGCTTTGGAGGTTGGTGAGTATGTGGACTGCATGCAAGGCTGGGGTATGTGGGATGTGTCTTCAGAGTTGTGTGGCCCACACCGTGTTGTTGTGTTTGTGGTGGTTGGTTGGTACTTACCAGCCTCTTCTCCATCAGGAAGTCCATCGAGGGTGTCAGGGTGCAGGATGGTCAGCACCCTCTCCTCCCACTCGGTGTATGGTAGGGGCTCCGGGGGGGTTCCACCGCCGGTATGGTGGGCCCGGACGTAGTTCTTGGCTCTTATTGACTTCACCCGGGTCTTCAGGTCGTGCCACCGCCTCTGGATGTCTGCCTTGGTTCGCGGAACGCTCCCGGAGGCATTGACCCTGGTCACGATGCGGTCCCACAGGCTGTTCTTCCGAGCTATGCTCGTCTGCTGCACGAGGGACCCGAAGATGTGGGGTTCCACACGAAGGATCTCTTCCACCATTACCTTGAGCTCGGTGTCGGAGAATTTAGGATTTTTTTTGGGTGCCATGGTGCTCGGGGGGTGTGTTTGTGTGGAGTGCGGAGGTGCTGGTGTGTGCTGTTTGGGTGTGGTGTGGTGGGTGTTTGTGTGCAGGGTGTCTTTGGGTGTGGTGTGGTGGGTGTTTGTGTGCAGGGTGTGTTTGGGTGTGGGTTATGTGTCTGAATCAAATAGTTTGCTGTTTGTCAAGTCAAGTATTGTCTCCTGCTGTCAGCTATGCTGGGATGCAGAGGATTTCGGGAGTGGGTGGGAGTCAATTTATAGTCTGTGTGTTGGCCCTGTGTGAATGTTGATTGGCAGTCAGGTGATGGGCGGGTGTGTTGTCAGGTGTGGTCTATGCAGTTTTTGGGGGTGGGTAATTGTGTCTTGTGTTTGGTTTAGTTGTGTCAGGTGGGTTGTCGTCCATTTTGCTGTGTTTGGTGATGGATTCTGTCGGTATGTATGCCATTTGAATGACTGTAGGGATGTTGGACTTCCGCTGTGGAGCCCCGTTTCTCATTGCATTGCTACCGCCGCGGACGTTGATCGCGGTGACTACCGGGGTACTTGCGGAGTTATCCTAATTGCGGACACGGAATGTACGCAGGTATCGCGGGGGAGGTTGTTGTTCTCCTGGTCATGTGCGTACGCGGCGGTCGGTGTTTTGTGGGTTCCGTCCGCATGCCGCGGAATCAGCTGTACTTCGACCGCCGCGGACGGGGATTGTTGTGCTCCGTCCGCCGCGGACGGCGTTTCGGTCACATTTGATCCTAATCGCTAATGCGGTTTTTCCGCGGCCAGGTCCGGAGTATCTTGACACCTTCCACGGCGGACGGAGCACGTTTCCGTCCGCCATCCTAATCGGCCCCTTAGTGAGTTACTTAGGGGGGTACCTGGGAAAATAATTATGGGAGGGGATTTTAACTTAATTCAGGATTTAAAGAAAGATACCTCGAATAAAAATAAAAAAGAGCTCAAACTAAAAAGGTGATCGAGGTTTTAAGACAGTTGCAGCCGTGGTCGGTGGTGGGAGTATCTGCCGAGCGGTGATGTGGGAAGGGGTAGGGGCAGGGTGGGTGGTTGGAATCTATGGATTACAGACATTTACAGGTAAGTAAACATATAAATAAATAAACAAAATTTCGTTGCAGCACTGCATCCCCAAATTACGATGCAGTGCATGCAACGAAATTCGTTTTATTTATTTATATGTTTACTTACCTGTAAACGTCCGGAATCCATAGATTACTAACCCCCACCCTGCCCCTCCCCCTCCCCACATCACCACCCGTCAGGTACTCCCACTACCCACCGCGGCTGGACAGGAGCATATTTTGATGGATCCCGGGCACGTTGCCAACCCGTCAAAATTGGAATTTTCATTCTATTCGTACCAATTCCGTATGGCTTCTCGGATTGATTTTTTTTATATATCACAATTCCTGTGCTGTACTACCTCTGAGATAGATATTAATCCATTCTACGACCATTCTCTAATTAAACTTAATATAGAAATAGGGGTAAGCAGGAGGCCAACATCCAGGTGGCAGATGGATCGGCTCCTTCTGCAGGACCATCAATGGGTGGCTGACACAAAAGACTGGATTGTTGATTTTTTAATTATCAATGAGAACACAGCAGAAATGTTCTCAGTTTGGGGGGGTTTAAGGCTGCCCTTCGCGGGTGAATGATTGCACTAACTGCCTCTCAAGCTAAATTGAGGAAAGAGAAAATGTTTAACCTCCAGCAGGCAGTAGTAGAAGCAACAACATTTAGATATGCACAGGATACAGGACGCTAAAGCAAAGCTAGAGAAGGCCAAATACGAGTTAAAGGAGTTTTTAACTTTGGAAAAGATTGCCAGCTTGAGAACATATCTATAGCAAGTATATGAGGAGAGTCAGATGGTTGGCAAGATGCTCGCCGGCAGTAGCAAAACCAAACAGGAGGCAGTCACCATCACGGAAATTATTGACCCTCAAAACTAGATTGTCTTTAACGGGTAAAGAGGATATAGCTCAAGTCTTTCTAGATCATTACTCTCAGTTATACACCACTAGATATGAAGCTGGAGCGTCTCAAATTAACAATTATTTTGATGGGGTCGAGCTTCCCATTCTTTCAGGGCCAATAGTGGACCAGCTCCTGCTAGACATTTCTGAAGAAGAAATTATAAATGTAATAAAGTCGATTCCAGGAGCAAAAGCCTGTGGAGCCGACGGTCTTCCAATTGAATTTTATAAAACCTTTTCGAGAGAGTTGACCCCTTTTTTTGGTAAACTTTCTTAATAATATCACTCTGGGGGGTTGTGTTCCCCCAAGTTTTAAGGAATCCATACTGGTTAGCTTTGTTAAAAAGGGGAAAAATGGCAAAGATATTAATTTGTATAGGCCGATCCGTCTTCTTAATGCTGATTTTAAAATAGTAATGAAAATTTGGGCACAACGCTTTACACCCATCGCACAGGAGATAATTCACGGTGATCAAACCGGGTTTGTAGCTGAAAGGTCCATGTCCACCAATACTGGGTTTTTAATTGAAGCTCTTGACTATGTGACAAATAATAAAATACCTACCTTTATTACCATGGTCGATGCCGAAAAAGCATTCGACCTGGTAAACTGGGACGCACTTTTTTTGGGTTAGGGAAATTTGGCATCCCGGCTCAAGTTTTAAATATGCTGAAAAATATTTACCCAGCTGCTCAAGCCCGGGTGATATTTATTCGATACTCAATATGAACTGTGGAAATAAACTGCGGCACTAGACAAGGGTGTCCAAAATCCCCCCTACTTTTTACTTTTTTCATCGAACCCCTAGCTATAAGAATTCTTGGAAATCCCCTAATTAGAGCCCTATGTGAAGGAATTTCCAAGTTAAAATTATTTGCGGATGATATAATTATGTACCTCTACCCAGATAAACAGATCTTGGAAGAGCTCTTTTAGAATTTAGTAAATTCGAACAAATAGGAGGCTATAAAATAAACCAAAATAAAACAGAGATTTGAGTGCTTAACACAGATTGAAACTTTTTACCCACAATTTTAAGAACCCAGGCCTTGAAAGAAGAGGCAATTAGATATCTGGGTATTTATGTCTCGAGCCACATAAATCAATTATTTAACTTGAACTACCTAGCTTTGCGAAATAAAATGTAAATCCTATTCGCAAGTGGTCCCTTCTACCATTGAACTTGATCGGTCGTGTAGCACTTTTAAAAATGTAAATTCTTCTACTTTTAATATTTTTGTTTGTTAATGTACCCTTAAAAATCAATGCTAACTATTTCAAGGAAATTGACTCTTATGTTCAGGGAATTTGTTTGGAACAAAAAGGCTCCAATGGTTGTACTGCCCATATTACAACTAATCTAGCCTCACCAAATATCCGTACCTACTATGAGGCAGCGTTACTAGATTTTACTGCACGTCTACTGGAACCTAACGACCAGATGGACAAATATTTTTTTGAAAGAATGATTGATGAGTCTGGCACCCAAATTCCAGTTTTTGTAAAAACATCTAAACTACCGAAAAAGTCCCGTTATAAGACTGTTCGTGACTATTCCGATCGACATCAGTCTTTTTGTAAACAAGCAAACTTGTCCGGGTTTGCTTTTTTAAAATTGGAGGAATGTAGGGGGTCTGACCTGCAAATTAATTCCAGTCATCTTAGGAGATGGAAGGACATTGGCTTCGAGAATCTGGGCCATTTCTTCATTGTAAATACAGTGATTTCTTAGGAAGGCCTGCTAGGTAGACCAGGGAACCAAATTAAGCCAGGGTTTTTGGAATATATACAGATCATGAACTTTAATAAAAAATATAATCTCCTGCCAAGCAGGGTTCCTATAGTTCTGGTTAATGCTCTATATAAGGTAAAATTAAAGGGAGTAGGAAATTGGTACTCCTTAATTATGAAACACAAGGTACTCCCCTTGGTTGATTAATTTTTGGGAAAAATAACTTGGAAGACTAATGGTTCCTTCTCTCATCAGGAATGTCAGGCTATAGCCCACATAGGAAGCAAGGCCCTGAGAGCAGATAATTTAAAAAGAATGGTCTTCTTGTCACAGTGGCTGGCTTATTTTACGCCAAAAAAGCTAAACAAATGTCATGCGGAAGAGGATAATAAATGTATTCGACGTCTCTCCCATGGTGAGGGAGACTGGCTTCATATATTTTTTACATGACCGAAGCTTGAAGCCTTTTGGAGAAACATTTTTTTTGCAATAAGGCCGTCTATTAAAAAAAGATCAACCCCGGGACAGAAGTGGCTTGCTTTGGGCTCTCTAAAGATAGGCCAGATTTGACCAAAGCTGAAGAGATGTAAATCTCAATCTGCTCTACAGTAGTACGCTCATTAATTCTCCAAAATTGGAGGTCGGAAGAGATTTCATCTTATCCTAAATGAATAAATAAAATGTCAGGAATAAGAACATTTGAGGAAGTATATGCTAAAAGGGTTGGCGCAACAAAAAAGTTTGTAGTGGTTTGGAAGTTTTTTGACCATCTGGATGTATTATTAGAATCTTAGCACTTTAGCACATTGCACCTTAGAATAATTAGCACTTTAACGCTTTGCACTTTAAGCCCCTAACAGGGGAAAAGGTTTTGTACTGTAATAATGCAAAGACTTTGCACATGAAAAGAGTTGTAGACAATCCAACTGATTTTTGTCTTCATCTTGATGATTAATAGGCACAAGACACTTTAAGGTATTTTAGAATGTGGAAGGTGAAATCGTTTTTTGTTTTTGTTTATGAATATATATGGTGTTCCGGACTTTCTGTTTCATTTTATTTGAGGATGTGCACATCTCTGGTTTAAGGGTTCAGTTGTTAAATGTAAATATTATGCATTTGCGTCATATTCGGATGAATAATGGCTGTTGTTTCTTTCTTTTGGTGTTTCTCCTGAGGATCTATGCGATGCTATTTTTTATTTCTCTGCTCTGCTCAGCAAAATATTTTAAAAAAGAATTAAAAAAACAATAAAGTCTTTCCGAAAAGGGTTAACCTTAGTGCAGAGCTCAAGTGAATAAGGTTTCTTCAACGTTTTTGTGTTGCATTGGCATTTAAATCTCACCCAAACAAAAAATAACATTCTCATGAACTCAAAAGATGCATACTCGAGTGCCAAGGGAGGGAGCACTGACAACAAAAACTAAACATCGAGGGACACTTTTTCTAATAGCAGTGACTTTGTTGATGATTGAGGCAAGGTCTCTTATAGTGTAGTAGCGTAGGCGCAACCATCGTAGAAGAAAATGTAGAAATGAAAGGCTCTGCTAATGCAACCTGTAAATAGAACTTACAGACTAAGTGGTCTATTAGGATGGCGGACGGACCTGCGTCCGTCTGCCACCCCAAAGCAGGAGGGGCCGTCCTCAGGGGCAGTGGCGGTCCCTCCGTGCTAATTAGGATGTGACCGCCACCCTGGCGGTCACATTCTGTATATTTAACATTGCGGTGGGTGCTGCTTGAAGCAGCACATGCCGCAATGTTAAAAAACCATGCTTTCCTTTGCGTGCACGAAGCTGCAGGCACCGCGTGGTGCCTGCCGCTTCGTGCACGCAAAGGCAGGGGGGTACCATAGGTACCCCCCATGTGCACCCCCACTCCCCCTTCACCCCTGGGGGCCCGCAACGAGCCCCCAAAGAAAAGTCTGTATGCCTTTCCACAGCGGAAATGCCGCTGTGTAAAGGCGTGGGACTGCTGACATCCTAATATGGCTGGCGGTGTCTGATAGACACCGCCAGCCATGTTAGAGCTTTTCCACTGTGATTGGAAGGCGACCGCGGCGGAAAAACGGCGGACGTAAAAAAGATCCCCCAGCCATCCTAATCTGGCGGGGGGTCTTTTTCAGTCCGCAGCGGTTAATCCGCATCCTCCGGGCCGGCGGTGGCTTCCGCCGGCCCAGAGGATGCGGATTAACCGCAATCCTAATGAGCCCCTAAGTGCAAACACTTAAGTTATTGTAGGTGTGGAAATTGCAGTGTTAATATTGATCTACGATAACCAATCAAAGTAGCCTGGTGTGTTGGATAAAGGACTGGGCTTGGTTCCAAATTTGGAAACCCGTGCTGCGAAGGTAATTATCACCCCTTGGCATCATAATTTATCTTTTTAACAACGTCTTTGACCCCCTTAAAAATTAAGGGAATTCTTTAGGAAGGTGCCTGAGATTTTGTAACCCACATCCCAGATCCCATACCCTAACTTCCCAAACAATCACTCCCTGTCATAACAGGGAGCTCACTCACCACTAGATTCTTCTCTGGCGAGAGTGGTGGGCTGATGATGAAGCATTGTAACCGGGGCAGTTTGTGAGGCCCTGCCTTACAATTTTGTATGAAACAGCGATTTTGTATACAGTGAGAAACAGAGGACATCAGAATCTTCCACACTTGGCAAAGTTTTCTCTGGCATGTATCCTATGTGGTGTGAATAGACTTGTCTTATTTGCTTTTTTGGTATTTTAGAATGTGGTTTAGGAGGATGCAGATGACAGTCCAAAATCATCTTCTCATTCCCTAAATCCTGGGAAGTGAGGGTCTTATGTTTTAATCCTTTCCATTAAGTCATTTGTGCAAGAGGGGAGATGTGCATTAATTTGCTGTGATGGTGTTAGTTGCTCTATCAAGTTCTGGAAAGGAATGTGTGAGAGTGTAAGGTCAATGACCTGGGCAGTAGGAAGAAAAAGACTTATGACTCTGTTCTGAGAAGCAAATGTCTGAAGGTGGGGCGTGCTGTACACACATGATTACATTTTTGTAACTGTGATAAACTAGGGAACAAGAGCATCACAAACTCTGAAACATGAAGTGAACAATTAGTATTCAAAAGAACAACATTAAAATAATACATTGGCAAAGTGGCTTGATATTCTATAACATATCTCTTAATTTTGTAAATCAGATGCCACACAGAATTGCTTTAGGAGTTTCATAAGTGGGATGTTCCCAATGAACTGAAGTTTAGTTTGTAGTGAGTTCCCAAAACTCTAACATGCCTTTGAAAGAGGTGAATCTAAGACTTTTTATGGCATGCTGAGGGATCAGAGCTAGCCTGTTGGACCTCGCCATTTTTGTAGGGTTATCCCTAAACTTTTTGCCTTCTTCTACCTATTTTTCCGACCCTCTTTTTGTTGGCTTAAGGACTCTGGGCACTTTATCACTGCTAATCAATGCTAAAGTGCATCTGCCCACACCCCTAAAACATGTTATGATTGGTTTACACCTGTTTGGCATATTTAATTTACTTGTTAGAGCCTTGTACATTGGTATCCTATATACCCATGGCCTGTAAATTACATGCTACTAGTGGGTCTGCAATGCAGATTGTCCACCTACAGAAGTAGCCTTTCAAAGCTGTCTCAGGCCTGCCACTGCAGTGCCTGTGTGCGTTGTTTAATGCTGCTTTGACTTGGCATTTAAAACTACTTGCCAAGCCTTAAACTCTCCTTTTACTAGATATAGGTCACGGCTAAGGTAGGCCATAGGTAGCCCTATGGGAAGGGTGCTGTGTAGGTAAGGCAGGATATGTGCCTTTATTGTGTGGCATGTCCTGGTAGTGGCAAACAGCTTATTTTGTTTCTCACTTCTGTTAAGCTTGCTCCTCCTTCTATTGGCTAACACTGGTAATCCCCTTAGAGGTTTTTAATTGGTAATTCCTGATCTGAAAGAACTAATGTTGCTTGTTTAGAATGATACTGAAAAATCATGCTTTATGGTGTAAGTGGATTTTTTATTACTAGTGTAGAAATGCCACTTTTGGAAAGTGCGAAAGAAAGCAACCGGGCTGCACTCTAATATATCAATTCTTTTATACTACTCCCAGTGAGGGCGTCGTCATCAGTGTCATCCGTTGCGTGCCACAAGGAAAAGGGTCCTGCAAACCCTTTGTCATTTAATGCAAGAGAATACCTGGCGTGAGTCGAAGTAGCCTTGTGCACAGCGTGGTCACTCGAAAAGAGTGTGAACTCAATGCTTTAAAAGTTTTGATGAATTGATTCAAAATGTACACAAAATGTTGAGAAACTGATATGATGAAAAGAATAAATCAAATGAAACTTTGATTGTAGTTTTGGAAAGTGGGCATTCTTATGTGCTTATGACTCTTTGTGCTTTGTAGTCTGACTCAAAATCATTTCTAAGGCAGAGTGACAGCTAGGCTTTGTTCATACTTTCCAGACAGCCATCACACAGGAAAGCCTGGGGTGTAACAGGGTTGCATCTGCATACTGAATGGTCTTCCTGGGGAGGGAGAGAGGGAGGTGGGGCACACTTACATTTGTATAGGCTGGGCCCTGCCCTCACACAAAGGGTTTGTTTGCCCGCTACTGATGTCTGGAGCCGGGCTGGCATTGAATGTGGGTGCTGGGCACTTCTAATATTTCTTTTGAATTTACCTCCACATGAAAGACATTTTGAGTATAAGTACAGGGGTTCTGACCCCATTGTTCTAGACACTGTGTGGCCCTTGTAACCAGATGCTGTTGGCTCTACATGCTGCACCTTGCCAGAGGACTGCCAGGAGGAACCACCATTGGTCTTAATTGCTTTGTAGCATTGATATGCTGCCTGCTGGGTGGATAGAAGGACTGCACTTTGCTACAAGAACCCTAGTGCTGGTTTGCCTGCCTACGCCCTGTATTTGGTGCCTCGAGTTTTCTCCAGTGGCTTGTGGGCTTGCCTCCCCTCCCCTTGTCCTAGTGAGGGGTTCAGAAGTATTGCTTTGCAAGTCGTGGGACTTGTGAGTCGAGCCAGCGTCAGCTGTTTATCCCCCCCCCCCAGCTTGTGGTGAGCGCTTCGCATTGTCAGGTGCAGTACAGCGGCGTATGGAGAGCATTGGTATGTCTCCTTGTGATAAGTCAATGTGTGGCTGACCAACGAGAAGGCCTCCTGCCCCTCCCTGTAGAAGGCTTTCCTCAGGAGCAGTGCTGCATTCCTGACAGCTTGTTGCCCTAAAAAACAAGCATGTCCCTTAACACTATGGCTGCTAAGGCAATTCCCCTCCTGTGCTGGGAATTGCCATTTTGCTGGTGTCATGACGAGCTCAGCTCATCATGAGCACAGCTCCAGGCTACCTCATGACGAGCTGAGCTCGTCATGAGCATGGAAGGGGTTAAGCTGGCATGCTCATTAAAACAGTGCAGGGAACGTGAGGTTTCCCTGGCATAGGACCACCTGCCAAGGCCCACCGACATTCAAAGGGACTGCTAGACTCTGCCATGCAGTACTGAGCTGCCTTTCTGCCAATCACAAGTATAGCCTTGGTGTTCCCAGGTCCTGACTTGCCATTGATAACTACTGCGGGTGTTTTTAATTGAGGAGTATTTGCCTTGACAGCTTTGGGCACCTAATGGTGTGTGATTGCTTGTGGCCGGGTACCAATACAGTGCGCACGTGAACGTGTGTGCATCCATTACAGTAATACCAGCTATAACGGAGGAGTTGGCAGTCACACCTTCATACCCAGGGCTGAATACTTATACTTGGTCCGCGTAGGAATCCTACCATCGCACACAACCGGGTGTGCGTACTTGCTGAATACTGTGTGATCCCAAGTGCTAGAAGATCCGGTACTCCGGCGCCCTTATCTGTCTCCTAAGTGCATTCATCTCGTTGAGGACCTAGGTTTTACTATTACCCTCCAAACAGGTGGGCAGGAGTTCCTAGGTCCAGGTTTCCTGACAGTTACGAGTGTGCTTTAGGTGATGTTTTATGATTTATGTGTGTTAGCCATGACATGCTGCATTTCCTGCCCTGATATTAATATGTATATTGTTTGGATGGCTTGCCTTGTCAGGATAATGAGTACTGATTCAGGATCTGCATAACATGTACAGTAGGGGTGTTTTTATGACATGTGCCACATCGAAACTTTTCTTTTATTGGACTCATTGTAATGTTTGAGAGTTGCCGAGTTGGCCTTTATTGGATTAAGTTGTTTTGTTCTATGTTTATATGCAATACAGAAACATATTTTAATATAACATTGTGTGGAGTCTCTTTTGTGGTGTATTTATTGTGTCACTGGTGTCAGTGTGTTGCACAAACGCTTTTCACATTACCTCTGGGATAAACCTGACTGCTCATGACAAGCTGCCAACAGCGTGAGCAGGGGTTATCTTGGGTCGGTAACTTCCTTACCCTGGCTAGAGTGATGGGTCCTGCCTGGCTTATATGCACACCCCAGCCAACCAGAAATCCCATTTCTAACAAAGCCCCATTAGGGATTTATCTGGCTAATACATCTGATCCTACTCCACGGGCTGAGATTCCTATCCAGGTTAATGCGCACAAAAACTAGTTCCCATAGTTTGAGGCAGGACATCTGTTAGAATTGTTATTTGTCTTTTGAAAATTAGGACCCTGGTTCAGAGGGTGGATCTGACTCCTGCGCTCAACTCCTGACAACAGTGAAGACTATCGGTGATAGTGTGGCAGAAAAACACAAACGTATTTAATCACTTCAGTGAAAGAGCTTTAAGGAGTGGACTCCAGTAACATAACAAAGGCCCCTGCAACCCCTGCGGTGCAGGGGCCCAAGCTCCGGGAGCCCTCTGGCGCTGGCAGGCCCTTGGCCTGAGACCTTAGGAATGAATCAATATTGTTGGGGCCCCCTGCATGTACCTTGCAGGGGGTCCCTTCAAGATCTGTTACGCCACTGGTGGACTTTTCAATATTCTCCAATCTAGGAAGCAACTTCCATGTTTCACAAAGAGTTGCCTATAAAGCATTATCTTCTAGTAGTGGCTATTCTTTCATCAGGTGAGTCTCCTTTTTGGTTTTAAACTAATAAGAAGGTACCTGATGTTTCATTACATTTGTCTTGAAGTTTAGAGGCATGGCGTCCTCTCATTTTAACCATGTTCTGCACTATCTCAGGGAACCTGATGACAGTCTAACAGCACATGTGTCACTGTGAAACACCATCAAAATTGCTCCAGTGGAGGATTTAGTGAACTGAATGGAGTGGGTGTTATCCATACGAAGGTAAAAATTGTGCCAAGGGCTTAAACTGTGAAAATATAATGCAACCTAAATCTGAAAACTTAATCCACCCTCACCCTGACTAAAGCTCATGCTTCCTTCATCTCTGCATGTTAGCCTCAGACAGTGACATACTACATAAAAGAGGGTATTGCTGTCTATTTGAAGGTTATGCAACACACCTGGAAGCCTTAATGCTATGCTAGCCGGATTTCTAAAGCACACGGCTACCCAAGGTCTTCCCAGTGCTGGCTAAGACATAGCGATGCTTCGGGACAAGTGGAGAATCACAGGTGGGGGGCTATTAATGTGGATACAGCCATGCTTTTAGCCTTTTTGAACCGTGATTTGTTGTCTAGGCATCTTAATTCTACGGGGAGCGTGTTCCAAAGTTTGGGGCTGAGATATAAAAAGGACCTACTGCCCCATCTGGTCTTGTGAATTCTAGGTACTTTCAAAAATCGACCTGTGGAAGAACTTAAAGCCCTACTGGGGGAGTAGTGGGATATTTGGTATTAAGCTCTCTATGTACCAGAAAGAGTGTTTTAAATTTTAAATGTTATCCTTCCCTCAATGGGGAGTCAGTGCAGAGAAGCTAGAGCACTGTTTGCTGAGGCACATTTTGGGATCTTGTATAGGATCCTTTTTGGACAACATGGCACCTTTTGATGACATATTTGCTGACCCCTGTACAGAGAGTTACCGTTGTAGAACCGGGAGAGACCATGGGATTGAATCACAATTCTTCTGCACACACTTGGGATAATCTCTTGGATTTTACAGAGTGTTCTGAGGGTGCCAAAACAAGTTGACACAAGTTTTTGGGCCTATGCATCCATGGAAAAGGACTTGTCCGGCCACGTCCCAAGGTTTTGATAGGGGAAGAGAGGATGGGTGGATTGTCCAAACATTCTGGCCAGTCTAAAGGTGGTTGTTTGTCATGTTTGTGCCCCGGAATCAGGTATTGCAGTACACAGCAGCTAGAGACCTCACTCGTACTCCTAAACATCTCTCAGTCAGGAAAACAATCAAGCAGTTGCACTGGCTGCCAATGAAGGAGAGGATCCCATTAAAGGCTTTGTGCTTTGCATACAAAGCCTTTCATTAGCAAGGACCACACTATCTAGGCCAGAAATTCAAATGGTACTCCCATAATAGACCACTTAGATCGTCCAATTTTAGAACCATCATAGTACCAAAATACAACAGAATGAACTAGGTGGCAGAGATTTTTATGTAGGAACTACAACAATCTGGAATAAGCTTCCGTTTCCTATCCGACCTGCCACCTCCCTTCTCGATTTCAGACGTGAGTTGAAAACCTGGCTGTTAGATTTGGGGGTCTCTAGTTGACAGAGGTAGGTACCTTTGTCCAAATAGGGACCCTTGCGTCTAGTCAGGGTAAGGGGGTACACTCCTAAAATAACCCCTGCTCACCCCCTTAGTAGTTTGGCACGAGCAGACAGGCTTACCTCAGAGGCAGTGTGTAAAGCATTTGTGAACACAAACAGTAACCCAGTGACAACACTACAGGAGGACCGCACACAAGTTGTATATTAAAAATAAGTATTCTTTATATAGCCTTAATACAAGACCACAAATGGCAAAAATCCACAATAATGTACTTTCATAATGGTGGAATCTGCTTAGTTCTCTTTAGATGTTAAAATGCGACACTATGAGTCAATGTACCTTAGGATGTGTAACGCTATACAACCGAAAGTGTTGCAGGGAAGGTGAGGCGTCGGTTCCTTACTCGAAAGGACAGTGATGCGTCGGGTCCCTACTGATGAGTAGGGGATGCGTCGGTTCTTCTCTGTGAGGGGAGGTGAGGCATCGGTTTCTTACTGCGCTTCCGTGGCGATGCGGCCCGCAACGCCGTGATGCGATGAAGATCCGGTGCAATGAAACAAAGATGGAGTCTTCTCTTGGATTTGACACAATGCGGGTGCGCCAGATGGCCGTGCGGTGACTCAACTATTCTTCTGAGCCGCGACAGGCCCTGCAACACACTTCCCAGTGATGATGCGGCGTCTGATGCCACATTGATCCTCTTCTCCAGCGATGCGAGGCGCTTCGGCAATGATGTGACAGCTTGCAGCGGCGACACGCTTTCTCAGCATTGCAACGACAGTGGCTGCAGCTGCGACATGCTTCTCCAATGATGCGGTGGCGTCTGTTGCGGCGTCGATCCTCTTCTCTGGCGATGCGAGGTGCTTTCGCATTGTTAAGCGACTGCAGCAGTTCGGCGACATGCTTCCCCTTCGTGAGTCGCGCTTCCAGCTCCTTGCGACACTCAGTTCCTCAGAAAGCCCAACACAACTGCAGGTACTTCCAAAGAACTCTTGGGGAGCTGGTGGTTGAAGTCTGTTGTCCCTCAGATTTCAGCAGGAGGCAAGCTCTCTCTCTCAAGCCCTTGGAGATCCTTCACAAGTTGATGAAAGTACACAGAAAGTTCCTCTCTCCTCTCTTTGGCAGTTAGGCAACCACTGTATGCCAATCCCCCAAACAGCACTTCAGCTTAGGGATAGTCTCTCCGCAGTCTCTCTGGTTCCTCTCCTCAGCAAAGGTTTCTTCTTGGTTCCCAAAGTGATCTAAAGTTCTGGGGCCTGGTTCCCCCTTTTTATACACAGTTTCTCTTTGTTCTTTGAAAGCAGAGAGGTCTTTGTCTAGTCCAAACCAGTTCTGGTCAGTCCTGGAGCACTTTGTTGACAAGACTCCTTTCCTTTCACAATGCATGGCAGGGACATCAGACGCACCACAGGAGGTGGAGCCAGCATTGTGGAGGGAAGGCACAGCTCTATTCAGGTCCCAGGTGAAACTCCTCCCATCCATCTGCATGCAGATCTCACCTGTCTCTTGTAATCCACCAGCCCCTGTCAGTCTAACTACAGACTAGGAATACAAAAACCTAGCAGAGGCAAATGTTCGAACTGGTTAAACAACAATCTGTCATAGCCCCCAACCGATCAGATCCAGATGTCAGTCCTCCCTCATGTTTTGACTCGGTTGACTTTTTTACTGAGAAAACCAGACTTATTAACATTGATCTAGAAACCAGGAGGTCTCTATTAACATCCAAAGGACCTGCACCCTCCCTGGCCACACCAGATAAGGTTGCTCCCCTTAGCAGAGGTATCAAGCACAACGCTTCCTGGGACACCTTCACCATCCTAAATGAAAATTAAATCAATAAGGTCCTTCGGAATATCAACCCATCTAATTACTTCAATGACCCTCTACCTCCCACCATCTACAAAGCAATTAAAGATTCTATCTCCCCCATCTGGACAAAGATCGTCAATGCCTCTCTTTCACAGGGAACAATCCAAGACTGTCCAAAAGAGGCCCAGGTAACACCTATTTTAAAAAACCTACAGCAGACAGTACAGATCTTAACAACTTCCACCCCATCTCCAGAATCCCCACACTAGCCAAACTCATGGAAAAATGCATCCAATCTCAATTATGTGCACACATCAAAAACTTCGATCTCCTGGGCCAACACCAATTGGGCTTTCATAGTGGGCACAGCACTGATTCGGCTCTCACTCATGTCATGGATGACATCCTAATAAAGCTTGACAAAAATTAATCTTGCCTCCTTATCCTACCCGACCTTTCCTCTGACTTTGACACTGTCAATCACTACAACCTCCTAGATATTATGGAGCAAAGGATGTGCCTCTCTGGGCTGGTGCTGCAATGGTTTTTGTTCTTCCTCCAGGACAGATCCCAAAGAGTTAAGTGAACCACTCTCTCTCCCACCCATCCCCAGTCACCATGGGGGTTCCACAAGGATCCTCATTATCTCCCATTCTCTTCAATTTGTTTCTGGAACCATTAGCTGATGTACTAAAATCATTGGACATTCAATTCCATATGTATGCAGACGACACCCAACTCTACCTGAAAATCTACTCCCCAGACAACATCACTTCACTCAATTCCACCCTATTGACTACTCAAACTTGGCTAACTGAGAACCACCTCCTGCTAAATGCCACAGAATTCCTCCTCATCTCTCCCCAAAACACACTCCTAACATTGACCTCTGGATGAACCAACTCACAGGCTTCAACTGCTCCCCCCGCATTATTGACTCAGCTAAATCACTAGGAGTCACAATGGACAAACACCTGAATATGAAGACATATATCAGTAACGTAAGCAAGGGAGCTAACCACCTTCTGAGAACTCTCAGGAACCTCAAACCTTTCTTACCTCAAGCCGACTTCAAGCAGGTGGTCCAAGCGCTTGTACTACCGAGGCTTGACTATGGCAGTGCTACGCTATGCGGCCTTCCCAAATACACTTTGGCTCCGCTAAAGGCTTCATTGAATGCTGCGGCCAGCCTGATCACGGGCACCAAGCGAAATGCCCACATCTCCCCGGTCCTAAAATCTCTAAACTGGCTGCCCCACGAAGCTAAAATTCAACTAAAGATTGCATGCATATTGCACAAAGCCCTCTACTTCAAAACTCCCAATTACCTGGCGCAAAAGCTAAAACTATCCGCAGGGGGGAGACCGTCAAGGAGTGATAATTTCTTCCTCCTGAAACCCCAGATCTTCTGCAAAAAGAGAACTTGTCAACGAGCGTTCTCGGGATCTGCCACAAAAATTTTGAACTCTCTTCCACTGGAAATCCGTGGAATCTCTTCCAAGGTTGCTTTCAAACTGGAAGCAAAAAGATTCCTCATGAACAAATTCCTACCTTTATAAGAAGAGCGATGGTCAGCTCTTAGCGCATTGGACACACTCCAAGAATGGATATCATTTTGGTATTGATCTATTGTATTTGTTCCCTTTGCCGTTATGTTTTCAATGCCTACATTGGTTCTTTCCTGTGCACAATTTTTGGATTTTCTATGTATATTCCTTATTTGACTCTCGTACTGATGTTACCTCATTCCCTCAATTTGTGAAGCGCTCTGATATCCTTCGGGATCAAGTTTGCGCTATATAAAACTGTATAAATAAATAAATAAATAAGAAAATACCTACTTTCTAAAAGTGGTATTTTCAAACACAGAATGTTAAAACCAACTTCACTAAAAGATGCATTGTATCAATCTGAGTTTAGGCATACTAAACTATAGCTTCTACCTAGTTCCCTGAGTCAGTTAGAATTATAAGATGTAATAATCAAACTGCCCATTCTGGCCTATGGGGAAAAGATAGCCTTGCAATAGTGAAAAACGAAAATGGCTGTAATTCATATTAAGACATACCACACATACCAGGGCATGTCCTACCTTATTCTTACAATGCACCCTGCCCTTGGGCCTACTATAGGGTGTCTGATATGAAGAAAAGGGAAGGTTTAGGGACTGGCAAGTGGGTGCACTTGCCCAGTCAGCATGGCAGTACCAGACTGCACACAGGCTCTGCAATGGCAAGCCTTAGCTACACTTTTACAGGCTGCTTCTGTGGGTGGCACAACCAGTGCTGCAAGCCCACCAGCAGCATTTGGTTTACAAGCCCTGGGCACAATCAGTGCACTGTACTACACGTGATATCTTGGAATATAGCTGGACCCAGGAGACTGCTTGATGAAGGCCTCCCACTTAAGGAGGGGGCAGATTGTGACATTATAGCCCTGCAAGAAATTTTGCCGCAGGACGATATTCCGATAGCAAGCACTACGGCAGGGCAGCAGAAAGATTGACTGTGTATGTATCGACTGCTCTAAAAATATCAACAGAACAGTTGAAATCCCCGGATCCCAGCATGCAAATTGTAAAATTCTCAGATCAAAACTTAAATACAGGTTACACGATACTACTAATCAATTAATATACACAACCGAAGGCTTAAATAAAAAAGAAGAAAAGCGCCCTTTTAATTAAAACAATATCAAGACTATGTTGCAATGAGCTGACCTGGAATTTAATAGTAACAGGTGATTTTAATTCGAATTTGATATTCACGCCAGATGAAGATGAAATCTTAACAGCAGACAACTCATTTTGGTGGGTGCCACAGCGACACAATACGGGGATTTATCGTACAGACCGTATTGGTCAGCAACTAGTCACAGATATTGAATTCCAAGGTATGCGGGTCCTTAATGGAAGAAACGACGAATATCGCCATCCGGAAAAAACATATAGCAGTCCAAGGGCGCACTCAATGTTAGACTTCACAATCTTAACTCTTCCTTTATTACCAACATTAGCTCACTTCTACATAGAGTTTACCCCTTTGAGTGATCACTCAATACAGCATATCATCTTCTACCTAAACACACCAAGACACCAACTTACTAATGCTCCAGGGGGTGAAATTACTACAATCCATTTACAACACCTGAAATGGATGAATATGAATAAAATAGACTTGTTTTTAACAATAAAGAGTCTCTTGGCTGAATTAACATCAGAACACATTGACAGAATACAAGCTTGGTGGCAATTCCTTAACAAATTAGCAAAAACTATGAAAGTCTCAGAAATTAGGGTCAAAAGATATGACCAGACAAGAAATCTACCAAAAGATCTGCAAATGCTAAAGAAAGAACAAAGAAAAGTTCCAAGGAAACTGTGACAGGACAAATCCAAGGGCGTATGCTGTAAAGTATTTGAACAAATGAGAATACAATTAAAAAAAAAGAATATGGGAATTTAAAAAAGAGAAAGCCAAGAGTTTCTGGTCTAAACTAATTTACAATTTAAGACATTCGAATCTCAACATATTTTGGCAGACAAACAACTTGTGGAGACCTCGAAACACCTTAACATCGCACATACAAGAGCATGAGTGGGTTTACTTCCTCAGGGATACATTTAAAGAAGAACAACTCCACGACATAGACACTTTCCATTTACCAACTGTGAAGCATACTATTGAGAATGAATTGAAATCACAGACCAACCAATCAATGTATACAACAGAAGAAATAACAAACCTAATAAAGAAAGACAGAGAGGACGGCTCTCACGGCCCAAATGGCATTCCCCAGGCAACTTTTTAAATACAACTCAGAGTACTGGAGCTCGATCCTAGGGAAACTCTACATTGACGTATGTTGGAATGGCCCTTTTTGCATGGTTAGCCCCAAACTTTTTGCTTCTTCCTCCTTTATTTTTCCTGACCTGTGGTTGTTGGCAATAGGACTCTGGGCACTTTACCACTGCTGATCAGTGCTAAAGTGAATATGCTCTCTGTGTAAATTGTGATTGTAATTGGTTATCCATAATTGGTATATTTGTATCACCAAGAAGTCCCTAGTAACGTGCACTAAGTGTGCCAGGGCTGGTGATACAAATGCTACTAGTGGGCCTGCAGCACTGATTGTCCCTCCCACATGAGTAGCCCTAAAATGGTGTCTCAGGCCTGCCACCGCAGCGCCTGTGTGCAGTCTGTGAACTGCCATGTCCACCTGGTCAGTGTCCCCACTGACCAGGCCTAACCCTTCCCTTTCTGTGCACACTGGTCACCCCTATGGAAGGCCCAATGTACACCCTTGGGCAGGGTGCAGTGTATGTGAAAGGCAGAGCATGTACTAGTGCAGGTCACATGCTGTGGTAGTGAATGACAGCCATTTTCATTTTTCACTATTGTAAGGCTACCTTGCCCATAGGATATCATGGTGAAGGCTGGCTATAGTGGCTACCAGCATATCTTCCCATAGGAGCAAGGTAGGACATCAAAGTCTGGTATCACAGAACTCAGAATTTAATAGCACATCTTTTAGGAAAGGTGATTTTTAAATCCTGTGTTTGAGAACAGGACTTCTAGAAAGTGGCTGTTCTCTTGTCTGACCTTTCTGTGTGCCTTGGCTGTCTGGTTTGAGAGTGACAGGGGCTGGGGAGCCCCCAGGAGGCTGGATGAGTCAGCCCTAGGCTGAATGATTGCCTTTGCATCTTGAGTGGTGGGAGGGGATAGCACCTGGGCCTCAATAGGGCTGTGCCTGCCTTCCACAATGCTGGCTCTACCTCCTGCTGGGTGGCTGATGACCCCGCCCCTCTCTCTGAAAAGAAAGGAGAAGTCAGGAAAACAAAGTGCTCAAGGAACACCCAGAACTGGTTCAGACCGGGCTCAAACCGGGCTCAGAGCCTTCCTGCACAAAGGGAAAAAAGATGTTTATGGGTATAAGTACAGGATCCCTGACTACAGAAAATTTGATCATTCTGGAATCAAGACGAAACCTCTGCCAAGGAGAAAGCTGGAAGACTGAAGAAGGAAGACTGTTCTGCTGTTGCTTTGCTGGACTGATCTGCAGTTGCTTTGCTGCCAAGGAGAGGGGAAGGACTTTGCTTTGTGCTGTGTCCCCTTGCTTGAAGGAATCTCTAAGGGACTGAAGAAGAGCTGGCTCCCTGTTAAGAAGTCCCAGGAACAAAAGGACTTCACCCCCAGCTTCCCTGAACTCTGCTGAGAGAGTTCTGTCCTTCCTAGAGTGTTTGGGCCAGTTGTGGTGCCTCTGGAAGTTGTACCTGTGTTGGGAAGCTGGAAACCAAGATTGAAAGAACTTTCTGCAAAGTTTATCGCAACGCTCGCTTGCGGAGCGCATCCCCGTCAGTGCGAGGAAATTCCCGCCACTACGAAGGCTGAGATCGTTGCAGTGCCTGTAGCAACTGCCAAAGTCGTCACATCCTCCGTTTGCGGGAAGCACCAGTCCGGTGCGGGAAGATTACCATAGCTGCTAGTATCGTCGCAGAGCCTGTCATCACTGGGTGTGATCGTCGCCCCAGTTGCTTGCGCACAGCATCATGTCGCTGGGAGAGTCATCGCAGAGCCATCGCATCGAGGGACCGCGAGAGGAGAAGATCGATGCTGAGCCGTGCCTCGTCACCGCACCGGAGATCATCGCCGCCCCGAAGATTGTCACATCGTACCTTTTGCAAGCCGCTTCCACCGAAACATGTGCACCGGAATCCACGCAAGGTATCGCATCCCTCCCCATACTGACCAGAGTCACCGTGACACGCCCGCTACGTCCAGAGGGGTTGTCACATTGCCTCCCCAGGGTCTCAGGAGTGACGCATCGCTTGCTTTTCAACCCTACAGCTTTCACTGGGAACTTTTTGTTGCAACTAAAGGTACTGTTGGCTAGAACGTGACGCAACTGTGGACAATTTTAATGCAACCTTAAGAACTCATTTGAAACCATATTCTTGAACTGCGTATGTTGGATTTTTGTCGTTTTGGTCTTGTGTAGTTTAGATTAAATACCTTTATTTTTCTAAACTGTTGTGGAGTCAGTTTGTGGTGTTTTCACTGTGTTACTGTGAGTGTTGGTACAAATACTTTGCACATTGCCTTCGATAAGCCTGACTGCTTGTGCCCAACTACCAAAGGGGTGAGCAGGGGTTATCTGAAGAGTGTTTCCTCCTTACCCTGACTAGAAGCAAGGGTCCCTATTTGGACAGTGGTACCTACCTCTGCCAACTAGGGACCCCCAGTTCGAAAAAATGTAGAACTTGCCAATCAAATTCCAGAAAGTTGGCAGGGATCAATCATTACCCCTATTTACAAAGGAGGCAACAGAGCAACATATCGGGTCCAAAAAATTATAGGCTAATCGCCTTACAGGATGTTGAAGCTAAATATTTTGCCTCATTAATCCTTAAAGACCTA
Source organism: Lissotriton vulgaris (assembly GCF_964263255.1). Taxonomy (NCBI): domain Eukaryota; kingdom Metazoa; phylum Chordata; class Amphibia; order Caudata; family Salamandridae; genus Lissotriton; species Lissotriton vulgaris. Next base: position 557,643,309 of record NC_141685.1, on the reverse strand, counting down.
GCTGATTGGCCTAGAGAACTTAACCTAATACCAAATAATCAAACCTGATTTAGGAAGGGTATTGGAACCATTACAAATATTCTGTCCATTTCAATGATTGCTGAAAGATGCAAAAATAGATAACAAGATCTTCATCTGTGTTACATCGACCTAAAAGCTACCTTCGACAGCGTAGATCGGAAACTCATGTGGTTTAAATTAAAATCCTGGGGTATACCAGACAGAATATTAAAAGGTCTACTACTGTTTTATACATATACCTGGGTACGCATGAAGCTTGGAAATGGAGCTAGATTATCCAGAAAAGTGTATACCAACGTGGGTCTGAAGCATGGGTGCGTACTGGCGCCACACGTTTTTAATTTATTCATCTCAGACCTTTCAAGACAGCTAGATGGAATTAACTCACACTCATCGAAGCTGGGAATAGTTAAATTATCGCATCTCGCCTACGCAGATGATATCGTTCTTTTAAGCTTGACTAAGGTTGGCTTGACAAGACTACTAAACAAACTCTCCGAATTTCTGTCTGTAAATAATTTGGAATAACATTTTGCAAAAAACAAATCTATACTTATTACAAATCAAACAACCTCCACTCAATATATTAGATTAAAGGGCAATCTGCTGGAGAAAGTATTGTGCTACAAATATTTGGGATTTTTTATTGATGATAAATTATCGTTGCGCGATCAGACAAATACATGAGACTGCTAGCAGGGGCACTAACATTCGCCCCTAAAACACTTGCAAAGAAACTGGAGGGTCCGTCTTTGAAAGCATTATTAACGATAATTTCAGCCAAAGCTCTGCTAACACTATCATACGCCAGAGCTGCAATGCAAGTGAATGATTCAGAAACCCTAAACAAACTAATGACGCACATTTTTAAAAAGGTTCTTTAACTCCCTAAGACTGCCTCACCAGCACAGGTGCGCCTGGAGTTCGGGCTAGTGAATGAAACACTGGCTAGGCTTTTGACATATATTAAAATATGGTACCAAATAAAACAAAACGTAGAGGAAAACAGTCTTAACGAATCTTTATGGCAGGAAATGGAACAAGATAAACACTCGCCAGCATATACATTTTTGGAACATACATTAAAGGTTATCTGCACAAGTGAGCTGTGGAATAAACAAATGTCCTACCAAACATTCAAATTAACAATAAACAAGGCTGCAAGGTTCTACTCGCTACTGGTTGATAAAGACCTTTTTTCTACAAGAAGTCATTCTTGGACAGTAATCAACACTTATAAAACACTGAAACATTCCACTTACTACATTTACGTAAAGAGGAAAGTAATAACATTAAGTTTTGAACAGTTCCCCACTCTTGTGGATGTCCCTCATTGGAAATATAAGGAAAATTAAAATTGCCGGCATTGTGGCTATAAAAAGGAAAATCTGATTCATCTTGTATGCCACTCCAAGATATTACAACCAGCACGAACCACAATATTATGGCGAGCATTTCTGGATAGAGGCATAAAGTCGTGCAGAACAGCTATCATAAGAGGACTGGACTCCACTGACCCCCAAATGAACTGTAAACTGATTACATTTAATGCACTCACGAACAAGAACTGAAAACTAAATCTGAGCAATGATAAAACATTATTTATAATTAATACATTTTAAGAAAAGATGTTTTTAGAGACATGTAACTTTTATGCGATTTGTTCTTTTTAAAATTAGTGTTTGGAATATTGTTATGGCTTAAACTAACTGAACAATAAATAAATAAAACACTCACAAAAAAATCACAGTGCACTGTACTAGGGTCTGACAAGTAAACCAAACCAACCAATCATGGAATCACTAATCCATACATCAATTTACCATGGGGAGCACTTGCACTGTGGCACTGAATAGCAGTGGTACACTGCCCAAAGCATCTATAACCAGCGTAAAACACATGAGGCAACAGCAATAAAATGGTAGGGAGACCCACGCCAAGGTGCCAGGTCTAACACTGGCTATTCAACATATCAGACTTTTGATAAGATACCTGTCTTCTGTCCGATCACTGGTAAGTGCCAGGACACTGTTTGGTAACAGAGCGCTTAATAAATATCCTACATTGACATTGACAATCATCAGCTCAGTTTTTTCCCAGTTCAGATTTATTCAGCAGTTCCCCATTCACTGGGATACTTTTTCCAGGTGGGACCCCACACTTCAAGACAAGGGTGTCGGAGTAATATGAATTCTCAGAAAATTGGAAAGATCTGTCCTTCAACAAGAAAGGGAGTCAATTTAGAGTGGAGCTCTTTACTCCGGCTTCACCTATTCTGAACGTAAGTGTCTCATGGTCAACCATGTCGAATGCTGCACTTAGGTCCAGCTAGATGATAGCAACTGTGTCTTCCTCTCCCTGGTCCAGCAACATTTTTAATTCCTCTGCTACTGTGAAGAGGGCAGTTTCCATACTGTGTTGTGTAGGGAATCCCATCTAGTAAATGTTCCAAAGATGATTGTCTCTATGGAATGTAGACAGTGTTTGGTTGACATGTTTCTTTAGTACCTTGCCTGTGACTGGGAGCAGGGAAACTGGCCTATTGTTCCCTGAACATGACGGGTCGAGATAATTTTTTTAGCAAAGGTTTTACCTCTGCATGTTTCCACTTCACATGTTTCCACTTAGATGGCACTATTACAGTGGATAGGGACAAGTTAAGGAGTTCCAATATAATGGAGAAGGGGGCTGGAGCTCCTGTGACAGTGTGTGTATAGGTGCGGGGTCAAGCAGGGACCCTGATTTTATCTTGCTGAGAAGAGCGGGAAATGTTTCCTTGGTTATGGGGGGAAGAAAGGCAGGCCTATGTGGGATGTGTTGGGTATACACTTCTCTGATGTGAAGTCATTCACAATACTGTCCTTTCCTAGAGACAGATAAATATCTGCTGGACTAACAGTTAATGAGGCAACAAGCTATTTATTGTACGGTAGGAAGTCCAGGAGTCCAGGTAAGATGAGCAAATGTGAATTTATTGGTATTCAGAACAAGCACTAATGTTCCTGCCTCAGCAACCGCCCTCGCTGGAATGACCACAATCTAGAACCACAATAAATCAAGTACATGATTCCAGGTTCCAATACATCCCTGCTCGTGACAGAAGTTGACAGAAGCAATAGTAAATATACCATATCTTCTTTTCTTATGGAAACAAAAGAAACAACAAGAAGTGAAAAGCACAGCTCATTACAGCATTACCAAAGAAATAAGAGTTGAAACATATAATAATGTAGCAATTAGAACCTGCAAAATAAAATTGGCATTATACAATCAGAAACGATAAAATCTTTTGAAAGGAAAAAAAAAAGAAAACTAATACATCACAATATCACCATACTTCCTGGGCACACAACGCTGCCGTACAGAGCGTATGCTCTCTTGAACAGTTTTACTAGAAAAATCATTCTTAGGACCAACAGGACTTGAAACAGTCTTACTTGAAACCGTCTCCCTAGGCATATCTTCCTTAAGAGCAACAGAACCAGAATCACAACCACTACCTACTTTCGAATACAGAGCAATCCTTCTAAAGTTCCAACTTTGTCCATTCTCCAATACGACATGCCACCTATGCAGTTCTTTGACCTTAAAAGGTTCTGAAAACTTGTTTACACAAAATTCTTTCCTGCTCAACTTAATCTTGACAAAATCACCAACATCAACTCTACCTACCTTACCCTTTGAACAACTGGAAGACTTCACAAATCTACCACTAGAATTGCTAACATCACAAAACTTCTCACCAAATAACTACTGAGGAACCATTTTGGTCTTTGGAACCCTACCACACATACGCTCAAACGGAATGGCATTGGTGACGCAATGAACAGTGGTATTATATGACCAAACTACCTCCTCTACAGCACTGCGAACATCACGTTGACCTTGCACAGCCAGTTGAATAGTCCCTTTGACCATCCTATTCATATGCTCCACAATACCGTTACCTTGCAGATTGTAAAAAGATGTACACATATGTTTGATTCCATGATTAGACAAAAACAACTGCATAGAAGAAGAGGTCCATTGAGTACCATTATCTGTTAACAAAATACAAGGAAAACTTTCTTTCAAAAAAATAGATTTGAGTTGCCTAATAACACTTTCGGTAGTAATGTTTTTCATGAACTCAACACAAATCCAACGTGAGCACACATCCACCAAAACCATGGCAAAACGACAATATCCAGATAAGTAGTCCATTGATCCAATAAAGTCCAAACATACCTTGCCCCACAGCAAATCATCATCACAAGCAATGGAACCTTGAGTACGTGAATCAATCTTTAACCTCTTCTCACTCTCTCTGCATAAAGAACAGTTCTCAACCCATCTTCTAACATCTTCATCCATTCCAGGCCACCAGAAATTAACTTTCGAACGTTTGATAGTCATACTCTGACCAAGGTGACCTTCATGTGCCAACATAAAAAGTCTTTTTCTAAGAGAATTGGGAGGTATGAATCGCTCACCTCTCATTACCAAGTCATCAGAACTACCCAAACTAAGTTCTTCTTGTAACTTTACAAAGTTACGTAAAGAAGGCTTCACATCACCCTCCCGTTTCCAACCAAGGCGTATGGCACTAATCGATTCACCAAAATCAAGGTCTTCAACAACAGCTTTACGCCACTCATCTTTTGAAATAGAACTGAAACTACCTGAGCAAACATCATCAAAGTCAGCAACTAAACACACATTCTCATCATTAAAGTCAATGCACTCCTCAGATTGAATAGGTAGACGGGACAAGCAATCCGCTTGTACATTTTTCCTGCCAGGGATGTGTTGCAAGGTATAAGTATATTCCTGCAATTTAGCAGCAAATCTCATTAGACGAGGAGAACCGTTATTGGCTCCTCCAGGTGACAGGATCCTAATGAGCGGCTTATGATCCGTTCGCAAAGAGAAATGGGTGCCCCATACATACGTGCGAAAATGAGACACTCCCCAAACAGCAGCCAAAGCTTCACGCTCAATCACCGCATAATTGCGTTCTGAAGCACTAAGAGTTCGTGAAGCGAAGGCAACTGTTTTTTCCAATCCATTTTTCCTTTGTGACAAAATAGCACCGATACCATGAGCACTGGCATCAAGGGTCACAAAAGTATCTTTGCCCGGTTCAAAAGTGGTAAGAATGCCAGCATTGACAATATCAAGTTTAATCTTCTCAAAAGCATTAGATCTAAGTAGTAATCTAAAAGCCTCGGTCTTATAAGCAAAATCTGAAACAAACTTAGAGTAGTACTCTACTAACCCTAAAAAGGATGTCAACTGATCCTTGCTTAATGGAACTGGATCACACCTAATGGCTTTCAACTGGTCTTCTTTTTGCTTCACCCCAGATTGGGAAATGGTGTACCCCAAGTAATCTATCTCAGTTAATAGAAACTAACACTTATCCTGTCTAAGAGTAAGGCCAGCTTTTGAAAAAACATGCAAAACTTTAGCTAAGTTAGCATTATGCTCTGATTCATCAATACCAGTAATTAATACATCATCTTGAAAAAAATGAACCTGCTTTATATCCTTTAACAAAGAATGTATCATGCGTTCAAACACGCTGGCCCCTGAGGCCAGTCCAAAGGGTAACCTTTTAAATTGGAAAACCCCCACAACAGTTACAAAAGCAGTAATCTCTTGGAATTAGGATGTAAGACAACCTGATGGTAGGCAGATCTAAGGTCAAGCTTACTAAAGAACTTAGCCTTGTCCATCAAAAGTACCATTTCAGAGATGTTTGGGAGAGAAACTTATCAACAATAATATTCTGGTTGAGAGACCTGAGATCCACACCAAAGCGAAGTTTGTCATCCTTTTTTGGGGTGACCTTGACAGGGAAAAGCCATTCTGAGGCTTCAGCAGGCTCAATTATATCTTGTTTCTGCATGTCATCCCGCATATCTTTGACTTCATTCCGAATAGCAATAGGAATTCTTCTAAGAGTATGTCTCACAGGAGAAGCATTTTTCTTAAGTTTTATCTCATGCATGCAGCCCTCTAATTTGCCTAAATTTGACCGAAAAACATCACTGTATTTAGCAAGAATGGCATCAACATTAGGAAAATCATCTACAACAAGAACCTTGTCTACAGACCTGGGATCTAAAATGGTGTACAAGTCATATTGCCGTATCCAGCCCAGAATGGCCGGACCATCATCAGAAACATACATTTTGCCAGACGAAAATCTGCCCTTGAATTCCAACGAAGCATCCATAACGCCCTTAATATTGATAATTTGGCCTCCATCGCCCTTCGTAGTGATGTCACTTTTGTATAGTGATAAATGGGGCCAGCATTCATTAAACAAACGAAAAGGAATAATAGAAAACATGGATCCAGGGTCAACTAAGAGCGTTACAGCAACTTCATTCACAACAAAGACAGCTTTAGGCCTTTGAAGACCAATGCACAAACAATTCTCTAAACAAGAAGAATCTTCTATGCATAAAAGCACCAAGTAATTCTGGTAGAAATTTGAAAGCATGTTGTCCTCCTTTGTCAAGAGAATTTAATAAAATTGCTTTTTTGCGTGACACCGGGAACCTAAGTCCATCGATGGCTTCCAAGTAGTTTTCAAAAATACCTAGCCATTCTTCCCATTCAATGGTAGGAGTATCACCGTCAATTAAAAATGGAGGTGGTGGTGCAATTGTAGAATTAGCTGTAGTAGCCATTTTAATTAAAACGAAAAAAAAATATTGTATGCGGAATTAAGCTGAGGCAGGAAGGAAAGACAAAATGTCAAGATGGCCGCCGAGCCTCAAAATGTGATGACGCGATGAAGAGCACGTCACTGCTTGCACGTAGAGAATACAGAGAGAGTCTCGAGTGTCTCGTGGGACAGCACGCAAGGAAGTAACAGCTTCCAATGATGAATAATTGCCAAAAATTACCAAAAAATCGCCGGAGATTACCTGTAGCCACAGCGAGTGAATGAACAAGTCAATTACCAGACAGCAGGATCTTCAAATGCCGAGCAGGATGTTCAAATGCCGAGTTTCTGCTGAGTACCGGGAGCAAGTGAAGAGAAAATTCCAGGAGTCTTTTCAGGACAAAGGTGGTCGAAGCACAGGATCGTCGCCAAATATTGTAAGGTAGGAAGTCCAGGAGTCCAGGTAAGATGAACAAATGTGAATTTATTGGTATTCAGAACAAGCACTAATGTTCCTGCCTCAGCAACTGCCCTCGCTGGAATGACCAGAACCTAGAACCACAATAATTCAAGTACATGATTCCAGGTTCCAATACATCCCCGCTCGTGACAGAAGTTGACAGAAGCAATAGTAAATATAACATAACTCTACTCCTAAATGTGGATCATACATATCCTGTTCTTTTCCTTCCTCCTCTTTCCAACTTCACACTTACATGTATTGGAGGCACTTAAAGTATTAACAAACTCTTCTGTAGTTATTAAAAATGTGTTCATTACATACTTGAAACCAAGATGAAATTGCATATGTTGTCTTTGTGTTTGCTCCAGAATGTGAGGATGCATGCCCTAAGACTTGTTCAAGAGGGGGTGGCACATTCTATCATATCACCTAATCCTGACGTCACTCAACTCAGTTCCCCAATGAAGCTTATTCTATTACCTAGCTTACAGGGCCATTCGCATCAACTCCCTCGGGTAGCTGATTTAAACTGGCCAAAAATATCTTGCATCATTTGGAGTGTCCGCAACAAGAAGGTACTTGGCCTCGTATGCTTGAAATCCTGAAAGCAAAATCACTCCAACAATCCTTGACTGGCTGCGTGGAACCCACTTTCAACCAGTGGGCCTAGCAGCTCTTCTAACTTATGATAGGAATGAGCGCATAATACTCCCAATCGGAAGAAATCTCACTAATGAATTCTGTTAACCAGAACATTCTAACATTAATAACTATACTTTGTACGTTAATATTGTATCACCTAGCGCTCAAAAATAGTTGGAAACTGGAACTGAACATTGGAATATTAGAAGAGGACTGGCTTATAAATCCAAAAGAGCTTCTGAAAGTGAATGTGAATCAGACAACAGTTTTTAACACAACATAAGAAACTGAAACATTAATATTGGATTCCACACAAAATGAAATAACTGGGGCATTTGGGATGTACAGATGTTAGATAGAGGAAGCATGCAAACTATTTTCAAATGTTCATTCAAACCCCACTCATTGCAAATTGCTGGGGTAAAGTCGCCACTAGGACACACATACGAACATTAAACTAACACCCACGAATATTCTTTTCAAAGACATCTCAAACTTGTCACATCTGGTGAAATGCAGCAAAGATGGTTAATACAAGGCATTATGTCTGCAAAGGAAATGCTAATAAAAAACTTGAAATCTGCCATCAAACTTCCCCATGATACCTGGCTATACAACATGGTAAATTTAGCAACAGCTAGAGACTATATCATTCGGATTAACAGATTTGTTTATTATTATATAAAAATATTTAATGGAATTATTTGAATCCTAAATCTAGATGGTGCAAATCATGTTCTCTCTAAAGGCATTGACTAAGAAAATCTTAAATATTAAACACGTTATTCTTTTGTTAAATTGAGGTATCGCTAAATGTGTCTTCGTGCTTACAGAAGGCCAGCATAAGAACTGTGAGGTCATACTTTGCTAATCCACAATGCTTGACACACGGAAAAGATATCTTAATGTGTTCTACTGTTAAAGAGAGTCCCTTCTTTTTCAAAAAATACTCGATAGAGACCGCCTAGATACCGAATCGTTTTATCTTTTAAAGATAAACTTTGTTGAAGCATTGTTTATATTAATTGGCAATCCTAAAATAGTATTCACAATTTAATTATTCACAATTTAATTATTCAATTGTGTAAGATTGATGCAATCCTAATAAGTAACATGCAAATACATCAATGAAGGGCACGGATGTGAAAAATTATGAGTAATATAAAAGAATGCATGTTTATACAGCCATAAATATGTTTAAAATGTGTTACGTATGCTTATGGTACCTACGGGCAACCATTTTAATGCATCGCAAAGTACGTCAAGCATTTGGTGTAGTATTTCAATCATTTAAGTGTTCAACAATTGTACAATATGGGTAAATCATGTATGTGTTCACAGAACTTGTAAAGGGCTCGTATGCTCAACTGCCCTGGAACAGACTTCGCAAACCCTTACTTTTTATCTAATGTATTTGTATTTATGGTTCTTTTGTTTTATGGTGTGTGCTATAGTTGAAGTGTTTTTAATTGTACTTTTATGACTGATTGATTGATTGAAAACCTTAACGTAAAATTTTAAATACTGACCCTAACTTGACCCATGGTTGAGATGAAACATCCGCTCTAAGGGTGCACCTGGTTCTGCGCCAATTGGGACAGAGCACTAGATTAGTCTTATCACGTTTTATTTGTGTGCTAAGGAAGTGGACAAAGCTAAAAAAACGAACAGGTGCCATAAGAAACAAAAAGTCAGAACATGAGAAAGCAATACATACAACAAAATAACCCATGAAACAAAATCGTGCAATCAGTACAAAAACAAAATATTATAACATAAATTACAGTAATGACTTAATAGCAATTAAGAAGGCAAATTGTTTTTTTTAATAGGTTCTTGAGCAAAATGCCTATACTGAATGTTGCATAACAGAGGACATTTTTTGCATTATGAGGAAGAAACCGTCATGCAATGGCAGTGGATATGTCTGAATGTGCTATATATTTCGGAAGCACTCAGAGGGTTAACCATAGGGAACACAACATATTCATTCCTATTAACAGCCTGCTGTCATAATCACCAGCCAGGTGATTAATAGCCCGTGTATTTCTCTCTGTGAGGACAATGGTTTTCCACAGTTCCATGAAACCAACGTTTGTACCAGAAGTCTGAATTACGGCAGCTCAGCATATAGCTAGGTTTATGTTTTGAATTATATCTCAAATAAATCTTACCCTCTCCTATTTAGTATGGTTCGTCTCTCAGCTGCTTAAACACTCCCTACCGGTCCTATCTCGCGCACAAAATGTATCGTGCAAGCAAAGACAGCGAATGTGTGAATGTCTAAAGTGTATGTAAATTAAGAGGCTATGCATACCGCGGCCTAAAAATAGTGCATAATTATGGGTATTTCTTCACTGTACAATAATTACGCGACTACTGTCATCTTTCCTATTCTCCATAAAGAAGGAGCAGCAGTATGCACAAAATGCAAAATGTGCGACTGGCTAAAACCACAATAATTAGCCACACGGTGTCTCCTACACTGATGATGAATGGCCGCCGTGCGCGTGAAAAGAGCCATATTTGTTTTGTGCGGACAGGACGCGCTTAAATTTAATAATCAGCCCCAGCTATCCAGCGGGCAATATTGTCTCACAATTATAATCCTATTTGCCATGCTCCGAGTACACCCTTGGGCCGAATTCATCCTTAATAAACAGACTTGGAGCCAAACCTCTGAAGATCACGTGCTACGACCAAGGAGGTCAACTCTAAATAAATGGCACCCAATTTGACAATATCTTGTATATGTGAGGCAAGGAGTATATGGCACATGCCTAAAGAACATATCAATTGCGCGTCAAATACTCTATTGACAATTACAGCTCACGTTTCCCTGCAGTGAGCCCAGCCATCTCTAAAAGTCAACTCCTGAAAAAACGCGAGGCTCTGTGGAACTCTTCGAGCTGGTACAATGGTCGTCTGTGTGTATTTTTCTTTAAACAAAATAAAATAATAAGAGGGATTAGGGCGCGAACCCCGTTGCATCTGATCGACTGTACGAATCTGCTGCCTTCAGACGGGGCTCAAATGCACAAGCCGGTTTGATGGCTCTGGTTTGTCATTTTTATAATCAGCCTCCAATTGATGCTCGCGCGCCATCAAATTCTGATGGCTTTCTGCGTGGCACGTCAAGAGAGAATCTTGATCGAGCGCATTTGCCTAGGAGGCATGGGCGATGCTTTAAGGCGCTGCGATGTAAATGTCCCCCTGTACCGAGTGACCAGTCACCCTGCTCATTACCATCCCGCGACGGAGAGACGACGCCACCGTATATGGTGCCTGTCAACTGCCACAACACCTGCCCTCAATTAGGCTGCGATCCTTTTCAGATAATAAGGAGCCCAACACTTCCGGGCCTGACGCGAGAGTCGATGTTGGCAGCCAAGTCACAAAACAAGCCGTGGGATAATCACAACCTTACTTCACACCGTAAATCAAGAGGGAACAGACACAACCAGGGCCCTTCCTTCCAAAATAAATTATGTCACAGTGGAAAATATAATGTTTTCAAGCAAAGTGACCATCACAGCTAGCGTGAGGGATCGAACTGTTCACCTTAGAGTGCATTATTGCCACTGTCGCGTGATGACGTAAGCAATGGGTTAGAATACACGTATAATAAGTAATATGGTGAAGAGGTGTAAGGAACTGCGGGCACAGAAAGTTAATGAAGTGGTCAGTAATATTGAAAAGAGATCTCCCCATTTCAGTTTTTATTGGAGCTTAAACACAATTCATCTTGTTTCGTTTGTTATGAGTATGACGATTTAAACTTCCATCCATGCCTTTCGGTTTGCATTTGTGATTTGTGTCACCATTTCCTTTAGACATTATGTTGGTGGGCTAACCTGAGAGTGGGGTACTCCTTCCTCCGACGACACATTCGGGATAGCATATGGATTGTGACTTAAGGGCCATATGACCTGATTGATGAGGGGGCCCCAGCCTTTTGACAATTGCCTCTGAATGCAAGAAGACAAGGACGATGGTACAACAGAGAGACTGAACTTTGAGTGCGAGCATATTTCTTCCACACTCACTGACATAAAAGGAAGACACAACCGCCACTTTTTTTTCTGTTGAATTGTTCAAAAGATTGAAAGATGGTGTATTTTTAAGGCACAATAATTGAACGTTTTTCCATACTCATTTTCCGATCTGGTGCTAGCCAAGACTTTTTAATTTGAATAACATTTCACATATAAAATACGTAGGGCCATCCGAGGCATCGGTCCGACCGTCGAATTACGATGGCAGCGGTCAGAGTGATGCAGTCGGAGGGATTGACCACCGCCTCCAACAGGATCGACGATCCCATTGGGGCATCGTCATTTGCTTAATCCCTATATCATGAAGGATGTGCTTGCGGAGGCACCGCCATAGGGACTAAGATGTCCCTTTCTGTCAGTCTTTCCATGTCGGCCTTTCTGACATGGAAATGCTGTTGGAAAGTGACTTTGGGTGTACCCTAGCAGGCCTGACCCCTATCAGGGCCCCATTGCACTAGACTTCTGATGTGTGGCTTGGGGCACATGTGGTGCCCCCCAAACATCTATGCACCACGTGCCAGGCATCATATGGTGCCTGGCACGCGGTGCATAGATGTTTAGAAACATACCCTTCACCATCGCAACTTGTGCTCCGGGCCTTTTCCGCTCACAAGACGCAATGATAAAGCCTATGTTTCCGACTGCCATGCCGGTAGTCACATAATAATATCATGAGTGGAACTGCTGACTACTTGTCGGGTGGTTCCACTCATGAAACCATGTCAGTCGGACACTTATACGAACTGCATCACAATAAGGCTCTTAGTTATCTGTGCTGTAAGCCACCCATAAACATTAAGTGGTCTGTTTTAATGTCTATCACATTTTTATTAACACACCACATGTTGGGGCACAGAGTGACCCAACTTCAGCCTTTGGCTTACCCCACTGTGAGTGACAGGCATGTTTCTGTCAATCTTTTGGTACAGACTCTGCTCTAGTTGTGTTCTTTGTTCTCTTTTGCAGAATTCTGGATTTTGGTAGTCTTGCGATCCTTATGCTGCTGGATCTTTGAGCTGCTTTGATCAAACCATCTCTTTTTCCAGTGTTGGTACAATGAGAATCCGGGATCAAGCACTGTTCTGGATTTAAACTTTTCATGATTAACAGGTGCATATGTTAAATGAACTTGCTGAGCACACAAATACCTGTGGGAGTTTCGAAGCTGGTTTTTGTGAACAGTGGTGAGACTTTTCATATGGTGAGGAACCGTACAGGGTTAAAAGACCATGTTTTTAGAGCCTTTCTGAAAGATAGAAGATGTGTGGATGTTTTCCTGTGTAGAAGGAGCCTATTCCAATTAGTAGAAGCTCCCAACACAAAGCTTTAGCCTCCCTGTGATGCACATATGTATCTGGGCACAATTACTGAGTTTATGAAAGAGAATCCCAAATACCTTTTGGGGATATACCAGTTCAGGCTGTTCCTCAAAAAAACAGGACCTTGATTATGTAGGGCATTGTTGGTAATACAGTGCAGTTTTCAGCTTATTTATCACATAATTATGGGCATTAAGATACAGTGCATTGCAATAGTCCAGCCTGAAAATTGCCAAAGCGGTAACTGTGGATTTTTGTAAGTGTGACTGAATGAAAGGTAGGAGCTTTTCTATCATCTTCATAGTAAGGAAACTGTGAAAGAGAAAGCATTTGTTTGATCTTGACACCCAGATTAAAGACTTAATTGCCTAGGGTTGGCAGAGGACCAAGCTCTTTGAGCCAACAGTCCTGAGTCCAGAATGAGGAGTTTGCTCCAAAGAGTGGGACCTCTGTTTTCTCTGAAATCAACTTAAGACAGTTGTCAGCAATCCAGTTACTAACAACCTCCATACATCTAGCAAAGCAGGCGTAATTTTTTAGCCCTTTCTTACCAAGGGATACAACAATTTGTGTATCGTCCACATAGGAAGTAATGGCGAAGGTATGAGATTTAACTAACTCAGTCAAAGGGGTCACAATAATATTGAACAACGTAGGGCTGAGCGCCGAGCCTTGAGAGACCCCACATGGAGAGGAGAAAGTTGGAGAAACATAATTGTCCAGTTGTACTGATAGTTCTCGTGATGATAAGAATGAACTGAGAAGGTCCCAAGCAGCACCGGTTACACCGATATCCTTCAAACGAGACAGCAATTTGTTATGATGGACGGTATCAAATGCCGCGGACAGATCTAATAAAATCAGAGCTGCTTTGTCCCCTACATGTAAAGTCATTCTGATGGACTCTGTGGCCTTAATTAGCATGAATTCCGTGCTACGATAAGAGTGGAAGCCGAACTGAGTGTCATCTAATAGATTGGTAATTTGAAAAAAATATATAAGTTGACCGTTAATTAGCTTTTCAATATTATGGGTTGGCAAAGGAAGACAAGTTATTTGACTATAATTGTTTGGATTACCCGGGTCCAATGAAGAAATACAAGGGGATGGCTCCTGAAACATGTCGACCTTGTAGGAGGCGACTCATTATAGTACACCCTCTACACCTCCCCACTTTTACTATTCTCAGCCAGGGACGACAATAAAGTGTTTTTGTTCCACTAGACAGAGAATTTTTAACCATCTCACATTTTCTTTTCACAATTCCATGCACTACACATACTCACCAATCACTGAATAAAGTGCTCCTGTGTCTACGTAAGTCGTAGCATGCCCTGTGCCATAGAGGGATGGGGAGACCCCAATGATGAAGCATGACACGGAATCAAGTTTCAGTGTGTGAGGGGTATTTTACAAATTGAGAGAAGGAGCTCTGATCCTTTCACACCATTTTTCACGTATGACTAAACACTTCAAATAAAAATAAAAATAGCAGCACACACATGGGTGCATATATATTCACATATTACATGGTAGAATCCCTATGTTGGATGACATCTCACAAGCACCACTACACAGCTTATGCTTGCAGTGTGTAAAAATTTGCATGGGATATTGGACTTCCTACTGCTACAGACCTGCAGTTCGCTCTTGACCCTTTCCCATTTCCGGGCATCCTTTCACAACTTTCCCCTTCCAGTCACCTTATGAACAAATGCTGACACCTCACAGGCACTCCTACATAGTTTATGCTTGCAGTGTGCACAAATGTGAATGGTACATGGGATTTCCTATTGCTCGAGGTTTACAATTTGCCCTTGATCCTCACCCATTTCTGTCTATCCTTTTGCAATCTTCCTTGTGACTTGCAGGGTTTTTCCATCAGCTGAACCAGTTTGATTGCTTGAGTTGCATCTCTAGCAGGTTGGATTCACCCCTTTGGAAAGTCCACTGCTTCTTCCACTAAATAATCAAAAAGATACCAGCACAAGCAGTAATTTTATCTTGCCTTGATTATGGTGACTTGGTCCATCTTGGTTTCCTTCAATTTCTTTGGTCTTTTTTCTATATATATAAAACAGTAACTCCTTTCGCATTCTGGTTGACTTCGAAAGACAGGAGCCTGGACCGCAATTTCGTGCAGTAAGTGTTGGTTAATATCAACTCAACAAACCACAGCCATGACGCGTTTCGAGCCCGTGGGTCCTTGATCACATGAGACGATTCACAGTCGATGGCAAGCTTTTAAACCATTTTTTTGCAATTACAATTTTTTCTTTCCTTTTTGTTAAAGTGACCAGTACAGTTTAAACACAAAGAATATAGGCATAGTAAACATACTTTTGTCTGGGCAATCGATTAAAACTACAATAATAGATTGTACATGGAGTTATAAATACATTTTTTTTAAAAGCACAATTGTTATAAATGCATTCTAAAAATAAATGCATTACATAAATAAAATCATTGTGTTGTTAAAATGCTATCCATCTCACTTTTGCTACTTGATGTTGAAGCAGTATTTACTACCTATACAGACATCAGAAAAAAATAATTTATTTTTGAAATCATGTTGAAGCACTGTGAGTAGGATAAAAGCATTTGGTGACTCTTGAAACATCACAGTTTAAATACCAAAAGTCACCCATTTGTATTTGAACACAAATGTGTTCATTGGAACTATATTGCCCTGTAGTCTTACAGTGACATCAGTCATGACTCATTGTTTTGGATCATTGCATTATTCAAAAAGTGCGAGTGCATATATCATTTAGAACTATAGTGTGAAGTGTAAAAAAATCACCTCTGTGTAAAAACGTTAAAAACCAAAAAAATTGACTGTGATGGTTATAAAAGGGTGCAATATCCAGCGCAGTAAATGCTCTGTACTGACTTTTAATTCAAATCAAAAACTGCGGCTGCTACCTTTGTTTACTGTCAGAGGCAAGTATAGAGGTCATCTGTCCCATTGAGACCCCCCAACTGTTTACTGTCTAATTCCAATATGTATCTTGTTTCTAGCTTTCAATAGGCTTTTTCCCTGTTGTATCCTCTCTTGTTGGATGGCACTGAGTCAATTAAAAAATATGTGAGATCATTTGGATCCCCTTCGTGTGATTCCTTGAAGTGGCGTGCCACTGGGTAGGTCTGGTCATTGTTTTTAATGGCTCTTATATGCTGGAGTGTCCTCTTGTGGCCCTGGAGAATAGTACTTCCAACATATTGTGGGCCACACAGACACTCTGGCACATAAATTACATATTCAGACTTGAATGTCAAGTTTCTGTAAATGGGTTTCTCCTGTTCACTGAAAGGTGTTCCATAGGAGAATTTGTTAATTCCATATTGACACAGTTTGCAGGATCTGCAGTTCAAAAAAACTCTTTCTTTGGGAAAGCTATGTAGTTTTAGTACAGTTCCAAGGGTAGCAAATGGCCAATAGTTGGATCGCTAAAAATAAGGGGCCAGTTTTTCTTTATGATGTTGCTAAAGGCCCTCACTTGTTTGCTTTATCCAATTATAAATCTGAAGGTTTCCGAGTTCTCCGAGTTTTCTTGGGGATTATTTACTCTACTAGGTCTGGTTCTATTTGACCCTGGCTGTGATTTTAATAGAGTTTCTTTTCTAATTGCATTGCTTTTCGCTATCGCAATTGCAATTGTCTTCTTCGAGTAACCCTCTTTCAAGATTTAGTTAAAAGATAAAAATAATAGTCATTTAGGTAAAATAATCACAAAATATAACACTTAAAAATAAATGTAAACAAAGAAATAAATATAGAAAAAAGAATGTATAACAAGATCCAATTATTTGCAAAAAATTAAAACAATAAACAATGTCTACAAATACATGCAAAAAACAACTGGAATAAAAAATGGATGCAAAAATATAATTAAACAACATAACAACTAAATTATTCAAAATACATAACACATTAATAAAATCAATATTCCTACAAAAATCCTAGTAAGAATTTTGTTTTTAATTTCAATAAAAATATACAGTAACATAAAATTACACAGATATATTTTAAAAACTAGATTACAAAAAACAATTAAAATTAAAACGTAGGCACAATTAAAAAATACTGATATATAAAAAAAAATTAATGAAAAGAAATATATCTCCAACAAAAAAGGGAAATATTTAAAATGCTACATTCAATGTAAAAACCACAAAACATTGAAAATTAATATCAATCAAAAAGCTAAACTTCATTTAAATAAAAATGTAACCAAATATAAATTAAATAAAAATAACATTCCAAATTCATTAGCAAAATATAGAACCATTTCAATTTTAAAAATTAAATTTGCCACTTCCTCTTCCACGTAGATCAGATGGTAAAATATTGGACAGTGTGAGCAACAGGAGACAAAGGGTTGTGTGGCATATTTACTATTCCCACTCCGACTTAAGCAACAGTAGGGGAAGTGTTTTTACTTTGGAGGGGGCAAATGTACTATTACCACTCAAACCTGAGCAACAGTAGGGGTAGGGTTGGACTTTTGGGCAATAAGATTTACTATTCCCACTCCAACTTAAGCAAAATAGTAGTAAAAGTGTTGAAATTTGGTGGTGTGGCTCAGATCGACTATAACCCTGGGCGTAGTTCACGAAGTAGCGCTACGCATTGCTACGCAAAGTCCACTTCGCACTACGCAAGCTATGCGTAGCACTACGCAAACTGCGTAGTGCGCTCCAACAAAAAAGGGGAAATATTTAAAATGCTACATTCAATGTAAAACACCACAAAACATTGAAAATTAATATCAATCAAAAAGCTAAACTTCATTTAAATAAAAATGTAACCAAATATAAATTAAATAAAAATAACATTCCACATTCATTAGCAAGATATAGAACCATTTCAAGTTGAAAAATTAAATTTGCAACTTCCTCTTCCACATTATGTTATGTTATGAGAACTTATATCACGCACAGCTGCTCCAGCGAAGGAGCATCCTGGCGCTTGACAAGGTAACAACACAACACAGCTAAAAAGGTCAGATAGTAAAATATTGGACTTAAAAAAGTAACATTTACTATTCCAGCTCCCACCTCAATTACAAAAAAAGAAGGCATTGGCCTTTGGAGAGGTGATATATTCTATTCCTTCTTCTTTCAAAGCACCTGTAGGAAAAGCATTGGGATTTGGAGGGGACAGATTTACTATTCACGCTATAGTGTGAGCAACAGTAGACAAAGGGTTGTGTGGCATATTTACTATTCCCACTCCGACTTAAGCAAAATAGTAGTAAAAGTGTTGAAATTTGGTTGTGTGGCTTAGATCGACTATAACTCTGGGCGTAGTTCACGAAGTAGCGCTACGCGTTGCTACGCAAAGTCCACTTCGCACTACGCAAGCTATGCATAGCACTACGCAAACTGAGTAGTGCGCTGTTCGCGATGATTGCACAGTGCCAAATGCTTGTCCACACTGTGCAATCATTGAAAACAGCATCTTGCACAGTGCGAGCTGTCGTTTTCTGCTGCTCGAGTAGATTTTTACTCGAGCAGCAGCTTTCTCAACGCGGAATGGTAGTTTCTCATCTCGAGCGGTCGCGAGCATAAACGACCACTCGCAATGAAAAACCTGACCTCCCCACGTTGAGAATCTCGCCGGGAGGTTTATTTTCCATGCTCGTAATCCCCAAATTGATGTTGCTGATCGCAAATGAGGAAAAAGTAGTATTGCCGGGGTGTCATTTTGCCCGCTCACGGTCGCCAACTTGACGTTGAGAACCGCGAGCAAGCAAAAAATGAGCGATACTCTACGTTATGCCTGTTCGCACTGTGCTACGTGAAATTTGAGTAGTGCAAAGTAGTGCAAACTACGCAAGCGTAGCGTAGTTGTTCACCCAAAGTTAATCGGCTATTGCCTCTCCAACCTACTCAACACTGGTGAAAGTGTTGGATATAGGAGTGGTGAGATTAACCATTCCCACTCCAACCTAAGTAACAGTGGGGGAAGCACTAGACTTTAGAGGGGTCAGATTTACTTTTCCAACTGCAACCTAAGCAACAGTAGGGCAAGTGTTGAAAAAAATATCGAATAATTATTGTAAAATATATTTAAAAAATCACAACATCAAAAATTAAGGTGAAAAATTTAAACAAATATTGTTTGAAAAGTAACATTGTTATTTTGGAAAACACATTTCAATTAACAACCAAAAACTCTAAATTACTAATAATGATGGTGTAAAAGGGGGCTCGAGTGGGGGCGCGGCAGTAATAGGCAACAACTTAGTTTTGGTTACTTGTGGGTTTATTTGAGACAGTAGATGGTCAGTACAACTCCTTCTACTTGAGGGGGGCCTCCGAGGTGATCTGCTACGGCTCCTTCTCCGTCTAGGGGCTTTCTTCTTCTTCCTCTGTCCTTCCAAGGGTCTTGGGGGAAGCTCTTCATCGGAGTCCGTCGCGGCTGGCTCTGGCCCCTCCCAGATGGTAGAGAGGGAAAGAAACAGGAACCGAGTGTAAGTACTGTGTACTCTAGTGCATCATCAAAGGGGGGGTAGGGAGTGAGGGAGAATAACACCGGTGCTCAACTATTTACAGAGTACTACGTGGGTGGAATGGTAGTGCTCAGGATTGGATATACCGTGGCTTAGGTCTCCCCTGCTTTAGTACCTAATGTACCTTTACCGCCAACCCAGCCCCGCAAGCGGTCACGCACCTGTACAAGCCACGCACCTCCCCTGGGTGAGTGGCTGGGCGGCTCACAGGAACGGTGGCCTCCTGGCTTGCTCCCGTCCTCAGCTGGCGCCGACTCAGCTTTCCTCTGGGTTTTCTCCGCTGGTATGCTCTCCGCTGATACTCCCCCGGCCTCTGATGGTGTCCGCCGTCCTCCTTCCTCCGTCTCCCTCTCCAAACTCTCTCGCTGACTGTTCCGCTCGTTCCGCTCCTCCGACCTCCTCTCCGCCGTCCTCCAGGTGTACAAGCACACCTGTGGTTCCGGGTCTCGACCTTTTGTCGGAAACGCGTAGTCGGTAGACTCCTCCCCACCTTGCAGTGTCCAGGAATTAAAGGGCCAGTCCTCCTCTGCCGTCACAGATGCAGCCCAGTCCATGTCCTGCGAGGTGGAGAGAGAGACAGAAGGCGATAAAGGTAACACATCACCAACCCCTCCCATGCTATTTGCTGTGTCCCGAGGGGGTGTGGGAGCCGCAGGCTGTGCAGAGCGGTCACGTGCAGGGTCCCTCCTATACACCCCGTTACAGATGGTTAATAATATTATTGACATATAAATGAATTACTGAGGTAAAATGTACTTTCAAATTAAAAACACTACAAGTTTGAAATCCAAATAACCCACAAATAATGTGAAACTATATAAAATAAACCACATAACACTAGCAATAATTCATTAAATTAGCAAATAATTCAAATTGCATAATAATTAAAATGTTAAAATATTAATAATTAAACATTCAAATGTTTTAAACAATTAACAATCACATCACACTAAATATTTAACGAATTAATTTTTACATGACTAATAATATAATTAACAAATCACATGAACAAAAAATAATTTGTAATAATAAATTTAATAAGTTAACTATTGAACTAAGTCCATAATTAATAATATATTTAACTAGTTGCATTTTGCAAATTGTTAAACTAAAAAAGAAACGTCAATATCATCCTACCACACTCCACTACAAACTCAATAACCCGCAGATATTGTAAACAAATATGTAAAATAAGCTAAAAAACAACACTTAAAAAATATTTCAAAATTAATAAAACAACTACGAAAAAATTACAAACAACTAAAATCAACATAATAATGACTTACAACAAACACAGCCATAAAACATTAAGGGTGTCATTATGGGACTGCCCGCCAGAATGGCGGGTGTCCCTGGGGGCCATTAGGATGCGCCTGGCCCCAGTGGCAAGCGCATCCTGCGTTCCTGACATTGTGGCGGGCGGCGCACTCAGCACAGCCCACCACAATTCCAGGAAGGCATGTCGTGCACTTCCATGCACAACATGGTAGGCACCGCGCAGTGCCTGCCATGTTGTGCATGGAACTGCCCATGTGCACCCCCCAGAGTCCCTGGGGCCCACAACGGGCCCCCACAAGCATTTCCCGCATGCCTTTCCGTGGTGGAAAGGCATGTTTCCGCCCCCATGGTAATATGGCTAGCAGTGTCTAACACTCACCGCCACCATATTAAACTCATTTGCGCCCGGTCAACTTGTTGACCAGGCAGAAAAGTGGCGGACAGTCTTTCCTACCACCATTGTCCCCCCGCCATAGTAATATGGCGGGGGGAAATGGGTGGCGGGCGGGTGGGGCAGATCACCACCGCCATGTGGGCGGTGGCGATCCGCCCGAGATCCTAATGGGCCCCAAAGACTCATTGTCTGAATAATTTCCGACCATCCCATCTGATGTTTTTTAAGACAGTTCGGTAGGACTCCCATTGACTTCAATGGGAGCCTGTGTTCCGACCGACAACACAGGCTCCCATTGAAAAAGGGGATGGTTGTGGAAAACCCCATGATGCATGCCACACTGTGCATGGTTGTAAAGAGGGGTTCATGGGTACCCCCACAGCCCTAACCGGAGGCCTCCGGGTGAAGGAGGGCCTGCTACAGGACCCCAAAGTCAGTTTCCGACAGCTGTTTTGTGTCAGACAGACCGATTCGGAAAGGCTGTCCAAATCCGACATTGTACTACGTTGGACAGAAACGCGGTCCATAAACCTGTATGATTTTGCACCGACCGACTTGGACTCTCCGAATGCCAGTCAGAACCAAGTCGGAAAGACCGATTTGTTACTTTCCCATCATAACCGTTCAGTGAGAAATGTTTCTGATTCGTTCAGAAACAGGTTTCGACACGGGTTAGGAAAATCCAAATCCTGTTCAGAGCCTTTCTGACAGACATCGTAATGAGGCCCTAAAAACAATATTCTCACCTGTAATGTTCTGTACCACGATATTTGTGTAATCACAAAATGTTTGGACAATATTTGTGTCCCATGAAATGTTTGAGACAAAATTAATGTTGTGCACCCTATGCACATTTCTCATATTGAAATCCAAAGTAACAAATTAGTGCTGTAGAGAAGAGAATTCTTTTAGAGTTAGTATTCATGTCACAACTAG
The DNA here is from genome assembly GCF_964263255.1 of Lissotriton vulgaris. NCBI lineage: Eukaryota > Metazoa > Chordata > Amphibia > Caudata > Salamandridae > Lissotriton > Lissotriton vulgaris. The sequence goes on along the minus strand of NC_141685.1, from coordinate 557,621,025 downwards.
CCCGATATAGCAAAATTAGGTATAAGTAATCATAAAGGTACCATAGGTTTTTATGGATCATGTGATATACAGACGAAATTGAACTCACTGTTGGTACCGCAACTATAGAGTGAATGGTATTCTTAGCCACTCTATGGTACTGATTCTATTGGTCTCTTTAGAATGGAAGGCTGAGTTGGCACTACTAGATTTGAAACCTGTGACATATATGTTGCACCCCAATGTCTGCGGCAGGGTTCAACCACTGAGGTATCATGCAAGCAGGAAAACCATAAAAAATAATGATCATGTTTGCAGTGACATAGTCTAAATATAACCAAGAACTCCAAATGGTGCACCATGCATCTTCAAAAGGAACCTCAATGACCACAGAGTCACCAGGCGGTACGATGTAGATATCACAGGTTCAGATGATTTAACTACAAAAAGCAGTTTAGCAAAAGATTTGTAAATCATGACACTGATTGCATGAAGGAGTTCTGCATCAAGGCTCTTTGCATGTTTTAGAAATGTATGATATAGGAAGCAGCATCACTGCAACTAGCTGATTCTGTAGATTTTCACTTTTTCTTAAGGACCTTAGATCTCAGAACAATTTCACAGGAGAGACTGGGGATTATTGAGTACCACAGGGAAAGAGTTATTTTGTCCTTAAATGAAGAAGTTATAGTACTGAAGTACTCAAAGTCGTAGCAATGCAAGTTTCAGCCACTAACCTGGAACCTACTTTAGTAGAAGGCTACTAATGTAAATCTCATGAACCTAAAGCAGTGCTCAATTTGTAAAATAATAAGTAAAGGGATCCAAAGTTTTTCTTCTGAGTCTAAGTGGTATGCAGCAGAAAGCTGGGTTAGTTGAATACCAAGGCTGCCTATTTTTGAATCTGCATCCTACCTCTTTCGTCCACCATCCTACACTTCCTGCTTCTTCACCTCATCTATGCAGGTTCTTTTTCATCCCTGGTTTATCTCTGTATTACTGTTTTCCTATTTTACCTGCATCCTTTCTTCTCTCTCTTTTCTATTTCTTGCTCTAGCTAAAAGTCTGAAAATGAGAAAAAGTCATAGCCCCGCAAAAATGAGTGCTGGCACACATGGCTAGCAACTAGTGGCAAACATTAAGCATTGTTCTGGAGGTGTCAGCACATACAGAAGATCCCTGTTTGCTTTTTGTTGTTTCAAAGTGAAGTCTTACAAAAAAATCAAGGCTCTTGAAGGCTAAGGGTAGGGCAAGAGGTCAGCCTTGTAATGTAATTAGAGACAAATAGTATGTAACTCCTCTTTCCTTGGACATTTAGTAAATGAACTTTCATGGCCACTAGTGTAAAGATTAATCATAGTACACTGGGCTAAACTGGGTATAGGACAAGGTTAGCCTTTACAGAATATAAATGTTCAATCGCAATAGCTTGGATACATTAAATAAACATGCATTGGCCAGCCAATAAGTATCAGCATTAAATACCCAAGCTGTCAGCTTTGCAATTGCTTGTCTGCACCAGCATGCAAACACATACATTAAGATGCACCTGCGTACATGTTAGACAATCTTTGAATGTGTTTCCCATTAAAGGAAACTCATTCAAAGATGTCCACCACACATCATGACGATTGTGCATCCATGCTATAAATTGGTGATTTAAAAATGATTTCCATATTAAAGACACTACACGTTTACAACCTGACTTACCTACTAAAATGTAAAAGTATTGGTCCTTGAAGTGGTGAGATTAATTATGCTTGGAGGAGAACATGGTGGCGACGGTTGAGCTGCCGTGGTGCTCCGTGAGTCAGGCTCCCGTTTGCTTCACCTGAGCACTGACGCTCGTTCAGCATGGATTTTCCCTGCCTTTTTCAAGTTTCAAATGCGGCTGTGAGTTTGGTTATTTTTGTGCCTTTTTCTTGACAAAAGAGAGAAAGTGCTTCGCTTCGCAGTAAGGGTTGGAGCCCAAGTCTGGCATGTGACACGTGTCACTCTGTCATGTGGCATATGCCACATCTGATGTGACATATGCCATAGATTTTCTACTTGGTCTTTCATTATTATCAGTTGAGCATTTCCAAAGGACTATGTTTCACTCTGCTTTCACTCTGCTAAAATAAATAAATTGTTTAAAAAAATAAAAATAATATTAAAAAATAATTTCCCGAGGTGGGGTTTGAACCCTTGTCAAAACTCACTCAAAGCCCCTGTACATTAACAGTGAGCTACCTACTCTGCTGAAAGTTCCCCAGCCAAAGGTATCTATGTCATAGAATAAGGTTGTCAGTCCTTCCTCTATTTCTATTGTCTTTGGACTGTAGATACCAGAAATCTTCTCTCGATTTACATTCTTTAAATACAAATAGCCCTTCCTTTCATACAGTCTGCCACTAGCCCCATGCATTTCCAATTCTTACACAATCATCCCCAAATTCTCATTCCACTAAATAAGTGATTTCTTTCATAGCAAACCTGTCCCCCCTATCCACGTGCCACCCAGCATGCCATTATCAATGCCTGACATGCACTATGAGTAAGGAGGCCATAGTTCTCCTAGATACTGCTAGGGGGTCATTTACAAAGGCACAGCTTTCCTTTGTGGAATTTAGAAATAAAATTAAAAAAAAAAAAAAAAAACATTTTCCCCACCTGGGGTTTGAACCCTGGTCAAAACTCACTCAAAGCCCCTGCACATACACAGTGAGTCACACACTCTGCTAAAAGTTCCCCAGCCAAAGGTGTCTATGTCATAGAATAAGGTTGTCAGTCCTTCCTCTATTTCTATTGTCTTTGGACTGCAGATACCAGAAATCTTCTCTCGATTTACATTCTTTAAATACATATAGCCCTTCCTTTCATACAGTCTGCCACTAGCCCCATGCATTTCCAATTCTTACACAATCATCCCTAAATTCTCATTCCACTAAATAAGTGATTTCTTTCATAGCAAACCTGTCCCCCCTATCCACGTGCCACACAGGATGCCATTATCAATGCCTGACATGCACTATGAGTAAGGAGGCCATAGTTCTCCCAGATACTGCTAGGGGGTCATTTACAAAGGCACAGCTTTCATTTGTGGAATTTAGAAATAAAATTTTAAAAAAAAATAATGATTTTCCCCACCTGGGGTTTGAACCCTGGGCAAAACTCACTCAAAGCCCCTGCACATACACAGTGAGCCACATACTCTGCTGAAAGTTTCCCAGCCAAAGGTATCTATGTCATAGAATAAGGTTGTCAGTCCTCCCTCTATTTCTATTGTCTTTGGACTGTAGATACCAGAAATCTTCTCTCGATTTACATTCTTTAAATACAAATAGCCCTTCCTTTCATACAGTCTGCCACTAGCCCCATGCATTTCCAATTCTTACACAATCATCCCTTAATTCACATTCCACTAAATAAGTGATTTCTTTCATAGCAAACCTCTCCCCCCTATCCATGTGCCACACAGGATGCCATTATCAATGCCTGACATGCACTATGAGTAAGGAGGCCATAGTTCTCCCAGATACTGCTAGGGGGTCATTTACAAAGGCACAGCTTTCATTTGTGGAATTTAGAAATAAAATTTAAAAAAAAAAACGATTTTCCCCACCTGGGGTTTGAATTCTGGTCAAAACTCACTCAAAGCCCCTGCACATACACAGTGAGCCACCTACTCTGCTGAAAGTTCTCCAGCCAAAGGTATGTATGTCATAGAATAAGGTTGTCAGTCCTTCCTCTATTTCTATTGTCTTTGGACTGTAGATACCAGAAATCTTCTCTCGATTTACATTCTTTAAATACAAATAGCCCTTCCTTTCATACAGTCTGCCACTAGCCCCATGCATTTCCAATTCTTACACAATCATCCCCAAATTCTCATTCCACTAAATAAGTGATTTCTTTCATAGCAAACCTGTCCCCCCTATCCACATGCCAAACAGCATGGCATCATCAATGCCTCACATGCACTATGACTAAGGAGGCCATAGTTCTCCCAGACACTGCTAGGGGGTGATTTACAAAGATATAAAAGGATGTCGTCAGCTTAGAGCGAAATGCGATCCTCAAACTCCGGGGTCCAGCTGATACCACTCATCGAGGGCTGCCAACGCAGCCAGGCAGCGAGCGGTTCCAAGGCCAGAGCAAAGAGGAGAGGGGACAACGGGCATCCCTGTCGCATGCCTCTCCCCAGTACAAAGGGGCCAGAGACTTTGCCATTCACCACTAGCTGGGCCAGCCGCTCCTTGTATAACAGTTTTACCCATCTGATAAATCCCAGGCCGAAACTAAACTTTGCCAGCGCGGCCCAAAGGTATGGCCACTCCACCGTATCGAAGGCCATCATTGCATCCAGGGATGCCAAGATGGCCGGCTCACGTATGGACGCCACTCTCGCGAGGACTCCATGGAGACGCCGCAGGTTCAGTGTGGTATTGCGATGTGGAATAAAGCCGGACTCATCAGGATGGACTAAATCACCAATGACTGTTATCAGGCGATTCGCCAGAACCTTAGCCAGAATCTTAGGCTCGGCGTTCAAAAGTGAAATGGGCCTATAGGATGTACAATGTTCTCGCTGCTTTCCCTCTTTGTGGATAACTGCAATGGTTGCGAGCCTTTGATCACGGGGGAGGAGGCCCGCATCATGCGATTCAAGAAACATAGCCCGGCGTTATGGCGCTATCTTGTCGGGTCTTAGTTTGTACAGTTCAATAGGGAGCCCGTTTGGTCCCATCACTTTGACTGAACGCACTGAACGGATCGCCAGCACAATCTCATCAGCAGTCAGTACAGCATCGATCAATTCCCTGTCTTCGTCAGCTAGGCGGATTAAAGCTATGTCTCGCAACAACAAGTGCGAGTCAGTCAAAAGTAACTTTATTTCGATTGAATTTACAATCATAAAAAGTGCATTTAAAAACGAATATTTACAACAGTATAAAAAATTCCATTTGCTCATTAATTACTAAAGAAAGCGGAGCGCTATTGCTTCAAAACAATAAGAAATCGTTCAAGTTCAACTAAACACTGACACTCTATGCACAAATATATTATCACAGTAGTCATTTGCGCGGAAATAAAGTCTTAAGGAGCAGTGGTTAGTAATTGGGAATGGATTTTCAAGCAGGTTTTGAGGTAGCAGGCTATAGTTTTGGCAACATACAGGGTGTCTAAGTATTGAAGTGCCAAAAGAGCCGGTCTGCATCTTCTCAATCCTAAGTGCCGGAGAAGTGGGACCAGCCAACGTTTCCGCGGGGTCTCATAAAGACTGCAGAAGAAGGTTACATGCAGGGTTGACTGGCGAGTATGACCATCACATGGACAGTTAGCTATTTCACGTGACCAATCAGAGGGCACAGGCAGTGAGACAAGGCGATAAAATACATCAAACTGAAATCTGGTTAAAACATATCTCTCATAATTAGACAAAAAAAAAGACAGATAAGGTTGAATGCCATAGGAGGATTGAATCATCGTTAAATGAACATTTGACTTTTTACCAAGTTCTGAACACAAACGTAAATTGCTTAAATGGGCGACACATAGTTTTTTCAAAGTTTTTCTAGGTATAGCCAATAGAGATTCAGGGTCAGTGAAATATGCAGGGCAATTCAGATCATTCAAAAATTTAAAAACATATAACAGCCAGGGAATCTTTTTCCAATAGGTCAGTGTGAGACAGTCAGATATTAGTGACCTAGTAAGATGACATTGCTCCTGAGTCCATATACGATGCCATAGGAGAATCGGCTGGTACCTAACGATGTCAGTTAGATACTCCCAGCCGAGCTCCATATGGGTGCCGTAAGTAGGAGCACTTCGGGGAAGGGCTAATATATATTTCAAAAAGTCATTTTCGATAATTTGAAGCTCATCTGCGGGCGTATAGCCCCATACACCAGCCCCGTACGTGGCCACGCTCATGCATTTAGCTTGGTAGATCTTCAAAATCACAGCAGGGGCGGGCTTGCCCAGTTTCCTTGAGAATGAAGTCAACGCCGATGTTGTGCGTTGAAACTGCAATTTCTTGCTGGAAATGGCAGGTTTCCAGGACAGATGCTTATCAATGAGAATACCTAGATAAGGGTAGGTGTTAGCAGTTTCTAACCTGGTCTTCTCAATAAAAGGAGATTTGCATTTTTGGGCTTTCTTGCCAATATTCATAACAAAAGTCTTGGACTTATTAACTTTAAGTCCAAGAGAAAGCATGAATTGGCAGTATTTATCTAGTTGAATCTGTAGTTGGTTAGGTGTCCTTGCTAGGATGACAGAATCGTCTGCATATAATAATGCAGGGATTGGGCGGGTGTTTATGCAGGGGAGATCTTTACTATCAACTAGCATCGCTTGCTCCAGTCCATTAGTGTAGATGTTAAATAAGAATGGAATAAGGACGCAACCCTGCCTAACGCCTTTTGCAATGTTAAAGGATTCAGAAAGCTCCCCTTTGATGCCGTATCTCACACAAGCTTTTGCATCCGAGTATAACTCTCGGAGGAAATTCAGCAGTGCAAGATCTATGCCCAGATTACTCAAGATCGCCCATAGCTTGGAATGAATTACGCAGTCGAATGCGGAACTCAAGTCCACATAGACTAGGTAAAGATTACCGCCTTTGGCACAGGCGTATTTACCCATAAGCAGAGTCAGTTTTAAGGCCTGTTCTACAGTGCCCAGACCTCCTGGAAACCAAACTGTAAGTCGGTTAAGATCTTATTCTCTGTGGCCCAGTCCCGTAGTCGTTCCAGAATTAATCTGCCGGCGACCTTGCCCAGAGAATCCAAGAGGGAGATGGGCCTGTAGCAGGCTGGGTTGTCCCGTTCTCCCTTTTTAAATATGGGTAGGAGCACAGAAGTGGACCAAGAATCAATAAGGCCGATCTGAGTCACTGCGGACATGACCTGCGTAACAATTGGGGACCATAAGTCTATGTTGCTAACAAAGATGTCTAAGGGGACCCCATCAGGAACGGGCTCTTTACCGGTCTTTGAGGAGGTCAGCGCCGCGGTCACCTCCACTAGATCGAAGTGGAGGTCAATAGGGTAGATATTGTTACTAGTGACAGCTGCCGCCTCTAGTCTAGGAGCCTCAGTTGTCAAGGTGGGGTCCCCAAAGATCTGCGAGTAGTGTGCTACCCATTTATCAGCGGGTACTGCCACGTCAAGATGCCGTACAGCAGTTGCATCAGCTAGGAAAGGGGTCTTAACTGTTCTCCAAAACAGGGTACAGTACTTGCTTAGTGTGCTCTGGTGTAGTTGGGCCCAGAGATTATTTTTTATTTCCCGTTTACGGGATTTTTGTGCCATCTTATAGTTTTTTCTTAAAGACGCAATTAGGGGCTGGTCCCTGACTTGATTGTGTAGAGCGTTTTTTAGTGCACGCTGGGCTTTACGGCAATGGGAATCAAACCACCCACTGGAATCCTTATCGTTATTGTGAGTCTTATGTTGGCGAGTAAGCTCTTGTCTGATGGCTTCTAAGATTTTAACGAAGCTAGAGAGGATCAGCTGAGGGGATGATGACATCTCCAAACAGTGATAGATTAAGGGAAGGGTTCTTTGGATGATCTTGCTAGTGGCCTCTGAGGGATTGATCATCGACCATTTGAGAGTATAGCCATTAATTTTACTCATCTACCATGAATGCTGCGTTAAGAGGCTTGTTTTTGGACAGGCTGAGGATGGGGTATTTAATACTATAGTGGTGCTGTTTGAGTAGTGATCGCTTGAGGGATCGGTACCAGTTGTAAAGTGTTTCAATCGGTTGTTTAAAGATTGGGAACATAAGATAAAATCAATAATTGTGCTAAATCCTCTACCGTGAAAAGTCGTCTTGAACTCAACAGCAGGACTCACTTAAATGTTCGCGAATTCAAGTTCTAGAGCAAAAATACAGTTATTTAAAGCGTCACCAACACTACTGTGGGCGAAGTGGGCCAGGGGGGCGTCGTGCTCGTCTTGGAGCCCACAAATACCTTTGTTATAGTTGTTTCACAAATAAACATTGAAATCCCCACCCCACACAACATGGCATTGTAGCTGTTGGTTCTTGGCTTTCTGATCTTGTAAATATAAAGTGATTTCCAACAAAGATTTTACACAGTCACCAGGCGTGGAATTATTGTACATATTGATGAAATAATAACAAGAACTATTGTCTGGAACTAATTTGAGAATTTGAGAGATTGGAAAGACTAACGGGACTTCCGTGGTCGTAAAAGGAATTAAGTTGGAAATGTAAATGGCTAAGCCACCCTTGGGTCTTCCATGAGTGGACGGTATGGCCGGAAGATGGAATATTTTGTAGCCCTGGATGTGAATAGGATCAATTGCCCAGGTTTCTTGAAGGCAGATTAGCTTATATTTATTGGTCACTTTTAGCCAGGACTGGAGATGGATTTTGGATCTAAGGCCAGCTACGTTCCAGTATATGACTGGAAGATCCTGGGTTGATGAAAAAATAGGGTTTGAAAACTGAGGTTCAGCAGAGGAGTGTGGGGGTTGGGACAAGGACTGAGTGGTTGGGACGGAAAGGGAGAGGGTAGGTTTTGGATCACTGAGTTGAAGAATAATAGGTTGTTGGCTCAGAGGTGAGTCAACTGGGGTAGCTGACAAAGTGTGACACAAATCCTGGTGAGTAGAAGTTGACGGCTGTTGGGTCAAGGGTTGCTGGGGAGGACAAGACTCGGGCTGGGTACCAGACAGGGGTGGCAAAATAGAGCCGACCGTCCGAGTGCTCTTACAGGAGTGTTTGGGGTTGGGCGGAACATTGTTGGGGCCACTGTCTGAGATGGGTAGAGTTGGTGGTCAGTCCACCATATCCAAACAGTCATATCTATTGGATAATGGTGGGCCTCTCCAGTTGTTAAAGTTGTTAAAGTGGCCTGGAGGTGGATTGCTAAAACCGTACCCAGACCACTGGTCTCGATCTCTAATCCCACCCCAGTTCCCTACCCTCGTCCAGGACCACGGAGGACCAGCGTTACGTCGTGTAGTCGGGGGATAGAAGTACGACAGATTGTGAGTGGCTATCCCTTCAGTAGAGGTATGATCACCCCAGGAGCAGATATGCTCAACTGTATTGGGATCTGCAAAGTTTACTATAACGCAGTCGCCCTGGATGTTTTTCGGTTCGTTGCCTAGCCAAGGCACTCTGCGCACTGTAGTAACTCTGTTGTCCATAAAGATTGGAAGAGGTCTGTTGCTGGACAACCATTATATTACTTTGTTTTTTAAAGACCATACCGGTTCGTCTTGGTTTGGGGAGAGTTCCGGAACACCAGTCATTATTACTACATATGGAGAAGCCTCGGGTGGGAGATGAATAGGGGGAGTCCTTCTCTTCCGGTTTTTCGGAATGGTATTGAATCCAGTAGAGTTTTTGGGATGGGTGGGGGCAGGAGTGGGGACTGCGGTGGTAGAAAGGGAAGAAAGAGGATTTAAATGGGTAGATGATGTTGGGTTGGGATTGGTTGCAGAATGTGACGGTAAGGGATTAGTGGATTTGGGAGGTGGTTGCGGCTTGTTTGTAGGTGTTAAAGAATGTTTTTGAGTAGGCTTCTCTGGGGCTTTTTGTTTGTTGGTGTTGGGATTCTGCGCAGAGGTTACAGGCTTTGATGTTTTTACGTTTAAAGTAGTGGGCCTACCTTGCGCCAAGTTGGAATCCTTCTTGTTTCCCTTACTTTGGTTTAGTCCTAGAGACAGTTGAGTTAGTTGGGACTGAACCAAGTGTAGAGCCTTTTCAATTGGTTCCAAGTGGGATTTAAATAAATCTCCAATTCTGGTAAGCAGTAAGCTATCGTTGCTACATGTGTTAGTTGTAAGGTTACCATTTTCCATGTCTCCTCCACTGTCATAGCTACTGGAGCTAGTACAGCTGATATTCGGGTTAACAGAGATAGGATCCACTGCTTGTGCACTTGACAGTGAAGGAGAATGGTGGGGGGTTGAAGGGTTAAAGATTTGCGGGGGAGGATCAGAGACAGAAGGAGTTGCAAGGATAGTTGTAGAAGAAGGAATGGTGGAGTGGTGGGACTTAGTAGTTGCCTTCTTCTTCAATTTTTTGGGAATTGCTCCTTCTCGTATACCCCTGGCTATTGGGGAGGAGGGGGGATTATCTGGTTGGGTAACAAAAATAACTGGAGATTTTTCAAGAGAGAAATGGGATTCGGAAAGATCTAGGGATGCAGATAGGTCCACTGTGCGGGGGACAGTGTGCATTTCTGCATGTGCTGTCACTGGAGGGGGCAGATCAACAGGACGAAGTGGGGTTTTTGCAGTGGCCAGTAAGCCCATTGAAGAGCGTCTGTCAATCATCAGGTCCTGTGAGATCCTCCAGTCCAATAGAATGATACCCTGCTCAATGGCATCGTTAGCTTTCGTTATAAATTGGTCTATTGGCCCAATGACCTCAGCTGCAGATTGAGCCTGCTTTTTAACAGTATTCCTGGTGGTTCTCGGACACATTGTACCATAAGGATCGTAACAGTAGTAAGGTACAATGAAACTTCTAAGGCCAAATAGCAAAAACTGGCGGGACCTAAATAGATGTTTTGTCAGTGGCAAAATATAAAAGCAAACTGAAAATAGGGTGGCCCAGTCCAGTCCTGCCCGGTCTTGAACGGGCTTAAACGGGCCCGCCCTTGGCCCGGGCTTCGCCCGCGCTTCGCCCCGCGCACGTCCCGCGGTGCGTTTGGGTCTGTTCAATTTATGGTGAGCTAGTTAGTGGCCGCCGGGGGAAGAGGCACCAGCTGTTAGGTGTAGAGGCTGCTGGTCCTCGCAGTCCCCCGGTGGAGCCAACAGGTAGCCTCAAGGTCTAGTGCACGCTGGGAGCGTGCAGGCTGTCCGCCGATTGCGGAGAAGCTCCCACCAGCGGCGCGACCTTTCCTGTGCAGATTAGGTGTTGCAAAGCGCCCTCCGAGTTCAGCGTTCAGGTATCCTCCTTGTTGGCAAGTAGAGTTTAAGCAAATGAGCGGCAAATGCGAGTCCTCTTCGGGTCTGTCCGATACGGGAGAATAAACCCCCTGAAAATATTCTGCAAAGCGTTCCACTATTTCCACTGGGTCAGTAACTCTCATACCACTCTGACTTTCAATCACCGGAACCACCCGACTCGCTCTCTCCTTCTTGTCCAGCCATGCAATCAATTTACCTGCCTTATCCCCAACATCATACAAACGCCCCTGCTGCTCTCTACTCATGCATCTGGCAGCGTCAGTGACCAGTGCTTTATAATCACTCTGTTTGAGACTAAGAGCATGAAATTTCTCCTGAGTAACATCATGTTCCAAATCTTCTTCCAACTCGTCTATTTCGGATTCAACTCGGATTACTTCTTCATGTTTACTCCTCTTGGCACAGGAAATCAACGACAAAGCCTGCCCACGGATAACTGTTTTGAAAGCCTCCCAAAGTGAAACAGCAGAAGACACTGACCCCAAGTTTTCAAGTAAATAGTGCTCTATAGACTTAACCAATGCTGCACGGGTCCTAGGGTTGCGGAGGTACCATGGGTTTATGGGAGCTAACCTCCCTTCTGCTCCAACACCAGTATCCAACACCATGAGTAGCGGGTAGTGATCTGAAATGCCACGAGGCAGATGTCTAACCTCCTTAACCATCATGGCCTGCGCCGCTGGCATCAGTACATAATCAAGCCTAGAGAGGCTGCCATGTGCCCCGGAGTGGAAGGTGTATTGTGTCTGCCCAGGGTGTAGCAAGCGCCGACAATCTACTAATCCCAAAGTGTCCATAAGCCTACTCAGCCAAGCCTTTGATCCCGGCAGGTCCCTAGGTGGATAACGATCTTCCCTCCCACAAACAACCGAAATAAAGTCACCACCCACTATCAGGAATCCTTCCGGGAGATTCAGAAATACTTTACCGATATCTTCAAATGTGGACTATTGCAGACCAGGTGGGACATAAACAGACATTAGAAGTATGGTCTTTACCTCCCATCTTCCCACTATTACTGCATAACATCCCCTGTCATCATAAATCACCTCGTCAATTTCCAAGGGGAGGGAGGCTCTGATCATTACCCCCACCCCGAGACCCGGAGGTGAAGCCCGAATGAGCGACAAGACGATAACATCGTCTGCTCATGGATGAGCAGGAATTTTCTATAAGGTGTGTCTCTTGTAGCAGGACCACATCTGGTGACATTCTCTTGAGTAGTTGGAGAACCACCCCTCTTTTAATTCTGTCCCCTAGACCATTGACATTCCATGACATTAGTCTCAACCCCCTATCCCCCATCCCAATAGTGCCCACCACCCCATCCCAGAGAAAGACGCATCACCAGCGGACAATAAGCAAACGATACGGCACCTTGTGTTAAACCAAATCAAACCCCAACACCCAACCCCCGCCCCCCAATCAGAAAACCAAGCATCTACCCCCCTCCCTGCATTCTGCGTCTGACCCATCAGCCACCCCAACTTGCAGTGTGCCTGTCGCCCCATTCACTAACTAGTCTACAAAAAGAAACCCCAGAGGAGGACGAGTCCCTGTCCCTCCCGCCACCTCGTAGAAGCAGCAAAACATATTTATACATACGATATGCGACCCCCAGCAGTACACTATGCAAAAGTTCAGTGAACCTAGTCAATATTCCTTATTCTTGCGCCGATCCGCCGTCTTCCGTACCCCCAGAGCGGTCTGCCGGATCTCTTCTCACGGGCAGAGTGTCAAGCCAGTCACTATCCACATCTGGGCGGTCAAAGAAAAAGGCCTTGTCCTCATATTCGACCCGCAACCGTGCAGGGAAGAGCATAGCGTACTTCAAATCCATGTCTCGCATCCGCCTTTTTACTCCTTGAAAGGCCAATCGTTGTTTTTGGACAGATTGAGTGACGTCCGGGTAGAAGCTCACTGTAGTATTCTCAAACTTGACGGGTCCACCCACTCTCGAGGCCTGCAAAATAGCGTCTCTATCGCGGAAGTTGAAAATCCTAGCGATAATAGGACTTGGTGGGGCACCCGGCTTCGGCCTCCCGCCCGGCACTCTGTGCGCCCGATCCACCACGAAGAATTTACTCAAGCCTTTGGGGGCAAGATGATTGAGGGCCAGATCTTCCACAAAAAGATCCGTTGCGGTTTCTTCTGATTTTTCAGGAATACCAATAATGCGTATGTTATTCCGCCTTGCACGCCTTTCGGAATCCTCCAATCGGCGGGCAAACTGTTTGTTGGCAGTTTGCAAATTACGGACCTCCGTCTGCAAGTCAGAAACATCGGTAGTGAGACTGGCTGTGGCCAAATCTAGGGATTTTACCTTCTCGTTCGTTTTGTAGAGGTCCGCCCTGATTAAGGTGACATTCACAGCCACGGTATCCAACTTTAAAGCCAGAGCCTCGTATTGTTGTCCGATTGAAGTTTTCATGCCAGCAATGGCGCCCATGATGACTTGGAGGCTCAATTCCTCTGGGTCTTCAAAAGTCACATTCGCCCCTCTGGTAGTTTTAGGGATGGTACCGGGTGATCCCCTCGGCTGGGTGAATCGTTCGATACTATCCGCCTGCGTCACACTGCCCCTGCCGGTGATCTTGGTCTTCTGCCGGTCTCCGTCTTGCTTGCCCGCCATATTGGGTTCTGTGCCCCGGAGGGCCCTGTGCGACCTGGTGTCAATATCCGCACTTCGTAGCCCACTAGAATTCAAATGTTCAGGTTGAGAAAGGGTTTCTCCCGGTCCGCACCAAGTACTTGCGGTAGATACACTGCAGAGTGAAGCGCCCAGCGGAGGCCGATGATCAATCTGTCGATAACACCCTCGCTCACCAGTGAGGTCTCAAAAACGAAACCGAAAGTTGACCAGGGGCATCGATCCCACTGCAGCTAGCCGTTGTTCTTCAACTACTGCCTGGGTATTGGTGCCACTTGAGCTCCATGCCCTTCCACCCCTGTGGGCCAGAAAGTTGCGATCGGTGTAATTCATTTTCCCAATGTCCAAATCGATTTTGGAAAGCAGCTAGTGCCTCTGCCGGGTCTGCACTTCAATATTCCATCCGAATAATCCGGATTCGTTTCAGTATATATGTAGGAGGCAGCGAGGGTCTCGGGAGCTCTTAGCTCACGCGGCCATCTCGGATGCTCGCGAAGCTTTTCCCCATGTACCAATCTTAACTGAAGACATTAACCCTCCAACGCATTCAGGTGAAATTGTGTACGTGGCAGCCCAACAGCTGTGTTAATTAAACACAGCTCATCATTACATACCCCTCTTTGCTCCCTGACTCGCAGCATGGTACACTGTATGAATCTACTCTTAACAGTTGACGTCTCACAAAAAGATATATGCTTTAATAATTCCAAAAATCCGATAATGTAACCAGCAATCCTCCAAACTCCCAATCTGAGATAACATTCAAAACAATCCTGGGTGGTGCGCTGCAAACTGCTATACTTTAGAGTACAGTCCTCGTTTCTAGCGTCTCAGGGGCTCCCCATGCGCAGGCAACATACAATATAGTTGGGGCAAACTTCATATGTTAACTCAGCAATATTTCACAAATCAGCAATAAAATATACGTTTCAGTCGTACTGGTTCCCTCATGTATTTCAGTGTTCAACACAGTATTGAGAAAATACTGTGGATTAGTAACTGCGTGCATCCCAGGTGTCTACGCGTCTAGCAACAGCATTCCCCCACAAATACACCCCAATACCTCAATTTATAGTCCATACAAATGCAGGAGCTTGCAGCGTTTATGCAATCAAGTATGCCGTCTGCTGGTTGACATCCACTTTTCCTACTGAATCCTGCGAATTCTGTAGGCCATATATCTGTTCGTCATCACTAGACATGTCTCATTGGCTGGATTTAGATGCATTCTCTTCATCGGGGAACCCCTGATCTCTGCAACTGCCTGCATGGTGTCTTGCTGTCAGCTCAGGATCAGCTCCGAGCGTGGACCCACAAGTGGCAAAGGCGGTGTCATTATTCTCGTATAACGTTACTCTCTCCGCCAGTTGCGAAAAGGGCCTTTCAGTTTCGGTAGCCATGTTGTTGTGGCCATGTCCCGAGGCCCCACATTGGTGAAGGTTTCCAGCCAGTCCTCCGCCTGATGCTGATAAGGCTGGCCCGCTATTAGCACGTATTCTCAGAGATTACCCCCCACATCCCCTGATCCATGAGATAACCACTAGCGCTGGGGATACCCTGAATATACAATGGGATATAAATGCAGCATTTTGTGAATATTGCCAAGACTTGTAACAGTCCCCCCCCCCCCACCATTGGTGGAAGACCCCTTGATGCCATTTTGAACAGGCGCACAGTTCCCACAATTTGAAAAAACAGCGCAAGACGCTCTATCTGGCACTATCACAAGGTCTGAAATCAAGGCAGCCATCAGGAGCCTCCCTCAAAACAAGGACCCAGGTCTGGACGGCCTCCCGTCCGAATTCAATGCCACGTTTGCGGATACTCTTGTGCCACAACTAGAGAAACTGTGTAATGCTGCGCTGTTCTCGGGGTCATTGCCACCCACCATGAGACAGGCACTCTTAATGTCTCTCTCCAAACCAGCACGCCAGGCAATGTATCTTTCAGAGTTCCCCCCAACTATCTCTAATCACTACAGACTACAATCTATTCAGTAAAGTACTGGCTGGCTGCCTACTTCCATATTTACACAACCTAATCCAACCAGATCAATGTGGGTTTGTACCAGTGCAGTGCACTTCACTTAACATCAGCAGGTTTTACCATGTTATGACTGCAACCCCCAAGGAGAGAGCCCAGGCAGGTTGTATCACCTTGAATCTGAGACAGGCATTCAATATGCTCACTTTGGACTACATATTCCCTGCACTTGAACTATTTGGCATCCCGCCGGGTTATTTAATGTGGGTCAGGGTCCTGTACAAGGACCCCAGGGCAAGGGCCCGTACAGGGCGACATATCTCGGAGGAGTACCCGGTTTGAAAAGGCACACTGCAGGGTTGCACACTGTCTCCTCTGTTGTTTGTGCTGGCCCTGGAGCCTTAGCCCTTAGGGTACGGTTATCGGCTGTACAACCGGCCATACGTATCGGCCAAACAACACACATTATCTCCGCATACACGGATGACATCATTCTGTATGCTTAAGACCTCACCTCTCTATCACTGGCCACAGGCATTTTTTATGCTTTTGCGTTGCTTTCGGGCATCAGAATTAATGTCAGTATGTATTATGCCTTTTTTCCCGGCAAGGGGATTGCCCAGAGACGGTTCAGTTTGGCCCTCATTCTTTAAAAGTCGCAGCACATACTTTAAAATATCTGGGTATACAGATTTATCGCTCAACACCAAACCTCATTGACGTTCACCTAGGTAAGGCTATGCGCTCGCTACACTCACATGTAACCTTCTGGTCCTCCCTACTGCTATCATAGATGTGCCGAGTGGCAATTTCGAAAATGCTAGCCCTCCCCTTGCTACTGTATTTCTTAACCAATTTGCCGGTTGTGATCCCGACCCTGCTGCTTAACTATGAACATCTCTCTTTCTTTTTTGATTTGGGGAAGTGGCCACCGCAGAGTAGGACTGAATAAGCTGCAGCTGGACACTGATAAAGGGGACTAGGTTACAGTGGCTCTCAGATTGGCTGTCAGGGCGTAACTTACATTAAATTAAATTATTCACCTGCCGATGTGGATCGCGGACGGGTTCATACTCTGATCCTACCAGAGGCTAAGATTCCGACTGATGCTAGCTGCTTTTGCGCACAGCTCTCATTTATTATAAATAATCCACACACTACACACGTGGCTGCCTCCCTTACTCTGACACCATACCACTACTTGGGATCCTGACCCCAAATGGCCTCCTCACTAAACTGAGACTGCTCCCCTGGGCTGAAGGCGGTTTAGCTAGAGTGGGAGACCTATTTCACAACAGCACATTTATGGAACACGACAATTTTGTCTGGAGCAAAGGAGTCACGGATGCATTAGATTTACTATATGCCACACTTCTGCAATATGTAAAGAAACATTCGTCCCCCCACAGGGAGAAACCTCCCCACCATGAAATGGTCTTCATAACCTACCTGATAGTGAACGGCCGACACCTCACCAACTGGCTTTACAGAGGCATAACTAACCAAACTAGAATTTCACAGAATGTTTTAAGCAACAAATGCACCGAAGACTTGGGTACAGACATGATGTATGGGGACTGGAGCAGGTCCTTGGCATACCCTTTGAGAATCCCACGGAATGCCAAATTCAACTTCATTCAATACATTTTTTTGCAGAGGGCATATCTCACCCTGCACCTTCTGCAGCGTATCTTCCCAGCCACACAGCACTGCTGTCCTAAATGTAAAATATAAGATGCTAACCTGCTATGTATGTTATGTCAATGCACCGTGATTATGTCTTACTGGTTAGAATTGTTATCACTGATATCAGCTATGGTTGGTGTCCCCATTCCGCGTACTCCTGCAGTATTCCTTTTGGGATTGATGCGGCTCCATAAGGCGCAGAAAGAACAACTTCGGTTTATAGACTTGCCTCTACTCCTGACTAAGCAATCCATTACGATGAGGTGGAGGTCTGCTGGTCCCCCACAGCTTCATGGCTGCCATGGGGTAGTGGTGTAATGAAGCGGGTCAGAGAGTGCTGCTATCCGCCTGGAGGAAGACCTGGGTTTGTGAACAAAAAATATCTCTTTAGACTGTGTCAGTATCCTGGAGTCGTTGAAGGCTCTGGCCCCGCTGCCATTGCATGTAGCTCGAAATTAGCACCTGTCTTATTATATACAGCATCGCCGTACAATCCCCTCCCCACTCGCCACCCCGCTCCCGCCTCCCAGCTGCTCCTCCCTCGCTACGCCCTCGCCACTATCTACTTATGACAGATGCATTTACGCGCAGCGGGCGCGCCCTAAGCGTGCCGAAGGCGCGCTAAAGGTAAGCCCGTCTACGTCCATCCGCGCCTTGACCGCGCCTAGCGGAAGACCCCCTGGCCCCCGCAAAAACCACTCCACCCGCCTAACGTACGATGTTGCAACCCTCTCTGCACTTAACACCGGCCGACTACCCGACTGCCACCGAGCCGCCCCAGGACGCACCCATGGACCCTCCACCTGCCAATCCTGCAAGTTCTGCTGCATCAGGACCCACACTGCAACCACTACCGCCAAACAGAGCCCAAACAACAACCACCTAAAGTGGATCCTGCTCAACACGCGCTCGGTCCCCAAACACGCCATTGAACTATGGAACCTACTCAACACCACATCACCGGACGTTGCCTTTCTTACAGAAACCTGGATGAACGCCTCATCAGCGCCCGACATCTCCGTAGCCATCCCGGACAGATACAAGATCATCCGAAAGGACCGCATCAACCAAACAGGAGGAGGTATCGCCATCGTTCACAAGAACTCCATCCGCATCACGACCAGCTCCGACGACACCCTCACAGCTGCCGAACACCTTCACTTCCAGATACACACCGACCCCAAGACCACACTTAGAGGCACCCTCATCTACAGACCACCAGGACCCTGCACACAATTCAGCGAAGACATCACCGACTTTATCAGCCCACACGCCCTCCCCTCCGAGGGCTACATTCTCCTAGGGGACCTCAACTTCCACCTGTAGAAGAACAACGACAGCAACACCACCACCCTTCTGGACAACCTCGCTAATCTCGGACTCAAACAACTGGTAAACACCCCCACCACCACGCTGGACACACGCTGGACCCAATCGTCTCCTCCAGCAAGCACGTTTCCTTCAACCACGCCACAGGACTCCACTGGGCAGACCACAGCTGCGTCCACTTCAACTTTAGAAAGACCACGACCCACCACCACCCACAACAAGTCCCCCGCAGAAACTGGAACATAATTACCACCGACCAACTCACCACATCGCTAAACCAAAACCCTCCCGCCAAATCATCGGACCCAAATCAAGCAGCCGTCAATCTCGCACAATGGATCACCCACTGCGCTGATGAATTAGCACCCCTGAAAAACCATCACAACAACAAAGGTAGCAAAAAAGCCTCCTTGTTCAATGACGACCTCAAGAACTCCAAAAAGAACTGCCGCACCCTCGAGAAAACGTGGCGAAAAAACCCAACCACAGACAACATGACCGCCCTCAAGGACGCCACCCGCAAAGACCACCAGCTGATCCGATCCTCCAAGAAATCAGCATTCCAGGATCGAATCCACAACAACGCCCACAACAGCAAGGAACTCTTCAGCATCGTCAAATTGTTTACCAATCCCAGCGCCGTCTCCAGCGACATCACTCCCTCTCAAGACCTCTGCGACTCACAAGCATCATTCTTCCACAGCAAAATCGCTGACATACATAACATCTTCGGCGACCAGTCCACCCCCCTTACTACCGAACTGAAGCCCCCCACCACCACCCTTTGCACCTGGAACCCGATCAGCACCGAAGACACCATCCACTTGATGAACTCCATACACTCCGGATCACCAACCGACCCATGCCCCCACCACATCTTCAACAAGGCTGACTCCATCATAGCACCCCATCTCGGGGATATCATCAACTGCTCCCTCAACACCGCCACCTTCCAGGAAAGCTGGAAACATGCCGAACTCAGTGCCCTACTAAAGAAACCTACAGCAGACCCCACTGAACTTAAGAACTACCGCACCATCTCGCTCCTCTCTTTCCCTGCCAAATTCATAGAGAAGACCGTCAACAGTCAGCTCGCCGCCTTCCTCGAGTCCAACGGCTCCCTCGACCCCTCTCAGTCTGGCTTCCGAGCCAAACACAGCACAGAGACCGCCCTCATCGCAGCCACAGACGACATCAGAACACTACTCGACAACGGGGAAACAGCTGCCCTCATCCTCCTGGACCTCTCTGCAGCGTTTGACAGGGTCTGTCATAGCACCCTAGTACAACGCCTCAATAACGCTACGATACAAGGAAAAGCATTGGATTGGATCATCTCTTTCCTCGCCGGAAGAACCCAAAGAGTCCGCCTCCCCCTTTCAGGTCAGAGGCCACCGAAGTCATCTGCGGCGTACCACAAGGATCATCGCTCAGCCCCACCCTCTCCAATGTCTACATGAGCCCCCTCACATCCATCGCACGCCAACACAACCTCAACATCATCTCCTACGCTGACGACACACAGCTGATCCTCTCCCTCACCAAAGACCCAAACGTCGCCAAAACCAACCTACACGAAGGGATTAAAGACGTAGCCGAATGGATGAAGAACAGCCGATTGAAACTGAATTCTGACAAGACGGAAGTCCTCATCCTAGGATCATCCCCCTCCGCATGGGACAACTCATGGTGGCCACCGACACTGGGCAGCGCACCCAAAGCAATGGACCATGCTCGCGACCTGGGATTCATTCTAGACTCCTCCCTCTCGATGACCAGACAAGTCAATGCCGTCTCATCATCATGCTTTAACATATTACGTATGCTCAAAAAGATCTTCCTTTGGATCCCCACCGATACAAGAAAGACAGTCACCCAAGCACTTGTCACAAGCCGACTGGACTATGGAAACACCCTCTACGCCGGAACCACAGCCAAATTACAGTAAAGAATTCCAACGCATTCAGAACGCCTCCGCCCGACTCATCCTAAACATACCCCGCCACAAGCACATATCCGGTCACCTGAGAGACCTCCACTGGCTCCCCGTAAACAAGAGAATAACGTTCCGTCTCCTCAGCCACGCACACAAGGCTCTCTACGACCTAGGACCTAAATACCTCAACTCGCACCTGACCTTCTACACCCCCACCCACCAACTCCGATCTTCCAATCAAGCACTTGCCGCGATTCCACGCTTCTGAAGAACTACCATGGGAGGAAGGATCTTTCTCCTACTTAGCGGCCAAAACCTGGAATTCTCTCCCCACCCACCTCCGCCTCACACAGAAACAACTCTCCTTCAGAAAACAACTCAAAACTTGGCTGTTTGATAAGTAGCGAACACCCCCTCCTCAAGCGCCTTGAGACCCTCTGGGTCAAGAGAGCGCTATACAAATTTTAACTTGACTTAACTTGACTTGGATCGGCCATTGATGTGTCTCAAACCCTGCAATGCCATGAAACACACAGCCTTATTGGATCTTAGATCCAGCAACAGAAATCCATGCAAAGTAACTCTGCATATAACTTGCCTTAATGGCGTAAGTTACAACCCTACCATGTCAAACCCAGGGGCGGCTGGTGTACACGGGCAAGATGGGCGTCGCCCTCCCACCCTGTGGGGGACTGTGGGGGACTAACAAAATGCATGATGGAACACTGAGCAGTTAGCAATGCATTTTGCTGGCTGCTTGTGCTCGGTAAACAAACATGTTCAAATGTTGTTTTTTTAAGGGGGTGGTGGAGGATTGCCTTTGTTCTGCACCTGCTTTTGGCTGGGCGAAGATTTCTTCGACCTGGAGCCATAAAGCAGGGCAGTGACGACACACTGGAGCATGCAGCCTGTGTCTCACTGCCAGAATAGCATTTATATTTGGGCGTTATTCCTTTGGCCCAGGGAGGAGTTGGAGGCCCTCCATTAGTTTCAATGGCTGAGGGCGGGACAGTCCGGGCGGCTTTGATTTTGTGGGGGTGTGGCAGTGGCCATTGCCTCTTCCACCAGACCTAGCAACAGTTTGTTGTTTTGCATGTGATTGGTTTGCTGGGGTCTGGGGGAGGAGTCCAAAGACCACCAAATTCCAGTATTTCCCAGTTTTACTTTTGGCTTGCTTCGTCGTGGCTGGCTTGTGCGTGCTATCATTGCTATTGCCATGCTGTGTACTGCAGTCAGGGCACAAGTCCTAAAAAAAGAAGTGGGGGGACGCACGAAGTTAGGTGGTGTCACCGGAAGTGACGTCACAACAGGAAGTGACGCCACGAAATTTACTGTCTCCGTCTGAAATGCGTGAATACACACAAGATACATGTAGAAGTATAATACTGCAGTAAGTGGCAGTCACTCAAAACACAAGAACACACTATACACAAGACCCATTCCTCAGATTACACGGTTATTACAGACGGCACTACGGGCATCTGTCGGTGTCCCTGGAAGTGACATGCTCGGCGTGTTGACGGCGCAGCTCCTTGAAGCCTTGGCGCCTCGTCTGTGCTCTGAGAAATGCTGGCAAGGGGAGGGCGTGAGGTGGAAGGGGAGATTAGTCTGAGGCTTGGGTGCATTTAGAAGGCTCTCATTCGCGAGCAGGTGCAGACTCAGGCACCCGTTCCATCTTTTGGGCAGGGGGGACGGCGTCCACCCGGTAAAAACACAGTAAAATAAGTGGTGAGACGCCGTCCACCCGCGTGGTACCCTGACTCGAGCCCTGACTGCAGTCCTCCTGGTATTGAGTCGAGACGAGGAGCCTGACGAGGAGCCTTGAGAAGTGAACGTCGAGGTCAGGGCAGGTCACGGTAACTACAACACACGGGTTAGTGAAAGCGATCCCGCCACCACCCACAACAACCTCTAATTATATTTATAGGGGCTGTTGTGTTTTTAATTTTGTCGCTGCAGCCTGCGTTAATTATGTACTTGTGTGTTACACTTAACTTTAGTAGTACTCTACTGACTGCGCGACACCTGGGGGATGGGCCACTGCCGGTAGGGGGTGACTTTGATTCGATCCATAGAGCCCGAGGCGGCGAGGCCTTGCCCTGGTGGCGTACGTTGTTTTTGGTTGGCTACTGGGCTTTTTGTTTCGTTTGTGGCACTGGGACTCCGGCAGCAGACAGTTTAAGCAGGGCTTTAAGTAGGATGAAAAAACTGGGGGGTCTCTCAAAGGGGCGTGGCCAGTGTACTTATGGGCGTGGCTTTAAAACACTTACTCTAAAAATCTGTGCTTAGCATAATGTGATACCCGACTTGTATTTTGCGGTTCCTGTCATTGCATCCAGATATGTGATACAACAAGTAACATCATACCTACAATAAGTCAGGACTATTGGCTTTGTCAATGGTTATTAGTTGCATAGGATAAATAAGCTGTAACTATGGCTTGTTACATATAATATTGAAAAAGTTTCCAATTAAAGCATTGTTGACCCTACCACAATGTTGCTGCTCTTGCGTTTCAGAAAGAGAAGGGAAATCCAGAAAGAAAATGACTCTTTAACCGCATCGCTGCTGCGGTTATTTTTGCGCTGTGCGGCTGTTTTCTAAAAACCGCGTTACATGACGAGCTCAGCTCGTCATCAGCATCGAAGTGGTTAAAGGATTTCCCTTCCCCCACAATGCTCACCTGACATGATGTCATGCCGTCACTTCTCCACTAGTGAGTAGTGAGAAGTGAGCAGTGTGGGAAGTGCACAACCACGTGCTTACTGTCTCCAAAAGGGTCTTTATCAGGCTGTTTTGCGCCCTGCACTTTTTTCCAGACTGCAGTGACAGCAAACTGCTGTCACTGCAGTCCGGAAAAAACAGACCGCCTGTACCAGGGCTCAAAACAGAGCCCGATAGAGACTCGTTTCGAGGTCCCCTGAAAAAAGCTGCCGGTGCTCAGACCCCTTGAGACCCGGCCCACTTAAACTCCTGAGTTTAAGCCTCTGTGGGCCTTTGTGTGCAGTGCAGAGTGCACACCCCCACTTGGTAGGTGGGGGTGGTGGCACTTAGTTTACTAGTGTATGTTACAGACACGCAGGTTCAGGTTTATTTTATTTAATTTTTATTTAATGCATTTTTATGCAGCGCAGACTTTACCCGAAGGTGTCAGAGCGCTGTACAATAGAAGAAGTCGTCGTTCGTGCAGACGCAAGGCTGGTCCCAGGCACTTGCGGAAACACGCAATCCCTGGCTCCCGGTGCTGTTTTCAGACTAAATGCATGCCCGAAAGAGTATGTGCAATCAATGGCCATGACAGCAAGAATAGCGCCCTGAAGACCAGTATCTGGCATGTAAGGGCTGTGACACTGAACCGCTTAAATACGGGGGTGCTTCCAGGAGACTAAGGGACTAGCCCTGGGTTGGTAGATGACTGACGTGCTCATCTGGGGCAGGCAATGTCAGTTACCTCTCAGACAAGTGCTTTTGAAAGGGGCACTTGTCTGAGAGGGTTGTTGTTCATGCCAGGCATGCCTGACCCCCGGCTCCCCTGAGCGCAGAACATACTTCACTTGGCTTCAATTGCTTTACTGACAGCAAACACCCGAAAATCCAGGGGAAAAGAAATTATACGTGAAGGACAAAGCAATTCTTTAAATCAATAAAATCGGAAATCAACGCAATAGGCGCTCCTGTATTTGACCGTACAGGCCCAGTTTTTGGACGTATGTCCCGGTGTTCTGACACCTTTCTCCCAGGGGTGTTACACAGGCCCACGCAGCCCCCGCAGTGCGGGGGGCCCTGGGCTTCAGGGGCCCGCGGGGCCCCCTCACTCAGCAAAGCTAGCAACCAAGCGTCTTCGTTGCGCGCATGCCATGGCCTCTTCTTTAATGAAATGGTGCTGTGCGCACGCACTGCCAGCCGGCCTCTTAATTATTGAAATAGTTGGTGCCCATGCGCACGCCCGGGCTCTGGCGTAACAGATGCCACTGCTAACCCAGGACTGGGGCCCACCTCGTGCCGCCCAGATCAGACAGGGGATGAATTTATTGAGGGGCCCCACGCCCCCACATCCAAGGAGTGTGGCTTAGGAGAGGGGGAGGGAGGCTGCCTAGGTTAAGGCAGGCCCAGCCAGGAGCAGCAGGAGCGCTGGCACGTGATCCAAAGGACGCAGTGGGAGTGAGGTATTAAGTTAAGTTTATTTTTAATTTTATTGACATTCCTGTGTCGCTCCCCCCTTGCGCCGCCCCACCCCCCAACCCCCCCACCCCCTCTTGCCAGCCGCGACGGGACCCCTGGAACGGAAGGACTCTGAGGCCCAGAGAACTGAAGGATGTAAGGAGAGAAAAAGAGAGACCCCATTTATTTATTATTAACTAAAAACAGGGAGGCAGAAAAAGAATGATGTCACCGGTCACCGCCATGGTCCAAGTCTAGTGCTACGGAGCTCAAGTCAAGTGTAGGTAGCTCTGCGCAGCCCGCATCCGAGGCTGACTGCGCGGCTCACATCCGAGTCTGAAGGTGAAGCACCTGCTGTGGCTCTCAGGGCCGGGCCGATGCTGCACGCACAGTGGCGGCTCCGGCGCTGTGAGGCTCAGGTACGGCTCTGCGGCGGGATTCGGGCATGAGCTGTCTGTGTGATATACAGGCCCAGGGCTAGAAGAGGAAGAGAAGGCGCGCTAGGAATAGACACAAAAAATGCCCGGATTAAAAGTTTAAACACTTCAATTCAGCACAGCAACTTCCCCACCCATTCCTTCCTCCTCATTCTTGGGATTGTATTTAGATGTTGTTACAAGATATAAAAGTTGTGTTAAGTGTGCGTATAGTGGACTTCGACAAGTTTATCACACACATTCTATTTTTCTAACCAATTTTCCTAATGCAAACTTTTAAGAAAATTCTTGCAAAATGTGCGTGGTGAAAAGTAAAACAATTCAAGAGTTTGGGAACTCCACAAAACGTGTAGTCCGACTCCCGCTTCTGGAGGAAACCCCTTTTGCACAGGAATTGGGAATACAACGGGACACGGAATATGCCCTAAAGTCGACTCTCAAAATCCTGATAACTGAAAGTGCAACAACAATTACTGAATTAGTAAGACGCTGTAACGCCCTAGGAATACATGTGTACACAGCTGGTGCTACAGGGGATTTACATACCACCTGATAGTTAAGTGGCATAGCAGGGTGCCTTTGGCCCTATTGTGTGAATGCTAATGGGCCCCCAGACCACTGCAGATAGGTGGGAATATCCTTCATTATTCAGGATGCAGTGGGCGCCATTGGCAGAATGCTAGCTCATGTGAGAGGCTTATGTCAATCCTGCTCAGACAACCAGCCTCTTTATTCGTGTGGGATAATTCATGTGACATTACATTGCTCACTAGTGCCTGTTTAATTGAAGTGTGTAGTGTAATATCACATGCAACAGTACAGTAAAGTATCACACCTTGGAGAGCAATAGGCCCTACTTATTATCCATGGGGGATATATTTACTCTTACTCTGCCAACTGCTGCCGCCTATACGTAACGAGTAGTTAACAGGTGCAATATACCACACCTAATCTCGCTGCTGAGTGAAGTAGAAACACCTTCATTACTTAGGCACTCTCAACACACAAACATCACAAAGAACACAGGTGACAACACACGAGTGCTATTTCATTCAAAATAAGCATTTACATCTATGTATTGCCTTTGTTAATGTTTATTCTTTATTTTAGAGTCCCCTCCCACGAGTTCTGTCACCTGCTGCACTGGTGCAGCAGGAGCATTGACACCGATGCTCAGTGTGTGATAGTTCACCCTTATTTATTTATTTTCCAACAAAACAGGAGGTGGGTGTGGTAATTTCAGTTCTTACATTAGGGCACCCAGTGTCCTTGGGAGCCGCATCTCTGTTGTAAGAAGAAGGTACGCAGTACGCTGGGAAAACTGATTACAACCTTCTCCTAACAGAATAAACATTAGTGCTGCTGACCTCACGGGAAAGAAATCTTCAGAAACATGCATTTTATAACTGAATGTTTTTTATGGGAAAAAGCCGATTTCAAGGCGGTGAAGACAGTGATCGTAAAACGTGCCGCAGACTCTGAATGGCAGCTTCTTCCACTGAACCCCCTGTGCCAATTAAGGAACCAGAGCCTCCGTAGGGAGTAGGGGGGCATTTAACAGGAATTGAGCCTGATAGCTGTGCACGAATCTAAAAACTGCCACTGATAAAACACAGCTCAACAATGGGCGTTTTCTCCTCCGCGAAGTGCAATCATTGGCACTGGCGGACTCGAAGGAGGTCCATCATAGATTCATGGATTCGGGATAAGTCGTGAGGGGGTGACACCACGAGTTACCCGCAGTGGGTGACACCAACGCTAGTGACACCGCTGATAGGAGGGAAATAGTGAACTGTAGGGTACAGGAGGGCCACACAACCATAGGGTGCAAGAAGGGAGACAGGGCCGAGGGGAGCACAGATAGACAGACAGCCATAACAGGTCCCAGGACCGATGGGTGCAGGACAACAAGAGAACTGAAAGGTCCAGAGGCCCAAAGAAGCTCATGGTGCTGGGAGAGAGAGAGAACCGAAAGTCGCAAGGGCCCCGAGAACCAAAGAGTGCAGGGGCCAAGAGAACTGAAGGGCCCAGTGGTGAGTAGAACCGATGGGTGGAGGGGCCCAGAGAACCGAAGGGTGCACGGGTCGGGGAACTGAAGGGTAGAGGGGTTTAGAAAACTTCAAAGAGAGCAAATGGAACCAAAAGTTGTAGAGGGGGAAAGGTGAAATCTGCATAGGCCCACTGTACTAAAGGGAGTGGGGCGACAGAGAAAGAGAGGGACTGAAGATCCGAAGGCTCAAGTAAGAGAACTGCAAGATGCAGAGGGAGGGGGTGAGAGAACCCAAGGGCAAGGGTCGAGGGGCCTAGCGTACCAGAGGATGCAAGGAAAGAGAGAGTGAGACGAATGGGCCGTGGGCACAGAGAAACAGAGAGTGCAGGAGGGAGACTGGAATGGAGGCCCCAGGGAGAGAGGCCCAAAGGGTCCCAAGAAGGAAGGCGAAGGGCCCAGGGCTAGGAGAACTGAACGGCCCAGAGACCCAGAGCATCCCATGGTGCAGGAAGAGGTACAAGGACGCTGAGAATAGAAGGTTACAGAGGCCAGGAGAATCCAAGGGTGTAGAGGGGCACAGAGAACTGAAGCATAAAGGGCGAAGAGAAGCGAATAGCGCAGAGAAAAGCACAGGGAGGAAACAGTACAAAAGAGGGCAGAGGGTAAGGACAAGGGAACAAAGGGTGTGCGGAACAAGAGTTCTGAATCATGAAAGGGCACAGAGACTGTTGGTTTGCTTCCAGTTCAAACATGTCTGACTGCCATCCACTTTTCCTCGTCATGACAGACTCACATGGATTCAGTTATCAGCCAGGGGGTAATGCCGAAAACACTCACGCACCTCTGGCGTGGACAGATGCAGATTGTTCAGCATAGGCTAGTGAACTCCGAGCACGAACGAGTGCGCTCTTAACAGCTGCTTGCACACAAGGATCTGAAATGAACCCATTTTTCTGACACTATACTGAGCGGAATGTGTGGAACACAAAATGAAGAAAGGCTGAGATAAATCACCTCCATGACATCTTCAGACCCTGAGAATAAATCCAGATTCGAGCTCAGCTAACCGGTTTTACTGCAGAACAGAGGCGAGCTGCAACTCCAAACACTTGTACACGTTTGCAACTTAAGTAATGTTCTCGCTGCCGGGCTTTGAATGTGCTGTGTAGAGGTTGAGTGCTGTTGGATGGGAACACTGAAAGAAATTGAAATGTACTACAACGAGTTAATCTGCAATTGTAAAGGTTGGTTGGGAGCTGGGTATTGGGAAATTGGCATTTATTGATCAAATCACTGCAAGGTTTGTGGCAAATATTTATTGCTTTTGAGCATCAGTAAAAAGAGTTTACAACTGAGCTGTAAAGTGAGTGTATGCTTTTAATTGTAAGTGTGTGTATATATATAGCCTTTACTACCCCTGACCAGGTATGGAAGGGACTGTTATGTTAAACAAAATATGCATTAATAGTACACTGTTAGCTCGGAATCTTGCGTACCCCAAACACATGATGCATATAACTTATAAGGGAACGATTTTCAGTATGTGTAGCTGACTTCCTTATGTATTTATATCTGTATTGCTGCACTAAGCACAATACATAGATAGTTCAGTGTGCAACTGACTGTATGTTAGGCTGCATGTCACACACATATTTTGCAGCATTTTAGTTTTAGAAACACGGGCACCTATGCTCGGAGCAGTGGGCGGCATGACCTTGGGTATACTGAATAAGCAGCTACCTTTGTTGTTGAGGGATATCGCTTTAAAAATTTATTCAACAAAAGCAGGGACTGTGGGGCGTGTTTAACGACGTCCACGTACAAGCCCCAAAATGACTAGTAAGCAAAGAGAGTACGAAGTTCCTCTGTGTGTGGTTGGTAGAGGACCAAGAGGGGGCAAAGCATAGTGAGTCCAACGGGACCACTCCGTGTTTGCAGGGACAAGGGAGGGGGGATTCCCTTATCATAACTAGGGCTCTCACACACCCAGCAAGCTAGGTGTCATGCTTCATCATATGAGCCTGCCCCTCGTCAGGTCGGCGCTGCAATACCTGACGGGCACCCAAACCGTTGGCTCCTTGTCGGGGATCTTTTGTTCCTGCCGGTGTCGGTGGCAGGGTAGGATTTAAGGCAAGAAGCGTTAACTCGCCGGACCCAACTAGTGTCCTTTTTCATACCGCCGACTCACTGTAGCGAGTATATCTCACATACAGACCAGGTCAACTACCTGGGTTCTGGGTACGTATAATTTTACTTACCTCTTTATTGTAGATAGCGTTTTATTCAATCTTGAGGAAGTGCCCTGATCCATACGACAATAATGGCACGAAACATGTTGATCACTTGAGAGCTGGACATACACTACTAGATACATCATTACTAGTCCTGTGCCCCTCTCACTCTTTTAACTAGGCAGTTTACCACTCCCAATAAAATTGTTTTTGGACTAACACCCACTGCACCCACCGGCAGGAACAAAAGATCCCCGACAAAGAGCCCCGGTTTGGGTGCCCTTCAGGTATTGCAGCACCAACCTGACGAGGGGCAGGCTCATATGATGAAGCATGACACCTAGCTTCTGGATGTGTCAGAGCCCTAGTTACGATAAGGGAATCCCCCCTCCCTTGTCCCTGCACACACGGAGTGGACCCGTTGGACTCACTATGCTTTGCCCCCTCTTGGTCCTCTACCAACCATACATCTCTTTAATAATGTAATAACTGCACTTTCACAATTGCTTTCTTAACCTTCCTGCTTTCTCAAATTTGCTTGAAAATGCACCATTTGTCCACTCTTTTTTCACAATTTTCTCGGGTGACAACCCCCGAACCCCATGTAGGTTGTTCGGACTCACTCACTCGCCACAGTGCAGTACAACATTAATTTAATGCCCCATGACTTTCAAATGTCACCAGCGCCACTGGTTACTACTTAAATTTCCCTTGCCAGTTTCAGACTACCTTTAAATGTAGAGAGTTGATGATGCATTCATTGTTCATAAACCACTTGGACACCTGCACCCCGCGAGTGCCACTTTTTGCACACTCTTATGCTCAGGCGGGTCTCAGCATAGGGGCACAATGCACAAAGGCGCAGCCAGAGCTGCGTGGGTGGGTTTTCTGTAGTCCTAAATTTACTGTTTAAGGCATACAAAGGCTCCTCCACAGAGAGGTAGCAGGTACCACCGGAGGGGCTGGAGTTATGCCGAGTGTGACATATAAACTTTGCCAGTGGCGTGTCCGACCATGAGTGTGCAGATAACAAAGTGTATTTGAAAAGCACACTTTCACCCAATTGTATCTTTGCACTGAATAAAAGATGTTTATCATTACCCAACTCAATGGAACTCATTTTATCAACCTCAGAAGGATAAAAGGCCCGCTGGAATTTGAACCTGTGAACACAAGAACACAGGCCCCTACAGTGGATGTATTAATCCACTAAGCCACTCGGCTTCAGTTAGTTAAGGGGGCACAGGCATGGACTAGGGTGTAAACAAGGAACCAACAGGGCCATGCACATTTGCGTAGTGGGTCGAAAAGGGGTGGGAAAGGACCAATGCACAATGCACAAAGCCTTACCACTGACACTGCGCATGTGTAGGGTCTGGGGCAGGCGGGCAACTAGAGACAAATTTTGGGGGGCTGATTCTTCCAGCCATATGCAGAATGGCTCCAAGAAGGAGTGAAAACACAACAAAAGCCTCATTAACAAGCAAATGGTCTTTTAAAGACCTGTGAAGTACTCGGGTGCGGCTGCAATTCAAGGGTTGCCAGCCGGCGAAGCTGTCTCAGCCGGGCTGACACACACACCGGGGGCAGGGGGTGACTGAAGCAAGGTGAGCCCAATTGGTGCTCCACGCCTGGTCTGGGGACTCACTCAGCCGGGAGCCTGCCAATCTACTCATTCTGGAGATTTTTTGGGCATAGTCCGGAATATTTCTGTGAAAACAAAAAAAACAAATACATCGGTTCAATCTCACCAGTGAAATGTAAACCTCGCAGACGTAATCTATACCTTGTTAATGGAGACCTTCGGGAATATATTGTGGGCGGACATTGTCCGTTCATTGCCGGGGGGGCTGTGTGGGCGTCCAAAGAGGTAGGGGGGAAGTGATTTGATGATGTTGATAATTTTGGAATTAAAAAATTCAGCAAGTTCGTTGCAGCGGGTGGCTGAGGGTTCAACCAGGGGGGGGGGCTCCGGTATTTTGAGAAGTTTCCTGGCTATTTGAAGCGTTTCTCGAGAGGAGTTGGTGGATGTTTTTATTTTGTCCTCGAAGTAGTTGATTTGTGTGGTTTTGATTGCTTTTTTGTAGGTGAGAAGAGTAGTTTTGTATTCAGTTTTTCTAGTAAGGTCAAAGTTTTTTCTCCAGTCTCTTTCTGATTTCTTGCAAGCTTTTTTTAGAAGCCGTAATTCGTCAGTGAACCAGGGGGATGTGGCTTTACTCCGTGGATTGCAGGAGATTTTTTTGGGGAGAGTTTTGTCCAGAGTGTCGCCTATCCAAGCTGAGAATCCTGCATCAGCACTGATGGGGTTGGTGTCAAGAGTAGGCGGGGATCTCTCAAGATGTTGTTTCCAGATTTCGACATCTAGTTTTGACCATGATCGTGAGGGCTTGCTAGGAGGGGCCGTGGGGCGAGGAGCGCGAGTAATCTGCCAGTTTAAAGGAATTAGGAGATGGTCGGTCCAGGGGACTGGGATGGGGTCGAGGACAGTGAGATCGTTGATGTTGGAGAAAACCGGGTCCAACAGATGTCCTAGAGTGTGGGTGGGAAGATGGCCTAGTAATTTTAATTGAAGAATTTCGAGGTCTGCGATCAGGTCGGCGGTAGGTTTGGCTTTCTTTTTATCGAAATGGATATTCAGATCGCCCAGGATCAAACATGAAGAGTTGGTAGCGGCCAGAGTGTAAGCTTGCTCCGTAAGGGATTTGCAAAATTGACCGAGTGGTCCTGGGGGGCGGTAGATGAGAAAGCCTGACATAGTTTGGCAAGGGGAGATCTGGATGGAGAACATGACGTTTTCACAGTCAAGGAGGGGACTGCCTTGAAAACGGCATGAGAACTGGTCTTTATGAATTATGGCAATGCCTCCACCTTTTCCCTTAGGGCGGTCCAGACGATGAATGAGGAAGCCTGAGGGAAGGGAGTTGACAATGTCAGGGTCTGAGTCTGAGCCTAGCCAAGTCCATCCGATGCACACACCTCTTTTGAGGTTTACAAAAATGAACTCAGACCCCCTACTATTCCAGCAATATCTCCTAGGATTCCAAGTCTAAAACGCTTTTGTCTGATTCCATCACATATTTGTCCTTTCTTTATATAAAGCGCTTGCCTTGGTCACAACAGGGTCTGGTAGGCAGTAAATGAAACTACAAATAAAAATAGTAAGGAACGGTATCTGGCCTGGGCCCTTTCTCGTTCTGCATTAGCGACTCCGAGTGCGAGAGAACCTGTTTTTTGCTTTGCATCTGCTGCTTTCAGTTTGGTTTTCCTATTTGAATCAGATAATGTTTATTGAAAGCACTGACAACAATAAACAGGTACACTGCGTGGTGTACTGGTGAACATGATAGAAAACGTGGCCATGTCATGCTGAAGTCAAATCAAAATATACTAGAGTTCTGGGTGGTAGCGCAAAGTGGTAGGTGGTGAGTCGGGCCGCCAGGGAGGGGCCCCTTCCATGTGCTTCGCAGGGGGGCCCCCTCAAGTTTCATTACGCCACTGCTTTCTCTATCCAAAGTAAGCTTATGTTCCTGTTTTACACTAGAAATGCTGCAAATAAACCAGACACTCTATTATGTCGTTAATCTTATAGCGCCTTCGAAAGGTAAGTATCTCTTTTCCCGAAACAAGCTCTCCATTCTGCCAACGTCATTCGAAAAGAAGGGTTTACCGTTTGCTGCCACATGTATTTAACATGTCACATGCCACACCACATGCCTGAGTTTTGTGGCATGTACTATTTTAAAAGCGGCCTGTAGTGACCTGCAAATTGGGTGTGACTAAAAAACAAACAGCACTAAACCATACCTGACATTCCGTAGTCACGGCCATGTTTTTATGTCCTAAATGGACCTTTACCACGGATCATAACATTTGCATTGAATGAATGTTATCTGTGAGTGCCTGTGTAATGAGTCTCACTAATAGTATATTCGCCAATTCGTCATATTTATGAACAAACATCTCTGCTTCTGTGTTATTGTAGAAATAGGCCTGATTATACAAGTTGCATACATAGTACTGGGTTAAGGATAAAATCACATGTGAAGCGGCCATGTTGCAGTAGCATGCAGTAGACTGCCATTACTAGTAAACTCCTGTGCGGTTTTATTGCATACACATACCCTCTGCTCTAAGCGAGGGGTGAAGACATGTGGGGGCCTGGTGTGTAGTTGATAGAAGTCTGGGAGAGAAAGGGAAGCTTCCTTCTAGCAGTAACAAGTTTAGTGAAGCTTGGCTGCTGCCGCCAAAGTGTCATGCATGAATCTCCATCTGGTTTACCAACGAAAAATCTCATATTTGGCTCTTCCCTACCCATTAGCACTGGCTTGGGAATGAATGTGTGACTCCTGGGTGCCATCAGAAGCTCTGCCGCTGTACCAGCAGCCAGTGCTTAATTTGTAAAATATGAAGTGCAGGT
Organism: Lissotriton vulgaris; assembly: GCF_964263255.1. Taxonomy (NCBI): domain Eukaryota; kingdom Metazoa; phylum Chordata; class Amphibia; order Caudata; family Salamandridae; genus Lissotriton; species Lissotriton vulgaris. The sequence continues at coordinate 557,587,277 of NC_141685.1, read as the reverse complement.
GCTCCAATCTTTGTCGGAGTCCACACCTACTTTTTTTCTGGCTCCACCCACTTCCTCTACTGGCTCCACCCACTTCCTCTATTAGCTCCACCAACATCCTCAAATGGAACTGCAAAAAAGTCAAACTAATTTCAGCAAGGGAGCCTTCCGTCCTCATAGGAAGGTTTTGATAGGAGGTTCCCCTGCCCAGTGAACATTTTGAAAAAGATGAAATCAAAATTGCATTTAAAGCACAATTTTTGGAAACAAATTTGCTAAAATCACTAATGCATTGAAAAGGGACAATTCCAGTGCTCTATGTGAAATGTCTGATACTCCTATGTTTCTCTCGTCTTCATTGCTTGATTTTGCTCTCCAGAAAGTTTCATTCATAGTTGTTCAAATGCCACTCATAATTACACTAAATTGACTGAAATTATGAAAATGGCACTCATAGGAATCTGAAACATTGGCTGCTATGCAGCAGGGGTAATTGTTACTGGGCGAAGGGTGTGCACTGCAACGAGAGCAGGACTTCACTACCTGGCAAATGAAACACAGGCCTATAAGAGAGAGGGGTGGCCTTTTAATAAGTAGCATTGGCATACACAGAAGTATAATAAAGCTGTTAGAGCAGTATTTCCGCCCAATGATAATATGATGTTCTAAAATAAACAATTGGAGGAAGGAACAATAGGCAAACACCTGAATAGTGTAAACATTGGAATATTGTAGATCTATACAAGTTGTTACTAGTCATCAGCATTCAATTGTCCTAAAAGGAGCTCCCCGTATTCCAGTACATGGAATTTCATTGTATTAAGTGCAAGCTGGGTCAGGATTGGAAGAAAAACATTGAACCACATATACAGAAGATTTTAAATGCCACAGTGTAAAAAAAAGGGCTCTATGGAAATTTGAGGCAGCAGAACCGCTGGGCTTGTGGGAATTTGATATACGTTTTAGTAGATTTACCTTAGATTTACCTTATGCCCTCTTTCAACTTCCAGCTTCAAAGTGCCTGAGCCAGACACAAAGCAATACACACAGACAACATTCACACAGCCATCTGTACACACTGCTGTGTGTGCGGGAGAGAAACCTACCCATATTTGTACACGTGTTCCTCCTCTTTGCATCCCCGCCCCGGCGCACCTCTCGGCCCTTTCCCTCATGGAGACTGAGTCAATCATTTTGGCTTCGGCAGCATATAACTCAGGTATAGATTTGACAACAAGAGCGCAAGCTTCCCTAATGCAAAGAACAGTTACACAACAAGACTCAGAGAACGCAGTGACAGCAGTGCAAGATTCCCAAAATTCAATTACAACCAGCTGTGGCCTGCCCCAACTGCCATATGCTGCCATCACCTTATGTCCCTACCAATACACCACTCAAGCCCATACTCTCTGACATGGGCAGACACACTTTTAGCGAGGTGGATATACTTTGCCCTATTCTATACTTGATAAGACTAAGACGCACCCCAGAACTCCATAGCTATGCGACGGTCCTTTCTGAGCTAATTACCCTTGATAACAACAAAGGTCTTAAGTGGCTTAAAGATCTAAAGGAATTACTGACCAAGCTGGGCTTAGCCAAAGCTTGGGCCAAGCAGGTCACTCCGACTAAGAGAGAGTTAAAAAAGAATTACTGGAACTGGGTAAATCACCAGGTCTTACATAAACCAATGCTTGTCTGACTATTTGAAGAGTTCATCCAGCATAAATCAGTTTGATCCCTGGAACGTTATCTAGATTTTATCAGGAAACACAGAGACAGGGCACTATATATGCAGTTTACATTAGGGTCAGTAAGGCTAAATACCAAACTGGCAAAATGGGACCCAACAACATCCAACCTATATAACTGCCCCTGCTGTGATGCACAACAAGAAACTGTAGACCATGTAGTCTTTGCTTGCCCAGCCTACAAGCAAGCAAGGGCCAAATGGATCAAGCCTATATGTATTATATTTGGCCACTAGAAACCTCCTTGATGCTCTACGAATCATGAGAAGTGACTCAAGTAGGTCCTCGCTAGTATGTGGTGTTACAAAGTACCTGGGGTGTGCGTGGATTATCCGTATAAGGGCACAATTAAGGAGTAATGTGCAAATAAATACCATCTAATCTGTGGATCTGAGAGATAATTTACACATAGGAATTATTTGCAAAGTACTGAAGATTAACTGTTTTGTATGGGACATGTGTTTTAGCTAATCTGTAATTTTAAACCTAATGAGCAAATGCCAATTAAGATATTAAGCGTAAATTTAGAGTGGACGGTATAGCCAGGTTTTAAAAACTTGTTTTTACTATATGAAATATTCATTTTATATACTTTTATGTGACTGTGAAATGCTTTTATGATAATTGCTACTGAATAAAGCTTATGCAAAATGAATGGGGAGCATGGAAGAGTTCCTGACTAAGTGGCTCACCGGCTGGCTACTTCCATAGTTGTTGTCCTATTATTTTGTTGTAGAAAGGGCACACAGGGCCATGATGCAGAAGTCGCCCCGGGAAGCCAGACCAAGTCCTTTCATTGCAAAGATTTTGAATAAGCACAACAGTGGAGACATGATTTGAAATCAATCCAGACAAAGAACACCTGATGTTCAAAAACACTTGCATCCTCAAATGTCATGAGTACACAAGACTAGTCCAGCAGAAGCAACAGTAATTTATGGCAGACAAGGCCCACCTTGGTGAGCTGAAACTTCCCTATGCATTGCTGTATCTAGCCAGGCTGAGGGTGGTGTACCAATCCCGTATGCTATTCTTTGAGGCACCAGAAGTATACGTACACATGACAGGATTGCCCCGTACTTTGGAGTACAACGGCATTTTAAACAAGCATTTGCAATTCAATAGGTCTGGCATTTACGCAAGTTTAAGCAATTGATATTGCAAATAACTGGCTTTTATTTATGTTTTCTTTTTTAAAACATAAATAAAATGCATTGTCATTTACAATGCCACTAGCTTAAACTCGTGTAAATGTGAGACCTATTGCATTGCAAATGCTTTGACTGGTATGGCTCCCACGGTTCCCCGCTGTGTGCCAAGCATACGGTGTATAAATTGATGTGAATACTGTAAGTGCTGGACTGGCTCACTCTGGAAGAGAACTGGGCCTTGTCATGAGAAATGAGGCTATTTAGACTGGAGGAGAGCGGTCCACGGGACACCCGAGGGGGCGCTGACCTCACTGATGAAGGCCGCCTGCGTGTACGTGTGTCGGCTGAAGGTGTCAGCTCAACACAGCTGGACACTCTGAGGCAAAAAAAGCTGATAAGTCAACAAAAGAGTGATTTCGAAACAAAGGTAGCTCTGAAAATGCGTTTTCATTTTGGAGGCGGCCTGACAGGAGTCATTAATGAACTTGGTGCGTGCAGGAATCGCTTAGGAGCAACTGCTAGAAAGAGCAGGGGGATTTTCCGCTCTGCAACGAAAATGCAATTGCATCTGCCCAATGATCCTGTAGACAACTAGTAAGGGCCAGTCTCCAACGCCGTCCTCTCCAAGCTGCCTCGTCAAACCCGCAGCTCTCACCTAATTAATGCAGCACTTGGACCCAGTGTCTCGCCGCTATGCTTTTCCTTGGCTTGTCGTAGGTCTCTATTGCATAGCTCGTCTTCAGGGCCGGACGTCGAGCTGTAACTCATAATCGGGTATAGGCTTGGTAGGCTTCTTCCTCAGCTGCTCATCAAGGGCTATGCCACGTACTCTCTTCTACTACGTTTGCTTTCCCTGGTTCCGGAAAGGACTCCGCACTGTAGTCTCAGCGTTGAGCTCCACGATTGAAAACCAAAGGAAAGGGTAAGAGCAGTGCACGCTGGAGGCAAGCCGTGACCGTGCACATCGGCGTGGCCTGCAACTTGTGCCCAGTGGCGAGGCGTAGAACTCGGTGAAGAAGGAGAGATCGGTTGTCGGTGTACAAGATGACCAGTGGGTCTTTTTGTGAGTACATGCTGGCCCAGCCGAGGACCCAGAGGAGCCACAGCACACGCATCATTCTACCAGTAACAGCGCTGCAGGGACGGAAGAAGACCAGCCATAGAGAAGGAGGAGGGAGGGAAAGAAAAAGCACGCAATGTTTGTTGGTGAGGGAGGGGGGGTGGGTCGGGGTGGAGGGTGTGTGTGAGTGTGTGTGTATGTGTGTGTGTGCGTGTGTGTGTATGGGCACGCACATTCTACCATCAATGAGGGTCATTTGGACTGGTGCTAGGTGCCCACTAGAATAGTGGACAGCATATGCCAGGCCAACGTCTCACAGCAGCTACAGGAGTGCTGTGTGTTTTCTGCTTGGAGCAGCTGTAGCAGCACTGTGCTCTAGCAATGGCTGTGAGGGCACTGTCCTTTACGGGATGGGGCAGCTGTGAGGGTGCCATTCCTCCCATCCCGTGAAGTAACAGTAGATGCTGTAGCACCCAGGATAATGTGCTGCATGGCCAAATAATTATAAGGTCCCAAAGGCACGACATATTGGCTGTGCCAATGCTTTTTCACGGAGTGTTGGCGTGACGGGCAACACACAAAGATAAGAACAGAAAGAAGCATTTGACAAAGCCAACACAAGTGGTTTGCCTGTTATACCTAAGGTAACAATACCATTATTTCATGCATTGCAAGTTATGAAGTAGAAGATGGCAGTCACTTCACATTTGATATAATTGTTTTCAACAGCAAAATGTAAAAAAATGAATATGCAGTGACCCTGATAGTGTGGAGCGCTTTTGTAGGCCTGAGCATGAAATTCTACTTCGCTCATTGATTTTGCGGAGTTTTTCCCACTCCACTCCACGCTCCGCGTAGCACGCGGATTTCTGAAAAACTCCGCAGAGCAGAGTTTTTACTTACTTGCGCTCACCAACATTAAGTTTGCAAGCGGGGAGAATTTTACCCCAGACCACCTCCCGGCGATATCTTTCAATGCTGGCAGTGTGGATGGTCGCTACCGCTTGCGTTGAGAAACCTTCCATTCGCGCTGAGGAAGCTGCTGCTCTAGTAGAACATCAACTCGAGCAGCAGAAAGAAGCTGCACCCTCTTGCGCTGTGCGTGCACCTTTTGCACTGATTTTATAGCACGGGTCAAACTCCAAGTTCTAAAAATCAGTGCGAATGGTGCAACGTAACGCACTCTGCTGCTTGCCAAAGTCCGCGCAGCACAGCAGAGTTTTTCAGTCATGCGGAACTCCACGAACTCCGCCAAGGCCTACTCATTAGCAGTTGCTAACAGACCAAACACTATCAATAGTGCACTGCTTGACCTGCTGCTTTTGCTCAGTTGGTGGCTCTGGGGACTCACACATTTAACTGCAGAGATCTGTGTTTGACTTCAGGGTCACAGGTTCAAAGGCTGGTAAGTTGACTCAGCCTTTCCTCTTTCTGTGGTTAATAAAAGGAGCACTATTGAGTTAGAGAACAATGAACATCTGTTTTTCAGTACCAATGTACTTTTCAGGGTGAAAATGTGCTTTACAATTCCTACTGCTCCAACTGGGGAAAGTAGGGAATGTGACCTGAGCTCACCATGTAAATCACCAGTCCCCCCAGCAATACTGTAATAAGAGAGGAGTATTTTGAAAGATACATGGTTATTATGACAGATGTGCTGGAGTCTCACCCACAGTAACCTGAGTCCTACTTCATGTTAGCATTATATTTCAATGTACAGATTGTGTCCACCTTAGAAGAGTGAGAGGCTGAGTAGCTCCTATGCGAATTCAAAAGTGCAATCTGCAGTTTATTTACATTATTCTGCAGTAAACTGAGCCTTTGAGTAACCGTAACTGGACTGGGATGTGTAACCTGGAGATCACAAGCAGACCTGTGCAGCTGGCTCAGTCACCTTTAACTATACTTTAGGGATTAGAGCCTGCAGCTTGTAGGTTGCAGTGTATTATGTAGTAGGCACAGTAACAAGTTCAACAACCTTAATGTAATGGGGACATGAACTCACAGGAAGAGTAAACTTGACTCTGTGCATCAAGCAAATCAAGCCCTTATGTGTCTGATTACGTGCCAGGCATGAATGTGGCATCCCCAGCAGGGGGACTGGCCTAGTTAGTGAGATTCAGGGGGGGCTCAAATTTCCCAATTAAAAAAGCAGTCAGCTGCAGGGTGGACAGGTAAGATGATCAAGGCCCAGATCAGTTGACTGGGGGTGAGTGCTTGCAACGTTCAACACTCGGTCCATCATCCCCTTTGGTTTTGCTTTGTTCACCCTAAGTTGGCAGGGTGTGCCCAGATTTGGGTCCCTTGCTCACTTTGCCACTGGATTCAAGCTAGGCTGGCTGATGATGGCTGATTATCCAGAAACCAGTTCCAGGATGTTTTTTTCCGGTACAGGGAAGACATGGCTTGGCAGTTTGGGCTGGACTGTTCCCATGAGGCACAGGGTCAGACTGATTTGCATATGGCCATGTCTGAACTGGGGTGGGAGAGTGGGCTAAAGAATGGTGATGGATTAAACCCAGATCAGCTGACTGGGGGTGAGTGTTTGATTTGCTCAAACGCTCCGTCCATCATCCCCTTTTGTATCGCAATTGTTAAAGTAGTCATTTAAATGCTAAACGTGTCCTAGATTCTTATTATAGAAGGCACAACATTATAGATTATTAAATCAAGCATAAGAGGTGGTTTTACAGCGCACAACTTGAAGTAGTTAGAATTGTGCCTATGTAGGATAATAAAGAAAAAGGAGGCTCCAAAATAAAAGATTTGTTTAGGATCACACAATTTGAAGAAGCAGGGAAGCAGGTATTGATTTAAGTTTATCTGGTTTCACATTTTGAAATTCAGTCTCCATTTGCATATCTCTGGCACTAATTCACATAAAAGGTTAATCTTTTGTCTTTTATTCTCGGGTCAAAACCAGAAAAACACATCGATAGCAGACCCGACACAGGGCCCTGAGCCCAAATGCCAAGTAATGAATGCAATAATTTGGGAGGGTGTCACACCCCCAAACAACCCCCTTGAAGCTATGCCCTGATCTCCAGGCAGCAACTTCAGAACACTTTCTGGACCTGAGGACGAACTGAAGAGGACTGGACCTGCTGTCTTTGACCTGAGAGGAGCCATGAAGGACTGGACTGCTCTTCTTGTACTCAGGAGAAAGAAGTAGTGGGTGCATAATCCCACTCTATGTTCATGGGATGGGGGAGTGCAACCTAGAATACACCCTCACACACTTTTAATCACTCATTCTTTTACGTCTAGTTACTGGTGAACGTGGGAGTGATGAGTAGGGGTGTGGAGTAAATCTGATGACGGAGCGTGTACGTGTGTCCACTAATTTTATCATATATATGGTTTTATTTGCTAATTATGGCATTGGGCATCGCTTTAAATGGGCAAGTACTCTGTCCGGTAATGAGTACCTGCACTTCTTCCATTTGAAAGGGTGAGTAAGTGCTCTTCTTGGCAGTGCTGCCAGTGCACTTCTCAGGAGCAAGCAGAATAACAGATACTGTAAATAGCGAGCACCTTCACTTCTATAGTTCCATTTAATGCACTGGCGTAGAAGCATATTCGAGTATATTGGTCAGAATTACTGAGAGATGAAAATGGCCCTTAAAATGACTGCACAAAATAGGTTTATCAAAGTATAAATAACACACGTCCTGATACAGAGCTCTCTGTGCATGTGGGGCCCCTGCTCTATTGCCGGTGAGTCTCACAGACGTGGGAGGTAAGAAGTGTTCTTATGGGTCCTTCTGGTTCTGCTGTTAATTCCTTCTCTGCTGTTCAGTGAGTGGGTTTTAATAGAGCGGTCCCTTTAAAAGTGTACTTGAAAGCCCTATGCTGCTCTGGTGGCAGCTCTGAGCACTAAGAATTGGAATATGAGAAAGATGCATTACCATACAAAGTGGCTTGTTGGTCTAGGGGAATGATTCTTGCTTAGCGTGTGAGAGGTCCTGGGTTCAAAGCCTGGATGAGCCCATTTTACTTCTTATTTATCTCATATTCAAATTTTTTAATTTTTATTTAATGCGTTTGAAATAAGGAAAAAGGTTTTTTTTCATCTTTCTGAAGTGTTTTTCAGTGCCCCTATTTTAAACAAAAAAATATTAAAATCAAAAGATAGCTCGTATGGGATTTGACCCAGGACCTCTCACACCCAAAGCAAGAATCATACTCCTAGACCAACATGCCACTGGGAAGTTCATTTACCAATAGGGTTTAGATGTCGGTACACGTAGAGCTCGTGCTCTATATTTTCGCACCAGTTATGCACATTGCACTGGAAGTGGCAAAAATTAGATCTTGTTGAGGGAAGATGGTTTAAGGCACAAACAGTGACTTCTTTTAGAAAATGTTCACGTCCTTTTATTTCAAACGATTTACAACAAGAAGACATTAATTTAAAAAAAAAATGGATTACACTCATTTCCCTTGCACGAGGTTGTTTCAAATTTGTGAATAGAATATAGTAAGTTTGTTACATTTATAAGATGCAAAAAAGAAGTATCTGATAATGAGCAGAGATGTCAACGAGCGGAAGCCCGAGTGGGATCCAGCTGCACACCGACTGCACTTCCGATTATCACTCGTTGAAACCGGTGCACAGTGACAGACAGACAGGAGGTGGCGCTACGGAGACAACATTGAATATCGAAAAGGAGAGCAATTAGCGAATTCCAACCTTAAAGAGCTTGCAAAGATTATTGCTACTAGGAGCGTTGGCCTTTAAGAACAAAAATAGAAATCATAGATGTAAAAAAAAGTAAAATAAACGACCCGCCTGAACAGGGACTTGAACCCTGGTCCCTCAGATTAAAAGCCTGATGCTCTACCGACTGAGCTATCCAGGCTCATTTGAGAGTTGGCAGGCTTGTGTTTATATATGGAAAAAAAAATGGCGTCCCCACACTGCTGTTTTCTTTGTTTCATAGTTTTCCTCTGTTTCCTGAGCCCTTCAGATCAATCCAGACAGGATCCATCAGAGAGTTTCACACTCTGAGTGTCTCCCCCGCACTGTGCTCACCACGCATTCTGCCTGCAGAATGAAGGAGCTGTTTGCATGCCATCACATTCACATAACATTAGTGGAAGAGCTCGAGTGCTCCTATGTGCGACTGCTTGTGAGTAGAGTGTGCACATGCATAAGTGTGACTGCTCTTGAGTGGAGTGTGCAACTGCTCGTGAGTGGATTTTGCGCTTGAATTTGTGTAACTGCTTGTGAGTGGAGTGTGTGCGACTGCTCGTGAGTCGAGTGTGCATGTGTGTGACTGCTATTGAGTGGAGTTTGTGCTTGCATGTGTGTGACTGCTTGTTGGAAATGGCCCTGTTTGCAGGGTTATCCCCAAATATTTAGATTTTTCCTCCTATTATTTCCTGACCTGTGTGCATTGGTTTTAGGACTATGGGCACTTAACCACTCCAAATCAGTGATAAAGTATGCTCTCTGTGTAAACTGTGTTATGGATTGGTTTTTTCATGATTGGCTATTTGATTCATGTCTCAGTCCCTAGTAAAGTGCACTGCGAGTGCCAGGGCATATAAATCAAATGCTGTTGGTGGGCTGCAGCACTGGATTGTGCCACCCACGCAAACAGCCTGTAAAGTGTAACTCTGGCCTGCCATTGCGTAGCCTGTCCACAGCCTAGGGCTGCCATGTCGAATTGGCAAGTGCACACACTTGCAAGTCCCTAAACCTTCCCTTTTCTACATGTAAGTCGCCTCGAGGTAGGTCCAATGTACCCCCATGGGCAGGGTGCACTGTATGTGAAAGGTAGGACAAGCGCTGGTGTGTGTGGCATGTCCTGATAGTGAATTTAATTTATTTTTATTTATTTTAAAAGTTTTATAGAGCGCGAACAAGATCCTTACGGATATCAGAGCTCTTTACATACAGAATGGGATAAAAAGGCAAGGAGTAATAATTAAACAAAACATTTTGTGCAAAGATGAGCAAATTGTTACAAAAAAAGAAACAAGGTAAGGTAGCAACGGTGCATAGGTTGTCAATATACATAGTCACAGGAGGAAGAGTACTGAGTTACGAGATTACATTAGTCAAAGTTCAGGTAACTTTAGCTAATAGGAGAGATTTTACTTCTTTTTTGAAGGATGCCAAGGATGAGATAAGTCTGATTTCTGGAGGGAGGGCATTCCAGATCCTGGGCGCCATCCCTGAGAAGGAGCATTTATAAGTTTTTTCTTGTGAAATCTCTGAGGTTTCAAAAGAAGATTGTCTGCACTTCTTGTCACTCTTGAGCCACCCGAGATTGTCAGTTTCTGAGCGAGGTAGCTGGGGGAGTTGTGGTGTATAACCTTGTGGGTCATGCAGGCGATTTTCAGATGTATCCTAGCTTCGTAAGGCAGCCAGTTCAAAGCTTTTAGATCAAGAGAAATGTGTGAAAGTTTTTTTGAGCCCGTGATTAGTCTGTCTGCAGCATTAATAGAGGCTTTTATTGGTGCGGTTGTCGATATGGGGAGACCACAGAGGGCAACACTTCCATAATCCACTCGAGGGATGACTAGGGCTTGGAGTGCAGTTCTGAAGTCATTGAGAGGAAGGAAAGTTTTCAATTTCCGCAATGTGTTGATTTTGAAATTAGCTCCCTTCGTTGCATTGCTGATGTGATGATGCATATTGAGATTGCAGTCAAGGGTTATGCCTAAAGATTTCGCTGAGTCCACAATAGTAGGTTGAACGTTGAGTGCAATGAGATGGTTAAGCCAGGACTGAGTGAGGGGGACTTTGGTGGGAGGCGCTATTAGGAGGAATTCCGTTTTTTGAAGGTTAAGTTTGAGGTGACTCTCTGCCAGCCAAGTCTGTATGTTCCTAAGCGTTGTGTTGAGTATTTTGATGTCATCAAGGGTGTGTATTTTAAAGGTAGAGCTGGGTATTGTCTGCGTACATGTGAAATTGAACATTAGATGCTTGAAATAGAGCGGTAAGTGGTTCCATGAGTATATTGAACAGAGTAGGGGAGAGGGAGGATCCTTGAGGGACACCCAGTGTTACAGGAACTGGTGTGGACATAGTATTGTTAATCTTGAATTTCGCTGGGGACGCACTGAGGTAGTGCTTGATCCTTGTGTGCGCCACCCCATTGCTACAGCCTGGTCCTGCTGGATGGGAGATCGGGAGCGGAATGGCAGTGACCTGAAGAGCGACCAGAAGGCGCGCTACTGAGCGGAGGTACCCGTATACGATCCTTGGTGCTCCCCTGCGGTGGTCGCTGAGTGCCTGGTCTGCTGGCTCTGCGTAAGGACAGGATGTCGAAATCCACTCAGCCTAATAGTATCACACAGTATACAACCCAGCGTCTGCCGTCGCAACGGATTACGGGGCAGAGAGGTCAAGAGGAGTGCGTGGATGTGCCGGCGGAGCCTTCCCGGGCGGAGTTGCTAAAGGCCATACAGGGCTCCCATTCTGCGCTGGAGCGGCAGATAGAGACTGTTTCGCTTGATGTCAACCTTCTGCGAACGGATCTTCGCAAAGTGGCGGATAAGGTATCGGTGGCTTCCCTCCAGAAGACAGTCATGCAACTCACCTCTATGAAGCACGCATTGGAACGAAAAGCTGAGGACGCGGAGGGTAGGGCGCGCCGCAGCAACATTAGAGTCCTGGGTGTGCCGGAGCGATTGGTGGCGGGGAATGCCGAGCGCTTCCTGGAGGACTGGATTCAGACTCAACTGTGCCCGCATGGGCTATCAAATGTATTTGGCATCGAACGGGCGCATAGGGCCATGGTACCCCCCGCACCCGGGGGAGCCTCCGAGGGCATTGATTGCGAAGATCCTGAACTATATAGTCCGGGATTGCATTCTGAAGGCGGCGAGGTAGACGGAGTCTCTCACCATTGAGAACAGCCACATATGCATCTATCCTGATTACACCCAACAGGTGCAAGAGCAGCAGAAGTCCTACCTGGGAGTCAAGCAGAAGCTCCAGGAGATGAAGCTACAATATATGCTGTTATATCCGGCCAAGGTCAAGGTGATATCTCAGGGCCGGGCGCATTTCTTCGAATAGCCCGCTGAGGTGTGGGAGTGGCAGGAGATACAGGGGTGACGACATGCCCTCGGGAGAGTGAGGGGGGCCCCGTGAGACCTGGGGGAAC